>NC_143559.1:119202500-120402500 GCF_054136105.1 Typopeltis vanoorti
CAATCTTCCAAATCCCAACATATCGCGTGTGGAAGTTATTCTCGTGACAGCGGTACGGGTTAATTATTTAGTTGAATTGTAACAAGCTAATGTTTATGCAACGTACTTGTAATATGTCACGAGTGCTTTTTATGAACCATAAAAATCATATTTTTAGTGATCCTTAACATGCTAATATTTCTACACCATGTTTAATAATTCTCCGAGTCAAGTATCTCTAACAGGTTTATGTTTCAATAACAACCTATTTTTAACGTATTGCTTTTTGGTAACATGTTTTTAACAAGGCCAACAACACCAAACGTTTGATATTCAATCGTGGGTTGTTTTTATTAGCAAGCCACTTGATGTGTGTAGTTAATATTCTTGCAACGTGCTAACATATTTTATTTTCATTTTAGATTCGTCAAATCTCAACGCTGGAGCAAGTCTCTCAACATCGTCAGCCACGACAGGACAGCGTAACCATTAGGGACAGTCCTACCCCTCAAGGGAACGATCAGGACTCCCTGCAGAACTCGCAGAGAGTAGGAGGGAGCAAAATGCAGCAGTGCAGTCGGAAGGAAGTGAAGACAGCCAAGAACTTATCGGTGATCGTCATCTTTTTCATGGTGTGCTGGGTTCCGCTATACACATCCAACTGCATCATGGCATTCTGTAACGACTGCAGCACCCCCTCGTGGCTACTCGATTGCTTCATCGTGTTGTCCCACGCCAACTCTGCCATCAACCCATTCTTGTACGCCTATCACATGCGTGACTTCCGTGAAGCGGCGATCAGATTCCTCGGGTGTTCCAAGTGCACCAGAACTGCCAGAAACTCTCTCAGGGACCCGGTGTCGATGTCGGCTCACGACGTGCGTAAATGCACTCGCGCTCCTCAAGTGGGCGTTCCGACGATCAGTAACGGAGAGACTCCCCTCCCCGTCACCGTTCGCCCAGACACGTGACGTCACTTTTCGTTTGCCACGGTTATGAAAGGACAGACCGACGGGAGGGTGTTCATCAAAACATCCGTCTTGTAAATAAAGATCATGTTGCCAAATTATTTGTGGTCTGTTTCTCTTTTTCTTTCATCCCCCCCCCCCTTGTGACGGCGGAAGTAATATAAATGGAAAAAACCACAAGATGACATTTCACACTCTGTGTCGTGGTTGGTGGGTGTGGTGGAAGGAGGATTTAATTCCGGTCAAGGTTTCTTTTCAATTGCACGACTGCGTATTAAATCCCATTGGTACATGTGAGGACTTATTTGTATTCGGTTTATTTGCGTCCATCTTGACCACTGCATTTTGGCAATTCTCCTTTTCATCGATATTGTTTTAGCATATCTGTGGCAAGTCTTCGAATGCATGCTACTCTGATCAAAAATATTGAGGCGAATTTTGTTTCCACAATAAATCGGAGTCACACTATGGGTAGTGACGAAAGCAAAATAAATAACTGATGCCTTGTATTGAGAAAGAGAGTCCAATTTCATTATTGTAAGACTTCAGAGATCAGCGTTCGTCGTGTGTGTTGAAACTGGCTCAAAACATTCCGTGTAAAATTTAAAAAAAAAACATCCTGAAGTTCCAGATCTTTAAGAACTTGGAGTTCCTGAAAGTCTGGAACGCCAAAGACCTTTATGAGAACTTTTCAAATGAAGTTGTCGTTCGCAGGTGGAAGGTTTTCTCTTTTTTGTGTGTGTGAAAACTCGGGTTTTGCATTCCAGAAGAATTCTTGCATCTACAGACAAAATATAATCACCAGCTATAATACCAGCCGCTTTATCCTACTCTATTAACACTTAAGGTTACGAATGTCTTTGGAATGAATCTGAACAATTAGTATTTGATTACTTATGTAAGAAGCTTTTTGTGCGGAGGAGTTCATTGGTTTAAACGTGTGTACGACAAGTTACTCCTTTCAACTTGAACAACTTTTGTAGAAATAACGTGGCTGACTTTAATGAGAAAATATAGACATTTCTTGTAGAAACTTTACCATGACAATTCGCCTGCGCATTCACCGACATCTCCGTTGGGAAAAATTAAGAGTCACAAGGGATCTTTGTTGGAATTCTTACTGCAATAGCTTAAGAATAATTTATAGACAGCTGAAGCTGAGTTAGCAAAGTCTTAGTCGGTTGTCAATGTTTTTTTTTTCTCCTACAGAACAAACACGAGCTTGTGATCGTATGCTTCTAATCACATCTACATTTCATATTTCTGGCGTTAATTGCAATCGACAATAACCAAGTACTGAGCAAGTTATGCTTCGATTTTTCGTTAAGCATGATGTTCCAACGTTTAAGAGAAACGTTAAAAGGCAAAGAGGTTCATGTGCAACGTTGAAACAAAATATGACATGGAAAATTTCGGTGGTACTCAAAGCGAACCATAAAGACTATTATATCAGTCTAGTATGTCGAGCCAAACTTTAAACAAAGAAATCAGTACTGAACACCGCAGGATTGGAAAAAGTTCCCATTGTGTAACGAATCCAATCTCACTTCTATCACACCTGATAGAAGCAGCGAAAGACCATTGATGAAGCGAAATTCACATCACTGAAGATCAGATGTACACATCCAACAGAATCGCCTCCACACCACATGGAAATAGGCATCCCAGTAATGATTACATTAATGGATGGTCCCCACGATCGTGGATAGTGCAGTTACGAGAAAGGATTCCAACCTTTTGGTCTTTTGGTTAAAATGATCAATATTTAAATTGAAGATGAGTGTTTGATTGAACTGCTGAACCAGGATCTTTCAGAGAATCAACGTTAAAGCTCTGTCTGTGTGATTTGTATCTCGACGGCCAGACGATGATGAGACGACATCATCGCCATTTCTAGCGATGGCTCTTAATGTTCTTGTGATGAATAGTTCTGGTAACAAGAAAGTCGTCTTTAGCACACGTCAACAGGATAATTCCACTGGAGCTTCTTTAACCTCCCCCAGACAATACAAAGTTCTATTTTGAGTGACTTCATTGTCACAATAGGATGTGACAACACTTTTCCAATAGTTCCCATTCCAGAGTGTTGTCACATCACATCTTACTGCGACACCGGAGTATCGCTCAATGACGAAATGACGATTCGACTTAATACATTGAGTCGAATCGTCATTGAGCGATTAAGTGAGCAATTTTGATAAACTGACCACTCATTGCACGACATGTCTCACCTCACCTCATCTT
Organism: Typopeltis vanoorti; assembly: GCF_054136105.1. NCBI lineage: Eukaryota > Metazoa > Arthropoda > Arachnida > Uropygi > Thelyphonidae > Typopeltis > Typopeltis vanoorti. Next base: position 119,205,692 of record NC_143559.1, read on the forward strand.
AACCTTTAACACATTACATTCAAAATTCTGTTACATTCCAGGAAATTAGCTTAGAATGAAATTTCTTCAATGACCAGTAATCCGGTTTTGCGATAGAGTAAACGCAGATTCTAAAGAAATACACCAATCACCTCTGTAAGCGTGTTTAACTCATCTTCAGTTACTTTCTGCCTCAACAGATTGATAAACTAACTAAAAACCTTTTAGCCGATCGTAATGAGATTACTCAAGATATTCAGTTTAAATACGATCCAGAGGAAGATCTTGATCTTAATCTGGATCGTCATTAGCGTTTCCTGTTTATGACTACAGGATGCATTTTCATGGCTAGTATAAACTGTATATTTATATCATTGTTTTTTCTCCAAAATCGTAAGATTTCCATATTGTAATACACACTGGTTGGAAAGACGTCAACGGACCCCATAGTGTAAGGAACAAACAGCTATGGTGCCCACCTTTATAAGATGCACGATGTCCTTTCCATGTTATAACTGCAACAATCCTATGGAGCATACTTTCCACAAATACAATAGCGATCAATGGGAATTTTGGACCATGCTTCCTGTAGGCATGTAATGAAGTCCTAGACCGTTGTGGGGGAAGTTCCTGGACCTCACCCGACACTCCAGTTCATCCTCCAGATGTTCGATAAGGTTGAGATCAGTACTTTGTGGAGGCCATCAAGTCTAGTGACGTTCATGTAAATAAACCACGCAGTTACAGCAGCAACCTTATGACGGTGCATTGTCTTGATGAAAGAGACAATGGTCAGTTCCGTAGAAACGCCACAAAGCGGAAACATTTCTTTATTCAGAATGTTTAGATACTTGCTGTAGTTCAATATTCGAAGCAGCAAGAAAAAACCAGGAAAAACAAGACCATGCCATCACACTACCACCTACGAATATCATACTAAGGGTTATGCACTCTGGTAAGAGCCGTTCACCGGGCATCCGCCACACCCACACTTCTCCATCTGTTCGACAGAGAATGTAGCTTGATTCATCGCTCCATTACACAGCTTTTCAAGCTTCTACGTCCCACTATACACTCTCTTTGAACCGCTGAAGATGATGCTGCATGTTTATTCGGTAATGAGAGACTTGCATATTGCTGTCCTACCATGGAAACCCATACGTCTGGATCCTGGATGCTTTTGTGTGGATTCGTGTTCCAGTCGATACCGAAAACTCCGCATTTAACGTATCGACCGACGAATAGCGAAATGCATATTATCCTTCGTAGCACCCTACTGTCACGTTTAGTGAGTGTGGCGAGTCGTCAATTTCAGGTAACACAGTTGACTCTCTGCGCATCCATCTTAGTATGGTATCACTGATTGCACTGACTTGGGAACATCATGTTCCTCGAAATTATGCGGCTACAAAAACGTGGCACGATGCACCTTGCCCATGGGAGTGTCCGTTGACTTCTTTCCAAGCAGTGTATAGCGGGGCTTGCATACATGTATTTAATTTATTTTCAAACTATCGATATAAATGCTCTAAGGCATTAAGATTTTCATAATAGTAAGCAGAGAATAGTAGAAATATATGACACTACGGGGGTCATGCCATAAATCCTTTGGTGACACGACCGCTGTTTTTGTATCGATTGTACAAATTGTTGTTAGCTTGTTCTTATTTTTGCTTCTTCGTCCAAGGTAACGCAATTATAATATGATTCTAAGATTTTTTTTTTCTTTATTGTTATAATTCCCGATTATAATTTAAGTTGAATAACACTCAACTCTGAAACCCTCTATCGCATGGAGGTTTTTATTAACAGATTGCTTTAAGTACAATGCTAACACACGCACGGGGGGGAGAGTGGGGAGGACACTAAAGCAATGGCTGATTCAGAATTTATACGTGAGTTAAGCCTTTCACAAGCATTTTGAGTGAGTGCTAAAATGGCACATCAAGTGGAATGCGGTGCGGAACTGCACGCACTATATAAAGTCTTACTTAAACTCAAGGACCACCTTAAGAGGGTTTTGAGTCAACAACCTCTCAAGAATCTATTCAGAGGCACCCACTTTTACACCGAAGTGCTTCGTAAATCACATTTTTGTTGCAAGCAAAATGAAAACTTGTATAAAGGTAATACGATCAATTTAGACTTATGATATATCGTGTATCTACTCTACACAGTGTATGTATAATTGTTTAGGAAATGCTTATTTTCTCTTGAGTTTCTTAAAATTTTTTTCTCATAATTTCTCTTTAAAAATGGTGGGAATTATATTTAAAAAATATGCATCTATACACATTTGTTCTTTGGTAAAAGTGCGTGTTCAAATCATATAAGATTTCACAATTGGGAGGGTGGGACTGGAGAAAATCAACTTTTGAGGAAGGGGAATTAAAGAGCTCGGAGTGGTTATATATAGAAGCAGGAAAATCTTGAACAAGGACTCAACTGAGGCGACTTCCACCATTTTATTTTTCTAATTTATTTTTTGTTTTGTTTATGTAATTTAAATCAACATACACTCATGAGCAAAAACATTTATGACCACCTATCTAGTAGGATGCTCGGTCTCCTCAGGATGAGGTAACTGCTTGCATCCGTACTGGCAGTATCTCCATCAGACCATGGAATGTGTTCTGAGGTATTCTGGAACAATTAGATAGAATAACGTACTGAAGTCTAGTAGTTAAACGCTAGACTTAACCCAGAGTACTGTGTTAGCTGTCTGTTTCCAGTCAATAGTGCAGTCTAGCTGGCTGGAAACAGGGTGGGTTGTCATAATGGTTTGGCTCAAAGACCGATTGTGGAAATTTTTTCCCGCAACCAGAATTTTTTTTCCAGAAGTTTCCGAATCAGACTATCATTAGCTGAGGTAAGAAGAATTCTCTTCGGAGACTCAAATTTTTAACCACATAACTCAGAAAATTCTACCTACAACTTACTATTTAAGACAAATAACAATTAGGATTAGATACACGAAATTATCCACGAAGCCTTGAAACTGTCGACATCCTTGAACTCAACTGTCCTACTGTTACTGAGGGTGGAGACAAATTGGCTACGGATTTTCAAAAACTTAGAAGTAAAGGGAATTTACCGATTTTCTTGTGAGGAATAAAAAGACATTGGGACTTATTTATTTGTGACATAAAGCAATATTTAACATCATTTAGAAATATTTCTCGTATTGCATGGCTTATAACACACCTATTCACATTTATTAAAAGAAATTAAGATGGCGAGTTCTTACTTCACCGAAAATATTATTCCACATTACAAGTAATCTTTTTAGTTATTTTGGTGTAAAGGAGATGATCAAAATGTCTTCTGAGAGCTCACTTAACTTGTATTTTCAACAACGAAGCTTGAGTGAAAAGCTAAGCGCATTGTGACATTAGACTTCCCAAAATCTTAAAATTCGTTCTTCTTTGCAAACAGGTAATCCAAAACAACAGTGTATTCTTTCTTTCTTTCTTGTGCTAATTTTCCCAACTGGTTCTCTGTATTTTGCCTACAAGCTGAAGTTAAAAAAAAACTTCTTTTTGTTGCCTAGACAACGAAATCTGTAGGTTTTCACCACTGAATAATTGTGTGTCTAGTCCTATGAAGATGGTGTTTGCATCCATAGACTGCTAGAAGAAATTCCGTCTCTTTCTAAGGTCTTTTTCCAGTAGAAGCAGCTCTATTTGCGTACAACACAAAATCAGGATGCATATTTAAATACGAAATTGCGTTTCGTGAAATGTAATGCCCGACTATGGGCAAAGTGGGTCGTTTTACTAACAGTGTTGTTTCACTATCAAGAATTCCACCTTTGCATCAACCCACTTCGCAAAATTTCTACTTCGGGTGCAATTTTTTTTTTCTTTGAGTCAAACTCACTTCCATCTGTCATAAGCAGGAAGGTCGTCTTTCATCGGGAGGTGAAACTCACTTGTCATCGAGGACATTGACCAATCCCGCTGTTGAACTATAAACACGCTAATCCTTGGCTAATTACGCACAGTTATGAAACTTGCATTTATATACATTTGTATTTATAAAAGGCGATTGAACTCACAAGACTTTGGAAAACTAACACCGACTGTTCAATAATCCGAAAGTCTGCTCTACAGCGAACTTCAGGTCCTTGTAGAATATCGTTCTCTACCCATAGGGCCTCTGGAAGTCTGTTAATTGTTTTCCCATCTGGTAAACATTTGATTACAAATATCATTTTAATCAAGTAGAGGTGGATGTATTCTTCGAATACGGTATGGCAGTTGTCTGGAGGAGTTTTATTTTGAATGCAGCATTCGAACTGTAAAGTTTGGTGTCGGAGATGAAATTGTCTGGATTTGTTTTATGGACTCATTATAACTTGGGTTACAGTTCCAGAAATACAAGCTACAGGACATGCAGCACTTCTACATTCTGTCTGTTTTACAGAACCATATCTCATATCTCCTTCAACACGACATTGCACAACCATAACCTTTCATACTGCAGATGTATTGTGCCATGATCTCACAGAAATAAATTTGTAATCCCGCGATTAGCCGTCCAACAAGTGCACGAACAGATTGTCATGTTGAAGGAAAGATGGTCAGAAATATCGACTCATATTGTCACGCATAAGTAGAAAATATATCTGTCCTGGTAGAGGAAAATGTAATCAGGAAAAGGTAGGCAGACACACTCTTCAGGCATTTGGAGGAAAATTGTGGACAGGATGTTAGTAATAATGCAAACTTATCAGGTAATTTCTAATACGCACTTTGAGATGCGTATCAGTATTCGATATCGAATTCCTGATCCATACACTCAAAGTGCGTACCCGAAATGTTATTATGATAATCATGCGGGGGGGGGGGGGGAATTCAATAACGGTGATAACTGAAGACCTTCTTTTCTAACACAATAAAGTATGGGGAAGGCCTTCGGATATATACCACATTTACATTTGAAAACGGTACTTATGAAGGACCTTATTCATAAACACCTGAGTAGGTTATATCTGTTATATCTGTAGAAATACTTGTACTTTCATTAAATGCAAATGAATAGTAGTAAGTTGAGAGATACTTTGAACCGTGGATAGAATTTTTAATGTTTCTAGTCTTCAATTTCCATCGGTAGTTTTTAATTCTTGTTTTCTATTTGGGTCGCTTGCATCTTAGTTTTATTGTGGTTGCTCATATAGTGTTTGTTTGTTTGTTTGTTGTCTGGGGTATCCCCCAATTTTCCCCACTTAGGGATTTCTAAGTACGAGTATGTATTTTTTTTTTTTTTTTGACTGAAAATCCATGTGTGTGTGTGTGTGTACACGGATCCTGTTTGCCTGTTCCGAGGGACGGAAAAACCCGAGTTTACGGGAGAAAAAACCCTACTTCCATCTGAGACCGGCTAACTCACCTTTAGTCGAAAGATACTAGATAAAGGTTTCTCAGGTTATAGACGAGAATCGAACCCTGGTCTTTCGGATCAAAGGGCTTCATCTTTTACTGACTGAGCCACGGAGGCTCATTCCTTATTTTTTCTTGACTATGAATATACTGATTATAATTTTTGCAACGTTTATAATGCATTTTATATTCATATATGATAAAACTACTACAATTATTTAGCTGAATATATTTGAATAATTTTATACACCATTTTTTTTCTCTTAATATATTTACATTAATTTTACTCAAGGAGGAAGTCTTATAGCAGTGTGGAGAAGAAGAATGATTAGGGAATCAATCGACCGTGAGATGCGGTGATTGATTTTCAATCCAATACCCTTGGAGGGTAATGGATAGCAATGCTGTAGCCAATGAAGTTTTAACTGAGGCTCGGCTATTGCTGTTACCCTCCTGCCATGATCAGAGCTTTAATTAATAGCTCAATAACACCTTATCCCTCCACTGTCCTCTACAGATAACGGGGAATATGAAAAGCATTCTTGCTTCGCCCCTTTAAGCCAGTCCTTATAAGGATATAAGTCTTATAGCATTTGCCACTGCATCTGCTATAACGTGTAATAATGTCTTATATCCTTTCTTTAATTTAAATATTATTTTTGTTATTATATTTGAGGATAGTCTATGGGCATCTTCCGTTGAAGCTGTTTTTGGATCCAAAGGAGATAAGCAACTAGAAAACCAGAAGAACACGCACAATTAAAAACAGACAGAATACGATAGCCATACAGCCTCAGTTATTTCTGTGTGTGTGTGTGTGTGTGTGTGTGCGCGCGCGCGCGTAGGTTAAAGCGGGAAAAGGTCACAACACGATCTATGTGTTGTGACCTTATGGTATGAGTTATGACGGGCTTTCTAGTTTAAATATCACGCAAATTTCATTTCCGATCGTTGGAACAGTTTCTTGCTGGCCTTTGCCCGACAATAGCTTGTTTATGTGAGAGTCACAAGAAGCATGAAATTTAGTAGATGGAACACAATTGATCAAATCGTAACATAATACAGCATTCGTCTGTAAGCATTCTACACCCTGCATGGATGAATAGCAACAGACGATATGACACTGTTCAGTTCGACTAAAAATAACGAGTTCAGTCTGTGTAGGAGAAACAACACCCTTAACACTTAACAAGTGAATCGAGTTGACCTTTTCGAATCCCAAGCGAACCCTCTTCCATCCATATTGAACAGCAATACACGAAGTCATATAGAGGAATCTCATCAAGCAGTTTTGTGAACCAATGGAATCGAGAACCATTTTGAGTGTTTACCCGATTTCTTTTACCTGATTCCTCATAGTTTTGGCAATGGAGAAATGTCTTTAGGGCTTTACTATTCAACATAACAGAGAGCAATGCAAGACCTGATCGGTCTCGTAAAAGCAAGGGCAAATGGACTAGGTTATAAAACTCTTCATTAGGAGCGGAGAAGTTTGGTGTTAGTTGGCATTATGGCTTCAGTACGTAAGGATATGAAATTAGTACTTTATAATTAATTCATTTGTCAAAGAACACTGTGTTTTGCAGAAAGATTAATCTATCGCCATTTAAGCTAGCTAGCATATCCTACTTGGAATTTCAATCAAGGTATCTCCAACAAACAAAATTGTCGATACTACTGGCAACAGAGATCTTTTTGGATACTGAGCTAGCTATACTGTTACATGTTTATTCCAGGAATGGTTTGATTTGGTTGTGCTGTGTATACTGTATTGTTCAAATCAATTTTCTGCAGTAGGTTTCTCTCTTTTACCAGGAGAAAATATCTTGTCATCGAACCTAGAACAATGTTGCAATTGTGCCACAGAACTGCCTGAGAATAGGCAAATACCAAATAAGTTCGCAATGATAAAACTACAGAAGAAATTAAATATTTAACCTATTTAGATCGTATTTACCTGACAAAATGAATATGGAAATGAATAATGGTATAAATCGCTGATTTAGTGGGACGATAGTCGAATGAATTTATGGCGAATAGGACAGAAATCAACCCATAGACAGCAGTATGTAAGACAGGAATCAAATTAACTTTGATTTATTTAACTGAAAGTTGGATAACAAATAAAACATTTAATTGAAAACCAGAAACCGTAAGTATGAATATTTATCTGATCTCACTCACAGAACTAATAAAATGTACCGTAAACTCTCATCCTTTCATTGATATGATTAACATAAAAATATGAGAGTGTGAGAAAAATTAGGAAAGCGAACAAGTGTCAAATTCATATTAAAAAAGGAACATGTTAGAAAAGATCTTGAATCATCAATTGCTTTAATTGTTATCTCATAATATTCAAATTTTGTTTCGCACGAAAGACCAGTTTTTATCAGGATTTATTTATTTATTTTTGAAACATTCTGTGTAATGCATTCACGCGTAATGCAACTGATTTTGAAAGTTTGCCTACGATACCATTTTTACTACACAAGAGTTCAGTTTGCCGATAGTGAAACTGTTTTTCAACTTTTCACAGCAGTGGGCGCCACAGGCGAGAAATTTTCAAAGCAGCACTACTCATATATTTATTACAAAATGGCAAATTAAAAAAATAATGTTGTTATGACATATTCAAGGGGGGGGGGTATTTCATGCTGTTTAACTTCCTTCCTTCCTAAGAATAGAAAATAGCAAAGAAATAATATGGATATAGAAAAGAGAATAATTATTTCATTTTAAATGTGAAATACACTCCGTGAAAATTATGAAATATTTTTTTAATGATTAAAAAAATGAATATTTATAATTCAGTTACTGTGAGCGGTCTTTGGAGTGTATGTGTGTGGGTGGGTGAGTGGGTGGAAGGAGTTGTGATTAGAATAGCTGAAAACAAACAAAAAATTTAAATCAGCTTCGTATAGGCCATGTCTCAGATAATTTCATCATATATTTTACAACTGTTCTAACATTAACATTATTATAACATTTATAACATTATAAATAATATTTTGTCCTAAACCTTGATGAAAAAGAGAATATTACATCTTTTTCTTGTTACTATTATCTGTTTTTTCTTGTAGTACAAAGAAGAAGAAGAAATCACTGTATATTTTAAGAAGACTTTTCTTCTACTTTAGATACGTGACATTGTTGAAGTAGCTTACACTTTTACTACTATTTTACACTAAAATGTACGAGCTTGTTCTCCAAGCGATTTACGTTTGTAACAACTGTCATTTGCACGGGTTGAAAATAAATGGTGTGAAATATCTGCAGGTTGAATAGATCGATAACACTTCTTCCAAAAATAAATAAATAAACAAACAATTAGGTAACACATATGCACCTTCTTTTAAAGAATTCAAATCCTTTTTTTTTTCAAGATAGCTGTTTCAAATAATTTATAATTTTGCGATAATAAAAATAAAAGTGTGATTATTATCAATTAAGCAATAATTTTTTAACATAAATACTGTATGTTATTTATTTTTATAGCTATTTATTTTTATAGTGTATGTTATTTATTTTTATAGCAGAATAGCTATTTAATTTTTTTTGTGATGTCTGCTAATCAATCGAAGAAAACGAAACAAGACATTGCTGATTCATCATGTTACTTGAGGCTCTTTTAGTGTGATTTCGTGAACTTTTTTTTTACTTTTCACTAAAATTGTTACTACTTTTACGAAACTTTCATAGTTTCTACATTTAGCTTTGAAATAATGCTGGATCCAATATCCACTTAATTTTTATAAATTTTATAAACAGCAGGAAGATTAACCTAAGCTTTTAGCCGTTTCCTCCAGATGAGAAGATTCTTATCGAGTATTTCTAAGACCAAGAGCTTCTCGTGCATAGGCACTGCGCAAATGCGGTGCCTATTCAATTTTTCTCGCTATATAAATATATTTATTAATTTATTTATATTTGCTTGTAATATTTAATTTTATCATCAACAATCCTATACAATTCTCTTATTTTGTAAAGAAAATAATAAAAATCCATCTTGTAGCACTTAGGAGGGCGAAGGGCCCTACAGCACTGTGTTTACCACAGTGTCGTATTGCTACGCGCACAAACATATGCACGTCATAGTGGGATGCGAGCTATTAGCGTAATGCGGCACTGTCCGTCGCGCAGTTCCACTGTTGTTTATAATTAAATTTAATGGATTTTATTTTTAAGTAATTTTAAATTATACCAAACTGTATAATTTTATCGATAATAAACAATAATTTTTCATGTTTTTTTTTTTTAATTTTTACCATAATTTTGATATTTTATCCAAACACGTATACACTGTACTTACAGTGTGTATGTATATTTCGAAAGTTGCAGCACCCCCACGATTTCAAGCCACGAGCTGCCACTGTCTAAGACATAGCTTATTTCAGAATGACAACTAAGCAGCAGTAACACCACCGATCTTTCTTTTTGTGCCGTTCATATAAACCGTTTTACTTGGAGAAAATAGAGCATAGTGATTCGAAAACGCGGAATAATTTCGGCACACAACAACTGATTATAGATTGCAAAGAAATAGTCCGGAATTAGAAATGCATGCTTCGGCTGATACAACAATATTATTGGCTTACTTCTTTTGTCAAAACGGTAAAATGAAGTAATAGATATTGAATACTGTTTGGGATATTTATAATTCAGTTCCAGGTGAGTGGGAGGGAATACAATTGCAAATCTTCTAAATGAAGTATAAATTCTGAATGAATACATTCTGCGTGCAGGATGTCTTTCATCTATTTTCATCATTCTACACTGGATATTATAGTGTGTGTGTGTGTGTGTGTGTGTGTGTGTGTGTGTGTGTGTGTGTGTGTGTGTGTGTGTGTGTGTGTGTGTGTGTGTGTGTGTGTGTGTGTGTGTGTGTGTGTGTGTGTGTGTGTGTTTAAAAAATAAAAAAACTTGTTCTGAAATGCGTTTTGCGACGGATTCCTTGCAATAGAGGAATGTGATATACTCCAAGTACTAATAAGATTGTCTCCATCTTTTGGAATAGCAAAGAATTGATTTGGTTCGAAGATGAAATTTCTTTAGGATATGAGCAACATCGATATCTTATAGGAGTCAACTCTTCTTGTGGCATTAGGAGATAAATGGTTAATGATGCTTTTCCCAGTAGCGAAAATATCATCTACATAACAGAACCAATGCGGATTTTGGATTATGCTACGTATATATATATATATATTTTTTGGGGGGGGGATATTCTAAATAAAAGATGGGAAAAGGTAGGAAAGCCCATTGCAGTTCCTGAAAACTGTCTGCAGAGTTTCCCATTCCAGCTGAAATATCTTGAGTTCATAACGGACTGAAAGATGTCCAAGATGTCTAACGAAAACAAAGAAGACAATTTCTAAGGTTTTCTTCAGAGGTACACTGTTGAGTGAGGTCATGTGGAAAACTGACCAGTGAATATCACGACCTTGGTTACAATTCTATCATTAAAAAAGAAAAAAAGAAATTTTTTTTTTTGTAATAAAGGAGTAGAAATGGCCAGTAAAAGAAGTAAAGAGATTTAAGAGATCTTTGAAATTTTGTTAGTATTACTTTCTGTTGAATCAACAATTAGTACATACTGTAAATAAATCCTACGTGGTCTGGCATAATACAAGGGTGGTCTTAAAGGTTCTCGATCTAACAATGAAAACACGAATTTATAATTTCAAAATTATTTTTATTTTTCGACACTCCCTTATGACTAATACATTTATTCCAGCTATGCTCCAGCGCCATTATCCCGTCTCTATAATGGTTCTCAGCAAGATCTGCAAAATACCCTCTACAGCTGCAATCGCCTCTTGATTCGAAGGAAAACGCTGACCAGCGAGGAAGAGTTTTAGTTTTGGGAAGAGACAGAAGTCAGAGGGAGCGAAATCTAGGGAATAGGGTGGATGTTCCAACAATTCATTGTGCAGATCCCCTAATTTTTCCATTGCCAAAACACCTTTGTGGACAGGTGCATTGTCCTAATAAAAGACGATTTTTTTCTTCTACAAAGTGGGTCTTTTCTCACGAATTTTTTTGTCCAGTCTGGTTAAAAGATCGGAATAATATTCCCTTATTGTTTTACCCTTTTCAAGATAATTAATAAACAAAATGCCTTTAGCATCCCTAAACACCGATGCCATGACCTTTCCTGCTGATGGAACCAATTTTGTCTTCTTTGACGCTGAACAATCGGCTTCTGTCCACTGTTTTGACTGCTGTTTGGATTCTGGTGCGTAATGGTGAATCCAAGTCTCATCCATAGTAATAAATCGACACACAAAATGAGTTTTATTCTTGTTAAAATGCTCAAAGCACTGTTCAGAGATTTTCATACGAGTGCGTTTTTGATTTGCTGTGAGCAAGAGCAGCACCCATCTTGCGCAAAGCATTTTCATTTGCAATTCTTCATGCAAAATATATCCCACACATTCTTTTGAAATGCCTATAGTCTCAGCAATTTTACTCGCTGGTCATCCAATACCATATCGTGCAGTTGATCAATGATTTCTGGTGTTGTTACACTTTTTGGACGTCCTTCACATGGATCATCTTCAAGGCTGGTACGGCCACGTTTAAACTCGGCAGCCCATTTCTTAATTATCGAAAAGGAAGGAAAAGAGCGCCCATAAACTTTTATGAACTTCGAGTGAATTTCTTTTGCCGTTAAACCTTCTTTTACAAAGAATTTTATAACCGCACGGTACTCGATTTTATCCATTTCAAGGGATACAGACAACACTTTTGCTTCAGACAGCTGTATAAAAGAAACTACTTGATAGAATGACTTGCAATTTCACATGGATGTTTATGACAGATGTACAAACTTAGAAAAAAAAATCTTGCCGATAGTGTTGCCATCTATGGTCGAGACGGAGAACTTTTCAGACAGTCCTCGTATGTTCTAAGTCAATGTTTATAATTTACGAGAAATTTTTACTACATTTATGGATGCTACACAGTTATTTCTTTATCACAGTTTATTTGTTTATCATCATGGTTATTATGGCACGTTAAGAAGAAATGGCCCATTATCTCAGTCCAATGAAAATCACTTTAATGAAAAGGGTAGACGAATCATTTTGGTATCAATCCATGCTCTTTGTAATACTTCTACACCATAAGGTGAAAATGGTCGACTAAATAAAGCAAACATTCAAAAATATCAGAAAATATTCTAAACCTTCTACAGATCGAATGTTGCAACCTACTCGCTGCTTTTGATTTTATTCTATCTCAATTTAATGTCGCAGTGTGTAACATTAAACTCAGATGGAATAAAATCAATATGGTTACTGTAGCTTAGATAGAATTCACGTATTCAACAGTTCCTTAAAATTCATCCCGTGGTTTAAAACATAAATGGTGCAATGGACGGACCGATGTATTCATTCTGATCCTGTTCTATTTAGATTTAACGAAGAACACCTAAAAACTGGATTAAGTGGTTCAAATGCTAGTCGTATACTTTCGTTTTTCGGATACACTTAATACATCGAATGTCATTATTCACCCTACAATGAAATCTGTCAGTTACGGAGAAAACGATGATTGATGAGTCTTCAACAAATAGGCTTCTCCATCCCTACAGGACGTAAACCTCCAGATCGCTACGTGAGATTCCTACAAAAGAAAGTACCCTTGTGCTATTCGACACCGCTTGTTTGTATACAGTTTCTCCCCCTACCCCGCATTCAAAACAAACTCGACAAATATTGCATGTCAATGTTATGGAAGCACCAATGACGCATCATAAAGACTCTCTAGTGACTTCATTGTTTTCTTTGTATACGTTCACCTTAGGTGAGGGAAATGAACTGTTAACATTATTGTTAATCTATCTCGAGTCTTGCTGTCTTTTATTAGTATTATGTACCAGCTTCGAGGTTTGCAAGCGTGAATTTGCATTAACCCTTTTAAAAAATTTATTTTAACCTGTAACCTAATATTGGAAAAAAAATAATAATAATTGCCAGCAAAGGTTGGTCGATTGCTACTAATGGCTCACGCAAAAAGTTAAGCAAGTTTGAGCGCGGTTAGTAGTTGGAAGGGTGTTAATTGTTCGATGCTGTTGGCACACTCTCCCTCGATGAGTCTTTGGATTCCCTGGAGGCGTCACATTGTCGAATAATAATAATAATAATAATAATAATAATAATAATAATAATAATCGGATCGGCATTTAGAACACAATAGACCTGACATCACAATATCGAACATCGACAGGGTTGGATTATTGATATCGCAGTACCCAGTGATAGCAACATTAACAACAAAGAACTGGAAAAAATTACTAAATATCGAGATCTGGCAATCGAAGTTGGCCGACTGTGGCTTAAACACACCAAAATCATCCCAATAGTTATCGTGCACTTCGTGCAACTTCAAAGAAGGTTTCCAACTATTTACAGCAATTAAACATCAACGAAGTGACCCCATATGACCTACAAAAAACAGCATTACTTGGAATGCTCCATATTTTACAACGTTACCTGATGGACTATTCTTAGATTCTTGGGTAGAATCTGAATTGTTCTGTATCACCAGTCAAATTGTTGTTTATATGATGTCTTGTTTTGACTGTGTATCAATTATGTGAATAAAATAATAATAATCGAACTACCTGGAATTAGCACGTGACATGCAACTAAGTTTAGAAGTATAGTATTTTATTCTGTAAATTACGCGCATCCTCTGGTTGGACTGTCTTTGAGGGGACGCATCCCTGGAAACTAAAAAGTCTTCGTAAAGCTTTCATGCTTCCTAGATGGATTTATATTCAGGACTGTAAATCGGACTCTACAATACATTTTTGTTGATTTGCATCAATGCCACATGAACGGGCGACTTGAGAACAAAGAAATGTTTAACAGAATCAGCCCAACTATTTTCAGAGAGAGAGAGAGAGAGAGAGAGAGGAGCATTTGCTTCGTGCTGATCTTTCAGTGAGTGTAGAATAGAGCACGTTTTGAAATGGGACTTTCATGGAATTCAAATATGACCTTGGAGTGTCGTTCACAATATTTTTTTTTTTTTTGCATAGACGTCATGCTGAGAAGGATGCTCATCCATAGGAATGGTCGCGAAGAATGCAGCCAATATAACCTTCAGACCAAGGGAGGCTCGTGCATAGGCACTGCAGAACTGCAGCACCCCCAATTTTTCTCGATACATAAATATATTTTTTAATTTATTTATATTTGCTTGTAATATTTAATTTTATCATCAACAATCCTATACAATTCTCTTAATTTGTATAAAAAATAATAAAAATCCATCTTGTAGCACTTAGGAGGGCGAAGGACGTTAGCAGCACTGTGTTTACCACAGTGTCATATTGCTAGTATTTGCCACTCGCGCAAGCATATGCACGTCATAGTGAGATGCGAGCTATTAGCGTAATGCGGCACTGTCCGTAGCGCAGTTCCACTGTTGTTTATATGCAGTTTGCGCCAGTAGTAGAGTGTTCGTAGTGTTTATCGTGTTTACTCCGTCTCTTTAAATATTTGGACATTACAATTAAAGACATAACATTTGTTATAATTTTTATTTTAGAACATTATTGGGGTTATGATAATGGATTTTATTTTTAAGTAATTTTGGATTATACCAAACTGTATAATTTTATCGATAATGAATAATATTTTTTCATGTTTAATTTTTTTTAAATTTTTACCATAATTTTGATATTTTATCGAAACGCGTATACACTGTACTGACAGTGTGTTATAGTTTAGTTGAAAATATAAGGAATTACTATTCTTAAGTGTTTAGCAGCCCATAGTTTCAGATTCAAGCTTTATTCAATAGGATATTCCATAAATGAAGATTATATACATTGGCTTAAAGTTACCCAAATTTAGATCATAAGCCTCCCAAATGACATGTAAACCATTCATATAGTTTAAAGTTACTTCAATAGTTAAGGCATTCCATCGTGTGCAATTACCAATAATAAAATAAAATAAAATTATAAAGGAAGAGTATAATGTCAATTACAGATGCGGAAACTCGAAAACTAATGTTTAGTGTGGCCCACAAAATAAGTGATTCCACCTACTGCATTCTGTACGGGATGTTAGTGTCAAAACATCACTGGTTACAATGATGTATTTTTAACCAGTGATGCCCTGCCATTTTTGACGTGTTGAATTCAAATGTTCGATCCCTTGCAAAAGAATTCAGACGACAATACGGACAGAATTACTCCAATGGCTTAACATAAACAGTAATTAGAAACTAGTTCTGTGTTAAAGAAGAATACGTGTGGTTACTAAACACAGGATGGAGACGAAACAGTACAAGAAGGTTTTAAGAAATCAATATTATTATCAGTCATGATAATAATAATGATAATAAAAATGTTATTAAAATAATCGAGGTGAATAAATATGCTAGCGAACTTTTCCCGTTTGGTTTATTTCGCACCCTTCATCATCAGGCCAAATGGTAAACAACTCGGCATCCTTTGTGTAGGTTCCTATCGAAGGTCGCGTGGCCAAAACATCCTTTTTTGTCATCAGAAAGTAATTACACTTGAATAATAGAAGCACCTCAGAGAGAGAAACAGCTCTCGTTTGTGTAGGGTACCCAGCTTTTGCACGGTTGGCTAGAATTTGCAGATAGGCTTACGATGAATTGACAATTTATTTATCAGCTCCCTCTAGTGCCTGTTTGCCACACACACACACGCACGGTAAACAATAATAGTCCCTAGTCCGAGAAAGATGTTTAATCTTCTCGTTCGACTCCACCCTACAGAATAGTCCGCTAATCTGGTCCCCAGGGTTCGCTGCTAGCATCAGAGGGTGGGGAACAATTGCATTTTCATTATGGCATTATATGTAAGTCATTAGTTTGACAGACATTTACGAGCTTATATGTTAAGCCAATATTAGATTAATATTAGTTATAAGTTCATTTAAAAAAAAATTGTTGCTAAGCAACAAAATATAAATGTACATATCACATATCAGGATAATTATTTCAAAAAATGAAGAAAAATCCAAACAGGTTTTCATTTCGCTTTTTTTATTTACATTCACATATTTCTTTCGTGTTTTTTTTTCTTTAAACTCACAATCGCGTAAATTTTTACAAAACAAATTATTCAGCACAGTTCAAGTCTTAAGTTGAGTAACCCATTTTTCAACACACACACACACGTTTAATAAGTTATAAGTAGCACCATGATCATACGCATGTTTCGTACATGATCAGCTGATAGGAATCGATGCTGCCATCTACCGATGATCTAAAAAACAAAAGAATAATATTTTTATAATAAAAATAATTATTATAATACGATGTTCATAATTAATATAAAACATATTTATTAATACTTTTTGAGATGTTTAATTGATTATTGTTTTCATTAGAGACCTATAATTATATACAGATAATAATTTTAAATATTAAATAGCTGTAAGGTTTGTATTTTATAGTTATAATATTGTTAACATTTTATATAGTTTATTTTGTTTATTTACATGCGAAGTTTTTTTTTTTTAATTTTGTGAGATTTGTGTTAAAGCAAAATCTGTATTTTTGCAAATAGTTTCTTAGCAACATATAAAATGGCGGATCAATATTGAAATAAAATATACAATTATTATTCTGTTGTCTATTTCCATACTTAATTTGCCACCATCACGAAAAATTAATGTTTGATTTATCCTGTGAGTTTTCTACTAACAATGCATATATTTCCCCCGATTTTGCTATTTGCTTGGTCTTTTTATTGCAGATTTTTTTTTTTACTGATCAAATAATTTCTCAGTTATTTATCTTAACGTAGAAGTTTGATCCTATTAATTCTGTTTCTCATGATTAGCATTTCCCCAAACTGAGGGAAATAATATAAGTCGATACCCCTATTGTCTTATACTGTCAACCGTTCTTATTTGGTAGATAGTGTACTCGCTCTCCAACCAACACTGACTTTGAATCCCATCTTGGCAATAGGTACTGAGAGATTTTGACTTCTTCCATATAATTACCTGCCGTATAAATACTTTTTTTTTTTTTCATGTGTAGTAATTGAGGTTTATCAAAATGCTGGTCTTTGTGTTAGGAGAGATTTGCTGCTTGTTCCAAGCGTTTTCTTTGCTAAAGATGCTTTCATTTGGTGATGACCACATGAGAGAGATTCGTGTCAGAGATTGAGAAGCACTAATGTTTTCTAGTCGAGAAACTCTGATATCGCTCAGCAGATTCTACTGTATGATTTGCAAAATGTAATGCAACACCATGGATGAAGTGTCACTTAGAAATGCTAACAAACATCTTCGTGTACGATGATAATGTTGGCAACCAGAGTCGGTCTTAACACTCCAAAAAGGTGTCATCTTTGGAGAGTTAGGCGCTAATCTTTAACATGCCTATCTGATCTAACTAGTATGATATCGTAATTTGATCATCGCGTCCCGTAGAACGTAATACCGAAGAAGAATATCCTTAAAAAGTGACAGACAACGATTGGCATCACCATAATTATTCTCTACGTTCATCTAAGTCCTACATCTGTTCTGAGACAACTTTCGCTACGTAATATGCCTACCGTCACGGCTGCCAATTACACGCCACACGCCTAGTCTCAGATTGATGACTGTGGTGATTTATGATAGGCATTTTTATCTTTTTTTCCCCCTCATTCAAAAACAGCATCAGTAAATTCATTGATGTATACTATCATTTCTTGCATCGGCACTTCCTCAGTTAATGTCGCATACTTGAATGACACTAACTGGACTACCCTTTTAGGCGGTTATATCAGTTTTAACAATTTTGGCTTTATTTCTCTACCAATCCACATTGTGTATGATATTCACATTTTGTTATATGCAGACCAAAAATATTATATGGCCAAAACTATAAGCCTTTGGATTAATCTCTTCTATTCTCCTTTTATGTAATTTTTGAAAGTAAATAAGTTTTCGTCTTGCAAGGAAATTCAAACAAGAAAAACAATTAAAGAACACACGCAATTAATAGACGGTATATTGATCTTGTAGGCTTAATAAATTTAAATATAATGTTAATTAATCAAACTATAGATTCCTGTTCAAGTAATTTATTGTAAGGCAAATCGGAAGTGTTGACGAGGTGGCCGAGTGGTTTTACATCGCATTCAAGGATTCACAATAATCAGAAACCCTTCGGCTGTCCAGTGTGTGAAAAGAAATTTTCTCAATCATCAGATCTCAAACGTCACTTAAGGATTCACAATAATGAAAAACCCTTCAGCTGTCCAGTGTGTGAAAAGAAATTTTCTCAATCATCAAATCTCAAACGTCACTTAAGGGTTCACACTAAAGAGAAACTCTTCAACTGTTCAATGTGCGAAATGAAATTTTCTCAGCGAAGTAGTCTTACATCGCATTCAAGTATTCACAATAATGAGAAACCGTTCAGCTGTTCAGTGTGTGAAAAGAAATTCTCCCAATCAAGATATCTCAAAAGTCACCAAAGGATTCATACTAAAGAGAAACCTTCAACGCTTTCATGCGTGTAAATAAATTTTGTCAAAAAAGTGATCTTAAAAGCCATTGAAAGATTCACACTAGTAAAAAACCCTTCAGCTGTTCATTATGTGACAATAAGTTGTCTCAGCTTTCGCTGAGACAAGTTCTTGTCACATAATTCAACTTCAAAAGCACTTAAAGGTTCACAGTAATGGGAACCATTCAGCTAATCAGTGTGATAAATAATTCTCTGTTGTATAAGATCTCGAAAGGTACTTTAGTGTTCACGTTCCAGTATCGAGAAACAGCGTCAAATTTGCGGTGTGTGAAAAGTAATTTTGTCCACAATGTTATCTAAAAAGGCATTTAAAGTTCACAAGAGTAAGAAACACTCCAGCTGTTCATTGTTTTTAAAGTAATTGTGATCGTATAATCTGAAATGCACTTCAGAGTAAACGGTGAAGTGAAACTGTCCAATTCTGTGTGAGAATAGAAGTTTTCTTTTTGAAGTTATCATAAATGCAACATAAGGAATTCCCAAGCATAAGAAACCTATAAGTTGTTTAAAGTGTGAAATGGAGTTTGCAGAACCTTGTGATTATAAACGAAATCCTTAAGGGTACGTATAGAAGAAATATGTGTCGTTTTTTCGCCTGCGATAAAAAAAAAAAATATTCTTAAAATACACAGCTGTAGAGGCACTCCACAGTTCCTATAAGAGAAAGGATTTCACACAAGTGTGTTTTGCAACTTTCTCCTGTGTATCAAACGATTATACACATCCACTTGATCATAATCGTGAGAAGTCCATCTTTTTGATTTGTGGGAAGAAATTTTTTCGGCAATCAATCCTTAATTTTTAATTAGTCATAATGAAGAGAATGCTTACTTATGAAAAATGTGTTGACAGCAATTTTCCACATCACCAGTACTTAAAATCCATCAAAGAATTCTTAGCAAAGAAAACCTGACACAATGCTAATCCTACTTCCAGAAATATGAAATTCCGTATAGCCCATGTGGTACTAAAAACCCGTATGTTTTTGTAATACGCAAAGATATGTTGTAAATCTTATACCTGAAGAACATTTGATTTGGTCAAATGGTCATTTTTATTCTCTACTATAACCTAGTTTATCGCCTTTAATAGAAAAGGTTTTCATGAAAAATGTGGGAAAAAATCGTAAGACATTTCTGCATATATTATCTCTTATTGCAATTCAATTTTAGCGATGTAATCATAATAGAAATGTATTCTTAGTAGTAACTAGTATTTGTTTTGGTCTAATTATTCATACTGTAGATCTTTATTTTAGAAACGGAAATAAATTATCTTAAGAAACGAAAAAAAAAAAAAAAAAAAAAAAAAAAAAAGAGGTGGCCGAGTGGTTAAGGCGATGGACTGCTAATCCATTGGGGTTTCCCCGCGTGGGTTCGAATCCCATCTTCGTCGTATTTTTTTTATGACTGTTTGTTACTTATTGTTGAATATGCGGAGTGTTGGTGGCAAACTACACGATTTCAATAGAAGACTTTTTTTTTGCACGCCTGGGTATTATTTTAGACAGATTGATTTTTTTGAGTAATTACTTTTTTTGTGGATGTGTGAGAAAAATTGTAGAGGAGTAGAGAAAGGGACGAATGTGGGAGTGGTATAGAAAAGAGAGATGAGCACAGCGGTGAATTCAGGAAAAAAAAAAATCCATTAACAACCACGAGTGAAAGAATGATTTGAAAATGACTGAGCTGGCTAATGACAGACTAGGTAAGGATATTAACAGCTGTTTGACAAATGGCCATCGATATATTGATAGTCATTATGTTTTGTCATAATTTTCGAAATCTATTGAAACTAACAGATCAACTATATTATTATTGGTAGGGAAAAAAAGTTTGAGTTAAAATCAGTAGCGCACTCAGGATTTAATCTTGGGGGGCGAGTTGAATAGACGATTTGAGAATAAACATTACACATCGGATACGACCTTTGACTGAGCATCTGCAATGATCGCTAATAGAAATAGAAGACACGACACAACATAAATTAAAAAAAAAAGAATTTTAATTAGGAAAAGATTTTTGGAAATTTTTCTATTGTTTTTTCCTTTTTCTTTGGGGGAGGCCAGGGCCTCCCTCCTGGATGCGCCACTAGTTTAAACATAAATATGCTGTATTGAATTTGAGACATCAAATGATGAAAATGAATGAGTACTTCTAAAACGTTTAAAACTAAACATTTATTTTTAAAAAATATTCATTGAATTTAAAACCAGAACCTATTAGTTCGGTTTTATAT
Source organism: Typopeltis vanoorti (assembly GCF_054136105.1). NCBI lineage: Eukaryota > Metazoa > Arthropoda > Arachnida > Uropygi > Thelyphonidae > Typopeltis > Typopeltis vanoorti. The sequence continues at coordinate 119,226,817 of NC_143559.1, forward strand.
ACAAACGTGGATTCAACACCTGTTTTGTAATTCACAAAATTAATTTATACTCTGCAGCAATTGCAACAAGTAGTGTGCTCACAACAAATGGTTGCAATCAGTGGAATATTCAAGTTTATCTTTAAGTTCCTTCTAAAATATGTTAATTTAAACGGAACTGAGCTTCTTTAGTCGACAAAAGAACGTTAATCCGATTAGCAGATTTTGTTCAAGTATCAACATCGGCTTAAGACTGCTAAAAGTTGTTCTTTCTTCTTTTAATTAAAACTTCTCCGAGATTTGCTATCACGCCTCACTTGTTTTTCTCTCTCGTCGAAAGGAGGGCGGAGACGATAAAATGTACTTTTTCTTAGAGGATCTTTTCTCAGGTAAGCGTAGAAAATTCTTCGAGTCAGATGAAATTCAAATCCAGGACTTGCCAATCAAACTGCAGATGGTTAGTAAGTCCTAGCTGCCTTACGTAGGTACTTTCTGCCTCTCACCATAACTACCCTTTATTTGTAAGTATCCATACGTATTCTACAATCAATTTTGTAAGCCTCTCCAGCTAAGTAGATATTGACAATGCCTTTTTTTTTTTTTTTTGCTTGGAAAGAGCTATTAGAATCCCATCTAGATCTGAAGTAACGTTATAAGGTGAGTTAGTCAAGCCATACGTAGGGTGGCGTTTTTAATTCTGAAAACTAGTGGGTTTTCATACCGTAAAACAGACAAACCTACCAAAGAACACACGATATTAACAGACCTAATACTAGCCTCATAGACAGAATTGCTTCGACTGTAATTCAAAGATTACATCTTCTTCTTATTGTGCTATCTTCTATCGAAGGTCAGCGACCATCTTGGTGAACAAACTGCGCTCTTGTGCTAATCTGAGCAGTTGTGCACTGCTCTTTCCTGTCCAAAGATTACATCAGTAGGTCAATTTTGCTGAGTGAAAAGACACCATCTGTACCAAAGACCGAACGAAATCGATCTGACTAAAGGCCTGTAAAAATTTCTGTAGTCAAAGACAAGAATCGAACCCTTGATGATCATTGTTCTTCTTCTGAGTTTGCATCATGGCACTTACCATAACCTATGCAGACTCCAAAAATTAAACAATAGATATATTGTTTATAACTTCTACTTCTTTGTCCAAACTGAAATATTTCAAATTAAATTATTTAAAAGAAACTCATTAAAAAAAAGATAAAAGATAAACAGTGATAAATGTATATTTTTAAAATAAAAATTAATACAAATAATACAAAAATTTAATCATAATAAAAATCAATAATTAAAAAAAATAATAATTTTTTTTTAACCACCACCGGCGGTCATGGATCAAATACGCATTCTCATACGCTTCGTATCCATCATATATTTCGATGTAATATCAATGGTATTACAATTTTAATGTGCACTTCGCATCCATGATAGACGCCTTGGCCGGTAGCGTAGTTAAAACAAATGAGATATCACCTTTGAAATTGATAAACTATAACATAAATGATTTTGAATTTAAATCACCACTTACCCAATATCATCGGAAGGTGCGAATCCACTTTCTGTGTGGTGAACAGATGCAGATGGCGTCTCGACTTCTGTACCTTCATTTGCAGAATTAGGCAGTGATCTCTGTAGCGATTGATTGTCCACTTTCCAATGGAAATTTGTTTGGCAGCTGGAGAGAGAAGGTCGCTCAGGAATTATAAATTTAAGATGTTCATGATCTTTTTCTTTCTGATCTTTCTGGTCAAATAGTGAATGCGATGGTTTGGTGTCTTGATAAGATGCAAGGGTTCTATCTTTGGATTTAAGAACGGAAGAACCTTCAATAGATTTACCTTGTTTCATCTTCCTAGTAGGGATACTGTAGATGCAAACACAATGTTGATTTATGAATGACATCCAGCTTGATATAATATTAATATTTCGAAGACTCTGAAGATTCCGGCATTCACGGAAATAAAATTTGAGAATGGTATCATCAAGTTGTAACTTGGGAATTTTCTCTATTCTTGAAGATGATTCTTTTAAGCGTCCAATGTTCTGGAATTGACCGACTAAATTGCTTCTTACATCACTCAAGATATGAGTATTTTTAAAGCAAGCAGTTACATGTAAAGACATTTGTGGACAGCGTTGAGGTGAGAGTAAAGTTGACTTGTGTATTGCAGTACGAGTTTCAGAATAACCAACAATTAACGGGTCAGTCTTGGATTCTTTTGCCATATGAGGTCTCAAGCAAGAATCCATTCCTTGCTTTGAATATGGAAGTATTGCATTGGTTTCAGGACGAAATCTACCAGTGGCTGAAGTTGTCCGTTTAAAATCATAGTCTGTGAACTGTTGAGTCTTTTTATCATATAAGTTATCTTTTTGTTCTTGCTGATCTTTTCTGCGAAAGTTCTGAAGATGACCTGCCTTTAATAAGCCTGGATACAAGTGTTTACAAAATATAGAATTTCTATTTTCGACATTCGGGCAACTTTTAAAATAAATGGTCAGAACATCATCTTTGGAAGGAACCGATTTAGTCATTGTACAACTAGTAGAATTTACAGAAATGCTTCTTGGACAACGCTGATACTTTTCTTCCTTCGTATGTAATGTCCTCTTATCGAGACTAGTCGATGTCACTGATTTTCTTTCCGTTTTATGAATTATTGTCCTTGTAAGAGTGTCCAGACCTTTATCTAACTGCATGCGATTTGCTCTTTTATGTGTGACTAAGGTTGGCAGAGAATATTTCTTTTGTAAGTCAAATCTGTCGCAAGACTCCATCATAGATTTATGGCACAAACTGGAGTATTCAGGAGTTGAATGGTTGCATAATTTTCGGAAGTATAAAGTTAACACGTGATCGTCTGATGAGGAGAAAGGTCCTGTTTTTGAAGTTTCATCTGTCGTAACACAGTCTGTAATCACTTCTCTTCGTCTATTGATTGGGAATATTCTACCTGATGGAGATGTTAATGACTTTCCAGATCCAAATTGTTTTGAAGTTTCCTGAGATCCAGATATATGAAAATCTCGAATGATTTCACTTGTTTTGTGCGCATTTATCAAGTTCTTTCCTCTATAAGCCGGTAGGAAACACGATCGCAAAGATTCCCGAGGAATTTCATGAAGGAATTTGCTTTTATGGGACATCTGTTGGTGATCATTATGAACCTTGTTGAGATCTATTATGTGGGTGGTTCTTGTTGGTAAGCGAGCACCATAGTCAGCCGTAGTTATTCTGAATAATGTGTTATTTGTTTCTGGAAGAGTATCCTGGACTGATTTAGAGAAATAGAACTTTAAAATTCCTTCATCTTGAGAATGCACATTGGTTTGCGTAGCAACATTATGATGAAGTCTAGTGATGTTTCGGATTATAGAACTGTCTCTTACATCCAACTTAGAGCTTCGCTCAATATTGGAGATTCCTGATGCTTGTACAGAGTAGGAACTTGGAGAACCATCTTTTGGAAAATTAAGCAAACTTCTTTGTTTAGACGGCCTTTGTTGACCTGTTTCATTAAAATATTTTGGTATCACAGGAGCATTCCTTCTCATCATTGTAGAATCTTTTTCTTCTTTTTTTGAATTGACGAATTCTGTTGGAAAAGGACATTCTATGCTATCAGTAAAGGGATAGGTCTTTGGAATCATCTCGATATATTCCTGTGTAGTCTTCCTTTGTCTGTTCATTCTTGGAATCTCTAAATCTTTACATCCACTCTCCAGGTTTTCCCATTGTCTCTGACTCAGTAATCTTTCTACATTTCGAACTACCAAGTCCATTACTTCCTTGACATCATGATCCAACATTTTTTCTGTAGATGATACTGCACTGATCTCTGATTCTTTTTGCTTCTGCATAATCTGATCAGCAAATATCATTGTTTCATGGATACTCTTTGCGTGGGTACGATTCTCTACCGTTTTCATCATCTCTTTCGACAGAGAATCCTTTAGCGATATTATGTCTAGTTGCTCTTTGACATTATCGTTCAGTATAGCGCCCAATGATTCTCTTTCTTCACAGAATTCTTCCGTCTTCTCTAACAAGATTTCCATCCTTTCTATTGCATGACTGGTTGGAGTCTTTCTTTGTTGTGTTTTTTCTTCATGGTGATTCTCCACTGTTCTTTTTTCAGGGTCTACATTCAACTCTAATATTTCTTCCGGTATTGTTTTAGCGTGTTTTAGTATGCTATTCAGTTCTTCAATTTTATCATCAGAAATTACGTTTAGATCCTTTACAGATTCTGTTTCTAATGTTACTTTATCTGTTTTCGTTCTGCTTGGCGTTGTTTCTTTACTCTTCTGCAGTGTTTCCGATTTCTCTGTAACATCAGATGTTGTTTCTCCTGAGGCGTTCTTCATTCCTGGTTCCGTTATCAATATGCTAATATTTTCCATTTCTACATATGTGTTCCTTTGCATTTGTTCTGTTTTTACAATTTCTCGATTCTCTTTGTATTTATTCTCTGGTGTTTTAAATATTCCTTCTGAATTTGGCATTATTTCTGTTGTTAAGGTGACGCTGTATTCTGTAATATTCTTGCTATTTACTTTCGGAGGTGGTGTTTTTTCTGTGGCAGGATCTTTTTCAGAACATTTTACGAGATTCTTTAACAGTCTTTGTTTTTCTCCGATGATATCATTCTCAAATATGCTTTCAGCCGATGTTCCTTCTGTAAAACTCTCTGTTTTATATTCTTCGAATCGTAACCACCCTTCTTCAGATTTCTCATTTGTTTTTCTGATGTACCCTTCTGGTGTCTTTTCTTCGCATGTCTGCCGTTTTGTAGGTAAAATGTCTTCTGCTTTTTCAGTGATATCGTCTTCAAACCTTTCCTCTTCAGATATTGGGATTTCAAAATCCTCCAGCAAGCTTCGTTCACCAAGTTTTTCGATACCATCATTTTCTTGCATGATAACAACTTCTGTGGAGTTATTTATATCGTGATTATTCACTATATCCTGAGATGAATCTTTGTCGTCCTCTGGTAGATTTTTTATCATTATGGCATCATTCCTTAGAAGATTCTCTTGAGAAGATCTTGGTATGCAGCATTCAATTGATTTTTGCATGAGACTATCGACGACCATCAGTTTTAATTCTGCATCCTTCGATACCGATTCGGTTGTTTCTAAAACATTATCATTTATAATCCTTTCATTAAAAGATTCATCTATTTTCACAACAACCTTTTTGATTGCCGCGTCTTCAGCAGAATTTTGTACAGCCTGATTCAAGTCCAGTGACTTATTGACATTCAATAACTCAGGTTCTTCATGAGATAATTCTAATGCATTCTCTTCTAAAGATCTTTCTAGAATTTCTAGCAATTCTTCCATCATCTGTAAGATATTCTCTGGTATTTCTTGTGTAAGTGATGTGTTCGAATCTGGTGGTCCTTCTTGTATTTTGTTTGCAACATCATCTTTCACAAGTTCGGAGAATTCTTCCGTATTAAGAGAGATGATGTCATTATTCTTATCACTTCGTACTGTTTTGTTCTCGTGACATTTTTCTTCATTTCGGGTGTCTGTGACTGCTTTGATTATGGTTACATCTTTCTCTAGATGGTTTTCTTGTTCAAAGAGTTTTGTAATATCCAGGTCTGGTAATTCTAGAATATCGCCTTTGTTCAGAGTTGTTTTAAAAGAAAGGAATTGCACTGGACTAGCTGTTTTTGCAGATAATCCATGTTTTGCTTTATACGGTTTAATGTCTTCTGTTTCTTTTAAACAAGACACTCTGTCTGAAGGCATATCGTTCAATAAAATTTCATATTCCAATGCAGTTTCATTTAGCAACAAATCTTGCCCTTTACAAGAATCAAGTACTTCGTCATTGCTGGTTACTTCTACACGTTGGTTTATTGTTCCATTCTGTGGGGATTTGTCTTCATTTTTCTGCACTGTTAGAATTGTATCCGTCATGATCATAGGTTTGTAGGATTTTTCTGCATCTTGTGACCTTTCTGTTATTTCCAAATTCTCTATATGTTTCTGTTCAACCCTATTTTCTACCTTTTTCATTAACATTTCTAACACCTGTTTGATTATATTTTCTTCAGAATTCTGTTCAAAGAACATTTTCAAATCCGGATATTTCGGTATTTCATAAGTTTCTTCATTGCTGTTAGGAATATTTCTCATCTTATTTGAGTGCATTGGAATACTTTGTTGAAAACATTCATCTTGAGTTGAATGACCAACATTCGTCATTCCTTCTGGCAGCATTTCATATTTTGATGCATCAATGTCTTTCACTGGAGGAAGAGTTTGGGAGTTCTGTGGTTTTATATTTCGGAGTGTTTCTATTGGTCCTGTATTATTATTTTTCGGAATGTGTTCTTGATATTTAGTGTTGACATCCTTCTGTAATATCCCACTTTCTTCTAGATTGTTACATTCAAATAAGAGGGCCTCTGGCAATATTTGTAGATTAAGTTCCAACTTCTTTGCAAGATTATTGAAAGTAGTCTGTTGATTCTGTTCAAATGATGGTTTTTCAACTTGGTTTTCCGTTTTGGTATTTATAACAGCATCCTTCACTTCCATTTCTTTATATGATCGATCTACATCCGTTTGTAAAGATGCTAAAGAATGCACCAGTTCATTTCTTTCTGAATTTTCCAATAGGGTTTCTACTGTGTCAATTGTTTCATTTAATATCAAGTGTATAGGTTTTTCTGGAATCTCCTCTGATGACGCTGCTTTAATGTCGCTAGCCTCTGATATGCACTCTTCAGAGCGGCCGTTTTCTAGCGACTTTTTCTCCATTCTTATCGGTGAATTGTAGTAAGATTTATGTAATTCTGAATCTCTTTGTGACGGTTTTTTGAAGTTAAGTTCTGCAGTTTTATCTTGACTAATCAATTCCACTCTTTCCTTTACTGTTCCAGTGATTTCGTTATTTATTATTCTATCCTGATATGACATCTCCGTACTTTGTTGCATGGATTCTGCATGTCCAGAATCGGGTGGCCATGAATCTATTTGAATCTTAATTTCAACAGACTTGCTATTCAATTCTGAGGTTTCCCGAGTGAGTTCGTGACTTACCAAACTTTTCTCCACAGACAAAACAGACCTTGCAGCATCCTCTTGTGATGGCTGTATTTCTAAAATAATTTCTGGAATCTTTCTGGTTGTTGATACTTTGATCACTTTATTGCACATAATTTCTGACGTCCTTGATATTCGATCTCCAAATGACTGCTTATTGTCAGAGTCATGATTTTCCATTCTCATTTGTTTACCAGAGCACAACTCATCGAAATCTTTATCCTTGAGGATGTTTTCATGTATCCCTTTCACCTCATCACCAATATCTTCAATCACCTGTTGAGAATATGAATGCATATGTTGAGGAAAACTGCAATCATTGGAATTTTCTATTTGTTGCATTAATAATTCCAGCACTTCAGTAACTTCGTGCAATATTCTCTGCTGATATATATTTATATCCTCATGTGACATATTATTTACATCTATATTATCAACGCTCTCTGATTTTTTCATTGGGATTTTTCGTTTGTCAAGAATAACTGGTTTCGTCTCCCTTAATTTCCCAAGTTCATCAATCACCTCATTTTCAAAATCCGATTTTAAAGTTGTTAGTGAGCAAACCTCATCCTTCACAAGTGATGGTTCCTCATAAGATTGTTCCTGTAGCGAGAGATCCATTAGCAGATTTCTTTGAACGATGACGTCATATTCTTGCAAAGACAGTTCTTTTTCTACTACATCCTCTATTTTCGCTTCTTCACTGAGATAATACTCTTTTAATATGTCTGTTACTTCCAAGGGTTTACAGGAATTCTCCAGTGAGGCCATAATTTCATTTTCTTGTGCTTTTAATTCTTTTATTACATCCGAATTTTGTGATGCTGTGTTTTCTATATCATCTTTTGATATATTCTCATTGGAGAGCCATTCTGTATTCATCTTGAATCGCATCTCTTCTTCACACCTCGATGATATACTCCTGTCTTCGGAGAATGTTTCTTCATGTTCTTTTAATCTGTGAGTTCCTCTGACACTATGGTTTATTGGAACATTCATCGGATCCGTAATATCGATCTTGTGTGTTTGTTTATATGACAAACTTTTTAAATTCAAAAAGGGTGTTATTAAATTTTGACCGCGTCCAGTTTCTGCTGAAAATTTTCCTTGACATAAAGCATTCGAAATGTTTGTTGTGATATTATCAACCACCAAAGTTGTTTCTTGTGTATGTAAGCCTTCATACGTGCCATCTGGGAGAGATTTTTTATCATCTACAGTAATCATCTGTTTATTTTCTAGATAATCGCAGTTCATTTCCCTTTCTATGGAGGGCTTTTCTATCAGTTCAAGTGGTAATGATGTAAATGAAGGAATTATTACTTGAATTTTCTTGAACGATGAGTCCATATTGTCTTGTAATGAATTCGTTGGGTGTTTGAAATTATCTCCTATCCTCATGTATTGAGCTAACGATTCTGCATATTGTAGCATTTCTGATTTTTGAATATCAGGATCTTCGCTGTGTACCATAGAGAACCTTTCCACAGTTTGTAACAATACTTCTATTAATTCTGTTATATCCTGTAAAGGGGTAACTGACCGATTTATTACATCAGTTAAAGGCATTTGCTCGGAACAGCCCTCCATTTCTTCTGGTAGAGATTTAGTGTATATTTTCAGGTCATTCTCTATTATATGCTCACTTAGTGATTTTACGTGTTTCTCACAGGATGTTTCTATAGACTGCAAAATCGTTTCCATCATCTCAAAGATTTCAGGAAATTCTTGCTCAAAAGACCTTTCGAAGTCCGTCGGTAGGGTTTGTACTGAGACGTCATGTGTTTCTATTCTTCTTTCAGAGGATCTTTCGATATGAGACTCGATAATATCTACTTTATTCATTTCTTCTGTATTCTGTGTTATTTGTTCCCAAAATATTCTGTTATTGTTAAGAAGTCCAATCGTCGATGTGGCTTTGTCAGATTTCTCTCTGTATTCACCACAGGATAGGTTTGCATCCTTGTGAAGAACTCTACTAACATTTGTTCCCACAGATCGAACTATTTCTTTAGTTTGTGTGGATTTGTTTTCTATTTCCACCATCTCCGACATGTTAATACATTGTAAGTCTTCTGTCTGGGTAAAACTATCGATCATTGGTTGGTGTGCTGTTACCTGTTGAAATAGGTTGGTATCTGATTTGCTGTGATCCGCGAGTGTCGAGTCGTCAGATATGAATGCGTCTGTCAGTGTGATCTCATCGGTATCCGTCAATGATGTTTCACCCGAAGATGTGCCGTCGTCACTCATCGATGTTTGATCGGACATACAGCTGATGTTTACGTCTTCATATCTTGCGATCTTATCCGTTTGTACAATTTCTTCAAACGACGTTGGTTCATATTGATTTACAGACTCTGTTATCGTTGTATAGTTTTCAATCATTCTTTTATTAGTTGTTTTTTCTTCAAATATTTGTTCTTCATTTGTAATATTATTTTCTGTATATCCAAAGTTGTGGTGTATTGTTTCTTTCTTTACTTCAGTAATCTCTTTGATGCAAATATTCTTTACCATCCTTTCTTCTGTGACTCTGTTTACTTGTTGTTCTGGTGATTGTAGCTTCTCTACGACTGTATCAACTGGTATCGACCTTTTAGATATTTTCATATCTTCTTCTGACATTTCTATTGCATTCATAACATTCTTCACTTGCATGGACTGCTCACCAGAGCTTATTACATCGTATTTGGATATTTTCTTTTGATCTGTAACTGCCTTCGTCATTGTACTTACATGAAGATCCTTTTCTGGGTCCTTTTGAAACTTTAAATAATTTTCCACTTCGGATACACTTGTGTCAATGATATCCTCATTACATATCATTTCCTCGTGATGTTTGGAAGGCCATTCTTCACGTTGCTGTGAATTTTGCATCATATCGATGACTTTGTCGTTCATTTTATCTTCTTCAAGAGATTTTCCCAAATTTTGATCCAATATTACTAGAGCTATATCGTTGAATGGACGATGATCGAATCGTTTTACAATGCTTGGAAAATTTTGGCCTGTTTCTGACATGTTACTATTTAATTTCAATACTTCCGGAAATTTTTCTGTTGTCTTTTTAAATATTACCGAAGCATTCTCTTGTTTGCTGGTTGAAAATGATTGTTCAAGCTGGGGCGATAGATAAGTTTTTTGATTTATATTAGCACCATCTTTCCTCTTTACTAGACTTGAACAACCTTTTCTGGTCTGTTTTACCGCTTTTATACTTAAGTCATCTTTTCCATCTGCCTGTCTTGCTTTATAGAATTGTTTTACTTTCTTCGGTAATCTTGCAGTTCTCCATCGGGCTCCAACATTAATAATCCTGTTTTCAAATAAGATGCTCGACCTTGCATGCCGTGTACACATTTGTTCCTGAGACTCTGACTTTGGATCCAAAATTTTCAACATCTCTAATGGCTTAAGTAAGAAATGAGTGGGACTCTTTGATTGGTCCAGAGTTAAGTAAGTGATAGACGAAAGGCTATTGGAAGATACATCATATACTATACTTCTTAATTTGTAGTTTTCATTTGAAATTGCACTTAAAGAGAGTTCCTCTACTTTTTGTTTAAATAATGCCACACTAGAAGGAGACAGTGGGTCATGGGTCGCAGTTGCACTTCTGGATGGTAGTTGAATTTGATTGGTTACCTCAGAACTATGAGGCACACAAATGGTTATTTTCTTCATAGATTTGAGGTTCATAATTTGGATGAATGTTTGCTGTTGTTGACGTTCATTTTCTCTTTCTTTGTTTTCCTCGTCGATATTTGAATGTTCTTCATATTTTAAAATTACTGTCCAGTCTGCATGACCTTCTTTAATAAAAGTTTTAGAAATTTCATTTTCTCTTTTGATTAGAGTAGCTCTATTTTGCATTGGGATAATTGACTGACCACAAAAACATTGCAAGAGTTGAATTTGAGTACTAGAAGACCCTACAGTTTCTTGAATAACAGAAGATTCGGTTAAGTAATTGAGAAAGTGAATAACGTCTGAAATCTTGAATGTTGAATTTAAAATCCTTGAAGAAATGATTTCTGCCCACTCTTGATTCATGAACACCAATATTTCGTTTTTAGTCTGGTGACTTTGACATTGGACCAAGTTCTCTTCAAAATTCGGCAATAATGTCTTTAAATACACTGTGGGATTTTCTGCGCTACTCAATTCTGCTTCACTTATTAACCCTTTTTGTTTTGATATTATCTTCAATGCCTCTTGGTTTGTAGATGGTATCTGTACCATCATGGTTTCCTGCAATATTTCGAGTTTTGATTTTTTTATTTCTAACTTTGGTCTAATTTGGGAGAGAGTAGGAATAAATCTCTGCCTATCGACGTAGTTTTTCATTTCGGATGACATGGAAAAATATCTTCGATTTCTTACAAATCTGGTGTTAAATACGTCACGATTTATCACTGCCTTAGCTCCAGCTGATAAGTTTGATATTTTCAATAAATCTAGAGGTGGTTTTGATAATTTTATCTTCTTAATCATTGATAGATTAACTGTTTTGTGATGGAGACGCCGAATTTTCCCTTTGTTAAGGATGCCATATTCAGCGTCTTCTAAAAATGTACCAAATGTTGGAGAAGTAATGGTACTTAGTTCGACCCTTGGTGGTAATTCAGACCTCCATTCTAAACTTCTAAGAAGATCCGGAGCTTTCGCTTTATTTTTTCTTAGCAATTCTGGTTCTATTGATTTATTTGTCAATGTTGTTGAAGGTCCTTCAATAGGAAGTCCTGTGGTTATAAATATTTCTTTTGAAGGTTTTACAGCTATGGATGTCATTACTGAATAATGTCTTTTGCAATGGGTACACGCCAACATTTCTACAGGATCCGGAGGTTCTTCAATAACTAAGTGGGCACTGATGAAAGGAAGCGTATAACAGTCATCTTCTTTCACTGAATTTGGCAACTGCTCATCCACTGTTACATGGAATATCGCGCTATCATCAAGACAGTTTAGGTTGTTCATTTTTATCGCCATTTCTGGAGCATCGTCAAGAACGACTGTTGTTTTCAATTCCTGCAGGGGATGTGCTTGAATATTTGAGTGGAAGTTCAGATTATCTTGGACAAACTTAAATGACGTCTTAGTGGTTTCTTCTTGAATAGCAACATTCATCAAAGCAGGTATCGAGTCTAATGTTGGACATTCACGCAAAGAGACATCAACAGAAAGAGAATCCTCTGCATTCTCTTTCATAAATATTTCTACAGATATTTCCTCAGATTGAAATAAAGAAACTTGTGCGGATGGTAAGGAAAAACGTGTGTCACCATCCTCTAACATGGAATGCACTCCAGCAGGCCAATTTTCTTCTTCCCTTGCTGCGCTTTTAGAGAGAACACTTTTGTTTTCTGTTGACATAATTACATTCTCTTTTATATCGTAAAGGTTCGTGGGTAGTTCATTAATAGCTTCAGTGAATGATTGAAGTTCGATGACATCACAAATCTTTTCCACCCATGATGCTGTAAAATATTCAAGATTTGTTTCTGCTATAAGTTCCTCTATTATAATGTGCTGAAGCATTTCGTCAGTCAAGATTGGTGTACCCATACAGCATGACGTGAAATCAGAAGAAATAATCCCCTCACAGGCTGACGTTTCCGCCGTTGATTTTTCAAGATCACGCAGTGGAATAGATATCATCAAGTGTGGTATAGCATTACTGAAGTTTTGATTAAGTGAAGTTTCTGATTCTGAAAGAACGAAATTGTTTAGGTTTATTTTTTCATGGCTTCGAAACATCATATGGCATATGACCTCATCTGATAATATTGGAATAATTTCCATTTTCGCTGCAAAGGGTAATATGTTACCGACTATGACCTTAGGTAATTCATATAAACGTTCCGCATTTAATAAATAGTCGCATATCCTAAATGAAGACTCTTTCCATGAATTAAGTTCACCAAGAATAGTAAAATCTTCTCCCTGAACAGATGTGACTGCAAATCCTGTAAAAACCGTTGCAGACTGTGGATAGAATAGCATTTTGTCCTCTTCTACTTTGTCCACATCATCATCATCCTCAGAGGTAGCGTTCTGAATTGCTCTTGCTACAGCAGGCATCACTGAAGGTGCGAAAAAGATGGGCTTTGTCATCTCTACGAAACTTGTTTGATCTCTGATAGAGGAGTGCACGTGATCAATGGGTGCATTTGTTGTAATCGAGGGCATCGGTTTCAAAGTAAAGTAAGATACAACAGTGTCTTCCTGGTTCATTCTGATAATCAAATATTCTTTGATATCTACAATTTCATCAGTGATGAGCATCTCACTTGGAATGCCTTCAAATGTCATAAATGATATTTCTTTATCTGGGTCTCTGATGATATCTTTGAATAATTTCAAACGCTGCATATCTAAATGTTGATGCTCATCTGGTATACCTTCAATACCTTCCTTTTCCCATTCTGTAAAACTTATTTCTCCGAGATATCTACTTGTTTCTTGTAAAGGTGTAAGCATTAGTGTACTGCTAGGTTCCATTGTTGGTAAAGGTAAAGAATACGTAGATTTCACAATGGAAAGGGGCATTGCAGTTTTTTGAGGATGTGTTTGTACTGTGACACCACTCAGCCATTTTGGTCTCTCCAGAGAGGATACACTGGAAAAATCTTCCGTAATCTCCTCCTTGTTTATTCTGGTTGATCCTTCCTCCTGATATTTGAAACTAAAAGTGGACATAGAACCTTCGAGCTGCGTTTCAGTGGTTAATAATTCCAGAGGCTTTTCAATTTTCAAGCATGATTTTGTGTATCCATAACAAGTTTGTACTACAGGTTCATTTTTTTGTATATCGGCCATCATCCAGTTTGATGAAGTACACACAGGAGATAAAACAACAGTTTCCTTTGAATTTATATTGTCCAAGTGCTTCAAATAGTTTCGAGTAGTAAGGTCTTTTGTAGTTGGCAAAGTTGGATTGAAAACAGACACACAAAATTCTTCATGTGCCATTCGACAGATGACAAACTCCATCATGCCTTTCATTTTTGCTATGTTTTTCTGCGGAATCTTTACAATAAAAAAAGAAATTGCAATTTCTTTTTCACGAGTATACTGTGTAATTAAATGTAGTAAATCATTTGCGTTAACTTCACCATACATTCTCTGTAAAGGTTTGACCTCAAAAATAGACAAGGCCCTTTCTCTTTGGTGTATTGAATTAATCAGATAGTCCATTGCAGGCAATATATTAATCTCTTTAGGGATCACATTCAGATCTGACAACATCTGTTGTGGAAACGTAAAAATTAATTCTAGAGGTTTGTTTTCTTTATAACGACTTTGCAGTATTGCTTGGTCCAGTGAATATTCCTTATTTTTAGCTGTAAATTTGTCCGATGCCAATCGAAGATTACATAAAATAGGTTCTTTTTCATGTATTCTATTTGTTATGTGTTCCACCACAACTGTATCTACAGATATAATATTTGCTGGGGATTCCACCTTAGAAACATGGAAACTAATTTCTTCATGAATTGTCTGTCCACCAACATCACTTGACCAATCCTCAACTACTCTATCTGCTGTCGCATTCTTTACACAAGTAGTACTATAAAGAATATTTTGTTCTTCCTTTATCTGGATTGTAATGGATTCAAAGGCGTTTATCATATTAATGGATGTTTTCTGCAAAGGAAAATTCACTGTAACAAAACAAATAGTGGTTTCTTCCAGATAGATTTCTTCTGTGATACCTACCATAAAATAATCCTTCCATACAGAAGGAAATCCAGACTTTAAAGCTTTGCCCTTGGAAAGGTTCATAGCAATATTTTCACGAGGCGCTTGACAGAGCAAGCACACAGTGTATGCTTGCTCTGATGTCATGGTAAATACCGACATGGCAAATTCTTCAAGGAATGTGTAGCCTTCAGCATACCTCAACGGGACTTCCATGTTTATATTTCTTACCTTTATCTGTGGTAATGGCAAAGTGATACAACTTACAAGACATTCATTAGACTTTTGAAAAGGTACTACTTTCATATTATGTATTTTATCTGCCAGTTTGGAGCCCCATTCCAATACAGTTTCCTGAGGATATATTTGATCTATGATGCTCTCTCTCAGCTGCAGTACTGTCTTATTTACTCTCATCCCTTTCGATGGTTCTATTCTGAACACATTTGTGGAGGTTTCCGCAAAACTTTCCTGGATTACGATGGATTCCAAGTAGTTGATCACATTAGCATTGCAATACATCTTCGGTGCAGATGTTGCATGAAAAAGAGCTACATCTTGTTGAATAAAATTCGGTTGCACCATGATATAGTTCAAATGATTTATTATACACACATTTGCTGACGTACTTTCTGGTAATGTAAAAGCAAACAGAGAAACAGCTCTTTCTCCGAAAGGCATCTGGAAAATCAGATAATGCAAGGAATCTACCACATTAGCATCCAGAGGAATGTGAGGTTCAATATTAGTGAATTCGTTTTCGATACGCAAGTTTAGGATGTGGTCTGATGTTTCTGTCATTTCCTCGCTGAAGTTGGAATCGTCAACTTCAGGATCTCTAAGAGTGTCAATAGGTTTCCATTCTTCAATATTTTCTGTGAAATATTTCTGTATAGAATATTCAACTTCTGGTATCGGTGAGTGGTTCTCGGGTTGTCTTTTATATCTTTTCAGTGTTTCATTAGTTCCAGATGATACATTCGAAATCTGTACGTTAGCTTCTAGTTGGGCTACAGAAGTGAATTCTTCATCGCGTTGATTTTCGTCTCCTTTCTGCAGTTTCATGTTGATAATTAAACTGGGTAAGTTAGAGTGTATTGAATGGGAACATTCAGCAACAGAGAGACACAACTCATCTGTATATTTCGAATTCTTTTCATATACATTTCCTGTTATCGTATCGGAATGAACTTTGTCACTAACAACTTCCAGTTTAAGACAGGTTACTTCTAACTCTTTCACCAACTCTTCCGTATGTAATACTGATAAGGTTTTCTCCACTGGCACCCAAGTAAAGTAGGATATCGTATCACTTGGATATATTTCTCTGTTTTGGAGTTCTAATAACATTTCGATGTTTATCTCTGGGAAAATGTACTTTAGTAATGAAGAATAACTCCAATGTGAAATGGAAGTTTGCACTGAATTTGTTTGAACTACTGTGTGTTCCAAATGATTCTCAAAGTTTCTGTGTACTATGTTCTTCTGTGGAGTTAAAGAATTGAAGAAAAGTTCCGAAAATTCCTGAGATATTCCACAATTAAGGAATCCTTGTTCACTCTCTGTCTTTGTTTTAACTGTAGTCTTTGTTTGCACTTGAAGGGAAACTGGAAGCTCTTCTGTGAAGGTCTGTTCTGAACCTAAACGTACAAAGACTTCTATATCAACATTAGCATAAATTCCTTGTGGAGATTTGTTCCCAAATAGATTCACCAACTTCTCCAACCAAGAAATTCGACTTGTCATGTACTCGGTAGGATATTTTCTATTTAATTCAGCTACACTGAACGTTATTGGATTCAAATTGAAACATGAAATGGCATTCTCCTTGTAACAAGACTGTATTAAAAGATACTGGAAATATTTTTCTTTGCTTACATTGGCAATAGTTGTTGACATCATTTCAGGAAACACAAATATTGTATCTTCTATGTCATGTGAAAATACAGTCAAGTGCTCGGAGCGGTGTGTTGTATTTTTATATGAGGATTTTTCACGTGAAGGCAGCAGAGTTGAAAGGGATAGTCCATCTTCTAGAAAATGTATTTGGCATATTAAATATGGCACTGAATCGTGAGTATTTATTCTTGCAAATATTTCTTCGGATGACTTCTTAAAAATGGACAGAGAAAGTTCTTTGGAATACGATTCCCATGCCATATATTCATTTGACTGATTCCAAGATACAAGTGTTGAAGTCTTCTCCGGAAACGTTACAGCAAAAACAGAAACACTGAAGTCTTCGTTATGTGTCTGAGCCCTAAGATAATCCAGTCTCTCTTGCAAAAATGATTTGGCCATTTTCTCAAACTGTGAAAACATGAAAGTGGATTTGTTGGCAGAATTCAGATTCATTGTGGTAGATTTGAACTGGTTTGTCGATGAGGACATGCTATCGAAACGACATATTGTAGATTCTTCTGGCCATGTTTGATGAATGGAGAATTCTTCCAAACTATCCATCGCCATAACTGCTGACGTGATATCTGGGGTCTTGGAATGAAACATCAGAATATTGCATTGATTGGCTTGTAAATAAACCGAGATGTGCTGCAACCAACCGTGAAAGATTTCAGCTGCTACCACGCATTCTGAGGATGTCGTACGAAAGACTGAAACGGGAAACTGTTTATGATTAATCTGACATATGACAACATGCGTACAATACTCTGCTACATCCATAGAAGGTTTTTCTATGCTCATCGTTTTTGGAAACTTTTGCGTATAAATAGATATAGCTCTTTCCTGTTGATTTATATGTAGTTGAACGTAGTCCAGCGAAGTCATCACTTGAACTGGAACAGTTTGTTTCTCTAATGTTTTCAAGGAGAACTCGTATAGGGCTAATTCTCCAAAATATATTTCCTTTACTGTATAATTTAAAGAAGTGTTTATGTGTGCTGCTATCTGTTGTGGATGTGAGGCATTAGAACGAAGTTCATCTATTGTTGGAGAATTTATGTGTGTGATTGAAATGTTTGACCAGTTTTCTTCAATGGTTTCAAATAAAACTTTTTGAAGATTTAAATGAGCCGTAAAATTGGAACTATCTAAGGGTGGCAATTGTAGTAAAGGAGGATCTCTTCTTTGGACGATAGGAGAGAATCTTACATTTGATATTGTTTGTGGGGATGATGCTACATTAGGCACATTCATTGAAGTTTGATGCACATTTGGTTGATCAACATCATATTTCTCCCAGTTAAACCAAACAAGTACTGCAGACACTGGCATCCCATTGAAAACGGAAAGACTACTTTCCTTGTGACATTCCATCACAGTAACATAATCCAACCATTCCTCTCTGGTTTTCTGTGCAGATATTCTTTCTGTTGACTCCACTGAAAATACAGAGATCGCATTTTCTTCAGGAGTAGACTGACTCATAATAGGATTAATGGATTCCATGTCTACATTAGGAACTATCAGTGAAGGCATTAATATATTCGTAAAAGATAATTCATTTTCTGCATAAAGTTGGTGAGCTATAATATGATGCAACCAGTCCATTAAATTTATTCTCAATTTCTTCATCTTCGGTAGTATCACAGTAAAACATGAAATTTTATCCCTCATTATCAGGACATGGGCTGTGGTGTGGTGAAAACCATGGATCATATTTATATCTGCATGCCCAATCTCTAGATATGTAAGATCAAAGAATGATACAGAAGTCTCAGGTAGATATGATTGGATGTTGATAGCATTTAAATTGTCCTGTATGTTAGTCTCAGCTATGGCATTTTCATGATAGTTTTCAACGAAAACAGTAACTGCTGTTTCTGTGTTATCTGTATGGCAGATCATATATTCCAGCAATTTTTCTATATTGGCCATAGCTCTTCGATACTGGATGGATGGCAAGATAAAAGAAGAGAAAGCAATTTCTGCGTATGGTATGACTCCTATAATATATTCCAAGCAGTTTTCTATACTGACATCTACTAACATTGCTTCTGGAAATAACACATCAAAAACTGGCAGTCCAATTCCTTCAGGCATCGTTTCTGTAGTTACACAATTTAACCCATCTTTGATGGTCGTAACTACTTTTACTTTCTCTGTTGACACTCCTGGAATAATGGTAATGTCGCTGAACACAAAACAAGTCTGGATGATGACAGATTGCAAACACTCCTGGGTATCTACAGTTGATATTTCTTCTGAAGTGACTAGCCCACTCCAAACAGAGATTGGAATTTCTTCTGACCATGTTTGGCATAAAACCATTTCTGTACTTCCTCTCATATTTTCATCTGCGGATATGATCTTCGGATATTGTGTATTAAAGATGGCTACATTTCTTTCTGCAAGATGTAAAGAACCTATTAGATGTTCGAAGCAAGTGCTTACAGCTAATGCCATCTCGTGTGAGAATATCAAACTAAAATTTGAGATTGGAGATTCAATGAAATTAGTTCCGTACGTAACCCAATCCTTCACCTTTTGGATGTTTACCATTACCGATTCCTTCTTCGGTGGAGTCAGGATGAAAGAAGACATTGAACTTTCCTGCGTATTCATATAATATGCGACACATTCCAGTGGTTGTTCCATCACCTCATGTGCAGATGTTTTCTCAGGCGATATCCCTCTGAAGGATGACAAAACATGTTGTTCATCATATGCTTCCATGATTAGACTTTGCAAGCAATTCTCGATGGTTATGAGTGCTTTCATCTTCTGTGGATTTGTTACATTAAAGCATGATATGACTGAATTTTCTGCCTGAATTAGTCTTAAAACTCTATCCATAAATCCTCCTGTATGAAGACGAGCGGAAGTGCTCGCTGGTGATGAAGTAGTGAAAAACATTAACATGCTTTCTGAATGACACGTTTGACATATTACATGCTTGAAGACATTCTCAAGAACTATATTTGCTGCAAATTTTGTTGGACATTCCGATGTCAAAAGAGTTACATTCGTTTCCATTGGATGGGTTTCCGTTGTAATGCATTCCATCGAATTCTCTGTATACAATTTAACTGCAGTTGCTGATTGACTTGCGTTGAATAAAGAGATACCAGTTTCTTCTGTACATGCTTCAATGATTAAAGAACAGATCAAGTCTTCCACAATTCGGTCTGATTCCACCTTCCTAACTATTATTTGTGGAATTATGAACAATGAAAATTCTGTTGGATTTGTTTGTATTGTGATATGTTCCATCCACTTTTCCAGACTAATTTTCGATATTCTCCGAGATGGATATTGCTTAATGACAAGATCAAGTACCTTTTCTACAGGATGTATTAAATCGAAGACATATTTTCCCGAACAGTCCGTTCTTACCACTGAGTTTGTTGTAATGTGTTCTGGGCATTCCATAAGACAGACAGAGACTGGAATTTCGAAGATATTCACTTGGCTCGTGACCAAATATTGCTGTTTTTCCATATTTATCTTCACTAATTTCTTTTCAGGTGGAGTCAGAGTGAAATAAGACAGGTAACCTTCCTGAGTATTCATATAACCCACGATATATTCTAACGTACCCTTGGTAACCAAATGACCAAACGTTATCTCTGGAGATGGTGTGATAAAAGGCGATAGAATGTATTCCACGCGACATTTTTCAGTAATTAGACATTGCAGCCAGTCTTCAGTTGTTACACTTGCCGCAATATTATTTGGAAATGTTCTGTTAAAGCAGGATACACTCGGATGCTCCCACTGCTGAATCAGTTTGGTGGTACATTCTCTGACACCTGCTATATCTGAGCATGCTGAAACATGTTCTGGTAATAAAGCCGTGAAAAACATTAAAATATTATTTGCGTACTGTAGTTGACAAACTACGTATTCCAAGGCAGGATCAAGAATTCTATTTGCTGTATTTTTTCTTGGTAAGTTTATTGTCCAGAGTGTCACATCTGTTTCCTTAGGGTGAAGTTCTGTTATTATGAATTCATTTGTATTCTGTGTACACATCTTGGCCACAACTGTTCCTGGTAAATTTACATGGAATGTACCCAAATCGATTTCTCCAGTTTGTGTTCTGATAGTTATATGCTCTATCCACTCTTCAGGAATCAAGTATGCTACTGCCTTCTCCACTGATGATGATGGAAATAAGCAGATTGAGTCTTCTACTAGATATATATGTCTTGTTGTGGATTGTGAAGATTCCATGTATACTTTTGGTAAGTTTAATACATTTTGAAAAAGAAATGGGCTAAATAAGAGTTCTGGCTCTATTAAATGTACTTCTCTGATGATACATTCCTGGTGATAGTCACAACTTTGGACTAAGCTTCTACTCTCCAATGAAAACTTTGATGCTTGTAATGCGAAAAGTGAAAGATCATAGAGCACGGCATGAAGACAAATTATAATACATTCAGAACTGGATTGTAGAGTGTAATACGCTACTGCTGTGTCTGGTGATTGCACAATAAAATACGAAACTGCGTTTCCGGTGGAATGTACATGTTCCATGATGTATTTCAAACAGTCACTAATACTTGAACTTGCTGTGATTTCTTCTGGCTGTTTTACTGCTAAAACTAATACCGTATTGTCAATGAGTTCTGGTTGTGAGATGATGATATTATCCAATGAATATATCTTTACCTTTGCTTTTTTCTTAACCGGTGACATGGCTGAGAAGGAGGATATCCGGGTTTCCTCAATGTCTGTACTTCTTAAGATAGGTCTCAGAACGTCTTCCGTATTTAAAGCTGCAAATTGTGTCTGTAACTCTGTATAATTAAATATATTAATTGCCATTTGTTTTAGATGTATTTCTTTTACAATATATTCTAACCAATCCTGCCTTTGTTTTTTATTTATTTTTATTTCTGGAGATATCACATTGAATAACAAAACTGCAGATTCGTTGAGATACGTTTCATAAATAAGACATTCCATATTATACTCGGTATTTACTACTGACGCCATCTTGTGTGGATATGAAACAGTAAAGGGAGATATACTAATCCGTTGCTGAGTAAAGAAATTTGTGGCAGCCTCAAATAAATTATCTATACTGACATGCGATAAAATGCTTTCTGGTGATTGTAGTGTGGGAGAAAAAGCTGTCAATGTGCTTTCTTTATAATGTAACAACTTTATGAGATATTCCAGGGAGCTTTGAACAGTTTCATTTGCTTTTATTATAGTCTGAGGAACTGACGTGAACATGGACACTTCTGTTTCATTTTCATGAACTTCAGTTACGACACATTCTGTAATATTATCCACTTTGATGTCAGCGGTAATGTTTTCTGGTGAATTCTGATCGAATACCGACAGTTCACTTTCAACACCGTGTGTCTGCCTAGTGATGCATTGAAGAAAGTCCTCTTGCGTTCCATTTGCTATTGACTTTTCGATTAGAGATTTAATAAACATAGATATACTGTCTTCCTTCGAATTTAATAGTATTACCAAAGGCATCGGAAATTCTTCTGTGTTTTCACATGCGGTATATTCTGCAGAGGATGAAACACTGAATACAGTCACATTGTTATCTGGAAACTGTACCAGGATGGAATTATGGTCTAAGAAGTCATCCATAGTCATCCTGACATCTCCTTTCTTAGTTGATGTCCTACTAAAATAAGAAATTGCTTCTTCGTGATCATACGATTGGAGAATAGTGTGATTGGCGGTAGTGTGAAAATGAATGCTTGGCGTCCGTAGTTTAGGAGATGTGAGCATGAAAGTGGAAACAGCAGTTTCGCCATGCACTGCTTCAATGATCAACTCCTTGCATAACTCCTCCACTTTTACATAAGCTATCATCTTCTCCTGTGGCATTATAGCCAAGTCCAGAGTTCCCGTACTTTCATAATATACGTCAGTCATGACGTCATCCAGCAAGTTCATTTCTTGTGCTAATTTGGAAGACTGGCTTTCAACATTTTCGTTTCGACAAGTTTGGTTCAAGACATTTTCCAATTGGGCAGCCTTTTCGATACTATTATCTGATGATATCATTGGGTTAGGATGATTTTGTGTCTGATATTTTTTCTCTTGTTTTGCCTGTTGTTGTTGAAGCCAATCCACTTCTTCATCTAGCTTAATGAGTTTTTGAGTGTTTGTTAGTAACTCAGAAATAGACAGTAATGGAGACATGGATGTTTCCTCAAAGTGAATGGTTTCGGAAATTGAACCCCATTTCATTTTGTTGTTGCATTGCAAAACCGACTCAGACATTGCTACTTCTGTAGTAACGTGATGTACCATGATGCGTTGTAAATAGTCTTCCATACTTATATCTCCACATAGACTTTTTGGTAATGTCCCATCAAAGAAGGTCAGAGAAGATTCGGAAAGATACGATTGGATGGTGATGTATTTGGAGTTGCTTATCATATTTGCTTGTGCAGTAAACATCTTGGGCGAAATCAAAGTAAAAATAATTACTGCCATTTCCTCAATATCGTTTTCAAGTATCAGATGTTCCCAAAACTTCTCTTGATTCACGTGACCTAACTCCATTTCTGTAGGTATCAAAGTAAATAGAGATAAAGCAGTTTCCAAATACTCAGTACATTCTATGAAAGGAGTGAAACAATCGTTTATTTTCACTTCTGCTAACATTTTTTGTGGTTTTGTCTCGTTGAAAATAACCAGACCTTTTGCTTCATTGTATGTTCTTGTAGCCACAGAACATAGCCAGTCTTCTTCCAACTTATTGATATTAGATTCCGGAATACATCGATTAGAAAAAACAGAGATAGTGTTTTCGATCTCACACGTTTGGATAAAGAGGTACTCCAAACATTCATCTGTAATTATGCCTGAAATTTTCTGAAATGATTCTATTGAGTTAAATAAATAGATTGAATATTCATGACATCTCTGATCAATAATACATTCCATACAAGTTTCCATAGTGACATCTGCGAAAAGGATATCTGGGGATATGTCGCTGAAAAAAGACAGTTGATTATTCAATGAGTGAACTACGAGATATTCGAAAGAGGTGCAAGCTTTGAAAGACGTTAACATTATCACCGGTAAGTTTGTAGCAATAAAATTAGATATTTGGGTTTCTGTGGAGTGTATCTGATTTAAGGGATCTTCTAACCATGTTACATCATTGATAGCAGCAATTTTTTGTTTCTGCGATGTCTCAGTAAAAATTAAGACTGCCATATTAATAAAATTTGTTTGGCAGCCGACGTACTCTTCCTTTATTGGTATGTTTCTCTTTGCTGATTTCTTCCGTGGCCAGTTAATGGTGAATAATAACACAGAACTTTCTGTAGGCTCTACATTCCTTATGATGGGTTTCAGGAAATCAACACATATAGATGGAACTTCCATTTCCTGACTTGTGTTCCTGAAAATGTTGATAGCTCTTTCGTCTAGATCAATCCAACTTGCAGTATGCTCTAGCCACCCTTCCCTATACCATTCTGCAGTTATAGTTTCCAGAGATGTTCTGGTAAAAATTGACAGCGGATTTTCTATAAGAGGTTTTTCATAGGCTAAGGAATCTAAATGTTCATGTAAACTGAGTGATGTGTTTGTCTTTTGTGGATATGCAACATTAAAGAAAGACACACTAACGTCTTCTTGATAAATAAAGTTTGCGATGCTCTGTTGAAAATCTTTGCTTACACATGCTTTAGTGTTCTGTAGTAAGGGTGGGGCAGAAGAAAATATGCCATGTGTAGCTTCTTTAAAATTAATTCTGTTTATAAGGCAATCCTGAGGATTCTGGCTATTTTTACTTGCTGTAATTGCAATCTGTGGCACTACTATGAAAACAGACACATCCATTTCGTTTTCATGGATTTCTATTGAGATATAGTTCTTCACATCCTTTATTTTCATAGTTGCTCTTCTTTTTGCTGGTATATTGAATCGAAAATGAGAGCGAGCAAATTCATTGCTATCTATCTGTCGAATCATACAGTACAGCCAGTCTTCTATTGTTCGATTTGCTGTTGAAGTGTGCATTAAGGATGGCGTAAATATTAACATTTCGTCTTTTTGTAGATGATTGTACTGAGTCAGGATTGGCTGAATTTCTTCTGCATTTGCACGTGCAGCATATTCTGGCTGAGATAGGATACTCATCATCCCTTCTGTCTTTGGGGATATTCCCGTAAAACATGATACTGTTTCTTCACTGACAGATGACTGACCAGCAATATAATGGAAGCAGGAGATCAAATGAGCGTTTGATGTACAATGTTCAGGGGTTGCTACTGTGAAAACGAAAATAATATTTTCACTGTTCACTTCTTCAGTGAATAATTCCTTTCGTAAACCCTCTACTTTTATATCTATGCTCATCGGAGTCTTCCCAAGCACTAAAGCTTCTGTTTCGTTGTGGCCAACATCATTCATAACGCGATCTGATACATATTCATCTATTTCTTGTTTCCAAGTGATATGTTGAGTTTCTGGAATTTGTTTTTGGTTGTTATGATTTCTGAGAATATGAGAATCCCTTTCTACTAATAAACTAGTTTGCATACTTTCTTGTTTGTACTCGTTTCGATAGCTTTTTTCTTCTTCATCAGGTTCACTCAAAGAACAGTGGACGTGAATTTGCTGGGACAAACCTGTTTCTTCTGACGAGCTCTTTCTGTTTGAATAGGAAGTAGTGTTATACTGCGAAACTGTATCTTTGTCATCTTGGATAAGGTGGATCGATTCCAACTGTTCTGAAATAACTTCTTCAGCTGTTATGGTTTCCTTGGGTGACAAAGTAAACCAAGTGATAGCATATTTTGGAGACATTGTATGAACTATTATATGGGGTAAACTGTCAAAAATATTTACATTTCCACATGTCCTCTCTGGCAATGCTACAGTAAACAATGATGTGGAAGATTCGGGAAAATCAGTTTGAAAAATGTTAATGAAATTCCAGCTGACCGATAAATCTGTCTGTATTGAAACTGGTTTGAGTGGGGATAAAGTGAAAATATCCAGCGGGGTCTCATTAACATCGGTTTGGTAAATCACGTGGTCTAACGTCTTTCGATTCATCTCAACTAGTTTTTCCTCAGCAGGTTTCCAAGAAAACAGACATAAAGCTACTTCTTCACATTGTATATGTTTGAGAACATGTTGTGTCATGCAGTGCTGTATATTTATTTCTGCGAACAACTTTGTTGGTATTATCCACTCAGAAATAAGTAGGCAGACTTCCTCGTTGTATATTCTTGTAGACAAGTATTGTAAACAGTCATCCACGACTACTTTTGCATTCCCTTTCGGGAATGACACTTCAGGAAAACAAGATAAACTATTCCCCTCAGCATACTCGTAGATTAAAATGGATTGCACACACGCCTCTGTAGTTGATTGTAATATCTCTTTTGATAACATTAACTCAGTGAAACACGTAGAAACTTCCTCTAAACAGATTTGGTTAATGGAGCTTGCGACACACGAGTCCATATTTACATCCGCAGAAAAGATCTTTGAAGGTGAAGCGGTGAAAAAAGACAGATGGTTTTCCTTGGTCTTTGTTTGAACCATGACGTATTCAGAAGAGCAGTCCATAGTAAAAGAAGCTAACGCTATCTTTGGTGATTTTATAGTAATATATGATATCGTGTTTTCTATAAAGTTTGTGTGGCCTGTGACGTATTGGAACGGCTCCACAATCCTCATCTTTCCCATCTTCTCTTTGTGGTATGGGCCAGTAAAAACCGAGAGTTCATCACTAGTCTGATTATCTTGGTGGACAACGAAGTCTTGCATTATTTGCATGTCTTCGGTGGCTGTTTCTGTTTGTGGTGATCCAAGAGTGAAGAGTGAGAGGGAAGTTTCCCTAGAATCAGTATTTCTTATGATAGATTCCAACATATTCTTGAAATTCAAAGAAGCAACATTTGTCTCTAAATTTTTATTACTAAAAATATTAACAGCTGAATCTTCTAGATGAATTCTACTTGTGATATGTTCTAACCAACTTTCTCTACTTTTGTCTGTGGTTTTTCTGTTTGGTTGTTTTACAGTAAAAAGTGACAATGCATTTTCTGAATCATGAATTTCATAAAATAAACATTCCAACCACGCTTGTAACGTTGCCAGTGCTTCCACCTCATGTGGATGTTCAACATTAAAGAAAGATAGACCAATCTGTTCAGAGTAAATGTAATTTGTAATATTTTCTAGGGCATCATCCATAGTTAGATATATCGGAATCTTCTCTAGTATTCCTTGGATAGAAGCAAGAGTTCTTAATGCACTTTCTTCAGAATATTCCCGTTGTATTAAGGGTTTCAGATAGTTTTGGATAACTACATTTGCCTTCATTGTACTCGGTGACTTCCTAAAGAAAGAAATGGGTTCTTCATGAAGATGTAATTGTCTTACAGGGTAGTTGAAGCTGTCAATCAAAGAGGCACTTGCTGTCCATAACTCTGGAGATACTGGAATAAAAATGGAAAGAGCGTTTTGACTGTATAATTCATCAATAATAAGCTCACTGGATAATTGTTGTATTACATTAGCCACTATCTTTTCTTGTAAAGCAAGTGTAAAAGATTCCATTCCTTCATGGTATATATCATTCGTAACAACGCCTAATGCATCGGTATCCACTTCTTGTATCAAAAGGGACAATTCAGTTTCTGAAATTTGTTTGCGATGGTTCCACTGGGAGAGAAAATCTTTTTCCAGTTGAAGAGTAGTTTCGACGCTTGTCTCACAGTATGCACCTGTTTCTTTGTACAGATTTTGATGTCTTTTCGCTGCTTCTATACTTAAACCTGTATCCAAATGCCTTTGGTTCAGCTTAGGTAAGAAGTCGGTTTTATCACAAAGATTCTGTCTTTGTTCAATATTTTCTATCATAGAATGGGATGGTTCAGGTGGTAAAATGGACTGTAAATAATGTATAGCAGATTTTTTAATGCAAATATTTTTTTCAGTAAAAAGTTCCGAAGAGAACTGCTTGTGTCCGGTGGAAAAACCACTAAAGGCTAAAACGATGTCATCTTTGCAATTTGGCTGGTATACAGTGCATGTTGGCAACTGTTGGGAAATACTTTCATGTGCTTTTACATTCTTCCTTGGTATCACTATCCAGTGGGAGATTACATCATTATGTTGCATTTCACTTATGGCAATTCCTTGACATGTCTGTACATACATTCTTGTGTTCATTATCTTCGGCAACGAATCATTCCGAAATGAGATCATTGTCCCTTCTTCATTTATACACACAGCAATATACTCCAACCAACAGTCCATATTCAAATGTGCTGCCATCTTGTATACAGATGCTACATTAAAAAGAGAGATTGCAGTTTCGGCAACACATGTGTGGTTTGTGATATATTCCAAACAATTTTTCATATTTATTGAGAGATGTTTCCTCTTAGGTTGCTTCAAATTTAAAATAGAGACGGGTATTTCTTTGTAATATGTTTGGTGTACCAGGAACTTCAACCAATCCTCTGTTGTCCTTGCTATCAGCTTTCTGAAAGATGTTTCGTTAGGAAAAGTTATAAGACTTTCTTCAGAATGGACATGGGATCGAATGCATTCTTCACAAGGATCCGTGTTGCACTGGACTTCCATCTTGTCTACGGATATCAAATTAAAAGTGATCAATGCATATTCTTTTGGGTATGTTTCAATCATGATATATTCCAGTGATTTTCCTATGTCAGCAGTTCCAGTTATATCTCTCAAAGTCCTATTAAAAAGATTGATTGGAATATCTGGAAGAAAAACTTGAACTACGGTGTACTCGCCTTGGATGTTTAAACTGCTGTCTCCAGGAGATAATAATGTAAGAAAGCAAGCTGACACAAGGTCATCTCTGACTAATGCTTGCATTTCAGCGTAATTAATTAAATTATTTGTATTTATATCAGCGATTATCTCTTTGGGAGGGCTTGGACATAACACTGAAACCATTTCTTCATATTGTGTTTGTAGGGTCACGCATTCCATAGAAATGAATAGATTCATATCCGCTACTATACTTTGTAGAGATTTTTCGTTAAAAAGGGCAATATCCGTTTCTTCATGAATGTCGTGCACACTAACATAGTCCAACGGCTTTTCCCAAACTGTGTTTACAAACAGTTTTTCTATTGAGGGCAAAGAAAACAACAAGATGCTCACTTCATCAACATTGCTCTGAGTTAAGACGTATTCAGATAATAAGTGCATATTTACATTCGCCTTCATATTTACAGGGGTTGCTATCTTTATAATGTTTACATTATTTTCTGCATGACAAACTCCTACTGAGATGTACTCTAAATGTGCCCACAGATTTAGAGACGGTGTTTTAGTTTTGGGTGATATGACATTGAATAAAGAGACTGCATCTTTCGTTTCAAGAGATTGGACTTGATTGTGTTGACAATTATGTTCAATGTCTATATATGCACTTACAGTTTCTGGCCATGATACATGAAACAAGGATATAGCAGTTACTAACTGATGTGTCTGCATAATAATGTGGTCTCTGTTGTTTTCTAAACAGCCATCCATAACCGTGCTTATTAATAATTTTCTTGGTGATGTCAACTTAAAAACAGACAACCCAATTTCTTCATAATTCGTTTTCATTATGATACAATCTGAGGTATCTTCCATAATTCTACGTGGTTCCATCTTTTCTGTTGACATGACCGAGATAACAGAGAGGGCATTAAACTCCAAACAATCAAGGATTATTAGAGAATGCAAACACTCCTCAACATGTAAATTTGCTGTTTCTTCTGTTGTGAGTGCCATTGTCCATATACAGATTGGAGTCTCCAACCATGTTTGGTATAGCATTATTTCTACACATGTTTCTGAAGTTTGATTTACAAATGTACTTTTTGGACAAGTTACGCTAAAGATAGACACATTTGTTTCTTCAAGATGTGAGCAGCCAATGAGATGTTCCAACCAGATATAATCATATTTTGCTAATGCCATCTCATGTGGAAATATTGTGTTAATCGTAGAGGCTGGTGATTCAATGAAATTGGCTTGGTACATGACCCAATTCTGCACCTTTTGGAGGTTTTGCATTGCTGATTTCTTCTTTGGTGGAGTCAAAGTGAAAAGTGTTACGGAACTTTCTTGAGTATTCATATAACCTTTGATATATTCCAGTGATTCATTAGCAGTCCAATCGGCAACTGCTGTCTCTGGAGATGGCTCACTGAAAAGTGATATAACACTTTCGCCATGACAGGATTCCATAATCAGACATTGCAAACACTCCTCATCGGTTACATGTGCTTCCATCTTCATAGGAAATATCACATTAAAGAAAGATATAGTCGGATGTTCCAACTGAGTTAATGTTATAATATTTTCAGTTAAATTTTCAATAGTTACACGTGCTGAAGCGCTATCTGGTGACGAAGGGGTGAACAATATTAGTGTGTTTTCTGCATAATGTGTTTGAACTAATACGTGTTCTAGAAAATCCTTAATAATTAAATTTTCAGTGATTTTTCTTGGAGGCTGTGGTGTCCGAAAGTTTATATCTGATTCATTTAAATAAGGTTCTCTTGTTATAACTCCAATCACGTTATCTGTATATAGCTTTGTTGCAACTGTTTCTGGAGGCTTTATTTTGAATACAGACTGCCCGATTTCTTCTGTATACGTTTCAGTAATTACAGAGGACATTGCATCTTCGAAGATTCGGTTTGCTTTCACTTTTTTGATTGCTGTTATTGGAATTGTGACAAATGAATATTCTGATGGATACCAGTCTAATGTGATGGTATCATTCCACGTTTTTATGCTTATATCCGATAGTTTTTGGACTGAGTACAACCTACTGGCAAGATCAAATGCTCGCTCTAGAGAAAGGGTTTCCTTTATGACATATTTTTCAGAAAAGTCCATTCTTGTTACTAAACTAGCTGCCATTTTTTCTGAGAATGTCTTCATAGAGATAGATACGGGAATTTCCATGACATTTATTTGGTTCATGACAGCATACTGTGGCTCATGCATATTTACTTTTGCTGTTGTCTCTTGTTGTTTGCTTCGACGAAAGAAAATCACTGAATTTTCTATAGAATAGGCTTCCACTTGAATGCATTCCAACAAACTAGTGAAATAAGCAACTCCTTTCTCTGGAAAACTCTCAGATGCAGTTCCTGTTGTTGAGAAAGGAATCATACAGGTAGAGTACTGTTGATTATGTATCTCGATTGTAGTATATCGGCATAATTCTTCGATGTTTACCTGTGCTGCTATCTGGCGAGGAGGTATCACACTAAAACACATTACAAAATCTTGAAACCACTGACTTGTAGAATTTTCTAAAGGACCTTCGGTATATTGCAAAGCTGAAAATTTTTCTAATGGGTCTAAAGTAAAAACAGACAAGCAGTATTCTGTTAAGTGCGTTTCTTTTTTGACATACGTCATTAATTTTACAATTCTTGCATCCACAGTCGTGTTCTGTAAAGATACTGTAGTGAAAATTGAAATAGCACAGTCCGAAGAGTGTGTCTGATTTATGAGATATTTTTTAAACTGTTCATTCCAGCTTATCTCTGCTACTGCCACCTTGTGTAAAGATTTTGCATTAGAAATAACCAGAGGCGTCTCAAATTGTGAAGTTGTGATCGTAATGTGATACAATAAATGTTCTATATTCATTGTCGCAGTTAAGATCGGTTGTCTAGTTATATTAGAAAGAGGGAAAGCAGTTTCTTCACGAGCAACTTCTTCGGCATTAACATACTGCAACTTGGGAGTACTTGTGCTCAGCATTTTACTTCGTGGATAGCCTATTTGAATTATCTTTTCTACTTTCTTTCGTGGAGATTTTTTCAACATAGGATTCAAGATTGTGTTGCAAATTTTGCTTTTAAAAGGATGTTCTGACAACTCGCTGATTTCTGTGTTTTCATTTCCCTCTTCGTGGGACCTTTCAGTAATCCGAGGTCTAGAAGAATCTGCTTGAAGGATTTCTGATAGTTGCTCTATTTTTGAGGATGCATCTCGTGTTTCTAGAATTAACTGACATCGATGAGGATGTGCTTGATGTGGGGTTGGTGAAAAAGGAATTTTACAACGAGATCTTGTCAATGGAAATTCCACCTTAACTGAAGATGTTTTTACCATGTTCGAATCTTCTGGATAGACACGTTTAATTTTTCTTTGTTCTTCTCCTAGCGATGTCCACTTCTTTATTCCTTGTGAGTACTTCTCATGTGCACTGAATGCACGTGGAGATATTTTATTGAATATGAGAATTGATTCGTCTAGCCGAGGCGTCATGTTGATTGCAATCTCCAAATATCGTTCATGATTGGCTTTTGCTTTCTTCTTCTTTTTCCAGTTTGTTTTAAACACTGAAAGTGTATCCTGATTGTGACATTGATATACGTCGAGGGAATTTAGGCTTGCAGTTTGAATTTCTTTGTTGAATATCCTACAGTGCTGGTAGTTTAAAGCACTGGGGAACGCTTGGACAGTTGTATAGGTAAAATTTATTTCGATTTCAAGGGGCTGAGAGATGACGTACTGCAATGCCGAACATGATCCTTGGATGGTATAGATGGGCTGTATCGAAAAACTAGTTAAAAATCTTTGTCCAGTGCATTCCATTTCCGGTGCAAAGTTCCAGTCCAATGTGACTGTGTGTTGGCAAGCTTGAAACTGGTCCCTCTCATTATCACAAACCTGCAGTGTTTTGTGGGTATCGATGTCGTCTCTATAGTGGGCTATCACAGAACATGATATTGGTGTTGCATTGTGTTCTGCGAAAGATTCAGATAACAGATTTTTTGATGGATCTGAGTCAACTTTTGTAGAAGTTTCGACAGACTGTTGAACAACATTTATATCTTGTTCCTGGGTAATGAACGAATCCCCTTGAATAAAAACTGCCTCATGATCCAAGAAACCTGGAGTACAACTGGAGATTGTGTTCTGGGAACTGAGTGTCATCAATGACTGTTCTTCGGTTGTATCGGAAGAGAGATTTTCACGAGCATTTCTTATAGAAGAATGTAATTCTAAATTTGTACCAACATCCATCTTGTATTTTGAAATGAAGCTGGGCGTTTCCGAGATAGACAGCTCTACTGATGATTTCATAATCACACGACTTTGGGTACTCTTAGAAGTTGATATTTCCAGTGAGCTGGAAAAAGTCATAGGTAAACAAGAAGTACTTGTCTTAACTTGATTATCTTTTTGTTTGTCGTTTGTCTTCTTTTCTGGTAACGTCATATGAGCTGTTGAAATATAAACTGGTGAAGACAATGAGGATTCGGTACTGTAGGACTTGATAATTGTATCATTGATATCTTTGTTTGCCGTGAAAGGTAATGCAATATGTAGAGTTGATAGAAAAGTATTTCTTTTGTATTTGTGGTCATCTGGACAAGTAGGATATTCTACGCACTTTGGGATCGATTTTGTATAAAAGTGAGTCTCCATTTTATCTATGGAACATTGAAGTTTTGTTTTCACTTGATGTCTATACTCAGAAGTAGATATCTCAATATCTGACGGAACAGTTGATTCTTCTGTCTGCGACTCCGTTATTTTCCCAAAATAGTCTTCAGTGTTGTTGGAATCCCTTTCTCGCTCTAATCTCTCATCGGGTATAGTAATGTTTTCATTGCAAACTATCGGATGAACGGAACTCATACAATGGTTTGTATTGGCTGATAACTCAATATCGGTCTTAACAAACTTTGTGAAATAGCTTGTGTGCTTCTGTTTTTCGGATGATGGTTCAGTCTTATTCTCTGTTACCTTTGATAGTATACAAACAGAATCCTTTTTGTCATGTATATTATTTGTGATTGATCGAGGAGGGAATAAACGAATGGAAGATTGTATCACATCATGCTTAGATACCTTTTGATCTTCATGAATGGTAAATGTTTGATCGGAGCAAACATGTCCTTCATGAAGATTTGAATTATTGCTCATGAAATCTCCTTCATCAATAGTACGATTCAACCGAATGTCAGATGAAGTGAGTACTGAAGTTGACTCGATTAATGGTATAGAGGGAAGGGTTGGCTTTTTTAAATCTGAAGAGTTTTGTTCCTCTTGCAAGTCAGGCTTGTTTATATCTGTGCCTTGATGAGGATAAACAGTTAATTGAGGTGCATCTAATTTATATATCTCCGTAATGAATAGATTTTGTTGGCATGCCTCTTCGGTTTTTATTGGCGTGTTTCTTGCGATGGCGAGGAAATTGTTGGTGACTATGACAGAATCAGTGAGTACTTGTGGAGTGTGAGAGGAAGAGTTTTTCAACTGGGATTGGTGGAAACTGATTGTACAACACCCGTATACACGTAAATACTGATTCATACGAAGATCTCCGCGAGAAATTATTGTGTCCCAAAAAGGTTCGATAACTACATATTTCTCACTAATAGGAGTCAAAGTATTTGTGATCTGTTGGAGTACTGTGGACCTACAGGTAACATAACTCCAGATGATGTAGTGCACTTCACGTTCGACTACTATGTGGAGAAATATGCGATCGTAATATTGAGTAGTTCTTGGATAATCCGGTTTGCTATAAACTACTTGAGGGGTCTGAACATCTGCAACTGTTGCAAGTGCTTTGCATAATACTAATGGGCATTGTAGAATACTGTTTGCTCGTTGAACTGCATGATCCGATAGCAGCATACATATCACAGATTCCAGTAGCATCTCTTGGAGCCCTTGGATATAATTACATATAGGAATGAGTGTTGATAAGCATTGACTTTTTTGTTTGCAGTCAAGTAAGGTACTTGAACTTAACAAGTTAGTAGTTTCGGTTCTGTACAAAGTGTCTATTTTTGCATAATGCAAAAGAAATTTTGAGGCAGTCAGGATTTCAGATAAGAGTATACAACTCAAAGGTACTACCCGTGGGTATGATTTCTTTTTAATCTTTTCTGTATCAATTTTAGAAATCTTAGTGCTATTTGTTGGTAAGTATTGGGAAGAATTGTTGGATTGCAGAACGGATTTTCTTGTGGTATTAATGGGTTCGTGAATGATATTGATATTATTCAAGTGATGTGATTCAGATTCGCTTTTGGTTTTGTGAGGTTGAACCTCACTACGCTTTTTACAAACATTCGGAGAAAACTGAGTAGGAACAAACTTACATTCATTCACAAGATCTGGGCTGGAAGTCAATCGGGGATTTCTTTTCTTTTTTGATTGAGCTTCTTTGGTTTCTGAAATTAAAAGAACATCTTAAGGATTGAGGAAGCTCAAAAATCTCAATATTTATATATATTCAAATTAACAGATTCATCTACCTAATTACCTACATTATCCTTTAAGAAATGATAAAAATATTTAGTGTGCCTTCTGTAATTATAGAATAATTTGGAGAACGATGATGTCTTATTCAAAGTAAGAAGTATAAATAAAGCCCAAAGTGTATTTTGGTGAGTGATCATCAACAAAATGTGAATGAGCAGATTAGTAACATTTTTCATTCGGGAAAAGATTCCGGTCTTTCTGATTTTTCAAACTTTTGTTAAAAAAAATATTCTCAAATGGAGTAACTGGAATATCAGTTCTATTCAGTTAGTCTCTTACACAGGTGAGAACAGGGCTTTTTCTCCGTAAAACGTGTTGTTTTTCTGCAAAATAAGAAAACATGCAGTATACCCATATAACATACTAGCTTCATGATGTTCCGGTTATTATTAAAACAAGACCAAATTCACGGCTAACGTTTGAAAATCAGTCGGCTGTAGTAGTTCAATTTCATTTCTACTGGCGATTTTTAGATTCACAGATGACCAAAGTACAGATACAGCCATCTCATGATCCTAAACACTAACTGGTAGTCTATTCTTGAGAGACACCTGTGCAATGAAATTAGGAATTATAAACATTTTAACACAATAGTATTTTAATGTCTGCCAAATATTTCAGTTTGAAACTAACAGACTATCCTCAGTGGCTTGATAGGAACAGTTTTTAAAACGTGGAATACAAACAATTGATCATTCAAAAGTAGAACGAGCCGCCTGATGTTACATTGCTAAGCACTAAAGAGTGGTAAAGTTCATTACATTGATGAATAAATTATTGGTATCAACTCACAATTTCATATAACAAACTTAGTTTATAAATTCAATTAAAGATAACATTAGACTATTGTAAGAATTAAAGGTCTCAATTAAAAAAAATAGTCTTTTATCAGCATTAAACTTTCCCATATTTCTGACAAAGATATGCAATCATTTCGATTCAAGTTAGGGCGTTGAAGTAAGGCTTCAGCACTCTCTTTGAATAGGCGTTCGAATTTATAGCGACATCTGTGTAGAAGGTGAAGCTTGGATCAGAGGATGTTGTGGCTTGTCTCTATCCCGTGCTGCGCAATCCAGAATTATCGGATTTGTTGTGAAGAATATGTGATAGATGTTCTTGTATTCTATTTTTCTATATAGCTTCCTGTTTGTCCAAAGTACGGCAGTTACAAGGAACTTGATATACACCAGGCAGAGATATAGTTGAGCGTTTATCTTTAGAAAAGGGGAAATAGGTGGATATTTTGTTAATCGGAACATAAGTGGTTGTTAAATCATATTTCTTCAGAAATTGAAATTGCCTCTGAAATCCTGGAAATATATGGAATTGGAACTAGACGTATTGAATCATTGTTGTTCTGGATTGGGTTGTAGGAATCGAACAGATGTTGTGTAGTTTTTTCGGAGAAGTCATTTAATTTCATGTGATGTTTGATAGTTGAAAGTTCTTTCTGTAATTCAAAAAAACAGGAATCATAAAATGTTTAATTCGACGAGCTACAGCTAATTGCTCAACTCCCCAGGAATTACAGAAAGAACATTAAAATATTCTTGTGTTAACGCGTTTATAATTCCTACTAACTGGTAGATTATTATCTGGAATGGTTTGATTATAATGATCGACTATTTTGAGTTGTGGAGTTAAAAAGTACACTTCCAGGAGGAAATGAACTCAATCACTTATTCTAAAGATCGATTAACTTGGGGAGAAAAGTTTCTGTATTCCAATTAGAAATGAACACCTAATGGTGTTTTCTTTTGGTGAATAAAGTGTAGCATCATGGAAATTGCCACAGAACTAATACAAACATAGAAAAGATATTATTCTCGGATTCAGGCCAACATCTCAAGTAAAAAGAAAGAAAGTAACTCCAGAAGTCATAATCGAGACACCTTTCTATTGGACAAAGTTAAAAACATGTTTTCTTCGTTTTGTCTTAATAAGTGCTTCAATAATGCAAAGCTTTCTACTAATTTGTAGTAAAAATACGTTGTTATTGATTGTGCGCCACTTCTCCTTTAAGGCAATAATAACACTACTAACAAAGAGGACCATCTTGTAGGTGAGCTGCTTCTAAGTTTTTTCGCTTTCCTTATGTTAGAAAAAAGCTGGCATAAAGAAACAGAAGCTCTCTTTCTATCTCTCTATCTCAGATTCGAACTGCATATCTTTCGTTTCGAAATATGCATTTGTAATCACTGCCTTTGGCTTGAAACACAGGACACAAATCCCACATTATCCTACATGAAATCGCAAATCCCACACACGTCACACACGTAGATAAAAAATAATCTTCAGTCATCCTGTATAACTAAACCCACATCGATCACACTAAAAGCACGTACTATGACTTTACCATAAAAACTTCTTTTCATTATTTCATGGTAGAAGTTCTGAGTGTCTTGCTCCATTAAGATTAATATTTAGTAGCTCTTAAAAAATCATCAACATTCTCTCTCTCTCTCTCTCTCTCTCTCCATATCTTTTTCTTCACGTATCATGAAGACAATTATGTGTTTGCTTGGAGCTGCTTGCATCTCCAAACACAGATTCACTAGGATGTTCTACAAAGATTACACGAGTCTTCTCATGGACCATGAGCTCTTATTAGTCAGTACTTCGGGCTTCTCTGGTCATATCATGAGATCACCTTTACCCCTAGTAAAAGGTGATCTCATGATAATTGTGGTAAATAATAGTCAACGATCTATTCCAATTGACTACCAATCCCATAGACATTTTTGTTCTTGACTGTGCACTTCACTCCTCTTTTTCACTCAATAAACATTGCACTAAACAATTCCTCACAACAGCCACTGCAGCTGTAAATTCTGATCACCAAACCATTCTTCAATAGGGCTGTGATTGCTTCGCCAATTTCAGTGTTAGCAAAACACGGTTTCTCTTATCTCCCACAAAAAAGAAACGTTTAGCTTCCTGTCTGATTCTCGACACCAAATCTCTAAACAAGATAATTTTTTTTAATTCTTGGAATTATGCTATCGTCAAACTTCTTCTCTTAGCATAAGTACATTACAACTATTGTCTCCTCGGCATCCAAAAAAAAAAAAAAATCTAGGATTTCACTTTCACTCAAAATCAGACTACTGAATACCCATTAATTCGAAACAAATCACAAATCCGCCCAACCATTGAATGCTATTCAACATTTAGAAGTGATGTCCCTGAGAGCTTCCTAAAAATACTTGACCAAATTCAGAAGAAAGCAGTTAATTTGATTAATGACCCATATCTTACCAATTTACTCCACACATTCTCACATAGGCGTTTATTTCTGCTGCTTGCATGTTCTACAAGTACTTCCATGGTGATTATTCATCAGAAGTAGTATGAATAATGAATAATTCCTCCACTCTCATCAATACTTATTTATTGCAGATTGACAGACCAATATTGTTTTTTTGTCTGCGATGAACATAAATAAAATTACATGATGATAGAATACATTCGTTTCTTTATTTATAAATTAATATCAGAAATTTTCAAAACTTCTTTCGGATACAGTTAGAAAATACAAAATCATTTACCTGTTTCTATAGAAACCAGCCTTTCGTAGATCTCGTCTTTGCTTTCAACATTTGTTTCATCGATCGAATTGATTGAAAAACTGGTTTTGGGTTCTTCCCATCTACACCAAAGCGGATTGTTCGGATAAGGACTATCTGGTCTAGTTTTATCCGTTCTATCGTCTTCTTTACTTTTCTCAATATGTTCTGTAGGTAATATGTGATTCTCAGAATGGATCGGCTCATCGTTGAAGAGCATTTCGGAAAAATGCGTTTTTCTCAATCTATTTTTTGAGATCCAAGAAGGCTTAGACATTCTTTTTTGCGGAATTCCTAATAGAGTACATAAAACAGATCATTTAATTTGATGCCAGTATTGGCAAACAGAAATGACTCAAGTATAGCGTGGAGTTTGTCCAAAAAAGTAAACAATTATTTTAAAATATTAATTTAATTTTAACTTCAGGGATAATTCGGTTCAGTTTAATTGATTTTGTTAAATTTTGTTATCAGCTTACTAAAATAAACCATATTAACCAAATGAAAACGTTTGAATTAAAATTTAAATCACTTTTAATTAATTAAAATATTAAATATTTGAAACAAATCAGTCTGTATTAAGGATTTTGCTTGTTTACAATATATGCGTATTTTTCTATAATTCACTACTTGTGCGCATTAACTATAGCTCCACACAGCGGAAAACTTCACTGTGGCGGGAATCGTAAGCAATTGTCCATTTATTTAAGAAATAAATATTTAAAATTGAATTTTTAAGTATAACTTAATAAAAATCACCTTTTATTTATTTATTTTTTTATTTTAAAATAAGTAATCCGACAGTTAATTTTCAATATTTTCTAAGTTTTCAATAAATCTGATGTTTTTGAATGAGATATTTGTATCTCTCCATACAGAACGAAAGTCTTATCGTTCGTAATGTCTCATTCCAAATGGGACATCACGAATCATCATCCTTGCAACATATAGCGTCTCGTTATGGCATTAGCTTGTTTAAATCTTTTGCACATTACCGGGTTGAATTCTTGCTCTGGAAGTGTTAGCTATAATAACATTACTTGCCAACATTATGTTGACGAGTAATAATATTAGGGTTAGCGATGAGAAGTTGTATCGTAAGCGTCAATGTCGTTTTCGTGCAAAGCAATCCGAACAAAAATATAAAACTTTATAAAATAATATTTTTAAACGAGCGGAAAACAGAACAGAAAAATTAATGAGGTTAAGGAATGCAGAGGGGGGGGGGCTTTTTTAATATATATATATATATATATATATATATATTAAAAAAGTTTTAAAGTATTAAAAATATATATTAATATATATATTATATTAAAAATATATTAATAATATATATATATATATATATACTGATATGTTTTGTCAGTTATATATTTGACTGCAGTAAGCCGGGTGATCATTCTTATTTAAATTATTAAATAAAACTGTTCACTTTTAAAAAATCTGGTAATATTTACCTAATTTATTCCAATCTACTTGATTGTGTTTCCTTCTTAGGGCCTCTTGTGTCCATTCTGGAAGAATGTGCTTATTCCTATGTTTATGTCGTTGTCTAGAAAGTGTGTCTGAAGGAGAAATATCTTCAGATGGTTCTTTGGAGTCTGTCTGATGTTTTTCAAGATCAGTTATACATGATGTTACTGTATCCACTGACTTTTGCAGTGATGTTAATTTCTGCATAAGTTCTGTGATAAAGGTGTCGTCGTTTCTAGATAATGGAATAGTTTCCGAATCTCGCTGAGGAATGTGAGATGAATATTCCGATGGTAAATGAGGAATGTTTTTAGGTTCTTTAGGTGGGGATGGTCTCTCATTAGGACTTTCAATAATATCTGAACCTTCCGTACCAGAACACGATAATAGGGACAGTGCTGATCTAGAATCCACTTTATTTATATGTTCTATATGTTCTTGGGACTTAACCCGACTGGAAAACGACTGTTGGGAAAAGCCTACATCTAAACGCTTTTTGCTTAGAATTTCTGAGGGTAAATTGGTGCAAACATTTGAAGAAGTGCTGTCATCTGGTGTTGATAATAGAAAACAGGAATTCGTGGACTCCTTAACGTGACGATGGTCTTCTGTGCTATTACTAACCAGTTTGGTTTCGTCAATATTTTGACAACTGTTTACTTTTGATTCCTCGCTAGGATTTTCAGGATTGTTCAAATTATTTTTAATGTCATAGGTAACAAGAGACTTAAGTTTCGTAGGACTTACCAGTGGGAAATAACTGCTATTTTTTAATCGATCTGTATAAATATTAATACTGTCATCTACAATACCGCAGGTGATGCTATCTAATGAACAAGTCTTATCTTTGGAAATAGATTTAAATGGGGGATGATATGGTTCGTTTTGATCAGTAGAGAGCCTCATGGTTACTTCATTGAGAAAGCGATTGCTTTCATGATCATCTAAGGATTTTGAGTTCATTTGATCTGTTCTAGAGGAAGGAATAAATCCGTGTTCATCGGATGACTCTGATTTCTTCTCATGTTGGCTACTAAAATGATTCTCTTCTGTTGGCTCAATCTGTAGGTTGCAAATACTGACTCGAGATTTAGACGGTATTAACGATAATGATGCTATTCTATTGGTCGTTGGCATTTTGATGTCCGGTTCGACCTCAGAAGGAATGGTTACGTTATTTGTACAGATTAAATGCTTATTATTTCTAAGCTCCAGGATCTCTCGATAGTTCGTTTCTTCTTTGATGATATGAATCCCGAAATGTGTGCTGCAGGTCTCTAAAACATTACTTGTTTCTTGATTACTTTTAACATGTGGGTCTGCTGGAAGGGTAGAACGATCAACTATGTTAGTATCACAGATATGTCTATCTAAAGTGCTGCCATCTCTTGCACAATTTTGGACAGATTTTTCAGGGGAATTATCTTGGAAAGATTTTGATATTATCGTAGTGGAACTTGTGAGATTGATGGTCGGCAGTTTCGTAACATGCTTATCTACTGGAAGTGCAGAAAGATCAACTATGTTGGTATCACAGATATGCTTATCTAAAGTGCTGTCATCTCTTGGACAAGTTTGGACAGATTTTTCTGTCTGGTTATCTTCGAAAGGCCCTGATGTTACCATAGAAGAACTTGTGGGATTGGTGGTCGGCAGTTTCTTAATTAAAAATTGGATGCTAGGGAGAGTCTGTTTTTTGTGCGTTTGTGTACTTGTTGAATTTAAGCTTTTGGAAGAAGGCTCCAATGGCAGATGATGGCTACTAAGCTGGTTTATAGACAACTGTTCATATTCCTTATTTTCCCTGACAGGTGACTCGTGTCTTTCCTCCATGTTCCGATGAGCGTGCGATCTCTTTAAACGTATTTCTGAAAGTATCGCAAATGAAAAACAAGAATGTAATATTTCATAATGATGATAAAAATTTAGCATTGAAACAAAAAATAATAATAATAATAATTGCATTTAAGATTAAATTAGAAAAGAAATTTCTGTTTGACAGACTATTTACGAAACTCGCATTTCGAAACCTAGTCCTATTTTGTAATGCGTTCTCTTCTAACCCGACAGCATTTATCAAACCACCTCATACATTTTCTATTCCTAAATAAAGATGCTAAGCTTGGCCATTGAATTTCTTTTCATCATATCAACCACTTTCCAACAAAAGCGATTAGCTGGCTTTGGCATAAACTCCTCTTTCATACTCCCGATCGTATGATCAGTCTTTTTTCTTTTGCGAATATAATCAATAGTTTTGAAATTGACAATAAAACATTAAGCTCCAGATAGTCCCTCTAAAACCATAATATGTTAATCTTAATAACCTCAATATCAATAATCTCTAATTCTATCTTAATTCTCTTAGAATAAACAAATAAATAATAAGGTGTATTTGTAGCCCTGTGAGAATAGCTTTAGCTTCCAAAGTGACAAATCTTCCGAAAAATGACCATTTTAGGATCGATTCTTGTCACTAACGAAAGACATTTCTTGACAGCCTTCTTCGGCTGGGTTCTGCATCAGAAGATCCCTATTTGTAGTGCCAAAGCAGCGGCAAGTTGGATTTTGTCTTCCAAGAAACTTGGGTTTTAAACCCCACAGATAAACTATCAACCTTGGAACTCATTTAGGACTGCGATATGGCCTCACTTGTCACCTATAATATCTTCCCTGAAAGCCTTGGTTCATTGATTAGCTTGAACTCATTATTAGTGATGACTGAAAGGTGGAGACCTCTTCCCATGATGAAAATAGTTAGGACTAAAAGAGTTCCACCTACTCCATTTGCAAATACAATGCATTAGAAAATTTTGTATTTTATTAAACAAAAATAAAGTGTCTGTTTACTACTGAGGGAATAAGTATTTGCTTTCATAAAGCTAGACTTCCCCAACAAAAAAGATTGTTGTAGGGTCGACTGTTGTCACCAACTAGAGAAACCTTTTGTAGGTTTTTTGTCTAATCAATTACTGGCATGGGAATATGAGCGGGGAAGGTGTGTCCCGGGTTCGATTCCCGTCCTAGACGTGAGGAATTTGAGGATCTTTCTCAGGCATAGCCAAGTTAGCCGGTCTTGGGCTCGGGCAGTAGGGTTTTTCGGCCAGTTTATCTGGCGTTTTTCATCCCGCAAGCAGGCAAACCGTCCCCGTGAACATACGCCTCTACAGTCAAAAATATCCCCCCACCCCCAGCGGCAGACCAGGCGACGGGTCGGTTGGGAGTAGTACTAACAAGAAGTCGCATCTAAGTAACACGCGGTCCCTGCATAGGAAGCGGGAATAATGCGTAGTGAAAGAAGAGGAATTACTGGCATGGGAAGTAGGGTTTCATTAAAACTTGAATTGTTTAACCCTACAGCTAAAAAATCGAGAGCGGATCTCACACTGTTCTAAACAATATATATCTCGTTAGGATTTAGGAAAAGATGATGGCACATGTCGTCTGTAATAGCTATCCTGAAAGTCATGATTTTCATTAGTAGACATACGTCAACTATCAGCGATGACCAAAAGGTAGAGATTAGTTACCCCATCATTCTTTTAAAAGTCAGGGCTAAAGAAGTTCCACCTATTCCATTCAAGAATAGAAAGAGTTAGATGAGCTGCTATGTATATAAAAAAATTAAAATGAAATACTTCTCCTCTAAAATTCTTTTATCTTCGACGTGAAGGATTAAAATTTGATCGACATTATCCAGAATTCACTTTCAATTCAATCCAAGAATTAGAGAATAACTTTATTCTCTGATCTTTCTGTATATCAAACAAATTTATTCCATTCTAAAATTACCTGAAGAATTTTACTAAATTTTGGTATTCGAGAGCTTTACTAAAATTTATTGGGATATCACTTCAATCGGACAGTTTTGATTGCCCAAATTAGACAACTGATTCCAATCGATATAAAATTATATATTTTGATACAGAGACTTCTGTAGATTAGAAATGTTTATGCCGGATATAAATGCAGATGGAGACTGTTGTTTATTCTCTGTTAGTTTCGTGTGCGTTATAGTACACTTCTTCCACACTGATGGTACAAGTTTATTGATTATTGTAAATAATCGAGTTAATAGTATCAGTGAATATTTGGGAAAAGATTTAGAATGTCGTGTGCTCATGATTCACGTTGTTTTGTGGTACAATGTTTAGAATATCCCAGATTTGCTTGAGTCAATTTTTTTGATGAAAGACAACCAAACACTGATGTAGAATCATACCTAGTTTGTTGTTTTATTGATTTCATAAGGTTTTTTAAGATTTCCGGTGACTTTTTGGATGTTCTAACGAAGAAATTGTAATAAATGTAGTCCATTTTTGTATTATTAATACTCTAATTACTAATCTGTCATATTACTGATACCGTTAGCATCCTCAGTGCAAAACCCACGAGTGTAATATCACATTAGTTTGTTTTATTTTTTTCAACTATCGAAAAGTGTACTATAATGCAAATGAAACTAGTATAGATTTCAACAATAATCTTTCGTGTGGTAAATATAGCCATTTCAAAAATATTTTGCTGTCATTTGTATGTTACAAATGACAGCAAAATAATCTTTGTATATCTTATAAGTTATGAGAAAAAGAAAAAGAATTTAAAAATAAAAAAAAAGGCTCGGAGCTCTGTTTGGAAATTTGTCATTATACAATTGATGAGTTGAAGCGCCACCATGTAATGATTGTCCCAAACCATTTCCACGCTTGCTGGTTCATGCAATGTGTTCGTATACCATATTTGTAACCTATGCCATTTTGCATCGTTTAGCCTGATTCTGTCCGTAAAAAGATTCCATTTAAACCGAAAA
The DNA here is from genome assembly GCF_054136105.1 of Typopeltis vanoorti. Taxonomy (NCBI): domain Eukaryota; kingdom Metazoa; phylum Arthropoda; class Arachnida; order Uropygi; family Thelyphonidae; genus Typopeltis; species Typopeltis vanoorti. Next base: position 119,271,634 of record NC_143559.1, read on the forward strand.
AGATTTAATATATGTCCAATCAAATTGTACTCATACAAAAGAAGGAAGTCGGTTACCTAAGGAATCCCAGTCTTTTACTTTGTTTCTTTCGATTCTTTCTTCTACTTGATTCATCCAAGGTGGTTTTCCTTCTTTAGTGAACTCTTTTCTATCTGGATTTCTTTCGAAATGTGGCTCATCCTTTGGAATGACTTTCCTTAAGACTTTGCATCCAATCAGTCGTACGTCTGAAGATGTCACAACCTGTCGGCCATCTTTCGTAGTTGTGCTCTGATCTCGGATCACCTTCATCCTCTTTGTGCTCAAAATATCCGACAAGGACGATCGTTTGTTACCCGAATCCTTCAGGATGATGTCTGATGGTGTTTCGTATGGTTTGTGGTATTCGCTATCTTCTGAAAGGAGGAAAAAAAGCAAATAAAATAAAAATATAGACATAAGAATGTTCTCATCTTTAGAATGACATATTATAGTTGACAATAGTGATTATAAAAACAATTTAAGATTTTTTTAAATTGAAATGCCCTTCGTGACAGAATCAATTTGTAAATGATCGTGTCTAAACGTGTCTTTCCCAGATTTCGGGGTTTATTGAGTCTCATAGTGAAGGAGTAAACACTTTATCGTTGTTTTTTGATTGCACAGTCAGCGAGCAGTGTACTATCATCACACTTTTGTGGTCAAAAATGACCCAATCCTTCAAACAGAGTATGGTGAAAAGGGTGTATGTTAAAGGCAAATGTGTGGAAAGGTTCAAAACATAAACGAAACCTATTGATCGTAGGAAATGCAAAAAACTACTCTCAAAAGATGTTCTTTTGCCTCGCGACAATTCTAGACTGAATTTAACTGAGCTTAACCTTTCAAACAATTCAAAAACTTAATTTTGAAGTTCTTCCTCCATCCAGCAGTCAAGATATCTTCATAGCTTATAGAATCTCTTAAGATTTAATATTTTTGATTTCTTAAAATTCCTAAATTAAAATAAAGAAATGTTGCGTACCTAGCTTCAAGAACAACTGTAATTAGTCGATTCGAATCTTACTGTGCGCATGAATGTTTGTGATTGTCTTTTGGTGGGAAATGAAATTCATCTGCCAGTATTAGACCATCGCAATGCTTATTGGAGGTCTGAAGTGGTTTCAAAAAGTTCCTTGTTTGGTCCCTAAAGTAGAATTTGCAGACCGTGCAAAAAAATTAATAAAAAAACTGTATATATAATAAAAAAAAACAATTAACGCCTTTTTATTCCTGTATAAGGAGTAGGTGAGGTCGTTTTTAGCCCTATCTAACTTTTGGAGACTCAGATGGCAATTCAGTCTCCACTGGTAGCCAGAGATAGCTGGCCGAAGGATATCGTTAACTAAGCAGCCCGCAATGAAGATACGGCACAACAAGTGCCGCCATCTCGTGGTCCCTAATACAATATTTTTGATGTCTGAAATAGGGTGGGTTCTACGGTCGATTTTTTTGAGTTTACGGAACTAAAAACCCGAGTTTCGGGGAAAAAAACCCGCTTGCCCGTATCAGAGATCGACTAACTCGGGAACTGGTCGAAAAAAAGGTTAGTAAAAGTTCCTCTAGTCGGCGACTAGACTTGAACTCGAAGTCTATCTTCGGCCGGTTTAGCACTATGGAGTGAAAACATCACTTCCACTGAGCTACACAATGAAGAAAATTTTTAAAAATCCTTCCCCACCCTTGGTACGAATGCACTACAAGGTTACAATTTTTTTTTTAGATGTAGGAGTCACATTAAATAAATAAAATAAATAATAAATAAAACTGTTAATGTTCTTTTCAAACATTTTAAGAAGTTTGAGGACTGATTGAACAAGTGTAGAAATAACTAATTGACTTGACAAACTAATAATAAAAGTATAAAACTTTGTATAATTTACAACTCTAGATTTATTTATTTTTTAAATACATTTCCTCCCTTTTTTAAAAAAAAATTACTTTCATATAAAGGAAAGAGTGAAAAAGAGAATAGGAAGAAAAGAAAAAGAAAAGAGTTAAAAGTAAGAAAGAAAGAGAGACAAAAAAGAGAACGATGGAGAGGGGAAAAGAACGAAAATGCAAAAGAATAACGGAAAGAACAGAAACAGATCTTGGAAGTTTTCTAAGAACACTCACCACTATTTTGATAACGAATATCGGATTCTCGTGTCTTGAAGGTGTTTTCGTGTTTTTCAAGTGCAGATTCAGGATCAGAGTCACCGCAGGGTGCATCGTACACTTCTCTGCTTTTCGTGTCAAGGAGGTGCGAAGGTGGATGACGTCTTCTGAATGAGGATGTAGCTGTGTGCACTTTAGCGGTCTTCCTTAATGAAACTTCTTCCACCCACGATGTCTTATATTTTCGGCTTCCTGAAAGGGAAATTTCAATCTTAGTCGAACTAGGGAAACAAAGAAGAAGAAAAAAAAAAAAGGAGCGAAAATAAAAATGATGAATATTCGAGAATGTTTTGTAATATCCAACTATAAATTACAATTGCAACGAGGTCATACATTAGGTAATCAACTCACTGGATGATTACCTAATGTGTGTTTAACCTTTGAAGAATGCTGTCATCAGTGCGCATGTGATGCAGTTTATGATGTCATCTTTGTTAGACTGATTATGGTATGCGAAAAAACAAAGCGGCTTTTCTCTTTCGAACAGATGGATACGAAGCGATCTATTTTCATTTCAAATCCATTAGGAGGAGCATAAACAGACTTTATCGACATTTATAGTGTATGTTGGATAGCAGCAGAAATCTACTGTTTTTGAACTAATTAAAAAATAAACAGTTTAATTGTTAGAAAAATCAATTATTGGTTTACTGTGTGGATTCGCTCATTTATTTTCAACATCATAATATAGGAGTGCGATTGAAATGGTGCGTATCCTATATATTCGTCAGTATGTTAAATTTATCAAACCAATTGCTAATATCTCCCCTGATGTTAGCAATTTGTCTAAATTCCGTTACTTACTGAAACAATTTCTAAACATATCAATGGATTAATGATCTAAAGTTCAAAGAGAACTCTCTTACTCTTTTGTGCACCTCCATTCATCTGTGTATCTTCAGACGCCTTTTGTGTTCTTTCTTCCACGTGTGCATTCAGCAAAATCTTTGTTACTGACTTAGTTCCATCATGTTGTTTCATGGAGCTGAACACCTTTGCCTCACAGAAGGTTGGATCCGGTTGAACAAAATCGGATTGTTTAGGGATACTACTTGTAACTGGCTGTGAACTACTTTCAAATAGTTCGATTTTCTTCTGACAGATGGCGGTGTTGCCTTTTTCCTCTAAATACTCCTCCTTACTAGATTCTTCTTGTTCTGGAACAAAAATAAATCAACATAAAACCATTCTTGATTCACAAATTAAAATTACGACAGAAAGGAATTGGATGTTAGAGAAAAAAAAACTTAAAATAATTACTCGAAGCGTTCCAGTCATCTTGAATGATATGTTTCTTGGAGGATGATCCAATTCCGATTTTGAATTCTGTATCTGGGCTCGATTGGTCCTCTAGGGTGTCCCATTCACTATCTGCAGCATAAGGGATTAGATTGAGGGCTCTTGTTTTGGACACTTCTTTGTTATCAGAAGTCTGGGTGCTGTTTTCATTGTATATCGGAAGAATTTGAGAAGCTAAAAGAGAAAAACAGAATCATATTCCAGTCTTGCAATGCTAAATTTTAATTGATAGCATCAATCAAAGAATATGTCTCTATATAATAAAATAGTTTCATTTGTTTGTTGTTGATTAAGATGGACGTGAGGTAATGTTCCCATGGGAAATACAATAAGACAGTTGCTGTAGTCCAGTGAGAGCCTCAGTCAGTATAGACGAAGCCCTTTTGTGGGAAAGACCTGGGTTCGATTCCCGTCAGTGACGTGAGGAACTTTTATCTGGCCGCTTTCGACTAAAGGTGAGTTAGCCGGTCTCATAGGAGGTAGGGAGTTTTTTTCACCCAGAACCTCGGATTTTTCGTCCCCAGAAAACCGGCAAACCGATCCCGTGGACACACATGGATTACAGTCATGAATACGTCCCAGCCAAATGCCGGTCCCGAGCCCGGATAAAATTGGGGGGCTGGGGAAAGCAATGGTGAACTATCCTGTAAAAATCTCACCAGGAATACTTTGTGGGAAATGCCTACAAAGTCACTTACGGTCGGAAACGACTGAAAGGGAAAATCAGATCAGATCTGGTCCAGTGACAAAATACTTCTCATAACTGAAAGAAAAAAAGAGACAAAAATTAAGTGAGATTTAAAATTATGCGAGATTTCTGCCTGACCTTTTAACGGGAATGGGAGAATTATCAGAGGGATTGAAGAAAATAGAAATTACAAGATTAAGAATTCCAGTAAAATCTCTATTCTTTTTGAATTAAAAAAAAAAAAAAAACAGTCGTAATTTAGCCCTCTATGTGCGCCGAATTTCTAGTTCAATACAATACCGATTTCAGAAGACTGTCTTGCTTCATTAGCTAATATTATTTAGTTACAAAAAGGTGTACAGTTTATTCTGTTCCAGAAAAGGACGTACGAGGCGAATAGTAAAGGACAATGACCTTCATAATTCCAAGATTAAAGTGGCGAAAAGCAAGGCTAGGTGATGTGAAAAAATAAGCCCAGCAACAATAGAGAATCTGTGTTCATTGACACTTAGAGACAGCAAGAATGTCGGACGAAGTCATGTGAAATAATAGATGTTGTCACAAAGGACAGATATAAGAACATGGAAAGAACAGCGGGATAGAAAAACAATAAACGTGACTTGAACATTTGATCATGCGTAATCATCGGAAAGCTAAGACACGCCCAATGCAACATAACAATACGTGAGCAACATAAATTAACCAACACCACATAGCGGCAAAAAAAAAAAACACGTTTAAACCGAGACAATAAGAAATTAAATTCTTATACAAACTAGGACATGTAAGTAATAGCCGGTGGTGGTCGACCCCAAAAAAAGTGACGAAATGTGAATTTTAAACCAAGTCCACTTAATAAATATGAATTTCTAAATGAATATTCTACCTATCTATACGCGCCATTAGGTCGGTGTACTTGTGTAGTTAAATTACAAACTTTAAAATACTTTCTGCATAAAAATAAAATTAAAATAAATCAGTGCTTCGAAGGTCTTTACTTTCTTGTAGATACACGTTTCATTTGTCATTTTCCCCGTTGTTACATTTAGTTAAAATCGGGTCCTATATTTTTATTTTATATTTCCGAATATTTGTTTCTGAAATTAAGAAAAAACATTTCATTTACTACTTTAGCAGTGAACGATAAATCGAAGTATTAAAATTATTTGTTATTTCATCGTCTGTTAGTTGTGGTGACGCTTCTGATGTCTGTGTAGTGACGTCATTATCGCACTGAATAAAGAAATACTGTAGCTTAAATTGAATGCGTTTTTGTGGACTAACTTTCGTGCTGTTAATAATAATGTTAATTACAGTTTTATACGGTAACCGCTTCATATATTTATTAACGAAGAATAATAGATGGAAGTTACAACGAACCAATCATTTCGTATGTTTTATCTTTATTATAAAAGATTTTATTTAATATAAATAAAATCTTATTAAATTAAATAAAATTTACATTAAATAAAAAACTTACTAATTTTCAGACAAACTTTAATATATAATAAAGAAGAAAAAAAGCCGTATTTCACACAAAAACTTTTATTAATTGATTGGCTACCAGAAGGGAGAAGGGTAAAGATAGCGCATGCGCTTATTTTATTTTCAAACTTGACACATTCGTTATAGAGGAGTTGAAACAGTAATTCCAAATAATCTATACACTGCCGAATAGACTAATTTTTGTTATTTTACCGTGGGAGTTTGTCGCTTAATATGTTTCATAAAAATTATTTTTTGGAAAAAATAAAAAAGTAAACAAGAAGAACAAGGGGCTCGCAAATTTGAAAAAATTTTAACAAAGGGCTCGCGCGAGCCCCTTATAGATCACCACTGTGTATATATATATATATATATATATATATATATATATATATATATATATATATCTTCCCTTTTTCTGTTTCTTTCAATTTTTTCATTTATTCTCCCTTGCTCTATCATCGTTTATTTCGTTCTTCTCCATTTTACGCATTCTTTACTGTTGACGTGAGTGTTTGAATCCACATCCAAGAAGTGAGGAACCTTTATGAGAGCTTTTTCAACCGAAGGTGCGTCAACTGGTTTCAGGAACTCGGGATTTTCCTCACCAAACAGGCAAACCAGCCGGAATAAACGCTCAATTAACACAGATAATACTCTGGTCTCATAAGTCTTAGATTTTTTTTTTTTTTCCGTAATTCCAAAACAAGCACAAGGGGGAAAACCACTGGTTTCTTCACCCCCTTTTTTAAAAAAAAAAAATTTTTTTTTCGCTCTACGTCTTGTTATCTGTCATAAAAAAACTCTCTCTCTCTCTCTCTCTCTCTCTCATGTTATTTTATCTTCCTATTATACAAATGATGGCGTTTTACTTACCAGAATCGTCGTTTTCTTTTGATATCACGAGCCGATCTGCTGTGACCCCCGAACACTCCGTGGGTGCCCTTTTCTGTTCGTCACCGGTGTTCGAAACATCCTGACCATCCATTCCAGCTGCACTTCGTGAACTTCTCCACTTGGAATAGCTGGTGGACTGAACGATCTTCCTTCGCACCTTCCTATTTTGGACGCAGGTGATCAGGTCGTCGCTCCGTTCGTCGGATCCGTGCATGACGAGAACGTCGTCCTGGAGTCTTTCCCTTTTTCCTTTCTGTCTCTCCTCGGCGAACCTGTCCGCCAAAACACACGAACTCTTTCCACCTCCCTGTTCTATCCCGTAATGGTCGTCGTTCGGCTCATCTTCACGGAACAGTGGGTTGGTTTTGATTGCGACATGGCCGCCACCCCCACGATGACGGAAGTTATGGGGAGAATGTTGAGGGTCACGTGAGAATTGACACTGCTGTTTTCTTCGGCTAGCAGAATGATTTTCATTCTCCAAGTCATCTCTAATGGAGTCAAAGGTCGTGATTGTGACGTCATGACCGTCCTTATTGTAGGCGTCACGGTTGGCCCTCTGCCAGGCGACATTTTCAACATTTGCATAAGGAACGTCCGCTGCAAAGACAAAAATCAAACATTTAACGCAACAAGTTGAAGACCTTTTAGAACTTTTTTCTAGGGAAATTTACAAATCCTTAGCAAAAGCAAAAAGGGCAATGTTTGCATTAACTTAAAAATATTAGCCTTTATTGTAATTCGTTGTAATTTCAAATTTCAGTGGTATGGAGGGAGTCGTAAACGTCAATACCTTTTCCTGAAGCTTTCACTTTACCATGCCGTCTAGTGTCAGAGGTCACATCGCTACATCGAATCATTTCTTCAGGATGGGATTGAAAAGTGGGATTTCTGACAGAATCTGGTTTTTTTATCTTCAAAAATAAAATCATTGATTTAATTTCAGTTATTTATAATTCATAATTTCATTGTATTAATTTTCAAACATACATATTGATTGTTTCTTGATTGAATATTTAAAAATCGAACAATAGACCAACTTTCCTAAATTCTTTAAATGTGTTTTTCCTACTAAGTTTTAAAAATATATTATTAAATAAATAATCATAAAAACCAGGACTGGATTTATTTACATATTTTTAATATTAAAATGATAATCTTTAAGATGAATACAGCAAATACAGGCTTATCCGATTAAAATCCGATTCATAATGAAACACTTCAAATCTACCAAATTAAATAATGGTTACATATACATTAAAAGTTCCTTACAACAAAACGAATAGAAAAAAAGTCATATTACGAATGCCGAATATAAGCAACTGACCATTTTCTAATGATTAAGATGAATAAAAGTTACTATGAAACACTTAATCGGTAGGGCAGGATGAGCAGACGCAAAGAGTAAAACGGAAAGAACAGTTTAAAATGACCACAATGGAAAATTTACCAAACCCGATTGGTCATGAGTGCATTTAAAAGCTCCTGATCGCTGCACAGGTGCATGGCTGTTCTAATTTTTTGTAGGTTCTTTATCGCCCCCCCCCCCCCCCACTAGATCCTTTGTACAATACTATCAGTCATATCAGTGAAGCATAAACTAGCGTTGGTGATGGAAAGCAGCTGGCAAAAAATAAAAATAAAAAGGATAGCCGCTAAAACATTTTACCACCGTTAATTTTTTCCTCGATAGTGGAAATGAATACCAAATAACTGAATATATTAATAAATTATTTATAATATATGATCTCTTAATAAATTTATAAATTAATTATAATATATTATTGTATTCTTTATTAATAAATAGAAATATTAATTATTTGCTATTTACAAATAATTAAATATCATACTTTTTAATAAATAAATAAACACCAAATATGTTATACTGGCTGATGTTTATAAATATTTAGTCAGTTGCACAAAAAAAAAAAAAAAAAAAAAAAACGAGACAGGTTGTAGAAAAATCACATCAGCGTGATAGATGCCAATGCTGTAGCCAATGAAATTTTAACTGAGGCTGGGCTATTGCCATTACCCTGCCATGACCAGAGTTTGTAGCTCAATAACACCTCTTCCATACATTTTCTTCTTCAGATAATGGGGAATATGAAAAGAATTCTTGCTTCACCCATCTAGCAAAATAAAGCAAACGAAATTGTGTAATAATGAAAGTAACGAAATAGCGCCCTCTTCCTAATCGGAAATTATTCATCTTAACTGCAACAACTGCGATAAAAAAAAAATAATAAAAAAAAAATATAAAAAAAAATTCTACACTTGTCATCATGGATTACATTACATTCGATTTTTGCGTCATATTTAAATCATCATACACGGAATGTACTTTTCGAAAAATGCATGTTAAAAATCATTTAATTTTTAAAATAACACTGGAAATTTGTTAAATGTATATCTTTCTTTCCCAAACTTTTGTTTTATATATGCATAAGTTCATACTCGATATTCAGGTTCAGAAATCTGTAGGTTATAAATCTACGCTTTTAGATTGGAACACAATCCAGTCATTTATTAATAATCTGTGAACATGGATGATTTTGTTTGAATTTTCTGTATACTATGTTATTATTATTATTATTATTATTATTATTATTATTATTATTATTATTATTATTATTATTATTAATGTACATTTTCCTGTGCGTGACAATTCCAAGTATGCTGCGCTAGGTTTGTACTGTAATGAATAACAATATTTAATGGAAAAATGTCTTCTAGGACATTACTTCTCTACCAAGAGTTTCCTATAGTATTGCAATCACGTACAACAGACTAAACAATGCATGGCTTTGATTTCCCCCAACAATAACCATTAAGTTCAGGAATTTTATCTCTAGGTCTCAATTCAACTTTACTTTTTTTTTTTTCTCCCATTTCGCTATTTTTACAGAAAGCAATTTAATTTACTTTTGGAACGATGTGGTCAACGCCCTCACGAAACTACAGATCTAGGTGGCGCTTTTTATTTGCTTTTAGGTGGTCTCAATGCGACCAGTTTTCGCGAAGGTGAACGTGATAACCCCGATAGCGACTACTTAACCCCTTTACTTTGTAAAAAGGAAATTCTCGTTTCTGGAAAATAATTCATTTTCGAGCCAAAGGCACTCAAGATAATTATGAAGTTTCAACCCTCCACTACCTTTATTGCATCCTTGGATTAGTTCACCTCATTTCCTATATCACAGTGTTTCAATAAACATACATATATTTATTGCTAGAATAACCATCCTGGATTGTAGTTCTTAAGTTCTTAAAAGAACTGGGCGATGGACTGAGTCCTTGACTCTTTATCCCATCATCTGAATGAAGAAAATCTGTGTGGATGGAGTGTTATTGAGCTAAAAAGCTCTAGTCCTGGCCGGGTAGCGGCAATAGCTGAGCTTCAGTTAAAACTTCATTTGCTACAGCATTGCCATTTGCTACCCTGGAAGTCCTAAAAAGGACTGTAGTAATCGAAATTCACCCCTGGATTGTAGTCCTTATAGTCCTTATAAGGACTGGCTTAAAGGGGCGAAGCAAGAATGCTTTTCATATTCCCCGTTATCTGTAGCGGACAGTGTAGGGATAAGGTTATTGAGCTATTATTAAAGCTCTGATCATGGCAGGAGGGTAACAGCAATAGCCGAGCCTCAGTTAGAGCTTCATTAGCTACAGCATTGCTATCCATTACCCTCCAAGGGTATTGGATTGAATGAATCAATCACCGCATCTCCCCTGGATTGTAGTTGCTATATGAATTCGATTGTAATATTATGATATGGAACAATAAAAGGTGTAAAGTATATTTCAAAAGTTTATGAAAAATTTAAAATATTTAAAATACTATTAAGTACTTCTAAGTTAAATATAAGTGTTACATTATTATTTGTTGTAAAGACTTGAAAATATATTAATTTATGAAATAAAATAAAATAAAATAAATTTCGTTAAAGTAATATGACGCCACATTTACCACTATATATGTAAAGATATATTTGTGTGTTCACAAGTCTCTCATGATTGGCGTTTAGTGTATATAAGAGAAGTGCTCAGGTTCAGCAGATAATTGGATGGGGAAGAAAAGAAAACTCAACTGACCAAGGTTAGCTGTTGGCCAAGCATTTAAAATTTAAAATAGTCGTTTGACTTTTAACTCTTAAAAGAAAAGTTTCAAAAAGGAAACTAAAATAATCCATTAAAAATGTTAAATAAAATAAAACAATGGAATTAAAATAAGGATGAGTATTAAAACAAGCAAACCAAAGTATTTATTTAACCTTGCTAAATATTATATTAGTCCTTATAAGGACTGACTTAAAGGGGTGAAGCAAGAATGCTTTTCATATTCCCCGTTATAAAATTGGCAACGGATGGAGTTCGAGTGCTTCAGCTCAGCCCAAACAAGCTGTACTGGAAAATTTTTGACAGCTTTGACTGGGAAAAACCCGATCTGGGCACAAACGAAGAGGTGCTGTTCACCAAAAAAACAGCTGGGGGCAACCATTTCACCGGGCCTTAGCCTGGAGAATCGCCTACGGCAGACTCCCGGTGAAACTCGTAAAATCAGCTTACAACCCGCGACCATGCAACCCCTTCTGCGACGTCTGCGGTGCGATAGAAACCGTAGGGCACCTCTTCTTTCACTGCCCGCCAGCACAGCGTGTTTGGCACAGACTGGCTGAGGTGCTTGCGATCCCAGCGCTCACATTCCCCGAAATAGTATTTCTACAGTTTCCTCCCCCAGTAACCAAAAACAAGAAACACCTGATTTTCCTAATAAATGTGATTAAGCACCACATTTGGAAAACCAGGAAAAAACACCTTCTTAACGAGGGGGATCGCATCTATCTCCGTGTTAAGAACTGTCTCTCAGCCTACCTCCGCCGCTTCCTGGAGCAGGAAAGGTACTTACGGGGAGAAGAGCGGTTCCTGAGGAGATGGTGTGATCCACCAACCATCTGCCAGATCATACAGGGGGGAATCCGGCTGTGTCTGCACCTATAACACCTTCAAGTTGTAGGTGTTGACGCTATCCCGATCTTCCTTCCTGATCAGCGTTTAACCCACAGGTAGGTCTAGTCCTTTCACAGTTGAAAGTTTTTCTGTCCCCAGGTTGGGGTTGACCTGAACAAACCCGGACTGCGAAGGCCAACATCGAGGTGGTCCCAAGCCCTTTTCAGGGCGGGGTCTTCCGGGCCAGGTCATCTCCCTTCTTTTCCTGGTTATACTGTTCTGGGTTTGCTCGGCAAACTCATTCCTCTATAGAATTGTCTTCCACACAGTCTTTAGATTTATTTACACTTGTTAAGTTTGCCTAGTCTCTCCTTTTTTTTCCTTTTCAGGATTTTTCCTTTTTAAAAGTGAAAAATCAACGACCGTTTTAGAAGCACCCCTGGGGGGTCAACAGCTAAAACAGGTCAGCTGAGGCCTCATTCATCTACTCTACCACTATGCACTCTATCTTTATTTCCTCTCCTACTATCTGCTGAATCTCAGCCTATCTTACTCCACAGGCCAATGATGAGATACGTTGAACTCACAAAATTTATTTATCTGTAGAGGACAGTGTAGGGATAATGTGTTATTGAGCTATTAAAGCTCTGATCATGGCAGGAGGTCAGCAGCAATAGCCGAACCTCTGTTAGAACTTCATTGACTACAGCCTCCAAGGGTATTCATTCCAGCCAAATATTATAAATATTATATATATTATATTATAAATATTATATATTATATTATATTATATTATATATATATATTATAATATTATATAAATATTATATATTATATATATTATATTATAAATTATATTATATATATTATAATATTATATTATATTCATTCCAGCCAAATATCATTAATAAATATTATATTATAATATTACAATTTATTTGATGCATTAATTTAATTGTAACATTATGATAAAGAATATTAAAAGGTGTATTGAATATTTTTATATTTTATAAAAAAATTAAATTATTTAAAATATTAATAAATATTTTAAGTAAAATATAATTGTTACATTATTATTTGTAATAAAAATATTAAAATACTTTAAATTTTTATATTATATTAAATAAAAAAATGTTAAAACTTTGTAAAGGAACATGACGTCACGCATCTCAAGCATGCAAATATTTTCTTTGAAAGACATCAACATACTTCCTGCTTGCAATAACACTTTAATCTGTCAAGATTTTAAGATTTTAACACACTTCGACCAATTGGCAAATACATTTCTGTGCTGTATTCCCTTAACATGAAGAAATGGGATTCTGCCTCTCCATTCTATAATCATACTTCTTATCTTGCAATGGTTTGTCGAGAAGCATATGTGACGCCATCTCGCGGTCATATGAGAAACAAATGACGTAAAGGCTCTCTTCACATTATGGACCTCCCAAGTGAACGAAGAACTTCATTGTCAATGTGCTGTACTGTACTTTATTTTTTGAAAATGTAGAGAATTTATCAAAAAACGACGACTAAAAAATATCTTCAGTAAATTAAAATGCTTAAATGACGGTATAAATATGATTTACTTGTTACATTTAATAATGGTAAAAGTTAATTTAATGTGGCCAAGTAAATCAAATGAATCTTTTGTTAGGAAATCAAGTTCAATTCACTTCTTCTTCTGCAGCTTGTACTACTTAAGTGGGGTCGCTGTTAATGATGAGTCTCCTCCACATCCTCCTGTCTTGGGCTGTCACCACATCTAAGTTCTTCATCCTCAAGCCCTCTTCTACCAGCTCCCTCCATCTCTTAATCGGTCACCCACGCTTCCTCCTTCCTTGCACATCCATCTGCATGACCTTTCTTTCCACATATTCGTCCTTCCTCCTCATCACATGACCAAACCATCTCAACCTTGCCTCCTGTATCTTCGCTCCTAAGTTCGTAACTTTCACCGTTCTCCTTACATAGTCATTTCTCAGACGATCCTTTCTTGTCACACCGCATATCCACCTAAGCATTCTCATCTCCGTTATCTCCATCCTGCTGATGTTATTTTTCCTCAAAGCCACAGTTTCCATAGCATACGTCATAGCTGGTCTCACTACTGTCCTATAGATTTTGCCTTTCAGATTGATCGGCACCCTCATCGCATAGCACTCAAGTCATCTCTTTCCAGTTCCTCCATCCTGTATCCTACTCCCTTCTCAGCCCCTCCATCTTCTTCCACTGTTGAACCTAAGTATCTAAAGTCCCTCACCATCCTGATGACATTTTCTTCCAGCTCCAGATCTGTCTCCTGGCCGCCGTACGCTTTACAAAACATATACTCTGTCTTACTTCTGTTCAGTCTCATACCTCTCTCCTCCATCTTTCCAGTTTAGTTGTCACTTCTTCTCTTGAATCTGCACACAGCAAGATGTCATCTGCATACAACATTGCTCAAGACGTGTTTTCTCTCACCTCCTCCATCAAAATATTAAACAGAAATGGACTTAATGCTGCCCTTGATGCAAGCCAACTGTTATTTGAAAACTTTCTGTCGGTCTCAAACAGGTCCGAACTCTTCTCTTCACATTTCTGTACATCTCCTGCACCAACTTGACATATTTCTCCTGTACCTTCTTCTCCCTTAGACACCTTCAGACTTCTTGCCTTGGCACTCTATCGTATACTTTCTCCAGATCAATAAACACCAGATGTAGCTCTCGTTGTTTCTCTCGAAACTTTTCCATCATCTGCCGTAACCCAAAGATAGCATCTGTCGTTGATCTACCAGGCATGAAGCCAAATTGTTCCTTTGCAATCTCCACCTCCTTCCTCAATCTTCCATCAAGAACCTTTTCTAGGATTTTCATTGTGTGGGACATCAAATTTATTCCTCTGTAATTCTTACAGTCTTATGCATTCCCTTTACCCTTGTAGATGGGGACAAGAGTACTTTCCCTTCATTCCTCTGGTATATTTTCCTGCTGGCAAACTTTCATAAACAGGTCCCACAGCAGTTCAATTCCTTCTTCCCCCAGTGCCTTCCATGCCTCCACTGGAATCCTGTCTGGGCCCACCGATTTTCCATTCTTATTCTCTTCATGCCCCCCCCCCCCCTTCACTTCCACTCTACTGATATTCTGCACCACCCCCTCAGAAGGATGCCCATCTTCTCTGTGAGTCATCGCATTTTCCTCATTCAAAAGTCCCTGAAAGTATATTCTCCATCTGTTTCTTATGTCCACATCCCTCCCTTCCTCACATCCATCCCTCTTCCTTCAGTGTCTTTGATCTGTCTCACATGTAAGATGTCCTTCGCTGCTTTATTTTTACATTTTGCTAGTTGGTAAATTTTTCTCTGTCCTTCCTTTGTTTCTAATTCATCATACATATCTTGATATGCCATGGCCTTCGCCACAACTCTCTTGGCTTCTTGCTTTCTCTCTCTGTACACTTCTCTGTCCTCTTCCACTCTGGACATCTGCTTTGCCTTCCTCTTAGCTGTCACTGCTTCTTGTACATTATTATTCCACCACCAACCCTCCTTCTGCTCTCTAATCTTTCCAGATGTCTCACCAAGCACCTCGATTGCACAGCTCAGGATTACTTTTGAATTATGATTATGTTTCCACCAATCTTGTACACTTTCCGGTCCATCCAAAATCCTCTCTAACACCCTCTCCCTAAAACGATTCTTCACACTCTCTTCTTTTAAGCGAAACCACTTAATGATAAAGGTGGAAGGGAGGCAGACTGCGTGTTTAGAATACATTTTGCATTATTGTACGGTATTTACCATACTTTTTTATTTATTTTCTATAGAAATTATTTAAGCAATTATTTTGTCTATTTTATTCTTTCTTCTCTTTTTTTTTAGTTATGAATCGTATAAACTAGAATTCTTAGGAATTTCAAACATTATGAACTAGAATTTTACATTATTATACAGCCTTTACTAAATATTCGATCATGGAACGTTGTAAATACTGTACAACAATGCAAAATGTATTCTAAATATGCAGTCTGCCTCGCTTCCACTTTTATCATTCACAAATGTTGTATGCAATACTACTCATGCAGACCATCCACCACTGCCATCTACAGGCCACATGCAATTACTGATTATTACCATCAGTAATTTATGGCGGTCTTACCACAGTGTTCGGTTCTGTGTTATTTGAAATAAAACTTTAAAACTAACTGAAAATATGTTATTAATATTATAATATTAATATTATTAAAATCTCCTATGCAGACACGTTTCCGGTTTGTATGCCATCGGTCATTTCTATCAAACATTTTGTTATGTCGTTAAACAGAGGGTCAAGTGAAAGCTTCGAATAACCAGAACAATGTTTGGTATCATGAAGCACGTGTTTAAAGAAGTGGATCTCTTGCCCATGGCTAAATTATATTTGTTTAAACAGACCAAGCAGCACTGAATGATGTCATCGTTATTTACGGCTATGAGTGTGTGCGTTAGAAATGTTCTTTCGTTTTGATATTGCAAAGTGGACGAATGAGGAAGAAGAATGAAAAAATAAAAATAAAAACATCGGTCTACATGAAAACCGGATCTTAGTCCAATATTCATGATTAGGAGAAAATTTAGGTCGTATTTCTACAGGAAAGCAAGTTCTGTATGTAGACTCGCATCCTTTATATGCTTTTCCCCTTTTACATTGGCACTTCAGCTCAAACATCATCTATCATGCCCTCAAGGTCTAGATGTTATATTCTCATGTGTGTGCGCGCGCGCACGTTGGATAAGAAATAAGAACTTTAAAAAAAAATCAGAGGAAAATATTGCGAACATTTACTTAATCTATCTTCACGATGTATAACACCTTGGAAGACAAAGGAAAGCACACACCAAGGTCACACAGATACCTAAATCCACGCCTACCGGATGTTAAAAACATTTCTCAAGAGTGATTTGCTTCATTTGAATGAAGGATGTTGTTTGCATAAGAATAAATCGCTTAGATACATACATATATATATACGCAGGTCTTAAATCATTAAATAAACAACAAAATCAATAATTTAGCAAACATCCTACAAGGAGAATACCAACACACATACAAACGAAGAAAATTACCGATGAAGAAAATGCATTCCTCCCAGAAGTCCTTATAGTCCTTATAAGGACTGGCTTAAAGGGGCGAAGCAAGAATGCTTTTTATATTCCCCGTTATCTGTAGCGGACAGTGTAGGGATAAGGTTATTGAGCTATTATTAAAGCTCTGATCATGGCAGGAGGGTAACAGCAATAGCTGAGCCTCAGTTAGAGCTTCATTAGCTACAGCATTGCTATCCATTACATTACCCTCCAAGGGTGTTGGATTGAATGAATCAATCACCGCATCTCACGGTCGATTCTGTCTCTCCCAGAAGCAATGTAAAAATGTTCATATATATTTCACATATTTAATTCAAAAAAAGGTGTTCTAGATAACAGTATTGACTCTGATTTCAATAATGTAAAATATTAAAAAGCAGTTTAAGAAACATAAAGAATTCGAAAGGGAAACATTTTTATATAAATAAAAAATAAAATAGAAACAAAAAATAAATTTTAGTAAATTTAAAAACCTACTCTTTCTATTGAGAAATTTCAATGTGTTTGTTAAGTATTGTAAATGCTAAAATCTAGACTCGTAAGTCATTAAAATATTAATATCTTAAAGCACACAAAACACAGCAATTATCTTGTCATAGTTTTCCTAGTATGGATAATACACGTGTACATGCCAGTAGCTTCTGGCTATGTCCATCCTCTGTATTTACAAACAGCTACATGAAATATTGTTACATAACTGTTCTCATCGCACACACACACCATAACCTTGATCTTCATCGACCTTTTTCATCGTGATACTCTCACGAATAACTAAGCAGGGTAGTTTGCTACTATGGTGCTACCTCCATTCGAACAGGTGCAATATTCAACCACCTGGTTATCCAGAGTCGTATCCTTAGAGTCTCAAAGGTCGTGACTCAGCTCTCCTGGGAACTAATTAGCACCTATGATAAGTTTTCCAGATTATTGCTAAAAATCATCTGTAAAATTCATCATCTCAAGTAACTGCACTCTATTTACGTGATTCCGCGTTTCTGCTGATATTTAAAAAAAAGTATTTGAGCTTAGTGTAAAATGCAGTAGAAAAAAGAAAAGAATGTATTCTAGTAATTCAGTTTACTGAATTATAAGGATCACTTGGTATTGCATTTTATCAAACAGTACAGTGAAATGTAACTATTTTAAATTAAAGTATAAATATTGTATATCGATTGAAAGTTACAATAAGTTGACTTTTGTTGTTAGTTATGCATTGAGAACAAGAGTATCAGATGGCAGCGCCACTACTTGCTTTTGTGCTTTTTGGATAATTTACGGTGAAAAAGTTATGAGGATATGAATTTTGTTTATAGCTTCAAAAAAAGTGAAATGTTCATTAAATGTAACTAAAAATACAAAAACTGAATTTTGTAGAGTACAAGAGATTAACGTAAAAGGATTTTAAGATAAGTAAAAATAACTTAGTCTTAGTAATAGAAATAAAAATAACTTTTCATAATAATAAAAAAGAAAACCTACTGTGAGTTTATATTTTACTATAAAATATCGTAGATTATTTATTATTAGCTTCAATACAATAATATAATCCATTTATAATTAATATTTTTGTATTGTTTTATTTTGTTTTAATAACACCATTTTGTTATAAAGATAAATATACACAAGAATAGTATGTTATGAAATCATGAAATTTGGATTTATATTTAGATTTAGAAAATAAAGGTATTTCTTCTGGTCTAAATTGATAACGAGGTCTGTGAGTATTTATTTTCTCAAATTCACAAGGGAAACTTAGCTGAAGCAAACAGCAACAAGAGAACTCCACGCACCGTGAGAAAACTTGGCCACGATACGTTAAATTAATATCTCGTAGAAGGTCATCACAATGTTAGAAATCCTAGCAGAAATTATTACTCCCAACTCCTCCCCACACACACGCACCAACACGCACGCGCACACACAGACTATTAATATATTCCTTTAATTTTCTGCAGTGACTCCACGTTTTTAGTGCACCGTTACATCACCGGTCAATGAAATCACCTCAAATCTAAACTCTTCAGAAAGTTGAGGTCAGAATAAATTCAAACTACAGTTTCAAAGGGGGAGATTACACATTCGGTAACCCAGATTTATTCTTTTTCATGTACCGAATAAACGCAATACAAAAGGAGTTCGAGGTAGCTTTCATATTTTAAGGAGGAAACCGAAGTACTCGAAAGCATAACCCAAGAGGGACTAATAGAAGAAACAAATGAATCATATATTTCTGTTGACGTAAGCATTTTCTTTCTCTTGTTCACGCAAGAGAAAGAAATTGAGAGAGAGAGAGAGAGAGACAAGGAAGAATTTGAAACTGGTCTGATATGATCATATTCAGTTGCGGTAATCAACCATCCAATCTTACTAATTCATTCATTTGTACAGATATAAATGATCAACATCAAGAATAAATGATACTAAGGCACCCTCGCATATTTGTGGTAGTAGTATTGGATTCTACCATTCGAACTCTTAGAAAAATGAAAAATTTTAAATTAAAATAAGTTTAAAAAGTAAAAGGCTTCATTTTAATGTTACAAATGTGTTAAACCAAAGATAATAAAATACACGAACTCCTGGAAAGAGTTCTTCGCCTAGCAACGGAATATCAAAGCAACTCTCATGCAAAAGGTTGTATTGTCGTGTAAGATCTGTCACTTTCAAAACTTTCTTAAGATTCAAAAAAGATGGGAGGGAAAAGAACGTTATGCGTGAAGAAGGGGTTACTTTATGATAGAGGACAGGAGGTTATAAAAAAATGTTTATGGGGGGGGGAAACCACGAAATTAAACTAAAGTCGTGAAGAAAGTTTAAAAAGCGTTCCAATAATTAACATAAAGCAGAGAGAAAAGGAGCAGCAGACCCGTTTGCTGTCCGGCGAGAGAAAGAAGGAAGAATCGGAAACTGGTCTTTCCACTTGCACGCGGAGCAGATCTTGATCTTCCCACGAACCCTTCTCAAGAAGACAATAATCGTTGTTCTCGCCAACTTCCGCCTCTCCGAACAATGCTGCAAGTAGCAACAATGGGAAGAAAGAAAGAAAAGCAAAAATCTAGATCGCGGGGCCCCTCTTGGCACTAGAAGGGTCCACCCAACGTTATGAAAAACGCAGAGAGACATCGCTTTAATTCTCCCCTCGTGCATGCACCTTTAATTACTCCTAATTGAAGTCAAGGTCATTCCTTCTTACCCTCGTTATCCTCCGCGTTCTGGTGTGGGTGTTCACCACGCGCCTCCGTGATCTACCTTCACTAGAATGGCGTTCCCTTTTCTGGCGACTTTCGGTCGTGACGATTTCTACCTCGGGACCGAGCAGGAATTTCTCTTCGGAATGTGACGATTGCGCCCCCTTGTCGATGTCTTCGTAGTTCTGTAAAACAGGAAAAGTAAGTCCATTAATAATTCAACATACTCTACTGGCTTTCTTATTTTTTTTATTTTTTAATTTTAAGGGAAGGATACAACCCCCCCCTCCCCCCAGCGTGAGGGAAATGTGTGCAAGTCGTATTACTAGTTTTATTGCTAGTTGGTGGGAAAAACTTACCATTTGGTGAAAAGGTGAAGAAACATCGTGATGATGAAGGTTCTCTGTTGCCATGGGAACCATGATTGAGCGTTAGGATGCCACGTTTGTGCTTCCCACCTCCCTTTCTTTCTTTCTTTTTCGCTTCTCGTGCTGTCAATGACCGGACTGTGGCGCCAATTAAGCCCACATACAAACAGTGGTAACAACCTCGGACAATTGGCTCAAACAGGAAGATGCTGGACATTTTCTAAGGTCGCGCGTTGACCGTGGCAGGAATATAACAAAGGCTTCATTCACTCTCTGTTGGCTTTCATCGTCTCACAATCATTTTTTTGTTACCGACAATTCTTTCACGCTTAAATTAGACGGGTTCTCTCGACTTATTCTAAGCAACGATACTGAGCTCAGTACAGAAGAAAATAAAATTGGTTTCAAAAGTTAAAGTGGTGATTGTATTCACCTTTCCAGACATAAAGAACTAGAAAATATCTTGTAGCGTCTTCATTGCTCACAACAGGTGAGCTATAACCTGTAAGTACTCACAATTTTTATAGAAATAACACAGACGAAGATGATATTTCAAATTCTGTGGCCATTTCTGTTAGTAACAGCGTTCAACGTTAGTAAGGGAGCGCCTCTGAGAAATCTCTCTGACTTGGCAGTGTGTGTGTGTGTGTGTTGATCGAGATGTGGATGATGGCAAAGTGGTACCAAGCAGCCTTGACTTGGCGTTCTCATTTCGTGATGACAGATTGGGACCTTCGCCAGACACGTGCAAGGAACGAAGGAAAACTTATTTGACACAGAACAAAAGTCAAGGTAAACGGTCGAGGGGAAAGAACAAAGAAAAACCCACTTTAAGAAGGTGTCAGTGAGATAACAAACAATACCATATATGGTGTTGGTATTTAAATATGGGAAACACGAATAAAAAAAATGTAAGCTGAGCAAAAAAAAAAAAAAAAAAAAAAATCACAATCGAGAATACTGCTGGAAAGTAGTATTGTTAGTTTTCCAACTTTTGAGAATGACCATATCCTGTTGGTATTGCATATCGTTGTGATGATATTTAGTGTTCAGGAAAAGGTGCTGGTTGTAGTTATGGGGGTTAGCCAAACGGAAGGCTGTGAGGCAACCTATCTGTGATTTGTGTTCTTAGGCAGTTTCTCTGTTTATTTTTATTTATTTATTTAACTGTTGAAAAGGTTATGCATGGTTTCAAACCAGTGTTTAGTTTATACCTCAATATTTAGGTTTCCAATTAGAGTGATTCTTTACGAAGATAAAAAAACCCAATGATTTTTTTAATGGTGGAGACGGAGTTGTAGACCAGGTGTCAAATAATAATAATAATAATAATAATAATAATAATAATAATAATAATAATTTCCTTGAATCGTACAACTACCTTCACCATGAATGTAGTTTAAATGTGTTCACATTTTTTAATTATTTTATTTTTTGTTATTTATTTATTGGAGAAAAAAAATCTAAAGTCAATGCCTGACTACTATGATTTTACAATTTATTTTAGGTAACTCATGAAATTGTTTCATAACATTTTATAATACAGTCGGTCTGTTGTGTTGATCAACCAGAAAATCTGCCAATGCATTTTCCATTTATTTATTTTTTTTTAATTTCAACACTTCTTCATTTCACAAACGGAATAGCCGATACTGTTTCAGCTTTTTTTGTGTGCGAAAATCAATAAATAACCAGTGTCCATCTATGTGATCATCGCTGAATTTATCTTTTCACAAAGTGATAGGAAAGATATGTTTCTTCATCTTCAATGATGGATATTTCAATATACTCCTTTGTTTACGGTCAATTGTGCTGCTAAGTTGCAGGATTAAAAACCCGAGTTACTTACTGGCAGTTAGTCTAATATCAGATCTATAACAGTCGATTTCTTCTGCTAACTCTCTCTCTCTCTCTCTCTCTCTCTCTCTCTCTCTCTCTCTCTCTCTCTCTCTCTCCACAACACAGGAGCTACTACGAGGTCATACTGACCTGCTTGGATATTTTCGATAGACTTTGCTACTTTTTTTTACCAAATAGATTTGAAAATTGCATTAAGATCATTTAAACTTCTCTTATCAATAGACATAAATTTGCTTCTGAAATGTAACGAACTCCGAATTTTTTTTAACGTAAACCTTTATTTTTCGTTAATTTTAAATACTTAAAAATCAGCATCTTAAACCACCATTGATATAAAGTTAAACAAAAAAAAAAAATTGTTACGAGCGATGGTCGTAGTGTGAATGTAAACAAGGCTACATGCTGTAACCTGCTATAGAAATGACCTGTTGGTTCTGGTCAAATGGGAAGCTATAAATGGGTAGCGACCTAAAATCATTCGCTGGCATTTTGTGTAAAGAGGTTAAGTCATCTGATTATGGTGATTTTTTTTCCTGAACTTTCTCTTGAAATGATTACATCTATGCATCTAAACAAAATTTAAAAACATTATAATTATTTCCTATTTAAAAAAACCATCAATAATTGCTCATTAACACTTATAGAGTGTATACCTCCCATCACCTAATCGCATGAATACGAATGTAAGTACACCAGAGGGCGCAAACTCCTGGCATAGATAATTGACAGCGTATACAAACACATCAAGAATGTTTAACCACAGAAAAGTACAAAATGGGAATAAAAAAAAAAAATTACTTCGTACATCTCTTTATCATGCAGCACAAAGGCTGATACTTCGTCTTTATTGGATTCAGGTTATGCATAAATAAAAGGGACGAATGAAAGTGGCCTACCGAAACTGGTTTTAATGCCTTCATTACTTCAATAACGTTTATTGCAACCTGTTTTTTATTTATTTATTTTTAGATGAAGCCTGGTTCTCTTTTGCTGTTTGGTAGAGAACGGTATGCACACTTTGTTACAAAAAAAAAGTTAGTTTAAAATAGGCCAGATTTTATTCAAATGATAGAGTAAATATTTATTAGACGAACAATAATTGTTAGTTTTTATTATTGCAGGGTTGTGGTCCCTATGGTTTCTCCAGTTTTTTTTTTTTTTTTTTTTTTGTAGAACACACTGTAGAAGGAGAATGCAGAGAGGCCCACATTCGCTAGATGAGTTGAAGCAGAATGTTGAGAATTGTAGATCAGCTGACTCTTTCAAAGTTTTGCAGAAACATGAGAGAACTTTAATACATTCCTCGGAACAAGGTGGATATTTCCAGAGTTGATGACACACTTTTATAACCTTTCATCCTGTGTGTGTGTGTGTGTGTGTGTGTGTGTGTGTGTGTGTGTGTGTGTGTGTGTGTGTGTGTGTGTGTGTGTGTGTGTGTGTGTGTGTGTGTGTGTGTGTGTGTGTGTGTGTGTGTGTGTGTGTGTGTGTGTGTGTGTGTGTGTGTGTTGTGTGTGTGTGTGTGTGTGTGTTTCTGGTGATTTAACAATCTATTGTTTCAGAATACATTTATAAAGTTTTATTGCTTGAGTTGGATTTCAAGAGTCCTCCTTAACAGTAGGAGCCTCCGTAGCTCAGTGAGACGAAGCGCTTTGATCCGAAAAGACCTGGGTTCGATTCCCGTCAGTGACGTGAAGAACCTTTATCTGGTCTTTTTCGACTAAAGGTGAGTTAGCCGGTCTCATTTGGAGGTGGGGGGGGGAGTTTCACCGGGAACTCAGGATTTTCGTCCCACAGAACATGCAAAACGCCGCGTGAACACATATTGAATACATCCCAGCCATATGAAGGTCCTGAACCCGCATAAACTTGGGGGATTAGGGAAAGCAATGGTGAACTACCTTGTAAAAAAGCTCACCAGGAATGCTTTGCGGGCAATGTCTACAAAGTCACCTACGGCCGTCGGAAACGACTTTTTAATACCCTATGGAAAATTAAAAAATTTTCCATAGGAATTAAGAGAATTTTTTTGGCCAGTTTTTTTATTTTTATTTTTTTTTTTTAATATACATGGTTCGGCTGGAAAACACAACTGTTGATGCTTGGACATGGTTTATCTCTTCTTATGCTGTGGTGAAATGTCAGATAATCTTGTTTGCGATCAGTTTTTTGAATTCCGACCAATACACGAGGAACCTTTATAAGGACTTCTTCAATCGAAGGTGAGTTAACCAGTCTAGTACTGAGCCTATTACTTCTTTTTCTGTTTTTATTTCTGGAAATTCATTCCTCCCCCACAAAAAAAAAAAAAGAAAAAAAAAAAAGAAATTAAAAGTTGCATTGTGGGATATTACTACCGACCCTAAGGGAGAAAGAGGAAAAAGTATCTCGAACTTTCCACCAGGAAGGAATTCTCACACACACACACACACACACTGCTCCTCCCAGAAACAAAGGACTTATCAGAGTTTAGATGCGATATATTCAAAACCGCTTGCAACCCCCCTATGCAGAGGGTTCTGGTTCTGAGATTCTATTTACCAAGTAAATCAGGTCGTGTCGTAATTAATATTATCAGCATTTGCTACTATTTTAAAAGCAGACACACAACCATATCCGAATCTAGATTTTTTTTTCTCTTTCCAACTTATCGATTTTAAGCCTCTGATGAAAGGACTTGTTATTTTGATGAAAAACAGCAGCTTGAGATTGATTCAAACAGGAAGTTTGTCTTTCGATGCGAGTTTCCCGTGTCTGAAACACCACTGGAGTTGCTGACAGTAGACCTCGTTCGTCTGTGTGATAGTTTCATTGATTGTCAGCTCAAAATAAACCACGACCTGGTTAATCGGGGTTATTCCACTAAACGTACAGTAACACTTTCACGAGATAATAGTTTTTGCTGTAAAGCAACTGGTTAATTACTGATCTCCAGAGGGCATGCGGAGGAAAATGAAAATGTTATTTGTTCGATTATGGGACGAAAAGGATAATAAACATTTTTGACTAAAAATTTAACCGGTCTCGCATGAAGGCGGAGGACTTCCCCTTGCGTAAACTCGGATGTGTTCCCTCGCTAAATCGACAAACCGGACAGAGAACGCACTCAATGACAGACTTCAATAAGCTTGCATCATCATCATAATCTTAATAATAGCAGAACACGTCACAAGTTGAAATGTCAACGTCAAATCAAATATTTTGATATTTCAAGACAAAAAAAGTTTAATTTTTTTTAAAGAAAACTCAAAAAAGTCCCGATCAACAAGATACATAGTTTCTACCTATCCCTCCCCAGCAAAAAAATATCAGAATCCAGCCTATTACGAATTCTAACCATTTTAATTATAAAGTTTATTTTATAATTAAAATATATGTTATATTAATACTAAAATTCACATATGAAATTTCGATAATTGTTTAACTAAAAATATCTTACAACCTTTTTAATTCCTCGGAACAGAAAACAGTTTTCGCCATCTTGCGTTCCTAATTCTAACTGGTATAATTTGTGCGTACATCGTGTGTTTTTTACGGTCTTTTTTTATGAATTACTGGACTATAAAGAAGCCGTAGTATCGTAGATATTCCGTAGTATAGTGGCGAGAATGACACACTTCCCTTTCCTTAGAAAAATTTGAATTCATATCCCGACTAGGAGGCGAAGAACCCTATAACGATTTTCCGGTTGAAGGCGGTTTTTTTTTTTTTTTTTTCCTGAAATAGACAACACGGCTAGATAACACTCGCAATTAACAGGCATAATAAACTGGGTTCATAGTTCCATTTGATTCGGCCTTGTTTCCAACCCTTTCCGATCTAGTATTATGAAAAGTCCCATAAAACTACACAAGAATCTTATTATAGAATTTTAATTATAAATAAATTGTAAACTCATTAGAGAAAGGACGTAAAAATCACAACGTCTACAATGAGGAGGTTGAGCCAGTTATATAAGTTTTAGAATCTCTATATAACAAAGGCCTATAATAACAAAGCCGATTACAATAAACGGTATGCTAATATCTTCCCTTCAAGGTTATTTTAGCATTTAGCAATAGTTGAAGACATCTCATAATCGTTTAAATACAATTAGTACTTTTTTTTGCACAAATTTTCCTTATGCGCAGGTTTTTGTCGTAATGCCAAATGTGATATTAAGTATACATAACAAAAAAGCTGTCTCCATATAAAAGAAATGCGCCATTTAGCATAAATAAAAAAAATCCTAAAAATCATTTTTCATGACACGCAAAAAAATAATTTCTAACAAAAATAATGTTTAGGTGATCTTTATTTTGATTATTTGAATGTTTATTCCCATTTAATAGATAAACGCTAAAAATTACAGTTTGCTACTGCATTAAATATTTGTTTGTTTCCGCCAGGGGATAAAAGCAGAAGACAACCAAATTCAGTTGCTGATTTTAAAATAAACATTTCCTAAGAATCGTTTGGAACACTTGTTTGATTTTCATGAGATAAATTAAGTATGATTTGTAAAATAATAAACACGAGAATTGAATACGAAAGGTTTTGGACTAATGCCTGCATTTACGTGATAAAAATCCCACAACTGAAATAATTCACTGCATTAGCAGTAACAAATAGTCAAGTTTGACAGATCATTAAATTTTGTTACAGCTAATACACAAAGCTTAAAAGCAATTCAATTCAGTTGTCATTTCACAGGCCCATAATTCTCCACCCACTTAAACAAATAGGGATCATAATAACAGTCATAACTACTGAGAGTTTCATGCTGTCAACCCTGGAAAAGTGAGTAAAAAATAAAAAAATACTTACGTGGTAATAGAACACGTCTTTTCCTCGGCTGTCCACCCACGTCTGGGTCATTGTCCTGCGCTGCTCTTTTTGACCTTTCCGGTGGTCATCCGACACATCTACGTTCATTTTCTGGTGTCTGAGGGTCAATTCGCTCATGTCACTCAGCGTCATGACCGGGAAACCCGGTAGGCCCATAGCGGGCCTAGATGGCCCCCTTGTGAGCTCTCTTCAACCTGCTCTATCTCACTATGCGAGGCTTGAAGTGTAGCGCGTATTGATGTAGAGTTGCCAAGAAACATGATTGGATGATGGGAATCACATGATCAAGTTTGACCAAAACGTCTTTTGTATGGAGAGAGAGAGAGAGAGAGAAAGAGATAGGCTGCAGGTGGTTAAGTTGTTGTGGGTCACGACGCACCTAGAGGAGGGGATCGGGAAATGGAAGGAGGGCGTTGGGGGACGGAGGGGAAAGTGTACATACGAACGCACAGACTAGGTCGGCCAAATAGAAATATTTTTACCCCCTTGATGCAAGCGACGAAATCTGGAGTTATACAGGTTCTGGAAATTCTTGTTTGGCCTACTTTCCAGCATGTCACGTAGTGAAAGGCTTTGAATGCACAACATCCTTGGGATGCTCTAATTATATGTCGCATCTTGTGGCGTTATTGCATTTTCCTCTTTTATAGTGAGACCTTTCGAAAAGAAGTCATTACTATTTATGTAGATGGTCGCCCAGTCTTCACTTTTTTTTTTCTTCTCATTCTACTTCCTAGTAAGATATGGAGATATTTAGCTACGCAATACATTGATCTTTTTTATTTTATTTTAATAAAATATTTCATTTTTTTAGTTCATATAAATATTTTATTTCCTAAACGCACAGATATCTTGTTTTTGGTAATGGCAATTCTTTTATAATTGTCTTCACACTCTGCTTTGTAATAAGTCTATGAGTCTTATACTTATTTCATCTACCTATCTTGCAACTCTGATTCATATTAGGTCTGTTTTACACTCAGAAGGCTTGACTAATTTTGATCAAATTTGGTCTTTTTGATACATACTAAATTTGAGCATTCACCCCAGTTTCGGTTTAAATAGGAGAATTTCAACTAGAATCTCGAACAAAACACAATTCTCTCTCTCTCTCTCTCTCTCTCTCTCTCTCTCTCTCTCTCTCTCTCTCTCTCTCTCTCTCTCTCTCGAACTATTTCCATATTTATTCCTGTCGACGATGAAAATCTCACTGATTTATATAAGAAAATATTTCTTGGGGGGAAAATGTCCATTTATCATTCACTCTATTAGCCTTATTCATTCCATGTTAAATAAACATGAAATCATTACTTTTCCACTTTGAAGGAATGGTTTTTTCGTCCAGGAAAAGAAAAAATTCATTTTCCCACGAAAAAAAAAAGCCAGGTTAAAAAAAAAATCGTTCTCCTTCAGTTATCTTTCTATCGCTTGCCGAACATTCGATTAATAAATATTGATAGTACTCTGTAACACATTTACCGAGAAGTTTGAAATTCGCGGAGTTCGAATCTTCTCTAGAATACAAGGACTTTGTAAGTTGGTGAAACCAGCCCAAGAACAGCTTTATTTGTTTTTGTTTCTATCTTAATTTCAACCTACGAGATTTTACGTTTTTATAATCTGTGTGTGTGTGTGTGTGAGTGAGTGAGTGTGTGTTCAAATTTGCTTAACAAAATAGAACATTTGCTTCTTTTTTTTAAGCCTGAGTGGTATTATGCATATGCTGTTTGCATTTAAAATCACAAAGAATTCCACAGTAGGACTACATTTTGTATAAATTCACGATATTTATTTTCCTAATCAAATACTCTTATGTAAATCTCTTTTCCAAGCCTTGTCTACGAAACATCGATTATTGTAATTACAAATGTTCATTGATACATACCGAATATTGAGGCGAAATTTATAAAACAATAAATAAATTAGTAAGAAACAAAAATTAAAAATAAATATAGTAAGAAACATGAAGCTACAAAAATATGAATAAAAATTGAAAGAATGTATAAATATTTTAGTCTCGTTATATGTGTTACGTTTTTTTTTTTTTTAAATGAAAACCTTCTCACGAAAGATTATAAACCACTGTATACAATAGTATCCTCAGCGGACTAAGAGTTGGATAATTTATTTTAAGCAATTAATAATTAATTACAAATAATTATAAAAATATTTTTGTTGTTAATCATTTCATATAAAATCTGCTTTTTGTGTGAATTTTTACTTCTCAAACATTTCATTTAGAAAGAAATGTTATCGCTTTGTAGAGTGGCGCCACCTGCTGAAGAAATAATCAGTAATATCTGAGGAGAAATACGCCTGAACTGTGACAAAATTCCTAGATGATTTGACTCGGAGTATCCACAATACTTTTTTTTTTTTTTAATTTAGTAATTTTTGGGATAAATCCTGTTTCTAATATATGTATGAAACTGGGAAGAATTTTCATAAGCATCATTTTAATGCTTATGAAACCTTTTAATGCTTCTAATGGTTGTTGTAATCAGAATAATTCCCTGTGGCTTTTAGATGTAGTATTCATGTTTACCCCTAGAGGGCAGCAGGTGTACATTTAAGGAACTACGAGAAACTTTTCTACTACGAGTATGTGTGTAAACCAGAAACAGTCTTATCCATACCTAATAAAATGGCGTAATATATTCAAAAGCTTGTGATGGTGTTTTATTATTTTTATCATTAATTTTTATTATTAAATAATTAAATAATAATAATAATATTTTTTAAGAATAGAATAAGTTTATTGTCATTCATATATACATATATTGAGTATTTACAAATACATAATTCAGATTAAGTACATATATATATATAAACATATATAAATTGTAATAAGAATGCTTCATTTTTTGCAATTCCACTAATGTATTTACAATGCTGTATTTACAATAGATAAAAAGTTTTTTTTTTATAATAATGAAATAATTTTAGAGTAAGTATGTTCATTTCTAGTGTTTACACAATTATTATAATCATCTTTAGTGACATTTCAACTTGTAATTTTTACAAAATTCAGCACTTAGTGCTGCATATGAGATTTTTTTTCTACATTGCATTTGAATTAAAATTTTGATAATAATACTTTTTTGCATCTGATTAATGTTACAGTATCTTCATTATTATTATTATTATTATTATTATTATTATTATTATTATTATTATTATTATTATTATTATTATTATTATTCCTGATACCTCCAATATACACCGTACTGACTGTTTTGTTACATAATCTGCAGTCTTTGATTATGAGGATTACGTGTAAATGAATGAGGCGGATTAATCCCACCTACTTCGAAGCTTGGGTTAGCTTTTATGAAGAGAGTGGGATTAGCCTTCACTATTTATGTTGTTGTTACTGTTTATGTATGGGATGTAGGCATAGGATGCTGGTGATTTGTGAAGTGTATATTAGTGTTAATGGTATATTAACTTTGTTGGTATATTTTCCAGAGTTCGTGTTTTAATGTTCTGTAGTTATCTGTGTGTTTTAAATTTCTTGGTAGGTTGTTGAGTTGCGTGGGTATCTGATGTGATCTCATAAAAGGACCGTATGAGTTGTTGAAGGGTGTAGGGATGGAAAGGGTGTAGGGATAGGACCTACTCCCTATACAGGAATCAAAGGTGTTAGCCGATTTTTTTAATTGTTGATTATTATTATACTTAGTATTATACAGTTATATTATAAGTGATTTCACGAAAGATTTTTATTAAAAATAGTGTGTACTACACTATTTTTAATAAATTCCTTAGCTTGCTCACGAAACTAATGTACTACAGTACATTAGTTTCGTGAGCAAGCTAAGGAATTTTTAATATTTTTATTTATTTTATTTTATTTATTTATTGTGACCAACGAACAGCATTCCTTGGAGATGCTTTCACTTTATTTATAAAAAAACATTCAATACTATTACTAATTTTTCAATACTAATTGAAAAATTAGTATTAGCCTGAAAGAGAAATAGAAGCTTCAGGAGTACAGAGGTGTAATGCATACCGATTTCACTGGAGTAATGACAAATGGAGAAAAAAATGTGATCACCAGGCTTTCTTTTGCAAAAAAAAAAAAATAAATAAAATAAATAATAATTCATATTTGAAATTAAAAATAATAATATATCCTCTAACGCGTTTATTGCCAAAGGAAGGCAGAATTTGTTTAGCCCTAAATATCTTTTTAAAAATTAGTAGCAACGAATGTCCATACTGTGGCCATTACCAACAGGTGAGTTTGAGGCAAATAATTAATCGAGGGGAGTGACTACGGCAGACATGTGTTGCCATCGAGCGACTCAATAACCTAAAGGGCATATATTATGTCTAAAAGAGAGTGAGTTTTGCAGACGATTTTTTGATCTGCGGG
Organism: Typopeltis vanoorti; assembly: GCF_054136105.1. NCBI lineage: Eukaryota > Metazoa > Arthropoda > Arachnida > Uropygi > Thelyphonidae > Typopeltis > Typopeltis vanoorti. Next base: position 119,302,865 of record NC_143559.1, read on the forward strand.
GTCAGAAATTTCAGTTCCTGAGAGGAAAATCCTACTTACCTGTGCAGAGATTGATAAACTCAGGAAACGGGTGAAGAAAGGCCTAGAAAAGACTGCCGAAAGAAGTGATTAGAAATGAATGGTCTTTCAAGTGGTCTAAGGAAGTCATTTCGAACGAATATACACTGGCATCTAACTTCGATATTTTTCTGTCTCTAATCCAGAGCGTCTAGGTTTTTGTTATCTTTTACTTTTTCAGACATCAAACAAACTTATAATTTACATACTTAATATTCGGAGGAATTCTATGATAATTTGTCACTGGAAGCATTTCGATGATTTTTTAATTATTGGTATTTGGAACCAACACAATTTCAAAGAGTAATATATTGTGTTAGCATTTAGATCACGAGATGGTGGCGATTGCTTGCCTTATTCTCTTCACCAGACAGCATTTAAATTCATTGATAGTTTGGGCAGTCATGTCTGATTGGCCAAGAGAGGAGATTAAAACTACCTTTCACTCTTCAAAACTTGGATAAGGCTAAAACAGCGTTGCTTACTCCCTTGAGGTGTAGGCATTCAATGCATTAGCGGCTTTATTTTTTTATTTTATTGTATTTATTTAAATCCCATTAAGGTTTTTTGTTGTTGTTGAACTATTTTAAACACATTCATTGCAATGAAATGCTTACTTCTGTGCACAAAATTCTTGGAGTACATGAACAGCCTCATAAGTTAGCTGACTATAAAGATTTGGTTTGAAAATATTTAAAACACAGGCATTTAAATATTTATAAATAATATTTAAAACATAAACAAAATTTATTTAAAACACAGGCATTCTTTTGAACATGTCTTTGCGCCCTCTCGACAAAATCTTAAGGAATAGTATAGGTTTATCTTTTTCACAGAAACGCGGGGTTTTAATCTAGCAACTTAAAAAAATCGACGGTAAAATTTGTACCATTTTAGACAACAATATATAATGTTAGGGTTAGGAACCACGAAATGGCAGCTGTTGTCTGCCGTACTCTCCTTCCTGAATACTATAGAATCACGTCTTGGTCATTTCATGAAATTTCATTCCTTTTTCTAGCTGAAATAAGCGTTTGGAAAAACGTAAACAGTTATCTCAAAAACTTTACACAATCACAAGTGTAAAACACACACATACCATACCTCAGTGGAAACCCTGATGCATACTTTTTCATGGTGTCCATGGAGTGTAGCTTCGCTAAAGAATAAATTTATGTCATGTGAATCTAATAATTTGGCTAAAATACATTATGAGATTAACGATGTGACCTTGAAGCCCTTTACCTCGTAGTACATTTACCCCAAAATGTATCACCTTAAATATAGAGCCTCTGCAGTTTAGCCGATGCACTTTGGTCGTAACGACCTGGCTTCGAATCCCATCTAGGATGCAAAGAATCCTCATCAGGGATTTTAAGTGAATTTGAGTTACCCAGTCTCATATGGAGTTAAAAGGTTTTTTTTTTTCCTTCCAGAAACGGGTTTTTCGTCCAATATCCAGGCAAACCAGCTAGTAAACATACGCGTCGACAGAAAAACACATTATAACCAATAGCTTTACATTAGTATAATATTTCATAAGATGCCATACCTGCCTATATGGGTCTAAGGACCATCGTATCATCATATGCTAACAATCAGCTTAAATTACGATTCGCTATTAATTGTGAATTTGAACTGCTAATGGTGATGGTAGATACCAAGTTACGAGCTGGTCACACAACTTCACAATGGATATCTATCCACAAGAAAGACATTAAAAACACCTGGAATAATGAAATCAATGTCTCATCATTTTTGACGGTTGTATCAAAAACAGTTTAGGGATTTTGTATGTACTGTTCGACCACTGAAGCGAGAGCCGTCTCTGCTAGATTGCCAAGAAAAGTCAATTCATGTTGAAGGGGGGAAAGGAATAAAGTGATGTACGAATTCGTCACCACCTCATGAAATCACATGCTTTATACGTAAAATTTTCCAACTGTTGTACAAGTAAAATAGTTACCACTTTAAAAACTAGAATTTTCATAAAAGAAAAGCTCATTTTCCGACGAATAATCATAAACACTCATCCCACGAAATGCATTGATTACCCTATTATTGGAATGGATTCGCCTTCTTCTGCCATGAGCATAAGTGTCGAGGGGTCTCGCATCTGTGGGCGTACAGTATATATTCTAATATATTTATAATAATACCATATGTCAAATTAAAATTATTGGCAATTTTTTTTATTTTTTCTTATATTGTTCGTTGTGCTATGGCGTGTATATGTGTGAGGGTGGAAACTAATAATTAAACTCGAGTAGAACATCAAGTTTCGTCTTTCTTTTTTTTGGACGTTTGTTACCTCTGTTATTTTCGAAATCATAAAAGTAAAAATATAAGCATGTGTGATCATGTACTTGTTACTGTACTATACTCAATAAAAATTACAAGTGTGCTGCTGAGGTGCCGTTATTTCCAAATTTTTAACGGTCCCAATCAGCTTATAAATAGTCGGAATTGATGGTCGGATTACTTATGTCAGTAAGGTGTATGTCTTACATGTTCTATGTCGAACTTTGATCGAGTTGTAGCATTAGCATATTACTATTTTATTATTATTATTATTATATGACACCTCCAAGGAGCCCATGGATTCATCGAGGGAGAGCACTTCATCTACAATAACTCCTTCTACAACGAACCGCATCTACACCAAAATTGAAGGGGGGGGGATGGAAGGTGATGAAGGAACCAAAGAACATGCCAAAATGAGATTGAGCGTTTCAAAAATTTGTACCAAGTATGTAGGTAGTAAGTTTAGAACTCACAGGTACAAATAAATTTCTTAAATATTAATTTGTTTGTTCATTTGGTGATGAAATACTCGGACACCTCTCGAATACCAGAGGATTTATCTTCCCTTATTACAGGGACCAGGAAAGAGGTTGCCATAGTCTTTTTTGGGGTGGGGGTGGGGTGGGATGGGGAAGAGAGGCAGTTGATCATATTTTAAGTGAGCAACTCTATTGTTCTATTACTTGGGATTTTTTAGAGAATGCAAGTCGAGTAAATGTCTTTTATTACAATTTTGTAATTCAATTCTGGTCAGGTAGCAGAAATCATTCCAGTCTTTGGGCTAACTTTTACAATATGTTAAATTCTTGTTCATCAAGAAGTTCATAGTAGTTTGTGAAACCATAACTCATCTTAATCAAAACAGGAGTGATAGCCTCATAGAATGTGGTCTGTATAGACGAGCGAAAGTGGTGTTTGTGCTACTCTGCGCTAGACTCCCCAAGAATGACTGTTCGATTCTAGTTAACAACCAGAGGAACTTTTTATAAGCCTTTCTTGGGTTGGTTCCTGGGTTACTCGATTTCTGGCATGAGAAGCCTGGAAACTCGGACTTTTCGTCCCTCAAAACTCAAGAAAATTGATCGTAGAGCCCACACTATTTCAGACATTAAAATATTGTGCTAGGGTTAGAGACCAAGAGATAGCTGCACTTGTTAGCCGTCTCTTCACTGGATGCCACTTAACATTCGCAGCAGTAGTCTTGGGCCAGCTATCTCTGATTGGCTATTGACTGTGGACATTGAACTGCTCACTTAATCTCCAAAAAAAGTTAGATAAGGTTAATATGGCTTCATCTACTCCCTGAATAAGGGAACAGAAAGCATTATCTGATTGACTGAAAAAATAAACATGCTGCCTAAATTCTATCCTCGATCTTCTGTGAGCTATTACCTCTATTCCATCAACGTCCAACCTTTTTCGAAATGAGGGCTAGATTTCAAGTGCAAAAAGATAGGCATTATAATCGATATTCGAAATTGGAATTGTATCTCCTGCAGATAAACAGGCAATGAAATGAACTAAAGAATAAGAAATAACATTATTTGATTCATTAAAATGTTTTAAGCAGCTGTCTAGCCTTGTGGCAAATGTGTCTATAATGCTCATATTCTAGATGCAATTCTAATTCAGTTCTGATCATAAGCATAGTCAAGCAGAGTGTTTGCGTTCAAAAACTCGACATATTCCACACAAATAAACTGTAGCATCTCATATTATCCGCCGCACTTTGTCTACGACGTTTGAAAAAAAATCATGAAATAGCCACGAATTCAGCTACTGGTGACGAGTAGGGATGCAGAACGACTACCTATGGTATCTAAAAGGCAGTTATGCCTAAACGAGCTCACGTACTCCCTCTTGGGAAATAAAAATGCGTTGGACAATATATTTAACTACCTGAATGGCAACTCGTATAAAACATAAGCTTCGTATCGATGTTATTACAATAGTATCCAAATGTTACACTAACTCCAGTCGATACTTCGCATCCATGTAATTACTGACATGTATGCACGTCAAGGCCGGTTCGGTGGTTAAGTCACTGCCTTTTTTTTTATGTTCTACAGGTATTTTCCCCCGAGATGTGGAGTATAAAAACCCATATTTCCTAAATGGAAACGCCCTACTTGTTTGTACGATCTCTCGCACAGACAATCTGTAGAAGGAGACAATGTCTCCTTCTACACTCTCAGAAGAAGACCAGTAATTGTGTTCTTCTGAGAATGTAGCATTCTGGTACCCGAAATATTGACACATGGCTCCAAAGGTATCCATGATTTGTTTAATTTAATAAAAGTTTTTATTAGTACGCATGCCGAGGGATCTGGATGCATACATTGAAGGGTGTTCTAATTAGCGTGCTTCTCAAAATCATCGAAGACAATCTTCTCACCAGCGAGACCTAAATGTGGCTTTTTTTCATCCTTCACATTATGTTGGGAGCTGGAGAGGTTCAAGAATATTCCCGATTTTTGAAACCACTTGAATAAAAGTATTTCTTGGCCTGTGGAAGGTCCCACTGAGAGAAGTACCATGACTTCCAGAACTATTTCATTAATATGGTGATGGCAAGGCAACCACAACAGATTTTTATCCATATTTCGTTCGAAATGGATGCACGCTCCATGAAATGATTTGTCTTTTGTAAACCATTTTACCATCCCGGTGAATGGTTAAAAAGAACATGTTTTAAATTCCGAGGGATCGTGGCCTGGGTTCCTAATTGGTGGGATTTCTACTATTGCTGTGTGCAATCAGTAAGTTTGGCACATCAAGGCTGGCTGCTAAACGATCATCGACAATTATTTTTCTTCCACGTTTCGCCTCTGATCTCGAAGTTCATGACTTGACTTACTCATTACAAAGAACCGTTTCCGTCATCTTCAGATGACAAAGACGTTAAAGTGGCCTGTTGACCCTCTCTTTCTAAAATTTTCTTCTCGCTTGGCTGCTGCAGTTTTTTTCTTTGCAAGTACTCTCAATTTCCCATTTTCCCTCTGCAACCTTTTTCTCTCTGTGCGAACAGGAATTTCTTGTATTCGGGAATTTTTATCATGTCTAAGCACTCGCATGAAAAGAGATCTTCAAGAATTTCTTTCCATTCCGTTTCCTTCTTCATTAATACCTCCGAATTCTTCGCCTTTCTCTTACCCTTTCCAAGATTTTCCCATTTCTAAATACACCTTCACCTTGTTTACGACATGCTTTTTCAACTTCGTAGATATTCTGGCATTTTCCATTGCCAAAGCATCCTGGACTGTGCAATGGGCTGCCTCCTTTGCTGTTTGTTTAATTCATTTTTTTGGGTCGTGATCACACGCCATCACGACCCCCAAATATTCAATAAATTTGTTAAAATTTATCGAATTTTTGGCTTGTTATAGAGAACGAAATGAAAGAGTGCTCATCGAAAAAAAAAAATTAAACTTCAAAAATAAGGGGCACTCTAATATGTGTACATGTGTATGTGTGCGCGCGCGCAAAAGGTAACATCCCACAATTGAAACAGCCGCATACGATTATTTTTGTTAAGGTTAAGCTAATGGAATGAGTCTTTAGAGAATTAAATTCTCTTTCTAATACGAAGTAGATTTTGTGTAAGGCTTTAGTTTTATTACAATGAATTCTATGTCAGTAAATATATATAACGTTGTTGACTCAATTTGACCTCTGACTCACGGAGCAGAATAATAATGATGATCTCCTAAGGTAATCTGAACAGACCGAGCCGTCTAAAAAAACCCACACGATCACGGAATTCTACTCCAGGAGAGAAAAGTGACAGATATTTATCTTATGGAGAGTCTAGAAATGAATTTAATTTGCTAACAGGATGGAAAGGAATTTGAACGTGAAATGGGTGACGTCATAAATCTTTTTGACATATCCTTAACACTACAGAAAGAAAGCTGTGGGGGCCCATGTCCATTGGCCTAACCTTACTAAAAATGACTGCATGCAGCTATCCCAATTTTGGGAGGTAATGTTGGCGACACTCCTCGCTTTTACACCAAATGATTTATTTTTTGTTAATTATTATTTTGTTTCCGTGAATTCTAATAGTTTTGACAAATAGAGTTATTTTTCAGCAATCATTGATTGAAACACGTTGTCTAATTTTCAGTTATTTTAATTTTCCTTAATCTTAATCTCTCTCTCTCCTTATGTGCATTGAGAATAGTTACCAAACTTGGCTGAAAATTCTACTGTTATTAAACTATAATGTATTCTTACGTAAGTTGTCATTCGGTACTTTAATTTTCACATTTTGCTTCCGCTTACATACAAATTTTTCGTCATGCTCATCTAATATTTATTTGTTCAATGACTATCTTCTCATAAGGAAACCTGCAGATGACGATTTTACAATTAGTATCAAAACTTTCTCAACATTCAGATCGATGTTCCCATACATGCATAGAGGTTGTAGTAAGGGGCGAGTCCAGTGTAAATTTCTTCATGACTACCAACTCATCAAATGCGATTTCTTTATGGTCCTTTTGTTGGCACGACTGGCCGACGCATTTCATCTTCAACAAGTACGTTCAAATCCTGCCGTGGATTACATTAGGATTTCCACATTATGTAAAAAATGTACAATATAAAAAGAAACAAGCTAAAAATAAAGAAAAAACTTTTGCCTAGCGACGGTATTCATTTCTTTAGGTTCATAACGTTTCGTGGTGTAAGTCACAAAAAAAAATGAGAGAACCCGTATACAGTAATTTATCTGAACGGCTTTGTTTCGATTTAACATTTGAATCATTTGTCCACTGTATGTTCTTAAGCCACGTTTTTAAGGAGGTAAAAATCTCTATTGTCTCTGGAACCAGTTAGTTTACTTAGCTTCCACTCATAAGCGCTCGAAATTAAAAAAATAACTGACCAATTTTTCATTTCTAGTGAGTAAAATGGGAAAATTTCACTTATTTTGTGGTTGTATAATCTATAGTGAGAGCTTCCGTCAGTAGCGCACTCAGGATTTAATCTTGGGGGGGGGGGGGGAGAATTGAGAATACACACTACGCATCGCATACGATCTATGACTGAGCATATGCAAGGATCGCTAATTCATAAGAAGTATAAAAATAGAAGACACGACACAATATAAATGAAAAAAAAAAGGAATTTTAATTAGGAAAAGATTCAGTGTTTTTTTCCCATTTTCTTTGGGAGAGGGGCAGGGTCCCTTTGGGCCCCTCTATGGAGCGCCACTTGCCTCCGTAGCTCAGTCGGTATACAAAAAGACCTGGGTTCGATTCCAGTCAGTGACGTGAGGAACCTTTATCTGGTCTCTTTCGACTAAAGGTGAGTTAGCCGGTCTCATCGAGGTTCAAGAATACTTGGAAAGGGCATGGAACCACTGATAGGATAGATCACTAAATCTATAGTGATTTAGACCTTAGTAGAATCAGTATTGTTCACTAAAACTGCACATTATGGACCTCAAGATACACCAGTGGTAAGTTTATTTGAGATATCCATCCAATAACTATCATCCATAAACCAGTGCATTGTGTTGGTCCAGAAATACTCGATCTATTGTGTCTGTGATAGATTTCTGTTGTTCCATAAGATTTCCTGACGCAAGTGCCTGTTACTAACAGCTTGTTCCACCACTTCCCAAAGATTCTCATTGAAATTGACATATAGAGAGGAGAGATAATCCATTTAGTAAAATCTGTGTCATTTCCCCGTAAACATTCCTGCACTACGCGTCTCTTGTGAACAGTGCGTTTTCTTGCTGAAAGTGTTCATAACATAAACGTTATATGATCAAGTAATTGAATGGATGTACTTTATAGACAAAGAGGTTCAAGTGAGCCAACATCATCATTCAATCCATGCTCACTGTTTCAGTAATCACTATCGCAACTGCCTTCATGATGTCACTATAAAATAGCACGAACCTGGATTCATCACCCCCATGCGACTTTTTCAAGTCCTGTGGTGTATGAAGGACTAATATTCGTGCAGTCTCTAGCTGTGGCTGCTTTGCATCAAAATGAGGACCGACCTATCCTTAATGGTCGTCGGCAGTTATACTCTCTTCAGGATAAATGTCCGATGCATTATACGGTCAGATATAATCATTATAGTCCCTAGCTGTAACTCGCATTTAAAAATAAAAATGAGTGAATTGTAAATTTCAGTTAAAATTTTATCATTGGCACAAAGATTGAGGTCATTATTTGATCAACACAAGTCTATTGGATTTTACGGTCCTTCCTATTTCACACCATCAATCAGCTGTTTCCTGCCTGGAATCGACTTGATGTGTTTGTTTATCACAGCATTCTTGATATACCTGAGAACTGCTATCATCCAAGGAGACAATGGCTTTTTGAGAAAAGCTTTTTGGTCTGCCTAACTTCATCTTCTTCCATTCAAAATCATCTTTGTCTCCATTGTCACACACTGGAACCTAGATGTTTAGGAATTGATCTGCCTCTTATTTATAGCCAGTGCTTACCATGCTGCTTGAACTCTTCATAATATTTATTCATCCTGGTTACTCCTTTCCTATGGAGGTTTCATTTAGTACAACCAAGCAAACCACAACAATAGATTCAATTAAGTATTTTACCTTCGAAAAGTTACAACGATTTCAATTTGTTCAGTAGTTATAAGTAATGTGGGTTTAAGTGATAGTGATAATTAAAAAAGTTATAAATAAGTTATGCCAAATTCACAAACTTTTATTTGCATCAAATTTCTTCCTGTAGAAAATTAGTGATAGACACCTAACATGGCACGAAGATTGCCTCGTCTCAGACGTGGCAAGTGAAAATTGTGGTGCACGTTAATTGCTATAAAAAAAAACAGGTTTCACTTGACTACTTAGAGATTTAAAAGTTCTTTCGTCAAGGAGATGTTAACTACTTCATATTCATCAAGAAAACTTAACAGTACACTACTCTGATATTTACTTCTGTTGTCAGTTTTTGGTAGCAGATTTAAAAGACTTGACTGTGGTGGCTTTTCAGTGTTTCAGATATCATTGTGTGCGTTTTTAAACACAGTTGGCAATAACTTGCCAAATATGAATAAAGCCCTTCTTGGTGTCAATTGTTGTTGCGTAGTTTGCAGTAAACTATTCATTTGAGCATCGGTGATTATATAGGGTGTATTCTGTACTCTCGTATGTCGGCAAAGAGTGCTTGTGTTTATGTTTGACATGATGTACAGCAGAATAATAACGACAAAGATTCTGCCCGTCTCAAACTCGGTCCAACAATTTCTTAACATTGATAATTTGCAATTATAAATTGTATATTTTTTTCCATTTAAATAAAATTATATGTATATTTAAGGTATTTATTTTATACAAAGTGTACATGAGCGCTGCCTGTTTGTCATATATAAATCGTGTTTACCATCTCAATATAATTTATCTTTTTTAACCTGATTTTAACCGGTGAAAATTATTAAATCCTCAATTATGTCCATGTAGAAACTCTCGCAAAAAAAGCACGGCTTACGAAATTTTCCTAAGCAGTGGTTCTTCAGCCAAATAATTGACCATCCCTGATCTACAGAGATTAACCACTATTTGAGCTACTGCCCAAAATAGTTGCATTTGATTAAAGATCTCTAATATATACTTTTTTTTGTATTGCACATTTGTATACGATTCTTCAAATGGTCTAGATGTAATGTTGATTGCGTTTGCTTACTGTACAAGACCTGTCGCTCGCGTATTTACACACACACACCATTCTACAGTACATCTGAGTTTTTGAAATATGTGTGAGTGTTTGATTATTCCGTCCTCCTAAATGGGAACTTCTTTCCTATATATACAGTTCATCTGATTTTGTGTTTTTTTTTTTTTCCCTTTCTAAGTAGGCTGTACATATTTGGACCTAAAAAAAAGTTGCTTTAGTGTTATAACCTACAGTATATTAGTGCTATATAAATGCTTCCTAGGTATATTCTTTGCAATAGGTGATGTCAGTAGCACCTAAAAGAAGAAATTGGCAGGTGAATTGCTATGGAAAAAAAAATAAAATAAAATGGGTGGATTGTAAATTCCCAGTCCGGTTCACTTAAAACTTTATAATTGGCACAAAGACTAAAGTCCTTAGTTCACCTATGCAGAACTATCGTGTCGCAGTATATTGAAATCGCGGCACGAGACCAGAGTCAACACCCGAAAAGGGATTGCTTAAAATCCATAACAACTCTTTGGGGGAATTCATCTCAATTTCACCAATTATGCTGCAACTTATCCTCGATTTCCATTCTCTCACTGAAGAACCGCAGCAGTTTGCATCAACATCTTTGTGCACGCGTATGACAACAAGACATTCCGGACTATTTCAGTCCGTCTCCGCCATTAACAATCACAATGCTGAATCCCTGGGGCTGTTCTACCTGTGGTTGTCTTTCACTTCTACCACCACAGTTCCGCCATCATAACGAGATTTTGAATGAATATATTTCCTACGGTCCACATCACGACTCTTACTGGGGGGTGTTGTTCGGATTTCGGAGGGACTGGCTAGAGGAGTGAACTTTGGGGGAGAGTAGACATTGGTCTGCTCCTTACGAGTGTAACCCCCTGTTCGGACATCAGAGTAGGACTTGCTCCTCAACCCCTTCAAAAATTTACCTCGAGAAGGAGGTGGAGGTCTCGTGGACGGAGAGTCCGGAGGTGACACAGAGGAAGAACTTCCGTAGCGATCGGAAGACGTAATTCGGATGAGGCGTGGAGGAGGACTGGAAGGAGGCGTAATCGACTGCGGACCGGATGTGAAGTCTCGTACGTTCACTCGACTCTTTTCGCTGAAGCGGGGTTTTCGATACGAAGGAGAACCACTTGATGACCTTTCGGACTCGCGTTCCGTTTTCGTCACTAATGCATCAACGGCTCGGTGACGGCGAACGTCGTCGCTGTACGCGTGGATTGCACCACCACTCCGGTGTCGATCTTTAGAGCGAAAATTGTTCCTGTAGGTTTCCGCGGACATGCCGTCCATGTCATTGTGGAAGGAAGACGATTCTTGATACCGTGAAGAAACGAAATTGCCATCGTGCTTGGAGCGGAGGTCAATGGTTTCATTGTGGCGGGGATAACTGCCATTCACTTTTGTCGAGCGGTCAGAGGTCACTTCTGCTTCCCTTACTGTGGTTTCACCTCTTGGAGTGCGGCGTATGGCAGGACTTCTCGAGGAATTGACGTAACCTCCTTCGGGATCGTTGCCAATGTGTTTAGCCGACGGAAGACTGATGATAGACCGCGAAAGCTTATCTTTAACCCTTGGCGGAGACCTTGGCAAGGTTTGGCTGTTTCGTTGATAGCCTGACGAGTGTCGGGAGACAACGTACGACTCTTCCTCGTCGTCTGACATCGCCACCTGGATGTTCTTGTCGACGGTGGGTTTGCGGACCTTTACGGTGACTCCACGATTACGATTCCGTGCGGTGTCTGAGGAGAACTTCGTTCCTCTGGGCAGCGTCTTTGAGGTGGTTTCCAGGTCGTCGGCGGCATGTGTTCTGCGTTGCAACGAGCTGTACGAGTAGTCCTCGGTCGATGTACGAGGCGGCTTGGGAGGAGCACTGCGATAATCGTCATCTTCAATGACGAGGCGTTTAGTGGTGGTGGTGGCTTGTTGACGGGTGTCTTGTTTTCTGGCTTGCTGTCTATCGCTGGTTCGAGAGTATTGTTCCAGCAAAGAAGGAGTGGACTTCCAGATGGACGACTGGAACTTCAGCGGCGTGGGCTCGTTTCGCCCCGAAGACCTTTTGACCCGTTCTTTCTCCTGTTTGTACGTCCCGTTTTCTCCCAAGTAATACGTCTTCACGGGCGTTTTGGGAGGAGACGAAGCAGAACTCGGACGACTGCCAGAAGAATGATCAAAAGGCGAGTTACTGTTGAGAGAACGGGTCTCCCGCTTGTACTGCGTCTGCTGAGGACTTTTGAAGCTCGTAGGCGAATCCGAAGAAAACCACTTCATTTTGGGTTGGGCGGTAACACCGTTCACAAAAGTATTCGAAGACCGGAGTTTCTGTGACGACTCCCGCATTCGTATATCGGTGTCAAAGACCGGCGATGGCGTCGGCTTTTTACCCATCTCAATGGTGATCTTGTTACCACCTGCCTTGGTCCTCGTAGTCTCTACGATGTCGCTCTGGTCCGATCCAAAATGGTCTTCCAACCAGCGCGTGGTCTCGCAGTTCCTGATGTCCTCTTCCTCGTCTACGCTCAGAGCTCGGTGGGTTACGGGATCGTGTCGGTCCTTGAGAAAGTTCTTTGGCGTTGTCTTGTCTCGCAGGAAGCGGTCCGACACACTGTCGAAATCGTCGTCCTTGAAGTACTCTACCGTCCTGGTCGTTTCCGCCGACACTTCCGGGAGGGCGCCTGGGTCAGCTTCGTCTTCGGGCACTTCGTCGTCGTACACTTCTTCGTGGTGATGTGTTCGGGTAGTTTCGGTCGTCAGTTCGCCGTCCACCATTTCCGACACCTCCTTAACTTCCTCCTTGTCCGTCACTTTCTGCGAACGGCTGGAGTAGTGGGTCATCTTTCCCGGGAACTTCGATGGATTCTCCGGATCGAAAGGAGGGTCGTCTGGTGCCGTCAATGCAAGCTGGTGCATCTCCTGAAAAATAAAACAAACGATAAAGCAGGCTTAACGAATACATGACAAAAAATTCGTTTCAAATCATCTCAATCCTCTCCTCCTCCTCCCTCCATTTGATGTGGAAAACCAAAGGAGAGTGCTGTCGACCTGAAGTTTGTCTCCTCAATAAATGAAACCATTTAATCATAAACCCCAATTCTTTCAAATATTAATGAATTTCTTTTCAACTAAACGCACTGTAAAATGCTTTAAAATGAAATTTTTTTTATTTCTTTCTGTTTTTTTTTTTTTTTTCTGTGTGCATTTAAAATTGTTTAACCCGAGTTACTTCCAAGGCCATGCACGTCATCTTTCTACATATCCAATTTCTAACATCGTTTCCTGATATTCTGAAATCGCGTGGCACTGAATGTCAAGTATTTCTGTAGCAGGAATAGGGAAATACTGAGGGGCAGGATTTTTCATAAAAAAAGAATCTTTATCCTTTGTCTGCTTTCTAGACGAGATTAAACTGGAATTAAATCTCGTTTAATTTGACCTTTTTGTTCTCAAAGATCTTTGAGCATATGCACTGCGACAGAGTTAATTTTTTTTTTTTTTGCTTTTTGATTTCAATGTTTTTCCACATGAAAAAAGAAATTCCTGAATATTTATAGTCAACTCCTTAAACATCAATTTTAATAGTTTTCTATGCCACTAAAACTGAAGTTCGAGAGGGGGAAGGAAATGGAATTTTCTTCATCTAAGGCTGCCTCCACATCCAATACAATCCCAGAAAACCAGATTTCGTCTTTCGCTTTGATGCCCTTCTGAACCACTAATTCCAAATAGCCAATCTACAGGCTAGAAAACACCAAACATGCATTAGACACTCCGCCTGAAACGTCTCTAACCCCTTAACATACAAAGACGTCTGTGACACGTCTTTTGTTTATTGCACCAAAATTGATTTTGAATTTTGGTTTCACATATAAATACAACCGAATATAGAAGCTAGACAATCTTGTGCCTATTTCCTTTCAGCCGAGAAAAGTTGCCAACGGCGTGTATCGGCTATTTCGTTTGTATGCACAAATTCATCATTATTTGAAAAATAATGATGAATTTGATCCAGCAAATCACCCTCGCCCAAAACAATTGGCAGAAAAAAGACCGCTTTCTGATTTTTAATTGGTACGTTAAGGGGTTAAAAATCTAGTTGTCGCCGAAGATAGCAGTTAGGTTGATTAATCATCTGTTTTGGTGATTCAAACACCCTTTGGTTTGAATTCGAAGCTGGAGAGGAATGGTTAAGACTTTTCAAATGAAAGTGAGTTAGTCAGTCTCAAATCGAGATGAAAGATTTTTATCTCCCAAAATATCGAGTTGTTTTATTTAACAAAAACAAAAAAAAAAGCTGGTCACGAGATTGATGGTATCTCCCCATCTGGTACTGTACTAGAGGTAAACATCAGCATAAGACTCCTCTATCACATGACCTCTATATTTCTGCCGTATGTTTTTCTACAGGTGTTAATCTAAATTGTCACGTTTATAAATCCTCCACTTTATAAACCTCTAACAATGCGAACGATGATTGGGCGAATTCCTTTCAGTCCAGCTTCGAATTTCCCGAGCTAAATTTTGTATTTTTTCATCTTCTGTTCGTCCTTTTTTGCATCTCTATTTTCGAAAATACGATTAACTACGTTTCAACCAATAGGATATGGGTTCGAATCAATTCTGGAATGCCTTTAGATGGTAGATAATTTTTCATTGTCTGGTGTAAGATTATCAACCTACTTACTGGAGGCCTGAAGTGGCTTGAATATACCACTGATTTGACAGGTACTATTTTCGACCTCATGACTCGAAGACCAAAGTAAATTTTCGGAGCATCGCACATTTCAGAAGGTGCTTCTTAAACCATAAGTATTCTTCAGTCTATTCAGAAGAAAGCAATCAGATGATGAATATGTGAAGAGTATCCATAGCTCAGTCGGTTTCAACGAAGCCTTTTGGTTGGAAAGACCAGGGTTCGAACCTCGTCTAGGAGACGAAAAACCTTTATCAGGACCTTTTAGTTAAAGGCGAATCAGCAAATTTCATAAGGATGTTACAGGGTTTTAACTAGTGGTGAGCTATAAGGGGCTCGCGCGAGCCCTTTCTTAACTTTTTCTCCAATTTGCGAGCCCCTTGTTCGGCACAATTTTTATTATTTCTTGTTTATTTTTTTAATTTTTCAAAAAAAAAAAATTTTTTTTTAAACATATTAAGCGACAAACTCATACCGTAACCTAACAAAAATTAGTCTATCGGCAGTGTATAAATTATTTGGAATTACTGTTTCAACGCCTCTATAACGAATGCGCCCAAGTTTGAAAATAAAATAAGCGCATGCGCTATCTTTACCCTTCTCGTAGCCAATCGTATGGTAAAACCAGTAGCCAATCAAATGTTTTATAAAAGATTTCATTCTTATTATATTTTGATAGTTAAAAAATATTTTTCTTATTTATTTATTTTCCTCATTTAGAGGTTGATTGTCCTCTCACACAAGCTGCATTAAAAAAAGGTTTTTGTGGGAAATACTTTTTTTTTTTTTCTAGCCGATGCGAGCCCTTTGTTAAAATTTCCATAGCTCACCACACAGTTCCTCATGAGGGGTGGAGGAGAATCCACGCTATTTATATACAAATATATAACCTGGAATAAGTCCTGACATTGTGGTTACGGAACCAATATTGACCCATCATGGAACGTAACTGCCTGTGGATTATTTATTATTATTAGTGGGCATGTAAATTGTTAATTTTCAAAATGAACTTCCGGTATCATTCTGGGCTTCTGATGAGAACCAAACGATGTCGGAAGCGGTGCCTACATTTGAGCAAACCTTACAAAAAAAGCGAAAAATACGGTCAGCCCTGGGAACGTATTGTGTCTTTGCAACCTATTTAATTACAGTGAGCAAGATTGTCAGATGCTTTCTCTACATAATACAGTGTGTGTGTGTGTGTGTGTGTGTTTTACAACTTGAAGTGCGTGGGATCGGTCTAAATGTATGACATGAAATGTGACAGTTTGCCCATAAGTTATTTATCCAAAGCGAAGCGAATAGCAAATGCCCCGGTGTTTCGGGAGGGCGGTACTCCTTACCTGGCCAGAGAGATCGTGGAAGCTTTCGTCGTGTAGCTGCATGTTCTCCTCTTTCGTTTCTTTCATCGTTTGCGTGGTTTCTGTCTTCTCGTTCACAACCTTTGCGGAACCAGGCACGGGGCGGTAGCCTGGCATCGGGGGGTCGTCACCGCTCCTCTTGTGCTATTTAAAAAGAACAACAATTGAGGTAATGAGAGTGACAGTTTAATGTGTTTGGGAGGGTCATAAACACACTGAATCGCGTGCTACAAGAGGCACCAGGGGAAGTGTGCTATTTAACAGTTGGGGGAATATCACGAGGAGTGGGGAAGGGGGAGAGAGAGAGAGAGAGAGACACTTTTGAATATAGGGATATGTCTGATAAAGGTATGATGGAGTCAGACGTGAAATTTAGCATAAAATGGTTTCGAGGATTGTTTTTATGATGATAGTTTTTTTAGAAGTTTTATTTTGAACAAATCAGGGATGCTCCTAAATTTCCTGAAGAAAGGTCATCTGTAAAATCAGAGATTCAATACCGGGAATGAGACTGGTTATATTGACTTTCCTATTTACAAATTAGCGAAGCAATTTATCAAATTGTTATTATTATTTTAGGGCTTCCACCAAGAAACAAATTCAGATGTGTTCAAGGTTGGTTTTATGTTTGCCCGGAGGATACAATGCCCCAAACACTGAGAGACCTACAACGCAATGTTGAAAAAAAAAAAAAAAAAAAAGGAACAGTAGGTGAACCATATGCTGAACAATCACCACTGTGGCCAAACCTTTTAGAAAATTGCTCAATCGCACTGGTCATTCTTACTCATCTGTGTAGAACTCGTGTCTTTTGTAAACTTAAAATTCAGTAAGACTGCAAGAACATCATAAGAAAGTCTTTGGATCCATGTCTAAGCCCTGAACTTTCTTTCTTTCTTTTTTTTTTTTTTTTTGAGCCTCTAGTTCAGTCGATATCGGTGATGTCCTTTAGTTGGAAACAGCTCAGTTCAAATCGTCTTGAACAAACCTTTATCAGGCTTTACAGCAGAAGGTGAGTTAGCAGGTCTCATCCAATGGTGGAGGGGAGAGTTCCTCCCGGAAACTCGGGAGTTGTTTTTTTTTTCATCCTGCAAAACTGGGCCAAAAGAATACACGTAACTTACAGACAAAACAATACTAGTCTAATAGCTTTAGTTGCTTTGATCATAAATCCAAAACAAACTAGCAATCACAACTTACATCCCCAAGTATCAAACATTCTGCTATATTTAGAGACATGTCCAAAAATTTCTTTTGAATTTCAAGATGGTATTAACGGGTAATTACAGAGGCTGTCAGCATCATTATTTTCTCCACAACTACAATCTAAAAGCATTTTTGTTTTTTTAAATGCTTGGTTTCCTAATTTTTTCCATCCAACAAGTACGCCTCAACCTCTATGTGCGTGGAATTGCCATAAAAATGATGTACGCTTTTTAAGGCGTCCATGGGACCTGATTTTCATAAAGAAGAGACGAGTTTGCTTTAAATTAATTATTTCACAGTATGATATCACTAGTGACAAACTTTCAGTATAATGACGAAAATGGTTAAAAATCCTTCTGAAGAGGAAGCGGGTCCATAACCCTTGAATTCATCGCAAAGGAGTGAACTAACAAATGGAATCTTTCATTTTTTTTTATTACGAGGTACATGAGAATAGCGGCCTAATTTGCATATTTCACTATAATCAGTACAAAAATTTAAATAAAAAATACTAGTTTCGTAAGACAGGTTTCCGTTCTCAAAAGAAAAACTTCACAACACATGGAGTGAAATGAGAAGCGCAGATTAAATGCAAGAACAAAGCAAACTTTAAAAATTTATAGCAGTTTATTCATGGGAATAAAACTTTAAGTGGCGAAAGCTTTCAGGAAAAATACGACATTAAACAGATGTCCCCAACTTCCCGGTCAAATATGACAACGAGTAGAAAGGCCAAGGATAAAGCGGTGTGGCAGTGGTAACAAGAAGTTAACAAGAAATGGAAGACTGGAATTACTGGAAAGTGTCGTTGTTCTGCCGACGGGATTGTGCGCACTCTTCAGTAGCCAAACGGAACCGGAAATGTATAAGAAAAAAAAAGAAAATGGCGCTAGGGGGTGAAATGACGATTAACCATGAATATAACCCTACATTCTAGGTTGTCCAAAAAGAGTACCTGAATTGATGTGAGTGCATAAGAAGTTTGCCCCCCCCCTTTGAAAGCAAGCCCCCTTTTGTAACACTCCTTGTCGATTGTATCAACTACTGTAAAAATTATTTATTAAAAAAAATCTACTTTCTGGATATACAAATGTCCGCGCGGTTAGCCTGGTGGCTATGCGTTTCGTAACCATATGCCTGGGAAAGGAATGTCCTGGGTTCAATTCCCGTCGTCGACGTCAGGAGCTTAAGGATCTTTCTCAGACATAGCCAAGTTAGCTGGTCTTCGGCGTGGACAGCAGGGTTTTAATCCCCAGTTTATCTGAAGTTTTTCCTCTCGGGAGAAGAAGAAGACAAATGTGTTTTAGTCGAGTTTCATTTGATGGAGTAGGAGTCATAAAATTCGCGACCTTTCTACAACTAACTGAGTCTGGCGAATGAAAAGAAAAAAAGTCACATGGAGTCAAATCCGGGGAATATGGCTGAAAACAACATTCAAAACACAAGCCACTCACTTCATAGCCAAAAAAAAGTAAGACTTAGAAACACAGCGAAGTTGCTATGTTTCTGATATTTTTGCCCTTAAGATTTCATTGATCTGACAGTAGCGACTTTTACTAAGATTTGAGAGAAATTAAGAATTAAGGAAACTATAAAAACAGAAACAGCATGAAAATGTAGGTCAGAGTTATCCTCAGTGAACTGTTCTTTTTTTTTTTTTTTTTTTTTAACCAATCGCGTGATCACACAGAAACTACTCACCTCGGTGTTTTCTGTCTCTTCCACCCTGTTGTCTTCTGTTGTTCTGGTTGTTATTTGAGGTCCGGAGTCGGCGATCACCTTTCCATCTTCTAACACTATCTGTCTTTGCACCCGCGTCTCTACCTAAGAGAAATAACACAAAACAACAAAGAAGATTAAAATTCGATTTCATGAAATTGTATTTCAGCCTTCTTGGTCTCCAGCAGAAGGCAGGTAAACAGTTTAATATTTAATTAACTCAACCAATGACCCACTACTTGCATTATAGTATACAAGGAGGCCCAAAAATAAAAGGACAGTCAGAGAATCCACATGGTATAAATCACGTGGTATAAAGGGTCAACCAGAAGAGTCTAATCTACCGTCCTGCGACCAGAAGGACGGTAGATTAGTAATGCGTCCTGCAGCTCAGATGTTAGTCAGTAGTTTTTTTAAAATGCCATTCAAAAAAACTATTCGCTAACATCTGAGCTCTGTGGTTTGTTAAGTGGCGTCTGATTAGCAAAGTTCAGTTTTTGCGACTTTTTTTTCTCTCAGTGTGGATCTTAAAGGGTTCGATATCCCTAAACACAATCCCCTGATCGACTCTTGGACATCAAACTCTTAATAGCAAAATCTGAAGATGTCCACTTGATGCTGCAGCAACATCAAACAGATCCTCAATGAAAGAAAAAATGTGGATCCTCAATGAGTTCCCCATTTCTAAATAAAAACTTTTGAGCTATTATTATTAGAGAGTACTTCGGATGAGTTTATACCATACTCTTTACTATTACGTGATAATCAAATGTAGTAATGCAGATATTGCAGAGAATGACCAATCCATGAACTCGCCATTCTCTTTTACCAGTAACACATAACCAGAATATGAATTTAGCTCATCGACACGGGATATTTTACAACCTGAAAATGAATTCCTCCAGGCTTTGAACATCATTTAAACGTTTGGCTGGCTGGTTGTTTATCTTCTTGTTGTGGTCCATTTGGTAAACTTTTGACATTATTGCTTCATGTATGTTTGTGCTACCACTTTCTTTATTTTATGATAACACATAGCGATCCATCAAGTACAGTTCAGGGATATTCCTAATAAAACTGCCACTTATTGTAAACAAAAAAAGACTAAGGCATTTTTCCTGTTAACTGCATCTTGTTGCTTTCTTTATCGCTTGAACTGTGTCAGTTTTTTTTTAGTGGATTTAAGTGCAGCAGTCTTGAACTTTGTAGTGATCGTTTCTCAGCAAAGACAGCGATTTACATATTGTCTGCATTGTCGCGGTTCAATGATTCACATACAAGCCACTTGTCAAGGAGAGCCACTTATAGTTCGTTGGAGCCGATTTTGATATTCAGTTTATAATTATATGGTATTGGAAGAAAGCGAGGAGCAGTGACACGCAGACAGCGACTGTAGGTGAACATTTCGGTAATTTTCTTCTTTAGATGGTACGCAAAATGACACCTAGGTAAGGATATTTATTACTGAGAGCAGACAAAATCGAAATGCGAGGCGAATAGTAAGACGTAAGTGTCTAGAGTGTAAACACTTAATAAAAAGAAATTGTCTAAGAACATCGAAAATTTTGAAGGTTGCCTTTCTTCACATTTCTTTTTGAACTATGGTATTTCCTCCGTGAAAATAAACAAAAAATAGGCTTCACACCTAACACACTTCAGCGTCAAATGAATCACAGCTACATACAGCTCATTGGGCACAGACACAAATACATGCAAACCACTTTTTTCTTTTTTTTTTTTTTTTTAAATACTGATTTTTGGTTATCCACGGTCAATTTCATACACATGAATTGCTGTAGTGTCAACTTAAAACAGCTTGTTTAGAATTTTTTTTTCCTCTTAAAAATTCTACACGTTTGGAGCTCTTAACACTAAAATGATGTTGGTAGATTACAATTTGACCCATTAGTCCTTTTTTAGACACGATCGTAAAAAATTACAAAATAAGTAGGTCACACGACTTTGAAGTTTAATTCGCACGTATATTTAATATCTATTATTATATTTAATATCCAAAGAAATTACAAATAAAGCACCTTTTACTTCTTTTACACACGATGGCTGAGAAATAAAAATAAACTTGAATTAAACAAAGGCCGATAATAAATCAGCAAAATAAAAATCTCCAAGAAAATCTACCGAATACGTCTTGTGATTTTTATTTTCCCGAAAAGACTCTCATAATCGGTAGGATTATTTTTACTTCGGTTATCGTTCTTGAGATATATAAACTCGACGAATTATTATCTAGATGAGCATTGCGAGAATGTTCTCTAGGAGGTACGCAAAATGACACAAGTAAGGATATTTATTACTGAGAAATTTCAGGGCTATTGGGAGTTAAAAAGAACAGGTGTTCAAGTCAGTTTTAGTGTCAGGTCACACACACACACACACACACCAAATGTGGGTTGTACATCCGGCCCTACGAACAAATGCTGGTTTGATGTCGACAATGTGTACAACTACAAACTAAACTGTGTGTTAATCGTTTGTCCCATATTTAAATCTCTTCGCAAGGCGATGTCTCCTCTGTATATGTGTGTCCTCAATAGACTTCCGTTCTCACCTAAATCACCCTCTAATGGGGCATCTCTACAAGTAAACAAATCCGACTGCCCACTTTCTGCATCCTGGGTCGCAATATTAGAAACGGATGTACCTATTAGGTAGTCATGAAATACGGGTTACATCGTACACAATCGATGCTTCCTCGTTTAACCCCAGGTCAGGGATGACAAAGTATTGAACACGCGTTTTAACAAGATGCCATGTGATTAAATATTGATATTTGTCATTGCTTCAACTGAATGTTAGCTAACGCATATTATTATTATTAGGAAATAGTGATAAAAATATTCCCTATTGTTTGAAAAATTTCAATGAACAAATATAGTCAAATGACATACGAGGGTGGTCTGAAAAGATCTCGGCCTAACAATAACATAAAAAACGAATTTATAATTTAAAAGTTATTTTTATTTGTCAACATAAATCTCCCTTAAGACTAATACATTTATTCCAGCGATTCTCCAGCGCCAATTATCCCGTCCCTGTAGTGATTCTCAGTAAGATCTGCAAAATACCCCTCTACAGCTGCAATCACTTCTTGATTCGAAGAAAAACGCCGACCAGTGAGGAAGAGTTTTAATTTTCGGAAGAGATAGAAGTCAGAGGGAGCCAAAT
Organism: Typopeltis vanoorti; assembly: GCF_054136105.1. Classification (NCBI taxonomy): domain Eukaryota; kingdom Metazoa; phylum Arthropoda; class Arachnida; order Uropygi; family Thelyphonidae; genus Typopeltis; species Typopeltis vanoorti. The sequence continues at coordinate 119,325,079 of NC_143559.1, forward strand.
CTGGGGAGTAGGGTGGATGTTCCAACAATTCATAGTGCAGATCCCTTAATTTTTCCATTGCTAAAACACCTTTGTGGGCAGGTGCATTGTCCTGATGAAAGATGATATTTTCTTCTGCAAACCGGGTCTTTTCTCACGAATATTTTCGACTAGTCGGATTAAAAGATCAGAATAATATTCCCCGGTTATTGTTTTATCCTTTTCACGATAGTTAATAAACAAAATACCTTTAGCATCCCAAAACACCGATGCCACGACCTTTCCTGCTGATGGAACCGACTTTGTCTTCTTTGGCGCTGAACAACCGGCTTCTGTCCACTGTTTTGACTGCTGTTTGGATTCTGGTGTGTGATGGTGAATGCAAGTCTCATCCATAGTAATAAATCGACGCATAAAATCAGTTTTATTCTTGTTGAAACGCTCCAAGCACTGTTCAGAGATTTTCATGCGAGTGTGTTTTTGATCTGCTGTGAGCAAGCGCGGCACCCATCTTGCGCAAAGCTTTTTCCATTTGCAATTCTTCATGCAAAATATATCCTACACGTTCTTTTGAAATGCCTATAGTCTCAGCAATTTCACGCACTTTGACTCGCCGGTCATCCAATACCATATCGTGCACTTGATCAATGATTTCTGGTGTTGTTACACTTTTTGGACGTCCTTCATGTGGATCAACTTCAAGGCTTGTACTGTCACGTTTAAACTCGGTAGCCCATTTCTTAATTGTCGAAAACGAAGGAGAAGAGTGCTCATAAACTTTTATGAACTTCAAATGAATTTCTTTTGGCGTTAAACTTTCTTTTACAAAGAATTTTATAACCGCACGATACTCAATTTTATCCATTTCAAGGGATGCAGAAAACAATTTCGCTTTAGACAGCTGTATAAAGCAAACTACTTGATAGAATGACTTGCAATTTTACATGGATGCTTATGACAGATGTACCAACTTAAAAAAAAAAAATCTTACCGATAGCGTTGCCATGTATGGTTGAGGCCGAGAACTTTCCAGACCACCCACATATGTATACCTTTTTAAGTTGTAAATGCTATTAGTGAAAAACTAAATATTTAAAATGTTATATTGTCAACCCCTCCCCCCCCACACAAATAAGAATACTAAAGTCTGGATTCTTTCCTCATTCGAAGAGCCCTTGAATAATAGAAAAAAAAAGGTAATATTCACATCTAAAGATTCTTCGTTTTTTAGTAGTTTAGAACTTGGCTTTTCTTTTAAGTGGGTAGATGGCAGCACCATGCAATTCTTGAACTAAGGGAAATAGCTTCAATGATCACCCATGTGTATAGCTTACAATAATCTCATAATCCAAATTCCTTTATTTCTGTAAGGTTCGATGAAATTAGATTAAAAATAGTCACGCAATTTTTTTTTCCTTGTTCCTGATACAATGATTAAGTGCTAGAAAAGAATGGACTGCCCCACTACCGGTTTATTGAGATCAATCACCCGGCAGTGTAGATAACAAGTAATAAGAGATATGAAAGTCAAAGAAATCGAGTTTTTAAACCCTTTCGCCTAAATTCAAACCCAATCTGGTGCTTTACTATCCGTTTCCTTTCAATTCCACCCTCTCACGACAAAGACTGCAACCAGTCTGACAAGTTGAACTTGGTAAGGTGCCAAAAAACGAAAACAAACCGAACGTGTGAGTGATACCAAAGGTCATACTATCTAGTTTTGTATGACCCTCTTAAATCATCGAAGATAAAAGGAAATATTCCGTTGAGATGCAATGGCGCTATCTGGTTCTAACTGATGACACAGTCCTGTAGGTGTAGGTCAGGTGGCTAAGGATCGGTATTCGTCCTTTGTCTCGTTGCCAACAATTAGGTGTGTGTTGAAAAGGGGCGAGGAGCAGGGGGGGCAGAAGAAAGTATTGATTTCAAACCTCTGAGGCGCTTCGACTTCACAATAAAGCTTATTTCTTTTTCGTTTTTCAAAAGCGTATTGTGCTTGCATTCCTCTGTTGTTCGAAGCAAAGAAAAGAAACAGAATAGTCAGAAGTAAAATACTTTTATTCTGTGTTATTAACGAGCAGATATTTGTCTACAGAGAGTACGCATTAGTTACTACAACGGCTTATTGAAAAAGTTTCAAGAACAGTACGCGCTACGGACCAGAAAGAGAAATTAAAAGGCTAGATGTACCTCCCAACTACACTTGTAATTAATCGACAGTTGATAAAAAAAAATAAGGAAAACTATTTCAAACAACTACGCGTTTGCTAGAGCGTGGATCATAAAGTACTTTATACATGAAAAGAAATGACAAATGTGTTAGCACTTAGGTAATAAAGAAAGAGGCTTAACAAAGAGAGAATGAAAAGTTTTTAAAATGAAGCTATAAGTGGAGTTAACTGCTATTTCTAGTGTCTGGTCTAGAGATTAATTTCATTGCGCAGTGTGGAGCTCTGAAATACCATGAAAAGGGTCTCTGGAGTCTAGAGCAGGATTTCCAGATTATGCAAAAAAAAATTAAGATACTAAAATTAATAAAAACGGAATAAATCCTAAGAACATCCTGGACTTTCCAAATCATCTGCCAATCTCTACATATTCAAAGTTCAATCTCTGATTGTGGATATGCGAGTTTTTGTTTCATTTTCAACCAGGGGAGAATGCTGGTCTTGAAATTCACGCTTGCTCTTGTTATCATTCAGGGAGCGAGAAGTGTGATTGAAGTCTGATTAGCGGAATAATGAATTACTGACCATTTAAAACTATATATTTAGAAATGTATGTACAGTTAGTCATACAAATACAACATTTATTTTACAAATGATATTCTATCTTTTTCAATTTAGCTACTTGAATACAAATTCTATCCTACGTTCTTTATGAACTGGTCAATAACATCATCATAAAAAGTTGGTTGTAACTTAATTTTCCCGAGCAACACGCACACTTGTAAAGGCTGGCTGAAGCTCGCTGGCTAGAGCTACGTTGACTGCGTATGGCCTGTGTTTAAGCAACAGAGTGAGACGACGTGAAATAGCTATGCGCGCGCATGAAATCACAGTGCTGCTGCGAGGACCTGGAAACTCCTACAGTACAACCGAGCAAGCCAATGTAGCTTTCACTAGACGAGCAAGCATCAGCCTTCGATACACAACGCAAAGCTCAATTATTGCAGCGCAAGCTTAAGACGTCTTCGGTCTACAAAAATAAAAGCTTAAATGGAATGCTTATAAATGCACACATTTATTAACAAATAAATATTACTTCTTTCTCAATTAATGAGGGGCGAATTCTCCATAGCAAGCATGGAGAATTCGCCCCTGTTTTCAACACAGGCAAATGTAAAGCATCTCTCAAGTTAAGTTTCAATTCATGCCTTCTGTGGGCGAAGGAGCAGAAATATTACGAAGGGCCATAAATTCAGCGAAACCTTAAAACTATATTATAATGAAAGGCGAAATACGGATGACATTGTTATTATTGAAGAAGACGAAAGAGAACTACAAAAAACACTGAAACTGTTAAATGAGGAAGGGAAGAGATTTGGACTTGTTATGAACTTGGAAAAAACAAAGACAATGGTATTTGGTGAGAAGAACATGAAACAAAAGATAAGTGGATGGAACTGATATAGAAAACGTAGAACAATTCACATATTTGGGAAGTAAACTGACATATGACTTGGACTGTAAAAAAGAAATAAAGACCAGGATTGCAAAGGGAAGAACAAACCTGAAGGCCATGGATAACATCTGGGAAAGTAAAGTGATCAGCCTGCAAACAAAACTAAGATTATTGGAAACATGCATCTTCAGCGGTGTACTGTACGGATCTGAAACGTGGGTAATAAATAAGAAATCAAGAAAAAGAATTTTGGCATTTGAAAGAACTTGTTACAGGGAGATTCTAAGAATAGGATGGGTACAGAAAATCACCAATGAAGAGCTCTATCAGAAGATACAACCAAAACAGAATCTAATGCAGAAGATTATAAAACGGAAGCTGCAATTATTTGGACACATCTGTAGAATGAGTGAGGACCGGAAGATAAAGACATTTATGTTTGGTATTTTGGATGGTTTAAACAGAAGAGGTAAACCATACAGAGAATGGATAGGCAATATAAAAGACTGGTGTGGAATGAGTGTACAAAAACTGCGACACTGTGCACTGGACAAAGAAAGGTGGAAGAAGATAGTGAAGCAGGCATCGGACATCAACGGGCAGTGAGCCCATGGTTCGTGATGATGAAATACAGTCCATAACATAACCTGTCTAACAAGGTAACTCGTAGCAAAGGTGGGACAAACTCTTTATGCTATCAATAACTTATTTTGTAATTTCCTGAAAACACTGGTTTGGTTTCTGATATTTAAAATTACGATTATTATTATTTTCTCTCGATATTATTAAGTGTTTCTTGAATACAACATCTTGATTTTAGAATAAGCAGTCTTCATTTTCCAAATCGGGAACCTGAACAGGTAGTATCAGGCAGAATCATATTAAAAATGAAGATACGAGGAAGGAACTTGACATTGTTAGTATTCAGGAATGTGTTGGCAAAGATAATCTCAGATGGTCATTTAAACAGAATGGGAGAGGAAAGGCTAGCAAAACAGGTGTTTGATGCTAAGATAACAAGAGAAAAGACCAAAACGAAGACCAAGCTCTAGGTGGATTAATACGACAATGTTGGAGTGCTGATAAATAATAAACTAATTTGGAGAAAACTTGATAGGAGATTCGTAATAATGCAAATATAATCACGTAGTACTGTCATAGTAGCCCGTGCACATTCCCACCAAAACATCTTCTACTCATCCGTCTCTTAGGGTGGATAGGATCAGGTCTATGGGTGGAAAGACCCTACTTCGAAGGGTTCGTCTATACCAGTAGTTACCAACCATTTTGGATCATGCCCCACCTCAACGCCTCAAAGATTTTGATGCCCCCCCCCTAGCATAATAGTCAGCAAAGTTCTGAAAAAGTATAATATAAATAGGTACTTTAAATAAAAAAGGTAAAACCGTTTCTATTTTGAGGTACTAATTTTTTTCAGTGGCAAGTCATTTACAGCACTAAAGCCACATTCAACTAAATATGACGACGGGAAAGACAATAGTAATTTTTTGCAAAACTACTTGCATTTCGGTATTTCGTTTCTGTCTCGTCAGAAAGCCATGCTATTGTTCCTTTTATATTGAATAAATTTCTAATAGACTCATCATTTTGCTTTTCTGAGAGTTCTTCTCGATACTGTATTTATGTTGACTGCTGTACTAGCGATGTCGGCTTTTTTTCTCGGAAAGTCAGGGTTGCAACATCGACAATTTATCGCCGACAATGGTGAGTTTTTGACTAAATCGGTGTTGAGGTGACGAATGTAACATCATTTTCCAATTGCCCCTCCCCCTCCCAAAATATTCAAATTACGCCCCACGTTGAGAAACACTGGTCTACACCAACTGAACTAAGGCGGCTCATCCCATCAAAACGTAAATCAATTCGTAGTTTTATAAAAAGCCAATGTGTTCAACTCATCGGATTGAGAGAAAAATGGAGCAATTATTAAAGCATTAGAAACAACAGTATAAATACAAATCGTGAAAAGATCGCTTCAAAAACATATGTTTTTATAATAATGCACTAATTGGGACTGTTCTTCCACTTGCATATTTTTCTTAGAAGCAGTATTTTTTTTTTTTTTTTTTTTGAAATTAAATGTCGACATTTTCTTACAATCACTTGTATTTAAAGAGGGCAGAAGAAAGTGTAAGAAGGTCGTCAGTAGATATTCAGAACAATCTGTAGCAATAAAAAAAATATTTTCCAAAACAAAAATGCATTGAGAAGATTTTATAATAGTCTAAAAGTACAACCCTTTCACGAGCTATTAACCAAAGCCTTTCAAATACAGTAATGTTGTTTTTAGATTAAACTACTGGTTTGCACACAATGTTGCTTTTATTTCGCATATTTTCCACTTATACAAATACCTCTTTGTGGTGAGAACCCAGTATTTGCAAGCGGTCACGCGCTTTCCCGCTTTGGATTTCACACCTTCCTATTCCGCCAAAACAGGTCACACCAGCATAATTTTATAATCAAACAGTCTTCAGGTGACCTCACTGATTTCGTGCTCCGATTTAACACTATATCGGAACACGCACTCCCCCCCCCCTCTCCTTCCCGTCTATCTTATTTAAAATTCATCTAACTGACGTCATCCAAGTGCAAACTACCACTACAGGATTTTTACACCAGCACACCTCAATGGTAGATGGATTAGAAGGCATAAGTAGACAGCTTAGCTTTATAATACTCTATATCTGTGGGGGGGGGACATAAATTAGGGTGAATAAAATGAAAATTATAGAAGCTAATTTTATTTCTCTTGGCGGACCCATCCGTTCAATTTTCGTCCGTCCTTAGACTGGTTGAGTTCTCTAAGTTTTAGGCAATTTAATGCGCTCAGCTTGTCATTCCTTAGCTGGATCCAGTATAATGGAATAAATATATTCCATTATACTCATAATATTTAATAATATTACAATAACAAAGTAGATTACATTTAAAGAAATGCTAAAAATCTAATAAAGTACAACGCTCTATTTATTCCCAGTGTTGATTCAAATTCCAATATCATTATTCTTATTCTTTGCCTTCCACCAGGGTACTTATGTTCATCTACTGTGGCAAACGGCACGAACTTTACGAAATACCGAAGTTCATACTTATATTAGGATGTACATGTAACCAAAACCAAATATGTTCAGTCACATTTATGTTGGTGAGTAGCAAACCGGAGGAAAATGAATGCCCCAACCACATGAAACCATTTAACTCAAACTGAGTTTTTTGTTCCAAAAAAATGAATTATTTTTTAAGGGACGAAATGAGAACAGAAATAGTTAACAACATGGAGGGAAGATTAATATTCAAAAACTACAGTATTTTTTTTGCACAAGATAACAAAAAAATTAACGAAGTTTACATTTTATTTAGTACCTTTTCAACCTGTCCATGCGTTCTCAGAAACGTGCAAACAAGAATCGTCTTCGAGGCAAAAAGTTGGAAACATGATATGACGAAAAAAAATCTTTCCCTATGGGAGATAAATGGTCTAATTTGTAGCACGTGATATTTCTTAGTGTCACGTCGCTAGTTTTCGTCCTGAATTTCTTTAAAACCGACTAGCTTTGCAGCGAACGTGAAGTACATCCATAAGGATTTTACAAACATTCTTTTTAGTGGACATGAAAACACGTAAAAAATTCACAGAAATTCTAAGCTGCTTAAAAGTTTTGGGTGGTTAATATCACCAAAATTATTTTTTTAAGTTTTCTTTTTCATCCCCAAAAAAACGTGTGGAGCGAAGACTCTTTTAAAGAATACGCGATTAAAAAAAAGAGTTGAGAAGTATTCAGTACCATCAGTTAGCTAATGGGACAAGTCTGGGAATCCCCTCTCCTCCATACTTGAAATAAAAGAGATAAAACATTACACACGTCAATGAATCAGTCCTGCTCCTTCTCCCCCCCTCTCAAGAACCCAACCTCCCCTCTAGACATACTACCTTACAAATGGGGGGTGTGACAAGGAAACGATTTTGACCTCCGCTGTCCGTTGTCTCCCAAATGCTTCTTTAAGGTCATCCTAGAGTCTCACCTCGGTGAGAAGGAGCGTGGGACCTGTGTCAAATGCGTGTATCACGTTCGAACGTGATTGGGACCCGCCACTTTGCGAAGGTAAAAGTTGAAGCGCTGGTCGACACCCACGTCTCCACAGGTGGAATATTCATACACACGACCGACGGATGGATAGGTTCTGCTTGAATGCCCAGTTAGGTAAACTCAACGCTCTCCTGACCTCGCAGTTTTATGCAGATAAACTACAAAGGCAAAATATGGGACTTGGAATACGCCTCGTTTCCATTCACAGATTAAAGACGTCACTCTTGCCAACGAGGCTTCGAAAAGTGGGCGAATTGTTGGATTAAAGGACGAGAAATTTACCGCTCAAACCATGGAAACCATCTACGATTAATTCTGTGGACAGAGAATATATAAGTAGTTTTATTCTTTGGATTTTTTTTTTTTACCTCCCTGTTTTTTTTACATATTAAGCAATACTTTGTATTCTGTTGGTATGTCTGAAAGCCCCTCGGTTATACCGGGGAGGTGCAGGTTATAGAACTTTACTTGGTCCGCTTCTAATATATCTTCAGTACAACAGTATATACAATTTTGAACCTCTTAGATTCATTTTAAGTTACGATCGACACTAAGTAAACTATCAACAATCAAAAATGGCTCTGACTGCTATGGTCTGTGAGGAACTGCTATGTTCATCATAGCAGTTCGTTATTGCTATGATGAACACCTTACGAGCATATTTTTTTATCATATTCATTATTATTCCTCTTAATAATAAATTTAGTTTAATCCTCCATCCAAGTGTAAGCAAAGAAAGTTTGTGCCTGAAGTATCTTCAGGACTGAAGCAACTCGTGGTAAAGGTTGACTAAGCTCTCATCACTTGTCTTAGTATCTCCCATAATGGAAAGCATATCTCCTTGCGGACATGTATAATGCTATGCATTAAGGGAAGGGCCGCTACCCAGACCGGTTTCCCTATTTAAGTGCGGGGTTACCTCTCCAAAAACTCATGAGATACCCCGGATCACCCAACAACGAGCAACCCGCAGGATCAAAAACTCAGAGTTATTCCCCTCAGTAACAGGCTCACCCTGCCACTAGGAAGAACTCTCAGCGTTGGTCTACCCATCACTGAGCAGAGCTGCTTATATTTCATCTGGAGGGGAGGTAACAGCAACAGCCGTGCCTCAGTTAGCTTTATGGGCTACAGCATTGCCATTGATTACCTCCCCCCCCCAGGACCTGGGTGACAGCAACAGCCGAGCCCCAGTTAAAACTTCATGGGGATACAGCATTGCCATTCACCCAAACTTCCAACCGGTTTCGACCTTTATTGAGGTCTCGTCAGTGGGAGCCAGACCCAGAAGTGCATACTAAGGTGGAAGTAATGGAGAAGTCATATTTACCTATACGAGTTGCCAAAAGGTGTCTCACATTATTAAATTAATAATAACTTCACCTAATTTAATAATAAGGTGAGACACATTTTGGCAACTCGTATAGGTAAATATGACTTCTCCATTACTTTCACCTTAGTATCACCACCTCTGGGTCTGGCTCCCATTGACGAGACCTCGATAAAGGTCGAAACCGGTCTGGGTTAGTGGCCCTTTCCTTAATGCATAGCATTATACATGTCCAGCTTAGTCCACCTTTACCACGATTTGCCTCAGTCCTGAAGATACTTCAGGCGCAAACATTGTTTGCTTACACTTGGATAAAGGATTAAACTAAATTTATTATAGCCTAACCAAGTGGGGAAAAAACTTCCATTCCTCTTTATAACGCTTTGATAAGGCCTCATTGGATTACTGCGCACAGATCGGGTTGCCTATGTTTCTTGGAGATGTGGATGAGGTGAAGCGGATTCAGAGGCGAGTGACCAAGGAGGCAAGTCTGTAAGATGCTCCGTATGAGGAGAGATTAAAGACTTGTAGGTTACAAAAGCTAATTGATCAGCAGATAAGGAGGGAGTAATATGATAGATATATATATATATACGTTGCTTAGGCGAACTCATAGGACTAAGATGGAGGAAATATTTCCATGGATAACCAGTAGGAAAACTACGGGTTATCCATGGAAATTGAGTTAGAGTGTGGTTAGCAAGGGAGTGAGGACTAGATTTTTTGCTTTGTCGGTGAACGATTTCAAGGGAAAATAAGACAGATATTATACAGGTATCGTTAATGTTGACATAATGAAGTGGAATATATTAATGAGCAAATAATTACTCAATTCCCACATTTTTAACCAGGCTCTTTTATTGCAAAAATTCGGTAAAACGGAATTATACATCTACAGTACAATTCTGTAGAAAAAGGCTCTGTTATAGCTCAATAGGTATTGACGATACCCACCTTTGTTTTGAAAAAAACTTGGGTTCGAATCCATTCTAGAACAGAAAGAACTTTTTAAAGGTTCTTCAAGTGAAGGTAAGTTGGGCGTTCTCATACGAAGGGGAGCTACCCCCCCAACCCCAAGAATGAGATTTTTCATCCGCAAGGCAAACGAACGAACCATAAAATCTACGTAATTGACAGCCATAACAGGGTGACTAATGCAATCTGCATAGTCTATTAATAGCACTAATTAGGTTTCTAGGGAGCCAAGTAACTTGGACGTGACAAGCAACACATAAGGGGAAGATGGAGTACAACTGTGATAGTAAATGGTGTCAGCAGACAATAATGCTATTACGAAACACAACGTCTTTGTTATTATCTGCAATTACTTCCTGACTTGCTGCTGCGGTTTCGCATCATATCAAAATAAAGATATGATGCGAAATCCTGAATTTATTTTTATAGTTTATTTGATGCTTAATTTTCCCAGTGGATACTGGGATTCTCTAATATATTTACGTAGCAACCGATGTAGTATTTCCTAATCAATGCAAAATTTTGATAAAACAGGACACGATCTGAATTTGTGGGGGGAACACTAAAAAAGAATTTGGGCTCATTATCTCCTTAATAGCTTAAGACAGCCCTGATAGTACGAAATCATACTGAAAGCAGGTAAACATTTTGAATACTAATTAGAAGAGGCGGAGTATTGAAGCAATAATTCAAACAACCTTCTATAAATCAGAGTATTTTTGACGCTTGTTTGATTAGAGAAAGCCGCGTCTATTTGCTGCACCCAGACGTTCCAGATTTAGTACGGAATCCCAACGATAAGCAAACTTGACTTAAAAAATCAAGTATCATTACCTCCAATCGTCCTTCCCCCCCCCCCATCTCTCCCCTGAGGAAGTGCAGTGCGGGCCTCAAGGATCGTGGCAAAGAGTTCCAACAAGCCCAATCTGATAAATGATAGCCCTACTCTGGTTTTCATATTCATCGAAAATTCGCACCCCGGAACAGGGCGGCCATCTTTCGGGGCTCGGTCATTGACGGCTGTATTAAGTTACCACTTGGCGACTAACCTCGCCGATACCATCTGTACAATCCGGTCCAGCTGGCGCGTGGAAAACATTTCAAACACTTGCGGAACCCGTCTCGGTGTGGGATGAAGCGATGATGACGTTGTTTAAGATCTTGTGTAGCACTTTAGCAAACACGGACTGGTCGTAATAACGGCAGTTTATGTCACGAAGCGGCGACTCACTCCCTGAAATGAGGGTAAGTGAGGAGCAGGAGTCAAAACCATTTAAATTGCAACGAAATACGAGTGGTGGCTTCCCTTCTTTGTATACGGCTGATGCACGAAAATCATTCGGGCTACGGTATCACCCACCTTATTGTACCAAGGCAGTAATTAGACCTTACGATATTGATATGAGGACGGGAGGGAAGACAAACACCAAGGAAGATGGAGAATTGCAAGGATAAAAAGAACAATAACAAACAAAATCGTCCATACGGAAGAGAGAGAAGTTGGAAGAGCTGGGTAATCCAGATGTATTGAAAGGACGGACGCGACAGTACAGGACTTTTATTATTATGTTTGCTACTTCAGAAACACGACACAGCATGGCAATATATTTAGCAAAATGATTTTGCTGCCCCAACAGCGAAAATGATTTTTCTACTTTTTTTTAAGTTGGTTATTGGGTTCCTCTATAAGCTGTATTGTTGTTTACGGCAATTTTAATTAAATAAGAATAAATCCCAGCATGCATTTTTACTTCCCGCAAGGAGTAAATCGAGTTTTTTAGTCCTAATTGACTTCTGGAAATCGGTGATAGTGGAAAAGTCAGTCTTCGCCCTTAGCCATCGCCGAAAGCTATATATATATTATATATAGCCAACCGCCGACCTCAAATGACAATAAAGATGTGGCCAATTTTACAGGATCTCTTCTTTTTAGAGGCCGCAAAATTTTTTAAATGGATGATCTACATATTCTCAATATTAAGCAACCGATTCCAAAGAAACCGCTAGAACCATATCTGGTTCGACATGCATTGGATGGTTTGCATCAGCGGCATCCATTTCTTTCTTCCCTTAAAGTGAAGGCTCTTAAAGGGTCGACGACTTCCCTCGAGGGAAGAGGTCAAGACAGCAGCAACGGATATCATTAAAAGGTCATTAAAAAAGTAATATCAGAAATTGTTTCCAAATCCTGTACTTGAGATAGCAAAACTTGTATAAGTGCCAAGGGGAGAGTATTTTATGGTTTTATATCACGAAATACATAGATTTGCCATTATTACAAATGTTCGTATAATTCGGAATCCAATTCAGGAGACGCTTTTTTTTTCTAGTCTTTTCCCCGATCCTTCATCGTATGTGCTGTTCACTTAATAATTAAATTTGTATCGTTTCTTAATTCCCCGATTTTTATGAGCTCAGTAAGGAGCTTATCTGTTTCACACCTTGAGGAATGAGGAACAGACAAGCTATCCAACCAGGTGGACGTGTTTACGAAATTTAGAGACTTCTCCCTGATTTACAATCCCTGAAAAAAAAAAAAAAAAAAAAATTACTACATAAGACAGTATAAACAAAAATGGCTAGAACATTTAAATCGAATGAACAACAGCAGATTACCAAAAATAGTATACAAAATAAGTGAAAAAAGAAGAATCGGAAAACCAAGAAAGAGATAGCATGAGACCGGAACAGGCCACTTGGCCTAAAATCCACGTTAGGAAGAAGATAATTCTTCCCTACTGAAAGATTCAATACTCCAGTCCTTCAATACTTTTGTTTTCAAGTTTACTAATCTCAATTTACAGCTATTAAACTCACGTTAAAATATCAATAGAAAATATCTGACAATTTGCCGATATATGGCGAATCCTCATACATCAATTAACCAATAGATATCGCTGACTTCCTTGGGACATGTTTATTTTGTTTGACAACGAAAAGTACCAATATCAGATGCTGCTGGTTATTTATAGAATTGATATCCCATACGATACTGTTTTTTCCTCTCTCCAGCAAGCATTTGATGAGTCCCATGCATTGCAATTATTCCTTTAAAAGCTTGTTAGTACGAGACATTATTATCGACATTTTCCTAAAAGTTTCAACAAAATGGCAGTTCGCCCACGAATGCATTTCGCACTTTTTTTTTCCTCCCTCAATTCCGACGACAAGCTATGTTTCCTGTGTTTCGTCACACCCAGTAGGTGAACAAAGGCCACTGACAACGGACATGCCGACCAGTCAGATTGTACAATTACCACAAAAGAAAACAAAGTGGACTGTTGCGAGAGTAATTCCACAAACAGACGACAGGATCCGACAAAAATGGCACCGCAGCTACGGTGCTCTGTGATGACCTTCATCTCTTTTACTCGATAAACGCAAATAACCAGCTAAACAATGGAGACTGTGCTCGCGATAAAGCCGACCCCAAGGTTACTGCTACAATAGTCGAATGCTAACCCTCCACCCTGCAGTTCCTACATTTTATGCGTCAGTCCCGTGCGTGGCGAAGCCTCTTTGAAAAACTCCCAGAAATGTATCCCGACCACGCACACGAAATGAGCCTGGTTCGAATTTAAAGAGAGAAGTGCTGCGTCCATTGCTCGCCTGTTCCCAACCCTCTTAATAAGGTCTTTAAAAGCCCATAAACATGTGATCAGATGTAAATGGATTTGATATAAATGCACTGTTCTTCATAAAACAAGGGGAATGTGTTCAGTTATCGTACGATCAATTACTTCTTCTAGGTGTCCTCCACCCTGGGGTACCTCTTAGTATCCCGGGGGGGGGATAGAAAAGGGGAGTAACAGGACGCTATAAACCTTAATAGTTCATCTCTTAGCTATAACTATACTGCAATCTATTGTTCAAATTTAATCAGTTCCGCCTGTTTTAATCGCCAAAAAAAAAAATTACAAGACCATATATCACGACACTCCCTAAATACATGGGGGGAGAGGGGGATAAAAAATGAAGATAAAACAATCAAGCTTCAAGGAAACTATCTGACGAAAACAAAAGTCCAACTCGTCAAGGCTAAAACAGAGAGAAAGAGAGATGGGTTGAGTCACATGTAAAACCCGTCTGCATTTATCTCCTATGAAAGACAGGGAGGGGAATATTTCAGTATCATCGGTGACTAGAAAACATTCCCACGCCACACACGAAACACGCCCTCAACCCTATCCCCGTAAGTCACAAGATCCCACTACAACAAAGTATTTCTTCCTTCACAATTCGTCAAGTGCCTATTAAATACGCCAAACGACCCAGTCTTTACTTAACCCCCCCCCCCCCCCCTACTCAGCATATTGTTAGGCGACAGTCCGTGACGTCGTTTGGCCATTAACACACAGCGCCACCATGTCGTTCCGGTTGCCTGTTTCATGCTTGGGTCTTAATTACTGTAAAAGAGAGAAACGCAACTAATAGGACCTCGGTTCGTGTTTACATTTGGTTCACGCAACGTCTTCCTTCCATCTGACACAGCTTCGCCTTCCATGTCTTGCGTCATTTGGTGTGTGTGTGTGTGTGTGCGTGCGCGCTGCTGGGTAAATGTCCCAAAGGTCGAAGGTTTAGAAATAAGACCGAAGTATCGTTGGTGGCACATTTCAAAACAGGTCTACACATGGACAATGGACGTCAAGAAATTCTAAACAGGATATTCAGTTCTTTCTACGGAAGCCAAGTAAATAAACAATGACAAAATAAAAATATGGTGCAACAAGTTTTTTTTTTAAGTCTACTTACTTGCTTTGTTTTATGATTAACGACTCTTTTAGACGTGGTCCATTCCTCTGTAATGGAAGAAAACGAAGGAAATATTAATAAAAATGTCACATACAAAAACGGTATGGTATCACATTATTATGAAAATGTTTCACTGTTAATATGGTGATTAAACTGGCTGTCCAGATTCTACACAATGTTAACGTAACAATCAAGCCTGTCATCTGCATATTCAACAAAGTGCATGATCGATTAGCCTTCTTAACGGGCCAATTATCATCACTGCCTTCACCTGTGGAAATTCTCAAGGACTGTGTTTAAAATGTACCAAAGTTCAAAATAATCAGGGACAATGTTTCTTAATCTGATTCAAGAACAAAGAGACTATTCCTGTTTTTCTCAACATATCTGAATTTACTCCGAGAAACAGAATTTATAAAACTAGAAGTCAGTTTTGAGAAGTAGGAAACGCACATTTAAAACGAACCAATCACAGAAGAACTTCGCTTACAGATCCTAGGCTGTGAGAGAAGGTTCCACAGAAGCCAGTATAATATAAATATCGTACTGGACGGTCATTTGAAGATAGTAGATGCATCTAAAAAAATAATAAAATAATTAATTTCGTTAAGTTTAATATTCGGACTGGAGAATATTATACTTGACTGACTTTTTTTTTCCTTTTTTCTTTTAATGCATCTGCTGTCGTGAATTCATATACACCCATCTCTCAAACTGAATTTCCACATGTAGTTTTTTTTTTTATTATTATTACGATAATCACATACACGAGAGATTTGGCAACCTATAGTACGTTAGTACCGTGGATGGGCAAAAAGGAACTTGTTCACATTTAGTTTGAACAGATGTGGTCGGATTCTCAAGATTCAATTCATTTCAGTGTCAGATTAAGGGCAATAAATAATGTATATTCCAAGGTCAAAGTCAGGCTGCACCATTAACTGTCAGACTAACTATTAACAATCTCGGGCTTCTTTAAAACTTTTTTTTTCTTTCGCCTGTATTAATACCCACGCACACTGGGCGTTGCCATCTAACAGAATTAGGAAATCTGCGATTGTCTCGCAGGAATCCCGTGCAATATTTTGGAGGAAGGTGCTCGGGGAGAGGATGATGCTACATAGTATACAAATGTGCCACATTTTACTGCAGTCAGACTTATCAAACTTTTCGAAGCTTCCCTTTTGAAAAATTTCGGCCATATGAACACAATTTAGTTTTTAGTCAATTTAAAGTGTGCCCCTTTCACATGGCCAAATTTAACCAACAAAGTTCAAATTTCGCTCACTGTGATATAAAATGCAAAACGATTTTAACCTCATGGTGGAATTCAAAGTAAATCCTCTTTATCGATATTCAAAGAAAATCGCGAGTTTAAAACAAACCCAATTCATCCAGCATTGAATATAAATTATTAGCAAAATTTACTTTATTATTATTATTATTATTATTATTATTATTATTATTATTATTATTATTATTATTATTATTCTTTAAATAAAATCTACAAGTTTCATTGTAGAATATGCGGTTATTGATTCCCGAGCAACACGACAAGATCAGTTAAAATCTAGAAGAGTATTGTAGATAAGGAATACAGAACAAAGTCAGTTTATTTTATTTTAGTTTTTAATACAATCTTTCTGAAATTGATTAGAGCGACATCCTGTGTCGAACAAGTATTTACTTTGTCTCGATGAGGTACACTATAAATGACATATTAGTAAAGAAAAGCGGCGGTATTTGCAAATCGCGATAGGCGACTTATAAATGTTATTTTATAATACATTTTGAGGAGATTATATCAAATATATACAGATTACTTTAATTCTCTATATCTAAAAAATAATTTTAATTTTAATGCATATATTGCAGTTTCCTTTAAAGCGCTGATGTCATCTCTTATTAAAAATTGATTCTAGCGCCCTCTGACATTAACAAAATCTGACATTAATAAAAATTGAAATAACAACGTTAGCCGAAGAGGCTAAAGTCAGTTCATCATACAAACGAAAGTGGATGTAGTAATTTGAAAAAGTCGAAGATTTCTGCTTTAAGAAATGGGTCACCGATAAAACTTCATCGAAATCTATTAACTTGGTAGTTATCGTTGAAGAATTTAACACAATCATGGAGAATTTAACAATGAGAAGGGGTGGGATATCAGTTGCCTGTCGTTGGATTTTTTTTCTTTAAAAAACATGCGAAGACCATTAATATTTGCCATAAATTTTAGCCATCCGCTTTAAATAGGTCATTCTTAATGTGGGAAACACTTCGAACACGAATCCCCAAAGGTTTCGTTCTCTTTTAATTAAGCAAACTGCTACTGTAAAACTAGATAGAAATCAGATACAGCAATATCTGATTTCTACCCAAAGATATTTATTACGCTATTGTGATCCTTGCTACAGTTTCCTGCACTTTTTTTCGTGCTTAGTCACCCAATTAACGCGTTATCCTGAAATCCACTGCTACAATAATAACTTTCTGTCAAATAACTCTTGAGTTCGACCTCGGAATCCATGTAAATAACTCACAGGAAGGAAACCGCATCCCGGAGTTAAAATAAGTACTTAAAATCTGAGTCATAAATACCTACGAGAATGAGAAAGAACCCTTTTGTTTTTTTTTTTCTTTCAAATAGCCACCCTCCAGGATAAGTCGTGTCCTTGGGGAAGGGTAGAGAAACATGGAGCAGATAAATCACTTTCTCAAAAAATAAACAGAATAAAAAATACGATTATGACCCGGATATGACAAACTTACTGAGGTTCGAACTGGCTGCAAGCCAAATCTTGTTGCATCATTTAGTACCAAAAAAAATATAAATAAGAGATATATACATAATATACAGTATTATTCTGGCAGACTTCCAAACAAAAGGATTACATTCATTATTTTTCAGGACAGCAAATTATTTTAAATGCCCGCAACGAAATAGCAACCTCAGTGGCCATTCATGTACTGAATGCGTAGAGTATGGTGGAACTATTCGCCGGTATTCAAAAATTTATCAAGGCTGAGAAGAATTGCAAATGCCGTATTTAGTTACCATCTCCCCACCGATTTCTGTAATCTTCAAAGGAGAGAATTTTTTCTCCTTAATTTTTGGCAGTTTAGGGTGTGACATCTATCTGGCTTCTATTAATAGTTTGCAAACCTTTCATTCATTACTGATGCTTCAAACTTTCTTCATAATAATACAGGATGGCCTATACGTCTTGGCGAATTATGGGAGAAGGGGCCCGTCTTTGGGGCGCAACTGCATAAGTATTTTAACATCACCAGATTTTTTTTTATTAGTTATGAAAAACCACATTACGTAAATGCCTTTCATTTTCGGCTTCACAAAGACGGGCCCTTTCTACGGCATGTTCCGTGTGCCACCGTGTGCTATTTCTCGAATTATGGCAGTTTGTCATCAGTTTAACCATCATTTTCTTCTTCGCGTGATTGTATATTTACCATAAAACTGGAGTTCTTCTTCTTATTGTTATCATATGAGACCTCCTGGGAGTCAAGGACTCATCGAGGGAGGCTACACACCACCCAAACTATATATCATAC
This sequence comes from Typopeltis vanoorti, assembly GCF_054136105.1. Taxonomy (NCBI): domain Eukaryota; kingdom Metazoa; phylum Arthropoda; class Arachnida; order Uropygi; family Thelyphonidae; genus Typopeltis; species Typopeltis vanoorti. The sequence continues at coordinate 119,343,421 of NC_143559.1, forward strand.
CTTCCCTTAAATTCATTCACACCAGATGCACTCACTACCCCTAACAGCAAATTATTTCACTCACTCACTGCTCTCGGGGAGAAAAACTAGCTCTTACCCCCTTTGTAAACAAACCTAACTTCCATGGATGTCCCCGTGTTCTCCCTCTTCCATATATCGAAAAATTTCATCAGTTGAAATCCTATAACACCCACTCAAAAGTTTATAGACCTCTATCATATCACCCCTTCTTTCTCCTGTTAACCAAAGTCTGCAATCTGTCCTCATAATCCAGATATAATTTTTGTAACTCTTCTTTGCACCATTTCCACAGTTTTTTTTATCCCCTTAGGACCAGGGAGACCAAATCCACGCACAGTAATCCAGGTGTGGTCTTATCAAAGCTTTATAGAGACAAAATAGCTTCCTTATCCTTACATGTCAAGGTTCGCTTCAACACAGCAATTAGTCTCTGAGTTGTATTTGCAACTTTTGCTATGTGACCTTTGAACTTTAAATTCTTATCCACCAATACACCAAGATCCCTTGCCTCTTTAGTTATTTGTAGAATCCCACTAATATAATATGCCACTGGAACTCTAATCACGCCAAAGTGCATAACTTTACACTTAATAACATTAAACTGTCGACCATTTTCGTTTACCCAGATTTCCAATCTATTCAAATCATTTTGTAATTGCTGAATATCAGTAGCACATCGCTGATTGCCCTGCCTATCTTCGCATCATCGGCAAACAATTGCACATCTGATGATTGACCCTGCCTGATGTCGTTAATGCATGTTAATCGTTAATGTAGTTCAATTTCTTTGTCTTATATTGATCGCGCAGAGAAATACGAAACCATATTGCATAGAGCAAACTAAAACTAAATCATAAAATCAAAAATTATATAAAAATGAAACTCAATTATCCACAAATATCTTAATTCTTTTAAATTCCAGCTATATAAGAAACATTTAGAATAGCACTGATGATATAAGAAGTATTTACTGATATATAAACACTTAAGACAGCTGTAAAATCATGATATTGTAAATAAAGCTGGGTATCCAATTACGTTTAAATTATTGCAAATGAAATTGCGTCACCGCTAATTATTGTTTAATAATGGCCGTTGTGTGGCGCTTTGTTGCGAAGGTGAATAAAACATCACATAATTAGAAATCTATATGATAATTAGCTCATAAAATATTTTATTAGTGTTTTTAATGTTTCTACTTGTTCTATTGATTTATATAAAGCGTCTTAAAATTCTTACATAAATAAATGGATGATAGTCATGATTATTTATTTTATTCGTTCATTACAACTACTCGTAGGATAAGCAGTGGTATTTAGTGTCAAATTTGAATGCCAATAATTAACGGAAGAGTTAATAAATATGATTAATTTTAATTCAGCATATATTTGTGATAAGCCAGTTTTGACGTCCTAAATGACTAAGCATGTGTTATGTAAACATTTCAAATTGAAGTAAAAAATCATTATTAGTGTAGTAATTAAATTATAATAATGTTAAAACTAGAGTCTCCCATGAAAGCATGCATTTCCAGTTTTCATGAGATAGTCAGCCCCCCCCCCCACACACACACACTCCCAAATGACGGAAGTAATGCCAACACAGTACGTTACATCATCCGCCAAAAACTCACTCACTCATCACTCTGTTTCACCTTTCTTTTCTTTATGACATTGGATTTTTTTTTTTTAATGCTTTCATAATTCTCGCCCACTCTGAGTTGTTTCCACTTCTCTGCTCGCAGTAATAATCATGCTGACGCACACAAAAACGAATTTTAGAGAGAAATTTTCGTACAAATAAGTAAACATTTCTTCTGATGGCTAATCCATACAGAATAGGTGATTACAACCCCTCCGGTGCAACCGGAACTTCCAGTTTTGTTTGGATAAACCTTTTTTTTAAAAAAACAAAAAAGGGGGGAAGAAGAAAAGGGGATTTATGATGTTAACCTAAATATACAACTTGTTTCTCTGTAGCTTTCTTTCTCTCTCTCTCTCTCTCTCTCTCTCTCTCTCTCTCTCTCTAGATTGCCGTGTATTGCATAAAAAATAAATCAAATCAATGATTTATATTGTCATGAAGTATATTTATGTGCCAATTACGATACATTATCAAATGTTTAACGTGGATCATGTTTTATAAAATAGCCAATAGAAATATGACATTGTTCGAAAATAAGTTATCACTTCTTTTATTCGAATGGGGAACAAAGAAGAAAAAAAAGAAGACAAAAAGTTTAGAAAAATATTAACCTGCTGTGAAAGTAGATCTAGGAAGAGAATAAAAATATCCCGCAGATTATATTTAGAGGATTAAAATATATATAAAAATCACAAAAAAATGGAATTTTTACCCAAAGGCTTAAATCGTAGTTTATTCTAAAAAATCGTCGTTTATTATTCTCATCACGTATACATAATATTTATAAATATACAATTCAAGTATTATTATCATATTTTCTGTTGGTTTGTACATTTATTTTTGGCTGATTATTTTGTTATAGGCAAATAAAAATATTTTCCTTATATACACAAATAGAGTAAAATACATTATCAGATAGTTTTTCGTAGTTTATAAAAATGTTTAAAATAAGTTAGTGAGTTTTACAATTTTTTTTTTTTTATGTGTGTAACCAAGGGCCGTAGCCATACTGGTTACTAGAAAATTAAATTAAATTAAATTCGATACAGTCACTGCAAAACCCAGTGACTGTATCTATGAGGGCTAGAACATGTTGTATACTTGTTAATATATTAGAATCATTATTGGACATGATATGTGGGTTATAGTGATCGCTTATAATATACGTTTAAAATAAAGGTCAACATTATTTAGTCCCATGAGTCTCTCAATCTTTTTCCGAAAGAATATGCTGAAGTTATTGATTTTATTTTATTTGGGAGTTTATTATTATTGCTAGGTATTCAAAGGATTTATGAAATTTTTCTTTGTTTGCCTTGGATATTACCAGCAAGTTCCGACCACAGCGTAAACCATAGCCTACATTATATACCGTTCTTTTTTACATATAAGATACAACCATAAAGAGACAGTTTCTGTAGTGGCAAAATATTATAAATGGCAAACAGATCGTTGGTTGAATATCCGAAGTCAGTAATGGCTATAGCTCTAATTATTCTGTTTTGTATTCGTATCAATGGAAGCAGATTGTTGTAGTAATCTCCACCCCAACTTTAAAGCTATTTTATTTCAAATGAAGTATTGTAAGATAGACAGAAAACACAAAATAACAAAAACTAGGAGGGCATTTCTTGTTACGTAAGGACAAGATCGCATCCTATAACGATTTATTGTATACATGAGAATAAAATGGTAGAAATATTTATTTTTTTTATGCGATTTAAAAAAAAAAACAATACATAGTGCATGCTTATTATTATTATTTTGTTTTACTCGTGATGTTTTCGTTATCATCATGATTAACCGATGATGTTTATGACAAAATATCTTTGTATCAGTATTAATTGTACTGCACAATGATCAATTACAAAAAAGCCAAACAATTTTTACTGGGTGTGATATGAACCAAAGGACGTCTCACAGTTCCATATTATTTGGAGATATTTGTGGAATAATTGATACAGGATTGTTTCAACAGATTATGCCAATATATACACCAATAACCTTCAGTACCTCCACGGATGACCATTTTAGTAAAGATAGACCAGTGGCACACGGGCGAACGTTTAAACTATCCACACCACTGTTTTCTTAACTTAAAAAAGGCTTTTAATAATAGATTTTTTTTTTCTTTTGCAAACGTTTACTTCTTTACATGTAAATCTCGTTATCAGGTATTACTTACCGTGCTTCGTGGTATATATGACATCCGGAAGATCCTGCAAAATGAAATAAGATCAGTTATTGTCTTTCAAAAAATATTCATATATGTTTTAAGTATAGATTATTGATATGTAAAAATTATGTAATGACATATATATTGATATTCGAACTTGGTTTTTCCAATCCCAAAGGATATGCGGTTGTTCTAAGTACCGAAAGAGGCATAAGAAAAAAACTATATAAAAAAATGAGAGAATGGACAAGAGAAATCCATGGAGGTACGTTATATTTGTCACACAAAATACGTTTCATAACATTTCAAAGATCCATGGGTATAAAGCAGGTGTTAGTGCTAATTAGTCTTCTTTGTGGTCCGTATTAAAAGGAAATAAAAAATTCGTTGAGTTACGGATCTTTTAGTATCAAAAATTAATGAAACCTCAAATTAGTATTATATTTCAGCACAGGTTTTTATTTCGTTTTATTAATTATTGTTAAATAATTATATAAGTAGTAGGTTACTGAACAATGTGTTGTTGGCAAAGAACTTGTAAAAAACACGCTCGTTAGATACTCCAATTAAAAGTGTGAATGACAATATCATCTTTCATAATTACAACGATCGATATCAGCATGCATATTGGTTTTAATTACAAGAGTATTTTTTTTTTTTTTTTGTAATGAGAGTAGCGATCAATCTTGCTAATACAAACATAAAAAAGAATTGTTCTGTGTTCATTCTGATAAAATATTACCAAACTTTGGAGAAAGAGTTGACTCTAGATGATTCATCAAGTCATCTATCATTTCTAAAACGTGGCCAACACAACAACTTCGAGCAGGAAATTAAAAAAAAAAAAAAAAAGTGGAGGAAGACGACATGCATTTACAGAGATTGATAAATGAATAAAAATTCTTATATTACTCATCCTTTGGAAGTTATTAGAATTCCAAAAAAAAAAGGAAAAAAAGAGTGTGTCCAACTATAAGGAAATTCTTGATTAGATTCAGCCTAAATGGAGAATGTAAAAAGAAAAGACCGTGCATCTCGTTATCTTTTTTTGTCAGAGAACTTCTGAGTACTGCTGTACGATATTATCCCACCAGAAATTAAAACTGATATTTGATATTATCTCGTGATGCTAAGAGTTCTAAACTTACATTAAGGGTTCTAACTTACCAGCTCATCGGAATAACGGGGAACAAGTTGTCTGCTGTTAACTTTGCTGCTGCCTGGGTTTCCACTCCCACTGGTGGCACTGCTGCTCTGTCTATCCACAGGCATCTCGTAAGTACTTGACGGAACACCTGCAAAGCAAACAAATTAAGACTAAATACATATGACTAAACGACATCAATTAATAAATAAACGCATGCTATTAAATCATTATAATTCCTTGTTTAGTCTAAGGTACAATTCAGCTTCTTTGAAAAAGGAATGGAATCCAAATATATTTGATAAAATTAATTTTTACATAATACATTAGTTATGTGCAACAGGCTTTATTCTTTAAACAAAGAATCACATGATGCATTTTATTCTTCATGCTTTTGCCCTCCTTTTAAATACTTTCACTGTTTTTGTTTCAATATCAGTACGATTCATTTATCCATTGACTCGACTATAAATAGAAGAAAAATTTATAACAACATGAGCTGATTTTTTAACTGATGCGTAGATAGAACGATTAATTTTAAAATTAGAAGTTACAAAATGTTTTAATACCAATTTAAAAACCCGTAGCCGCCATCTTTTCAGTAAATGTACAGTTAAACAGTATTAAAAATGCAGCTAAACACTGTTTACGAGCTCTGATAACGATTGCGAAAACTAGATTGCATAACTAGACCACGATAAGTGCGTAGTCGGTCAGCGCTGTTGCTATTATATTAGAAGTCAATCGCCACAGGACTATTTCCTCATCCATCCGGAATGAGTTAGTCTGACGTGTGTGTGTGTGTGTGTGTGTGTGTGTGTGTGTGTGTGTGTGTGTGTGTGTGTGTGTGTGTGTGTGTGTGTGTGTGTGTGTGTGTGTGTGTGTGTGTGTGTGTGTGTGTGTGTAAGAGAGAGAGAGGTCGAGGATCGTCAAATTGTTGCAACAGATGGAAGTATGAAAGATAATAGATACGAAATTTTTTTCTTTTCATCTATATAATCGGGTGACACCAAGAAGGGGATAGTGAAACAATTTTTACACAAAGTTTTCGTTTCGTATGTTTGGTCTTCGGATAAAGGACATCCTCCAACAATTGCTCCATACCCGGCACTTCCGTGAACAAGGATCTCAGCAGTTAATATTTTCATGTTGACAACCAACTCGAGCAGATACGGATGTCTACACAAAGCATACGCATGATAAAGTGCCGCTGCCAACAATATTACCACGGTAATTACTGGGCTCAACCTATTGTGGCGTTTACTATATATGATAATTCAGGGGAATCCCTCACCAAGTTAGTCTAATAAACTTCAAGCGCTACAGCAACCTAATCCTAACAGTTCTCTTGAGATCCGTTTAGAGAAAATAATAGACTTGGAAGAGACCGACTTGGTTCATGTCTGCCCTGGAGGCCACTAACCATTAATAATTGTGGATAGGAGAAAGGCAAACGCCCTGTATGACAGCATGAGGCGCAACATAATGCCAGTGATTTATGTGAATGTCCAGAGAGGGAAAAAAAAACGAATATTTCATTTTGAAATTAAACATTTTTGGAATTAAATTGATATATGAATTGAGAAAATAATATGACATACTCATCAGTCTTTTTTTTTTTTTTTTTTTTTTATACGATATTGAAGAGTAAGGGCAAGCTATCACATTTCCGGACAAACTACATACTGACCACCATCGACCATTTGTCAACAACGTCCCTAGAGAAGATATCCTTGATTCTTGGCAATGCATTGAGAATTGCCTAACTGACATCGGCCGATACAAAAACTCGGACACTAAAGGACCCTATTTCTTCTGTTTCTTTTCCTCCAGCATCACGGATTAAGTTAAAACAAGACACGACGCTTGGGGCTGTCACGAAGCAAGGGCTGCAAGGGTGCCTAATGATAATATGACACAAATATGAATGAAGATAGAGGACAATAGGTGACCTACAGGTGGATCATTACATTCTCGTCCCTATAGCTGTTTACCTTCGACCAGGGAAAGTGAAACGTTGTGTGTGTGTGTGTGTGTGTTCCAAATGGTTTATTATCGAGGCGGTTATTAGCATCGCAAACTGAGTATCTTTGTTAGGCTTATCATAACTGTTCAAGTCCATTCATTCATGTGTCAACTACATGGGAATTGTCTCATTCTTAATTCAATTACGACTTGATAGGCGTTTCGAAATATGCAAGTGCTTATTAGATTCGTGTTTGTCCATTCGAATGCAAGGAACGAAGCAAATTGAACGGGAATTTAACAGAATTTGGGATTCAGAATACACACGTAAAGTTGCCCATGTAGATAATTCTGGCTGTCGAAACATTTTTTTTTTTTTTAACAAATTATTATTTCTCAGATAAATTACATACATTATATGAACACAATTATGCATAACAAATAATTTCTCGTACACAAAGTTTTTTAAAATAATAATAATAACAATAACTGTTTACAACATATATTATTATAATGTTCGTAATGATGATTATTACAGATGTTTTTTTAATTATTAATTAATTTTTTTTAACATTTTATTATTTTTTTATTATTTTTTATTTTTTTAAGTTTGAGAAAGAATGATTATACATACAAATTTCTGCATTTGCTTATAAGGATTACTTGTAGATGAGTGAGGCAAGTTAATCCCACCTACTTCGAAACTTGGGTTAGCTTTTATGAAGAGAGTGGGATTTAGCCTTCACTGTTTGTGTTGTTGCTATGTTTATGTATGGGATGTAGGCATTGGATGCTAGTGATTTGTGATGTGTATATTAGTGTTAATAGTTTCTTAACTTTGTTGGTATATTTTCCAGAGTTCGTTTTTTAATGTTCTGTAGTTATCTACGTGTTTTAACTTTCTTGGTAGGTTGTTAAGTTGCGTGGATATCTGATGTGATCTCACAAAAGAACCGTATGAGTTGTTGAAGGGTGTGGGGATGTAGAGAGTTGCTATAGGTCGTGTTATACGATATGTGTCTCTGTTGTTTCGATAGATGATGTTGAAGTAATTCCTTGTTAATGTCATGTAGTGTTTCAGGTTTTTAATGCTCAGAATTCTGTGTATCGCCATGTGCTTGTCGGATATTGGTTGCTGCGTGTAAGGTGTCCAGATCACTGTTGACACGATTTTCCTGTGTAGTGTTTCTAATTCGACCCAATATTCATAATTTCGCATTAGCTGCATGGAATATAATGAAATCCGGTACAGTATATGCAATTTCTAGTAAAATGTGTTGAATCGTTTCAATTTTGATTTCAATTCATAGCATCCAGAGTAGCCAAAACAAAATTATATGTCCACAGTACGTAAGCCAAAAAACGGACAGACCTTTCATAAATGTTCTATAACTTTTGACACACCCGTCAGTTTATTATTAAAAAACAACAATCATCACAGTATCATCATTCGATAGAATTCTTCGAATAATTATTCTGTCAACAGACACTAGTTCTTGCGAAAGATGTAAAACTATCTACAGCTGAAAATGTATCTTTGAATAATTTCAAATCATATTATATATAAACACATATATATATATATATATATATATATAACAAATTGCTAATTATTTCAAAACAATTTGAAATGATAACAGTATTTTAGTATTTTTTTTTCCATAATTGTATCAATTTTACTTATAATACATATACCAAAACAGTTCTAGTTCTCAATTGCTGCGATAATGAGGGAAATCACCATATATGATTGCTAATACAAATTTATATATCTGCAATAAATTCTCTTATTTGTTTTTATGATTTACTATATTTAATATATACTTTCTTCAAAAAAGTTTTATTGTACTATCGATTATCATTTTTTTTTTAAATAGCGAATAAAAATTTAACTAGTTCCAACCAGTACCAACAACGATATTAAAAATAGATTGTCTGCTATGTATGTTTTTCTTTAACGTTCACAACATGAATTTAAGTTTTATTGCTTTCGGAGATTTCTCATCCATATCGTATAACTTGTATTGACTTCAGTTTTCAATATCGGAATTTCTACATTAATTTGAAGATATTTACAGAAAAGTAATTTAACAACAGTAACTAGAAGAAATAAATAAATAAAAGTAAAGCGGAAAACAAAAACAATTTGTGCGATTTAAAAAAAAAAATAAATAACGATAGGGCCTTTGCAAACACGCACTTCCTAAGCGTTAAAGATTGTATTAGATTAAAAATATATTTAGCAACATCTTTGTAAAATGAGAAATGCAGGTTTAATTAGTTAGGGTTAACTGCGTATTGCTACAGGCTGGCCTTGGGTTAATGTATCATGCCCTATCATTGTCAGTGTGTGTGTGTATATATATATATACACAGTATATATACATACATTTCCTCACATACATTTCCCTTGTTATTAATCTCGTTCTTAGGAACTCAACTTGCTGTTTTCGCAGTATATTTTCACAAAGGCGCTGTGACCTGCACGAAAGCGGGTCAGTGGAGCCAGGATGTATAGTACGGAATGTGGAACTCAGATCAAGCTTCACTTTCAACAGCTACCAAACCTGTCCTTGCTTCGTCTACAACTTCCTAATTCAGAAAAAATAAAAAAATCCTACCCCCCCCTTGCCTATTTTCTTACGCTTATTCTACATAGTGATTGATACAAATGATAACGATACAAGACAATATATTCAGGTAAATAACCTACAGGGCTTTGGCAACATAACGAAGGGGGGGAAGGTTGACAAGAAGGGGATATTCGTCGAGAGTTGTCTTTTGTTCGAAGTTGGTTTGAGAGATTCTAAAGAGATATAACCAGGTACAGAAACATTGGTTGATTTTAAATTAAACCTAATTAAGAACGTACATATCTTCTGCATTTGAATGCCGATGGTGACCTGTTTTCTGTAAACACACAAGACGGTAGCAGTGTTTTATAATGGCTAATACAGATACAAATATTATTACATCTCTTAGATACATAGAATAAGAAACGACAAAATAATATATGCAAACTTCAATCACGAAACAGCTCACATACTACGTTGAGGTTCTGACCTCTTTTAAAAGTTTCTTTTTTTAATTGGAATCACGATATAATAAACTGATTTATGTTTTTGATTAAGCTACCGTAATACAAATACTTATGTGTTGAGAACGTGAGAATTGTTTTAAACTTCTAAAAATGTAATTATAATATTTGGTAGTTAATCTACTACGGAGAGACTGAAGACATTTTTGTTTGTTTTGTGTTGACTTAATTATGCATTTAAAAGAAAGGGAGGAAAAATGCCATAACCTCTCTTTCCTAGAATTCGACGCAGCATCCCACCCTGGGGTATGTGAACGGTACGAGCATGTCTTACAAAGATCAAACTTTATAAATCCAACGAGTAGGTCAAGGAAAGAAACTGTGGGAATATTTTTATAATAATAATAAAAAAAAAAAAAAAATCAAGGATGTAAACTAATTCTCGGATCTTTTCAAAACGTGAACAAGTCTGGGGTTGCCTTGGAGCGCGGTGAAAATATCCTATGCTTTAGTAATTGGGAAAGATACCGGGATTATTATATACCATAAAGAGGAATGAGCATCACGATTAAAATTCAAACAACAGAGGAAATTTACATCTTGTGATCGTTTCGCCATCTAGCGGTTCAAAGAATTTATTTTCTTTTCGTAAAAAATAACCATTAGCACAAAAAAAAAAAAAGAATTCTTAGAAATAAATAGTTAGCCCTCGGTTTTCAGCGGTCATGAGATACTTCAATTATAAATTTCATGACGAGATAGATTTTAAGTAGACAGTTGATTTTCTTGAATGGGGTGAAGGTTACTGTACGTGAAATGCCCATTAACTACGCAAGAGTTGGAGCAAAAACCTTGGAATTGAATAAATATTTCATTGTTTTTTTTAGCACATCTGGGTGTAGTGTTGGTACAATTTTTTTTTAACGTATCGTTGATTAATAATGAAACAACGCAAGGCTATTTCTGTCGCATTAAAATTTCTATTAAAGTGAAATAAAAAATGATAAATGAAATATCTGGTGATATTTATTTATACGGTAAAATGGCCAAACCAATTGACCATTTGATTTCATCTTTCTTTTTCCTTTGAGAAATATTGAAGTCTAAAAGCAGACGATAAAGTGAAAAATAATTATTTATTCGCGTTTGTAAAACCGAACCAAACGATATTTTCGTTTTTTTATTTACTTATAAAAAGATTGTAAACATTAACCAAATCATAGAACACTGAAAATCATATTTTGACAAACGTATAATACTGTTTTATAAATAATTTTAGATTCACTGAAAAAAAAAAAAAGAAAAGAAAAAAAAGCCAAGCCAAGCTGTAAAGATAACGTATATTTTCTTGATGGGGTTGTCTTTTTTATTTTTTATCTTAACAGTGAAATCATGCGAATTATTTTAATTTTTGTGATCAACCGTTTCCATGATATGCAAGACAAACATAAAAAATTAGTTTACCGAAATGTTCATTATATTTATTTCTCTATATATAATGAAATAGTTTTGTGTGCTTATATAAGATGGATGTGACGTAATGCTTGCGTGCTAAAACGGGTAGTGCTTATCAAAAAGAAAAAAAAAAAGAATAGGCGGTGTCCATAGCTCAGTTGTAAAACGACTGCTACTGTTCACAAGGAATCGACATTTAAGTCCAATTTTCGATCCAAATACCTCTTTAAAATTGGAGTAAAATAAAAGACAGATTTTAATGTTCGCCAGAGGGCGTCTTTGTACAAAACATTAAAGAAATAACATGAACAGAAGCTAACCTTTCCAAACGCTACCCGCGTATATGGGAGTGACTAACAAATTGATTTATTTCCATAATTTGAAGTTTTAAAGATAATTTTATACATATCGTATATTATACAAAATTATCTTTTTGCCTACTTTGCATATATATGATCAAAGTAACTGTCCCGAAAGAGACAGGCCTTAAAACTCGAGAAACTTGATTATGAAACGCCTTACTGGTCAACATCAATATATTACAGCCGTAGGTCGAATGTATTACGGTGGATAATTGAAGCCGTTTTTTTTTAAATTCATTTTTTCCCTATAGCTAATCACGGTAAGCGTATTAAATATTGGCAAAAAGCCCACATCGTTAAAATCTCGGCTATCTAGTGACCTATTACTAACAACACTTCAATTACTGCAGGGAGGGATCTGAGGAAACAAGAAAAAGGGTTACCTTTTTACCTTGCGAAGGTAAAACAAAGAGTGACTATGTTAATTGGAGGTCATCGTAATTAGACAGTAATTATTTCTTTTAATGTTTCCTGTTTCGTGACCCTCGGGATGTCAAGTGATAATGGCGTTACTCTATCTGATTCTGATAATCACTCCCGCTGTGCCATAATCACATGCTATATTTAGAAGAACAGGCCTGTGACGTCATAAAGGGTATAATGGGGAGGAGGGAGGGGGGGGAAGACATTTATGTATATTAAGTACATTCCCGTCCTATCTGGAAATGGAAATTTCAAAGTTGTATTCTGTTCGTCTAATGAGAATGCTTACTGATGGGATGGTTCGATATACTCCATATTAAAATAGAGTAAAAATGTCTAATAAAATCTTTCAGTTCTTCTGTTCGCAATATACCTTGAGAGGCACAAAACACATTCTGCATTCATGAAAGACAAAATTGGTCCTCAGAAAAGACCACACACTCTTTCTTTGTCTTGCTTATGTCATGCGTTCCACTTCTGAACTCAACCAACCTTTTAAGTCTTAAAATATATCAAAGTAAACACGTTTCAGACGTTTCTGGTTAAGTTGTTTTGTATTCTGACTTTTCAAAGTTTTACATGTATTTTTTTTTTTTTAACTCTGTAGCTGTAAAAGTTTGTGTAATAATAATAAAAGCGATTCAATGCATCATAAAACTGTCTTTGTATATTTACTTACTTTTATAAACTGTTTATATATTTTGTTAACGAAAATTCTTTTTGAAAGGATGTCATTTGCTATGACAATTTGCATTTTAATCTAAACATGAAACTGCGAACAGATACTTCGTTAAAACATCAGATTACGGGGCAGTAGAAATGATCGAATCGAGTCATTTCAGTGGGTCAAAAGATTTACATATTCATCAACAAATGAGTATTCCTTCGGCTTCTAAATTACTTTGAACACAATATAGTGATGGTTGTCTACGATATTCAAGTATCCGCATCTACAAATCGTTGGTAGAAGTGAACTTCAACTACTTCTAATGATGAATTGTAGAGACCGACTACCCACCGATTTCCAGAAGTTAGCGATAAAAGATGTTATAGGAGAGTATTTATATGTTACTGAAATAGCCTCATGAAATGGATTATATTTTTTATACCTAGTAACGTATCAAGAAATCCCATAATGTAGGAGGGAGTGACACGTTTACAAAGTAGCAACTCCCCTAAAGATAATGAAACTCCTAAGGGAATCCCATTTGCTGCAAGGAAGAGGGGGGGGGGGTTCCGAGCGACGCAGTTACGACAATGGATGTTACAAATATAATAACTGTATATTATTTAGAAATAATAAATAAAAAAAATCTATATAAATAAAAATACCTTTTATCTTGCTGTATCTACAGCGTTGAAAGCACTTCAAAAACTTAAGCAACGCACGCGATCAATTGCAAAATAATCATTTAATTATGCATCGTAATTAATAAAGAGAAGACCGCTTTGGTCCAGTAGACTTTGGGATTACTAACTGGACACTTTCATTACCTTACACCCCTGCTAGTTAAGATTACCTTTTGAGCCAGATAACGGTTGGGATGACACCAGCCACGTGGCGTTACTGCGCACTATTCATAAATAGTGTGTCGCGGGTGGAGCTCTACTTGTCATACACTGAAGGGTGTTTCGGCAACACATACTTATCCGCCCTCCATATTAATTCCGGCGCTGCGTTACGGGCCTTTAAGCGTGCAGCCTTCGTTGCGCTTTTATCTATACTCGGCGATAGAGTACGTAAAATTATTAGTCCTTTATGTAGGGAAGGGTGGGATATCCTGCTGGCAACAACTCATTCTTGACGAAGTTCCTACACTTGGCGGTCATCTTCCTTAACAAGTGTTAACATACTTCTCTCTTCGGCATCATCCTACTTTTTCCACTTCTTCCTCCACCCTTTTTTTTTCTCGCTAAGAGAATCTTAATACTGTCTAAGTGACAAGCTGAGAGAGATTTTTATAACTTTATAAAAAAGGGTTCTGACAGCACCGATAGCAAAAAGTAATTTTAAAACACTACATTGTTAAACATTAGCCGAAAGAAGGTTCTTACAATGGAGTTTCAGTCTTCAAAGAGAATTAACCCCACACAATTTTTCGTAGAGAAATTCAACAGTGTCCTCATACGCGATTACCTTTAATGTATCCTACTGACGATGTTTTGGCCAAGAAGAGTGCCAACCAACGCAACACATGGTTAGCGGCCTCAAAATAACAGAAATTGAAACCAGCAGTCAACTCAGAAGTTGAACAGAATAATCGAACAGTAAAGTTTTGTATATTTGTATATTTAATATTTAAAAAAGATTCGGCGCTCGTAGAGGTCTAATAGGCACCTCGGGAAAAGGTGGCAAATCTGGCGGAAAAAGAAATAAAAATAAAGCACAGAGGATTAAAAAAAATAAAAGAAAAAATTAACAGGGTCAACTTTACATATTATTGAGGCCATACATAATCAAACAAATCATGTAATTTACTTAACGAATAAGTAAATGTAATTTATTAAATCAAGAGGGGAAGCAAATTTATTGACAACAAAAACGCACACACACCGGCCATTGAATTTAATCTTTATGCAGATATATGTAAACGTCACTTAGGCGTACCCCCCCCCCCCCCCATGTACGTAAACGTCACTTTGGTCGCTTGCGTCACCACGTGATCTAGGCAACTATTTGAGAATGCTGCTGGTCAGTAACCATCCATAGCGTCGATCACAATGCGAAAAGCATTTTGAAAAAAGCAAAGTGACTGGTTTCTCCAAAGGTGAAAAATCCCCGGTGCTTAATCACTGGTCCTTAGATAGTCCATCAAGAATGAGATCGCCGTTGTCTGAGAAAGCTTGTAGGGACAAACAGAACTTCTTGTGTGCAACAGTTGACTGAAGCATCGAATGAAGACTGCTCCGAACCCATATCTTAACGGAACTATGCGCAGGGAATTGAAGATGATCGGTATTGACTGTCGCATGTCTATAGTGAAACCGCTGATTTCTGCGAAGAGCCGGAAAGTTCGTCTACAGTGGTGTCAGAAACACCGTGACTGGACAATGGAAGACTGGAAAAAAAAAAAAGTCGTGTTCCGACGAGTCACGGTAGGCAGAGAGTTTGGCGGAGGGGCACCATGCAACAATGAACTCAGCTTGCTTTGTAAACACAACTCAAGGTTCTGGAGTTGGTGTCATCTTCTGTTGGTACGGAACGGGTCCTCTGATATTGCTGGAAGGTCGAGTGTCCTCTAGGAAACAACTGAACAGTGTTGCCGATCAAGTCTATCCTGCAATGTCAATCCAGCAGGTGACGGTTGATGGACGACAATGCTTCTGTCCATCGCGCAAGAACTGTTCAGCAATGGCTCAGTGAGCATGACAGTGACTTCCCCACTGTCTTCTCTGGACACCATAAAGCCCGGATTTCAACCCCATTGATAATATATAGGACATGTTAGAAAAACCCGAATTGCATATGCTGTAATTCGGGCTAAAAGGAGGTCCGACGCGGTATTAAATAAAAGTTTCTAATTCAGTGGCAGGTATGTCTACATCGATTACTCTGCCACCTGGTAGATACAAACACAACTTTCTGTTAGAAATATACAGAGGAAGCATATCCATCAAGCCGCATGCAGCTGTGTTAAACTGGACTAAACTGTTTTATTTTAGAGAGAAATTTATCAATGCATACAGTTCTCGTAAAATACAAACTTTTTAGACTATTCTTCAATGGGGATCGGTGAGCATACTAACCCCCCCCCAAAAAAAAAGTTTTTATTCTTCTCAAGAAAGAATCCTATTCACCTCTGATACAGCAGCAGCAGATCCAGACTAGGCCTAAGGACGACTGGCAATTATTTATTAAACTTAAGTCAAATTATATACTATTATAATTTGCTTCACTCTCTCTCTCTCTCGCTATACTTCACTGATATCCGTTCGATCGTAATTTTATCACAAACTTAACAGCTTGTATTGTATTTCACCAAATACGCCGATGGCAATTATTTTTCTTCCTCTGCATTCATCTCTTCTTATTATTATTTTTCTAATTTTTAAGAATAGTATCGGCCATCCTGGATTCCAAAAGAATGCAAACAAACTAGAAATCAGGAAAGAAAGAACTAGGGTCTCGTGTTTTGTTTCCGAACCTATCCGCATTCCTATTACAGGACTATTACAGGTTTAACCAGTTTTCATCTTTAAAATTAAGAATTAATTAAAGACCCCAATTTTTCAAAATAACACTGAAAGCTAATACTTCGTTTTCACAAACTCCAAAAAACCATATGTGAACAGTGCTTCTTTGTATTTAGAAATAGGGGGGGAGGGGGGGTAAGAATAAGGAGAAAAACTTGCAATCCACGATACAAGACAGGTTGTAAAATTCTCAAAAAAAAATTAATTATTTGTTTTCCCAAATAATTAAATTTAAAAGAAAAGATCTATTTTTTAAGAAAAAAAAAACTTAACTTAAAATCTAAATTAAGAATAATAAAAAAAATCCTTTTCTTCTTAAATAACTCATAGGTAGAGGACTGGAATTGACAATATAAGCTATTAAACGAAATGCGTGACGGGAAAATATGTAATAAGAAAAAGAAGTTCTAAAAGGACTTGCATAACCGGAGGGGGAAATTGAGTACAAGAAAAACTGGAACAGTCACTTAAATGGAATGAACAATGATAGAATCTTAGAAACAACCTTCAGAAAACAAATAGGTAAGATCGATAAAGCGCAAATAACATGGAATAACAAAATATAATCTCTTGAGAGAGAGAGAGAGAGAGAGAACACCAGTGGTGTGCTTGTATGTACATGCAAGCAGAGAATTTTAAGATATAATATAAATTAGCCAAATCTTCGATAACCCTCTTAAAAAACCGTCTGCAATGTTTCTAAAGGACTTGTGCACAAAAGAGCAATTTAAGTAACTAGATATGGTCCGCATCCCATTTTCTATTAACGTTTTACACATTGTAGCCTGTTCGGCCAAATGACTATACATATATTTAATACTGTGTGGGGTTCTTTGGCAGGCAATGCAGTACATAGTCTATGTGATAGGATTTTTATTAAACTGCAATGTTTTTCCATGAAAATAGCGCCTAGCATAGAACATCTTTTACTTTAGGCAGCGAAGACGCTTCCAAAGCAATTTCTCACTTGTCTATCCTACTTTCAACAAATGCTTAGCTAAACTCAGGATCCTGAACTGACTGGAATCTCTATAGTTTTACCGATACAACTTTATCTCCATGACTGAGATATTCAGAATGGTGACCAGGATTTGTTCCTATTGAAATTGCGAGTCTTTTATCACAGAAATGTATTCATTGCTAATGGTTTTCGATGGATTCTGGATATTTTGTAATTTGGGATGATCCTTAAGTTTCCGATTTTCCCTTCGCGTCATTGGTTTCATATTAATGCCTTTGCATCTACTGAAAGAAGACAACGAGTAGCACAATCCATTGCCATAACAGAATAACAGCGGGGGGGGTTGCATAATTGCCTCTCGTTAAGCTTACCACTCACTCTGCTAAAATTATGCCATACTTAATAAGCCCACACAATTTCTTTATCCCCGTTTATTCTATATAAAGAAATCTTGTAAATAAGCAGAATGTGTATACTGTTGGTGAAATGTCAGGCTAAACATGCTGTTCCTATTATTAATTGAATTTTTTCCCCCTTTTCTTTTTAGTATTCTTCCTTAGTGACGCATATAAAAGTAAGATAAAAGTTCAACACATTCCCATGATAAAATAACAAAATCCACGGATGTGATAACATTTATCATAAATGACAAACAGATAAGATGAAAAGTCGAGATGAGGTTGGAAGGAAATTGAAGGTAGGTGTGTTAGCACCATTAGCTTTACTTCGGTTTCTGTGCCATGAACGTGTCCAACAAATATGGCAGTCCAAAGGTGGGCCACGAGCAACTGCAGTACCCGATTATCCATATTAAACAGACGATAATTCTAGTAGATAAAGGAAGAGGAAGAGTTAGATGCACGTGTGATCAAAAGTAGGTCAGTGAGCGTGGGAAGGGCTGGTAATAGTTACTTGCCTTATATAGAATACTGTTATGTGTGAGTGTGGTGAGGTTACCCAGTGCAAGTGTCCCTGTGCACCCATACGCCAGCCTAAAGACAGAGATCACCTAATTGGGACTTTGCATTAACAATAGATGTTTCACAGTTTTTATACAATACTTACTGGTTTACATTTTATGTTTGGAAAATGAACGTCATCTCTTAGTAAATCTTGTAATTATTTCTTCGGTATTGCGGTGCCTTGGCTGTCAGTTGTGACGCGTAGCAAAAAAGGACGAAATTTAGCGATACAAACAGGCAAGAATTAAAGTGATGCAAGTCTGGATCCGTTCTGCACTACATTCCTTTTGTCTATGACAAGAAAACTTTTCTAGATGGAGGTATTATTGGAATAATACTGCAAAGTTAAGCCAAGACGGAGAATTTTAGCTCACATAGACAATTTCAGAGACATTTTAGACATCCTAAGTCTTGTCCATCAAAGATCCAGAATTTTACACTCCATAAAAGATGAATTTCAAAACGAAGCTTAAAATAATGCTTGCCCTGATGGACCTTACTGCTGCTTATGACACTAGCAACCACAGACTCTACTTAGCAAGATTTACACCATTGCAGTTTGCTAGTTCATTAATTTTCAAGATTTATGTGAATAACAACCAATTTGTCCTATCACAAAGAAGTTTAGTATCTGATCTAGCTATTGCAACGCAAGCCTTTAACAAAACTGAAGATAAAACTATCTCTAGCTCTAAGCATGGCACTTTACTACCAAGAAATGTTCTTGCATGCCAATCCACTTAAGTCTGTTTCACTTCAACAACTGCGAGGCTGACAGAGAACTAAATGAAACAATATAGTCCTAACACACCAAAAGCATGCCGTATATCTAGCAGTCACTCTTGACTGAATCCTGAATTTAAAAACAAAGAGAAAACAAGGGAGGGCTAAACTTGCAAGGAACAACATCCTGCCTATGAAAACTTATCAAAGTGGAATGCAATTGCTGATAATCTGAGAACTTGCAATTCTTTTCTTATGTTTTGCAACCGCATAGCATGCATTCTGAGTATAGGAAATTTTATGCCACACATCCAAACTTGATGCATCATTCAACCAGAACGCACACAAATCACAGGCTGCTTAAAACTAACAAAGGTGACTGATCATCTCGACTGGCTTTGTTTTAGAGAAATGAAAGCAGGCTCACAAGCTGAACGACTTCGAACATCCAATCAATATACGGATAAAATCCAGCCAGACAGCATCTGTCTGTCTGATTTTTTTTTTTTTTTCTGTTTCTACAGAACCACGTAGTAAAACAACAGCAGCTACTAAGCTCTGGCAATAATCACTAGATGACAATAATATCTAGAATGAGCTACAACTGCCACAACGAAAGCTGCTACCATCTGGTAAGCATCTAGACTAGAATATTTGCACAACCGGAGATTTGGCTAAATATACAAATCTTGCTATTCTGTTTACAAAGTTCTGGACTGATCTCAATTTCAACATTCGCATATTTTTTCATATATTTTGAACAGTATAATTAGTGTTCGTTTACTATGCATCGTATATCCTGCTCCTTAGTTATGATCTATACAATTTAGATCTTGTATTTTGCTTAATAAATAAATAATAAATACGTGACCATGGTAACAACAGTATCTGACATCTGATTTAGCTGACATGATATTGCAGCCTGAAGAAAGGCTTTTTGAATGACTCAGTGATAAGGTGTATTACATGCAAAATCTAAATAAACAAATGCTCATATTTGGAGAGGTGAAAAATCACATGTTCGTTCAGCATATACACCACAGCCCACAGCCCAAAGCAGAATGTGTTCTATCATTTGGATACTGGACTATTTTATGTGGATAACACACTGCGTTGCAGTATTAATAGTACCAACTTCCATCTCCTGAAAATGTTTGAAAGAGCTCCTTTATCTTGAATGATAAAGAAGAAGCAGGAAAAAAAATGATGAGAATATTGAATAAATATCAGAATCAATATTTTGTTCAACGCCAGGTCAGAAGAAGATTTGGAGGTTTTTGCCCTGAAGACGTTACTTCAATTGCAATTATTTTAGTGGAGTTTATTACTTAAACACCTAAATAGTACATTTATTGTATTTATTATTATTGTATATACATGACCCTTATTTTTCGGAAATATTGGATACTATCATGGCAATGCGTGTGTTTTAGACTTAACCTACGTTCAATGAGGTGCTATTACAGGCTCATCAACCGTTCCTGTGAATTCAGTGAAATCGGAGCATCAGAGATGCCCCCCCCCCACCCCTTATTCACACGGGAAGACAATGTAAAATTCGTCTTTCCTGAATTCCACTTGCATTTAGGATTCGAGAAATTTTTATAAGACTTTTCAACTGAAGATATTAAAAAGCCAGTCTCATGCGGAGATGGATGGAAGAGTTTTTTTTCTTGTTGGAAACTCGGATTTTCATCTCGCAAAATACGCAAACGAGCCGAAGAAGACACAATTAATAAATTAAATAAATAAGTAAATAAAAATCCGACATTAGACATCAACGGTGACCGACGTCATAAAAAATGGAAACGATGCTAAAAAGAAACGCATTCGGCTTATCACGAATCAACTGATTCTTTTAACTAGTTCCAGACGTCCACAGCAATACAGCTCGTGTTCATAAATTTACTCGTACTTTCAGAACTGCATCACTTCCTTTTCCTACCAAAGAACTGATGCATATACAAGATAAACGTCATATTTTCACTATCTGGTTTACATACTGCACGGAGTTCTATTAGCATCCCCATATAGATTGCAACCCTCAGGAAACTATGGTATGAAAAGAGATAAATCCAGATACACACTCTTTAAATTATTTTAAAAAACTCCCGTTATTTATGGGTATACTGTCTGATCTATTAAGTGCGGTATTGGTCGTGATATATCGTGTTATATTATATGATATATCGTGTTATGAGACGCGTGTGTGTATGGGGAGTGTTCTGGTCTGGATTGTAGTCACATGGTTTGAGGCAATGGTAGTGCAAGGACTAGCTATAACAGAATCTGAATTCTACAAAGCATGTTTAGAAAGAGGACGAGATGACCAACTTTACTACAGGAAACTGGCTTACTATTTTGATAGGAATAATTCAAAATAACTATGTACATTTAGCAACTTTTAGTGGAACGATATTCAGCAGACTACCATCTATAATAATCGTTGGTAAAAGTGTACTGATGTTTGTGAAAAAGGATTTTTGAAACAGTGAGCTGTAAGAAGAACTCTCGCTACTACACGCAACAATACGAAAGTCAGGGTTTAGGTCTACGAGATGGCGGTAGCTGTCTGCTGTACTCTCTCTCTCTCTCTCTCGAAAAGACCTTAATTCATTGATAACTAACTTGAGTGAAGATCAGTGAAGGCCTAAAGGATGAAAACTGGCTGCCTACCTTTCTTCATAAAAACTTACGGCTCTTAAAAAACCTTTGGAGAACTAAAGATCGTTACAAAACTTATTTAACTTTATACATGATGTCCATTTTGACCTAGTCCCTATTGGGAGAGTGTATATTTGTGTATATATTCATGTGTGAAGTGAAGACAATCAAAAATATCCATGCCCGAGACAGGATTCGAATCCGCAGCTTTATCTATTATATATAATTTAAATTATATGATATATCACTGGACGTAGCGAAAATTGGCTACAATTTGAATTTTTTTTTTTTTTTTGCAAAGATAATTTTATTCACTATATTTATTGTAATTTCTAAAAGATAAAATATCAAAATACAGAAAGTAAATTATTGATAATAAAGCAGTCTCACACATTTTTCTAATCCAACTGGCATGAAACAGAGCAAACAATGTCATATCAAGCGATATATGTTGAGCAACCGGAAGTAGCTTTTTTTTGCTTACGCAATGTCTAGCAGATAGATGAAAGTTTCCTTTTCATGAAACTGTTACATGTGTATGCTATTTAAACCAATAAAATCCTCTAAATTATTTTTTTTATTTCTAATCACACTTTTAATAAAATTATTTAACTCATTTATACAATTAAATGTAAAATGAATCAAATAAATACAGATCTGAAGGCTCTACTGACAGGTATCGAAACAATGCCAACTTTCCCTTAAATCCATTCGTCTGCCTCCTAAAAGACTACCTAGTATTACTTCGCTGAATACAATCATTAACACTGATATATAGGACTAGCTCACGGTCCTCCCTGTGGATAGAAAATGTTATAGTTTTCGTAATTGCTTCATACGTTGCGTGCAGACCATGCAGGGAACTCCACTCTGCCCACGCACCAATTGTGATACTTATTAGATACGTCACCTTTTTTGGCTATTCGTTTTATTTCACTGTTTCCTCTGTGGCTGTATATCAAAAACTAGCCTACACTATGACTTTAGCATAATTATGTGTTATCAAATAGCACATGACTCACCGTAATAAATATGTCTGCGAATAATTCCAGGATTTTGAAAGGGTGACCTTATGATACATATTTCTGGAAAGCATACCTTTCTTCGATTGTTCTTTATTCTTTTATTTCAGAGAATTATTTCCTTGTTTGAGGTTATTTTAAGACTATATTTAGCTTATTTCCAAATATATTTCCTCTGAAGATTCAAAAGATGTATTCTTGGAGCCTCAGACGAAGTCAAAAAATGAGTGACCTGAAACAGATCTTTCGGAACTTTTTTTTAAAGTAAAATTTTAGTTTTTCTTTCTTGCTTAATAATTACAATGTTTTTATATCTATAAAAAGTAGAATAACACCACTTGATCAACAAATCATATATATATATATATATATATATATTTGCATACGATTCTCGGACGTATATAAAAATAAATATTACATTTTTTTTTTTTTTTTTTGGTTTTCGTTTTGTTTTATTATCATTTGCTACTTTTGTATCTTATTCGACTGAATACGATAACACTGAGGGGATTAAAAATTAAATCGAACCAATGATCAATTTATTCGGTCTTGAATCCAAGTTGTTTATTGTACACTGATAATAAATCTTTCTCCTGGATCAACTCGCTGTGCTAGTGCTGCAGGTTCAACAGCCCTTCATGTTATGAATCATAAAAATAAATAAAACAATAGCTTCCTTTTTAATTAATGAGTTTAAAAATCCGACAAAAATGCATAACGTTTACCAAATTTGTTGTTTTTGAACTGACGAGTTATCAGACATGCAATGTTGCATGAAGCAGGAGAATAATACACGAAAGGAAGCTACAAAAAAAGTGAAGGTTGACATTCTCTACTGCTTATAGCATTTTTGTGGAATTATTTTAATTGCTTATAAAAGCGCATGGTAGTTATACCATCAACCACTGGAATTCCAATCTCAAATGATCTTTAGGTGCGGCAATAGGGTGGAACACTGATGAATGCTGTTCGACCTTTGACGAAACTGGTGACAGCACACCCAACGTGTACTGCCACCTACGAATGTTACCCTTGAGTGCGTCCGTTTCTCGCTCTGATTTCACTGAATGAGGTTGGCGGTGCTGGTGGGAGAGTCAGTTTTGTAGAGAGTACTGGTGTTACTATGGCAACGCAACAAATTTCGCTCTTGCAACTGGAACAGGTCACGGACAGCTGACGCAATCTGGAGCATTCCAGTAGCCTACAGTTAAAATGAAAGTAGTTTCTTTTCAATGAATTTCTCCTCTTTCGAATGGCAGCAGTAAAATCGAATACGTTTAACTTAATAGCTAGTTTTCCCTGTATACTGGATGCTAGATAACTTTTTAAAACTGCTTTGTTTTGCTGGGACCTAGCAATTCCAACTAGTGGGGGTTGAGAAGCACATGACTTCATTCACAGAGCATTGCTTTCAAACAGCGTTTTTTTTAATGTTTTTGTTTACATTAACAGACACAAAGGGGAAAATGCAATAGCGTTGTTCTTTCACGAGTGCTGCAATTTTTTCAAAACGAAAGGACAATTTGCCTTGAAAATTTCGTTTTAAAATATCTCTATCATATTTTGAAGTCATAAGATGAAACATTGAGTTGAATAATTTATTTCGGTTAAATATTTTTTAGATTTTTCAGGAATACACTCTTGAACACTTGTTTCCGGTGTAAAATACAAAATTTCTGGTTCAGTATATATTTTTCACGACGAAAAAGGATTGCATCACACGATATTGCAATTTTTATGGCTGCCGAAATAATAAAGGTATAGCGCATAAAAATGCGAAAAAATAAAATTTTCCAAAGTATATAAATTAAAAAAAAATCAGAATATATAGATTTAAAAAAAAAAGATTAATAAATCAGTTACATTGAGTTATTTTTTTTTATTTTCACGATGCCCAATGAAACAAATGGTATTTATCCATCATGGCTACAGTTTTCGCTAATGCCTACTTCTCTGAGCTCGTATTTCCAGTATGAATCCAATAAAAATAAGTAACATTTGCCCCTTTTTACAGCCAAACAGTTTCTTTCAAGGATTGTTGAAAGTAAAACGTGTTTCAGTTGAATCTTTGTCTATCGTGAACTTGGTTACTCCCTGACCTAATACTGTCAACAGTTAGTAAAGTACCTTCTCAGTTAAGTGATTCTGAAGTATTTGGACTAATGACTCATTCAATTATACCTTAAGGCGAGTTTGCAGAAAAGAGAGATATACTAAACAGAAGACTTTAATAATGTCACCAAACTGTACGCAAAAATAACTATTTCATTGCTAAATCGAAAACACAACATCAAAAAATAAGGGCAGTAGGATAACAGTTTATGAATGAATGGTAATACGTGAGAAAACTAATAACCCGGATTTGGGTTTTCTTATAGGAACTAAAAAAAAAAAAAAAAAACAGGAAAAAGGATATTGTTATACTGATCGCTATAATCATTTTATTGTACTAATTATTTTCACATATCGGGAATTGAAGGAAAAGACGAACTAAGTCTTCATGTGCAAGGAGGCTAATAGTGCAAAAATGAGATGTCGTGACTTGAAGTTGCTTATAAATGAATAGTAAGATAAGAATATCGAAGACAGATCGCTCCTGGACGAACAATGGATCCATTAAAATGAAATACATAAGTAGCACTTAGAGCAAAAATATATGGCAACTAATTTGTCAAAACTAGGAGAAGGATTCGTTACAGTATGTCAGCGAAATGACTCTAACATTAACATACGATGGTTTCTGCATCGTTTAATAGACAATTATTCCAAAGAAAATAAAAAACCAACGAAGCAGTAGATGACGTTGAGTTTTCACTCAATTACAGTATCTAAGTCATCCCGAGAGAAGATGACTTTGAATAAATATCTCTTCCCACTTCTTCTCTGTGGGTGTAATTTCGTAGTCTAGGTACAAATCCTCAAGACGTTGATTAAGCACTATAAGATGTAGCGACCATCCCTACCAAGGTGCATGTTGTAATCGCGTGAAGATGAAAAATGCCACCAGCAAAGTACCTTACACTTTTCCGTGGCCTTTTGCTAAGCCACCAAAAGAGAACGAGGTTAGCTGGTTCGTCTCTTAGATCACCGCCTCCCACCCACGCACGGACTTTCTGTTTCAGGAACTTCAAGATGCATCAACAAGGTGGCTAAAATTTACGGCAATAGCTTCGGGCCAAAAACAAGTTCGAAAACGCCGAACAAACTGAAAACATATTAAAAGTGGTGGTAATGGTGGCGTGTCCTCCTCAATACCGTGTCTTAATTATTATGTATAGTATTCTGGTGGAAGATAATATAATGGCGAGATCATAAACATGGAATTTATGTAGGAAGCCAGACAATACAACCGGTGTTTTTATGACTAATGAATACGAAGAAATCCTAATGAAAATAAAAGTTAAACATCGCAATAGTGAAAAGGGCAAAGAGGCAAAGCACATGACAGTGAAATGCTAGGACGCGAGAATTCATAGGCAAAAAAAAAAAAAAAAAAAAAAAATATATATATATATATATATATTATGCTAAATTAATGTTAACATTTATTTTATATAATAAGTAAATCTTTAGCTCTGTTCTTTCGCCTATTATTTTCTTTCTTTCCATCGAACTGATTTTATTGATGTATACTTTATGGATAACTTTGTTTATATTGTACTCCATTTTCCTTTTTCGCATGATGCCATCTGTAGATGACAAATAATGCTTCTGAAATACACGTATTTGCTACAGTTTGCTTCTAGAATAATCTTCATACCGTCCTTTAGTTAGGATCAGATAACATAACTTTAATGCAATAGCTTATAGGTATGCTTTAAAATCACGAAAATGTGAGCTTATTCTTCAACTATCTTTTATCGTTGCTTTACAGTTGCCTTGGCCTCCAGGAAGCTCCGCTTGCTGTATCATCAGAGGCGTTACTCCTCTTCTGAATAGCTACTTATTCTGCACAGATCCCAAATCCACCCTTCAAAAATACTGTTTTAGGTGTACTCTCCCACATTTGGGAGTAGTGCGCCTATCACTCCTCTAAGAACTTTTGAATTTTTTTTTTTTTCTTGGAAGTAATCAATTCGGGCCAATCGATGACTTCTCACATAATAACCACCCCCTTTCCACTTTTACGTATTTTATTTTATGCATTTTCTGTAGAATATAAAGCAGAATAATCTGGCAGAAAACAGTTCATCGATCAAAGAAACATAATCCTGCCATCTTTTCCAATGACTAAATAGCCAACAGCAACTGCATACAATACGACTTTTGTTGCTGTATACGGTTCCAGTACCAGAGTTCCTAACCAATCGTAAGCGCGAGTTATTAAAAAAAAAAAAAAAAAATCAATAAACCGTTCCTAAATAAGCTTTCTCTAACCTTCAAAAAAAGTATTGTATCTATTATGATATAAAATTTCGTCCAGTGACAAAGCTGAATGTGAACGCTCCCTCGTTACGTCATAGTACCCACGGCAAAAAAGAGTTCGTAGGAATTGCAGAGAATATCCTTGCCATAAATGACAATTTGAATTATCATTTATTTCGACTAATGATACTGAACGGTATCATTAGTCGCAGCTACCAGACAATGGGAAAGACGCCATGATAGCCACAATTCCAAAGAAAGGAGAGTTCACTAAGTAAAAACTGGATGGAAATCTACTGTCAGTATCCCCAACATTTTTCTTGTAACATTTTGATAAATAGGATTAAATGCGAAATATTAAAGCACGATTAAGTTGGTTTAGATCAGGTTGAAGTATTATCATCCAGACAGTACTTCCACCAGTGACAGAAGGACACTATGAATAATTATTAGAAGTTGTGAAATTCCTGATAAATAAGTGAAAGAATAAAAGAAATGCGTAAAGAAAGTAAAAATTGTGTTATTGCATAGCAAACAACTGAATGGTTTGAGATAAGGACTAGTGTCAGACAGGATTGAGTAATGTCTGGACTACTTTTTAATCCCGTTATTGGATTACAAAAGAGCCTCCGTAGCTCAGTTGGTACAAACGAAGTCCTTTAGTCCGAAAGATTTGGGTTCGAATCCGTCCAAGACGTGAGGAACCTTTATTTGGTTGCTTTCGCTTAAAGGTGAGTTAGCTAGTTTCCTATGGAGGTATGGTTTTTTTTTTCACGC
The DNA here is from genome assembly GCF_054136105.1 of Typopeltis vanoorti. Lineage (NCBI taxonomy): Eukaryota > Metazoa > Arthropoda > Arachnida > Uropygi > Thelyphonidae > Typopeltis > Typopeltis vanoorti. The sequence goes on from NC_143559.1 coordinate 119,371,316, forward strand.
GGAAAATCGGATTTTTTGTCCCCCATGACAAGGTAAACCAGCCCCGTGAACACATTTTCACAGTCATACCCCCCCCCCTTCCCTGACAAGCGGGTTGCCGTTTGCCACAGTCATAGCGGACCCTGCACCAACTCGAATAAAAGTGCTATAAAGAGAAAGAATGATTGGATTACAAAAAAAGTTACACGAATAAGGAGAGGAATGCATGGCATAGTTTTAATATAAAAACACACTGATATACTAGCAAAATTAGAAACGTTGTATAAGGACAACTCAAAAAGTTGGAAAAATAAATATGAATGAAAGAAAAATAACAAACACCAGGAAGAAATTAAAATTTACCCACATATATAAGAAGTGAAGTAATTTGCATACTTGGTAAATGATGTTGCTTGATACTAAAAGTTGGAAATGATATAAATGATTTTATTATAAACTGATAACACGATGATTGAAAGCAAATACTCTTTTCAGAAGATGGAATGTTATATGGAAATTATTCAAATAATATAATAAACCTGAAATAAAGATCTTCAATAGCAATATATACAGTCCCTATTATATGGATCAGATATGAAGACTGAGAAAGATAGAAATAATTTTCCAAAATGTTTACGTAATATATTCATATATTTTGGCCAAGGCTTATAACAATTGGTGAGTTATATCAACAGCTAAAGCAAAAAATATGGCCTGTGGAAAAAATAAAGGCAAAGATGGAAATGGATTGACGATGTACTGAGAATGGATACATAGGACATGGCTTGTTGGGAGAGCTGAAAAGAAGCAGATTCGAAATATAAGCGTGGAGATGATGGATTCGTAGCCTTATGGGCTACGAAACCCGAAGAAGAAGAAGAAGATATGTAGGTAGGAAGTCGTAGATACAATTTCACTCCATTTTATTATGATTTAAGCCTCCTCACTTAATGGGTGTAACTGCAAAGTCTCAAAGATAAAGATAAGATTATAATTTGGAAGCTTTTTTTTTATGGAAATGCCTTAATTTGCGTTTAGCAAGTTCGAGTAAGACATTCTAGACCTTCAGCAGGGTGGTGGCGGTCTCATGCCATACGATCATCTGCCTAAAGACAAACATCCATGCCCAAGGCGGCATGCGAACTCATAGACTGCTAGATGGAGAGCAAATACGCTCCACTTTGGTAACCAGGCCGATAAGATGCTGGAAAACTTTTCATTCTAACTGCACAAACAGGACGTTTTTTACTGACACTTTATGGTTCAAACACAATGGTGAGACAAGGAACAATGTACGCAGTGGCATAAACTTTATGTGACAACACTTCCATGAAGTTGATTTGTTGATGAAATAACATTTCGTGACCGCGCACACGATCTAACTGCTACTGATTTATGCATGTACGGTAATTTCGAGATAACATGCAGAGTGTAGAATAACTAAGCGAACTCAGTGGGGTGTTTCAAGTATGAGAACGCATTTCGAGTTCAATAACCAGTATCTTAACTGAGATGTCATGAATGCAAAAAACAAAATCGAAAACATCTACTTTGAAGTAAACCTGCTTATAGTCATGCACGAGTCTCTAAATTCAAGGGAGAAACAAAGAAACGAAGCCATCCGGCCCTCAGGTTGTATGGCGAAATGTGGTGGTGGTGGTGGGGGGGAAGAACTTTTTATGAGACAGATACATTCAAGGTTTTCAAGATAAGAGTGCAGAACAGTACGTGAAATCCAGGCTGGTGTCAGCTGTCTGCGATCTAAGTAGGAATATGCTGCTAAGTAATTAACAATGGTCCCAGTATATATAATGGATGTGCTTTCTATATGGAATGTATGTTACCACATTTTGCTGATAAAAATGAACTCATTAACAACGAACGTGAACTCTACCAATTTACTTAGCATATCTCTAGGTAAATCCCCGTGGGCCTCACAGGGCTTAACTAATATTAGGAAATAAGAAAGTACAACGCTATTAATAATTAGAATATTGTTAGGGTTAGTAATGATAGTATTTTCACAGCCACATTCAAAGAGTAAATTTCTTTATCATGTTGCGTTTACTGTAGTGGATTAGTATAAGCCTTTTTCGTACGTACTGTGGATTGGACAGTACACACAGATGCACAAATACTCATAGTGCATGTGAATTTGGTGGGCTAAGGACAAGAACGGGAAGATTAAACAGCCGAATCCAGCATTTATTGATATAGGCAAGGTGAATTTCATATCAGCGCTTGGAAGCACACGTTATATCATCAATGGGCTTGTGAATATTGAGTTTATGACTTTGATTCATTAATTCCACAGAAAAGGCAAAATCACCAGGCAGATTATGGAGATGCTTCGTAAACGTCAAAAGGGAGCCATTAGAATGATAAAACTTATATATATTTCCTTCCTAACAGTCTATCCTAAGATATTATCAGGAATATTGTCTTCGACAAAGTTTACAACAGTAGACAAAAGTCCAAAATATGGATCGAGTTCATTTCCTTGATATGTGGGAAGGGATGGACAGTAACCAAATACGCTAGTCAGCATTCTGATCCATCATTTCTGTCCGACGATAAAATTTTTCTTCCAAAATGAAGAGATTCTCCGGAAGAGAGCATGAGAAGGAAATTCCCTTGTCTGTATCTCAATAAGCATGTTGAGTTTTCGTTGGTCATTTGGAGAAAATGCGATATACTTGTGATGTATTCATACAACGAGCATGTACAATTTCATCACGTGATATCTTTATTCATCTTCTGCATGACAGTTATGACAGCAAGTTATGTGGCCTTTTTGTATACATTTCCTCACCAATATATCGCAATAACAGTTTTCTATCAACAGTTTTTTTATAATTTTTTCTTTATCTTCATCACCTCCAACCCCAAATGAAAATTCATTGCTGAATACGAAGAAAATAAAACAAACTTTTTGAATTTGATCCTCATTAGATTCCATCACCATATTAGTACCAAAGCATACCACAAACCTACAAACATTAGAAATTATTTGCATTTCACTCCTATCACCCTAACTGTGTCAAAATATCTATCATATTAACATAATTCATTAACGCCTACAAATACCCATCTTCAGATATTGCTTTAAATCAAGAAATTACTTGCTTGAATGATATCGTCAGCTCTCCACAGTATCCCAAACAACTCAGACTCACTATTCTCTCAGCCGAAAATCTCCTTCTCACGTATATCCAAAACATTTATAGAGCCATAAAACAAATATTCAAATTAGAGAATTGTCTTCACCACTAACAACAAACTACTAAATTTACTAAAACACAGAACACACAATGATTCAGGCCGACATGCTACTATGCCATAGTGTCGTTTACAAATTGACAAAATACAAATTCTGTCAATCAGGATGCAACACCTGTTATATTGGTTCCACCATTCGTTCCATTAAGTCTCACTTAATTGAACATCATCGAGATTGTAATATTTCCATACCTGACTACCTATTTTCTACCACAAAGAAAAAATACAAACAAAAACATATCAGAAACAACAAAAATCCCACTACGGAAATACTCCTGCATACAATAACATTTAAACGTACCCTTAAAATTGAAAAAGTTATCATTATCAATTTCCAAGAAACTGAATCCAAATTGCGTTGTTCCGAATCGCTAGCAATAAGAACCACCAATATGCCATAAACACAAAAGTTGCTATTTACTGTTCCCATCATGGCAATTAAACAAAATAAATTACTCTCCTGTACTCTCAAACCAGCCTAATTCTCGAATCAACCAAACTTCTAACACCTTTTACAAAAAACTATCAGTTTTCAGATTTTTTCATCTGATATCAATAATAAGGATGTACACAGTCCTGCTGCATGATTTCAATTTAGGTCATTCTTTGTGCGTCAAAAAAGTTTTTCTTTGGCATCTTTTATACGCCTTTTGAAATCTTAGAGATTCTTGTAGGTTTACTCCTGACTTTTGTTTAGTTGTTTGTATAAAAGCAAAAAACTGATTCCATCTATCTTTATTTTGGCCAGATCCCAGTTTGTTCTTCGGCACGTTTGCCTTCAACGACTTTTCCTTTCCTTGGAATGTTTGCAAAAATCCTTCCTGGAACATTCAGTAGGAAAATCCATTCGGTATTTTTTTCACAATTCAGTTTGATTTTCCTTTTTGTATGTTGCAATAAGAGTTCTACATCGATTCATTTTAATATTCGACTTTATTCCAATCGCTTTTCCATATTTCAATTAATAATTTTTAGAACATTTATTATAAGTATTCGGAATATCCTTAATTGTAATCTATCAAACATGAGGAAAGTTATGCCATCTCTATTATGTATTTAGTTATTATCATTTTTGTGATACTATTACAATACAACTAAATATTGAAAGTAATTTACTGTCTTGTTTATTGCCAGGTGAAAATACAATTCTCTCATTTTTACTAAAATACTAATTTGGAGCCTTCATATTAATCTTTATATACAAAGTTGCTATAGAAACTATTTTTTTAATTGCCATGTTACATCCTGGTTCGCCTGTTGAAATCTTGTTTTCCGTGCTTTTTACGATAATACTAACACTACCCATCGTGCTATGGTTATTTGGAATCTCAGCAGCGGTTTCCCCAATACAATTAATAACCACCTAGAGTTGTGTTTCTTTTAAGTGCTTCCTATTTCGTATCTAACAGCAGTGCACTAAATCAGTACGATAACAGATTTCTTTACCTTGGTAAACAATAGAAAAAGGTGATAAATCAGCCACCCTTTCAAAGCAATGGTGTGCAAAGGATTATCGCTACGTTGACTTAATACGACTCCTTCTGACGAACGCCACACATAAAAATGGCCAACTTGGTAGGGTTATTGAAAACGGGTGAAACGGTGTCATGCTAAATACACACACAACAGGTGTCTGTTAGTTGGTACTCTTAAGGGAATGAATGGAATACTCGTTATGGCCGGCAATTTATGGCCATTTATAAAGCACCCTTCTGACAGCTGAACGTGGGAACACAACATTCATGTAGTGATGAAAATGTACACAGGAATATGCATTCAATGATGACGTGTATTTGTAAACCTTAATTGCACAATGAAGATGGTTTGCATTTCCATTGTATTCCTTCGTGAATAATTTTTATTGCCGCTGACGTCATTTTGCTTTTATGTGCAATTTCTCATCGCTTTACTGGCTAGAAAACCCAAGAACTGAACCCACGCCCATCTCGTTTAGCTTTTGTACACATTTCCAAAGAACGGATTTCGCAATTTTTCTCATTTTGCTGTATTACTAAGACAGTGAGAATTATTTAATGAGTAAATATATTCCTTTAATCTGCAAAGATAATAAATTATTGTAGGCCTGAAACTTTTCATTATTATCATCCCCGTTGTCCTTTCAGAGATAGTGTTCTTAAGAAACTTAAAATTTGTATTTATGCAACAAAGCACAGTGTTTAACCACGTTTCAACCATATGTTGGAAGAATTTACGAACAAATCCTAGCGCAAGAGGACTGCTAAAAAATGTCGTCAAAATATATTAAGTTTTTTTAAATTACAATCTGGCTGACAGTTTAATTACATCAGTTTTAAGAAAATTATTATATTGCCAGAGGATTTTAATGTTTCATTTCATTTATCTTGAAGATAGTGATATCTGGTTTTCTCGATTTTGTAAGGGTTCACTTTGGTAAAGTCTTTATGTTACGTCTATTAATTTCATCATATTATATTAATTTCAATATTATATTAATTTCAAGCAGAATTGAACAAAGTGCTCGAATTTGATCTTTGAATTAAAGGTTGGAAGCTGAATTTTTTAACGAATGCCATAAAATTTAAAGTGAAATCGAAAGACCAATTAGTGTTCCAATTTATAAATTTTATAATAAAATATAACAAAGTATAAATTTTAAAATAAAAATACGGGACATTGAGAACATTGGCAGAAAGGTGTCAACTGCAGGTCAAATACGGTACGTGTGACCCCACATTCAATTGCGTGTCTGTTCCGAATTCGGCAAGCGGAAAAAAATCCAGACAGCCAGAGGAGAAAAAGTAAAGAATATAACTTATAAAAATTCGTTGGGAGAAAAGTGTTGCGTGCGTCATTGTCAAGTGTAAAGTACTAATTTACACTGAAAATACCTAAAAAAATTAGGTCACGAAATTTTCAAGTGTAGAGTATGAACTAGAACTGCGAAAATCAATAAAATATAATTACTTCATAAACGACGCCTGAAGTAAAAGACCCAATTCTTATCGTTATGAATGGAGATCACAGCTCCGTGGGAATGATATTATTAGTATTGCCGTCTACATCACAAATTGTCTCGGTCGATCGGCCATTATTATCTCAGGTGAAGGATAGATCTAATATTGTGGACCATAAATAGAGGGGGTGTTATTTTAATTTCATAAACAACCGCGGATTCGATTACGATTTTGTTTGTTGATTTTCATTACTTATATGGTTTGCATACGTATGACAATGTCCAAATATGGAGTCAAGGTTCGTTTTTCTACTTTATGGATACATTAAGCATAAATAATATTTGAAAAAACGTAAAAGTAACATTGCATTTTGTAATTATTCCTGGTTAATTCTGCAAATTACAAATTTTACTAACAAAAAAGTGTGACATTTACAGATCTGCTAACGGTGCAATTTTCAATCACTTTCCATGTTCCAGATTAATTAAAATTTTTATTTTAGATTAATCTGACTAAAATTGCAAACTAGCTTCCATCAAGAAGTCAGTTAACCGTTTATAATCCTTCAGCATGCATCCAATACATCTGAGAGCTCATTAATTAAATAACCTTCATCTGAATGGTGTCCACAAGACGATTTACTTCTCATATCCCTCAGTCAAATTGGTTGTTAGCATTGCCATCTGGCAATAAAAACGACATCAGACATCGTTCTGTTGAAAAGGCATCGTTAATCCCATCGTTTCACAAACATTCACGATCTTGCAAGTGGGGTGACTTTGTCTAATCCTGACATTTTTAAACACTGTAGCAGCGTTTTACGAACCAAATGCAATGCAAACAAGATTAAAATAAACGACGCGATTTATCATTTGAAAAAGACTTTAAATCTTAAGCGCTGTAAGAGGTTTAATGCTTCGCCGACACCCAGTTGCAATCACAAATATTACGAAGTAAGTCACGGCTACCGTAAATGGACCGTCACCAAATTGTTTTACAGGTGCAACACGTCAACCTACCTGTCCGGTTCAGAGGCAACAAACACTGCAGATGTCTCCTGGACAGCGATAGAAAGCTGGGAATGGTGCGACAGGCCTCGTTCACGTGATTCAAACCACAGTTTTCACGAATTCAATACTTTCTTCCTAACCACCTGAAAGTCCGACGACGCATAGGCTTGCACTTGTCATTCCTGTAGGGGCACGTGTCTGTTTAGCATCACCAAGAAGCGTTCCTTACTCACAAACGGCAAGAGAGCGAGAGAAAAAGGTATCCAAGCAGAACGCGGAGTTTAGCGTCTCTTCTCCCCCACAAAAACCACTTCCCTATCGACTTTTACACGGAACTTCGTGCTGGTTGTCCAAACGCGAGCGAGAGGAGTCCTAACTGGCATGCCCCGAAGCTCGTGACGTCTGTGTCTACCGCCAAACCGGTTTCTTTTGGCCAGCCATGAGAGAGCTGTTGAAAGAGGCGAGGAACAGGTGCGTCTCCTCCACCCCTACCAACTACGGCCCGATGCATAGAAATGGAAAGTATGTTAGTGCCATGACTACTCTTTCCCATGCTGAAAAATTTCCGGGATTCTCATTGATTCACCAAATGAATTGCTACTCCTTCCTCGGCAAAATGCATCACTGGGAATACTATTGCTTGCACGCTACTTTAGGAACTACAAAAATATTTTACGTTGCTATTCAAATTACTTCTCTGAAGTTATAATTAAAAATAATAATAATTTTGGTATTTGTTTACATCCTATTTTGAAATGATTTTGTTAATTTTAATCTAAAAGAATTCACGAAAGAAATAAATCTCATGATTTTGAATAGTGTCCCAGAAAATGATTTATATATACTCGACTGTACATGCATGCGCCACCTAGTGACAGAGGAATAAGTATTATTTCACGCAAGTAAAACAATGCAGATGTTTTCAGTACCAGTAACTAAACTGAGTTCATTTTCTTATTTACCATTTAATAAATAAATAAATTATTATTATTATTTTGAGATAAATATGCCTGTATGCGATCCGTTACGAAATTGTTTAAATACGACAGATCTAGCGCATTCCGCATTGCAACAGAATGTATCAACAGCAGACGGCGAGAAAATAAAAAAGTCAGACGATAGTTACAAAATTCTGCCATTTATTCGATAACAAACAGGGACAGTTTTTAAGTAAATATTCGTTTACTTTCAAATGTATTCAAGGATTTTATCTGTATAGTTATTCCAGTAATATAAACGACAAGTTTTAGTAACAAAAGCTCTAATCAAAGCAAACTAACTAAAAGGAGAGAGAGAAAGATGGAGGGGGGGGGATAGAAAGAGCGATATTATCAAATTACGTGGGTTTCTAATCCACCCTTACCTTTATACGAAGCACGAGGAGACGCAAACAGGTATACAGTGATTGATTAGGCTGTGACAGTATCTGGCGAGACAAGCGACTGGCTGTATCCTGTTTTCATTAGAGATCTATTAAAAAATAGATCTGTAATGCTACGCCATCTGTCTCACAAAACCCACTCGTATTCCAGATAGCAAACGTTAGGTGCTTTTTTTTTTTCTGTGACAAGGACGAATCCGGTTGTCAATTCAGTTCCTACGCACATCCCACTCTACCGAAGTGTGCCAGGTTATAATTCCCCCCCCCCCATCTCCATCCTTTCCTTTCGGCATCGTTCAGTGGAGCGGAAGTTCACATTTAACATTTCGATAAATAATAAATGACACTTACTCGTATGAAAGCGACGACCCATCTGATTACAGGTGTTCGGAGGATGTAGTCTCTACTACAAATGGAACATAACCATGAATGGCAAATCGCACCGAACGAAAAAAAAAAAAAAAAAAAGATGCGGGAGTTGCGACATCATTTTAAACACTTGGCATTTATCATGGCTGCTAATCTCCGTTATTTTAAAACCAAGTATTGATGGTTTCTTCTTGTGATAGACTACAATCAAAATTACCAGTTTGTCGCTAGTAGCTAAAAGTTCTCCTTTAAAATGGGATTTTCCTGTCTTTACTGCCTAACAATTTGGTGTTTTATCATGTGCGATACTTGGCGTGATGGGAATTTTAATGCACGGTTTGTAGGCTAGGTAATAGGCGTGATAAGGTGACCACGACGTCTCTCTGTTTCACACACACACACAACATAGATAGTATCTGGCATGTACAAAGTGAACGCACGCGCACGGCTAGCCAGCGTTGTATGTCAGTGCTTGCTGCATTAAAAAAAATAAAAAATAAAAAAAAATAATAATAATAAAGTCACAAAGAGCCAGAGTGATAAACAAAATGAATGAATACGTTTATCTTCGTGGCATTTAGTAAAATCTGGGTATTACAAACTTAAATATGAGAATTGTTCTTTTGTTCGAGAACAGCAAAAATAACGCAGCCTTGAGAATGGAGGAGGAATAGTCCTTTGCGAAATAATTTTACATCATTAACTTATACACAGCCCTGCCAAAATAAATAATCATCATTGCAACATAGAGGGTAATTAGGTGATGGGAATGGAGATTTGGACTCTAACAATGAAATCTCGTTACAACGTTTATTAGCATTTTTTTGTGCTTCCAAAAATCCAAATAAATTCGTGTTTATCAGTGGGATTTTTACGTTTCTGTATTGTAACGTTTGTCTCTATTTGGCATCGCTACTTTAATTTGTCATTTTAAAAAATGCAATTTACATAAAGGGGTGTCAAATAATAACAAAAAAAAATCCCTAAATCATTTAACATTTCAACCAGTTTACATTTTAAGTGAAAATACCATATAATTATTTGTTTGTAGTTTCTATCGTGAAAATTAATCGTGACATTTTTCTGATTACGACCGAAGCAACTTTAGATATGAGCCTAGAATAGTATATGTGTTACTTGAGTGTGTTCTTTAATGGTCGGTTTCCTTATTTAGAGGGAAAAACCCGAGTTTTTCTACTATTTTTACTATTACACCAACCTCATTAGCCGAGAGGACAGCCTATCCGTTTTCCAACTTACAGCCTAATTTGGGTTGATTCGAACCCTATTAGCCTGTGAAGCTATCTTAGTTTTAATTTTAAGATTATATTTTGATGATACCAGCACCGTCGACAGGGTGTAGCATTGGGGCAGCTTGCCTCACGGCGCGGCTTAATAAGGGCGCTCGTTCAGCCATATTGCGACAGGCGCCCTCGCTACGCTAACAATTCCTGTTAGCGTAGCAAGTGCGGAAAGAAGTTTTTCTAAGCTTAAACTGATTAAAAATTATTGGCGAACAGCAATGACGTAAGAGATATTGGTTGGTCTAGCAACTATGTCGATAGAGGCGGACATAGCTTATAATTTAAATCTAGAAGAGCTTATAAACAGTTTTATTGTGCGATATCCCCGCAGAGCAAACATTTAATTAATATTATTATGTAATCGTTTTGCATTAATGTTTCTCTTTTAATCCATCAGGGGCGATATTTAATTGTTTGTCTCAGGGCGAGATTTAATCAGGCGACGGCCCTGGATGATACAAACTGTTAATACTCTCGCTCGACGGAGCTTAACGAAATTTGGTATTTAGGATCATACACTAAAATCTCCCGTCAGCTAAGTTTTGGTTTCAGTGGAACCACTTTCATTGTCAAAATATGCTAATAATAATAATAACTTGAACCTGAAGAACATGAATAATAATAATCAAAGTAATAGCAATTAATTCTGATTTTGGCCGAATGAAAAATAAAATTTAATAAAATTTAACATGAAAATTTGAAAACTTATATACTCGTCTAGTTGACAGGGACATATCAATGATCATTGAAGCTAGCAACAGAAACGGATCGCTTATTAGCGAGAAGACTGAAGTTGGCCCCACATATGAAGAAATGGAAAACACGTCAATAGTTTGACAAACGTTCACGCATATTTCATATACTTGAACTGTTTTGCAGCGAAAGGCCTTTGTGAGCCGTAAAATATTAGGAATAGACTATCTGTTTGGAAAAAAAGAAAAAGTGCTTTTGGAAGTGAGTCTGTTAATGATCACAAAGACATATGGAGAATTTTTCTTTTTTTTTTTATTTATGACATCGGAAAGTTGGAATGGCATCTGTTCCATCACTACAAATGGATCCGAAAGACCAAATTGAGTTCATTGTTATAAGAAACAGACAGAAATGGAGCAGTTTTAAAACTATGACTATCTAGATAACTTTAGTCTTTCAGATAATGGCGTATTGCCTCCACGAAATGACGCCATAGTGTAGACAATCCAAATGGATCACTTTGGTTGTTGACTTCACGTCTGGCAGCATTTTTGGTAAAGGTGAATGAGATCATCGATGAGGTGTGGTGGTATGGTTGACAGCGTGTCACTAAACGAGTTTGTGTTCTAATATTTAAGCGTTGATCAGGAGACGTTGAACATTCAAGAAGAATATGATTCATTAAAATGGCCATGGGCTTGCTTAATGTTGCTTCACAAGGGTCAACCACGACAGTCAACTTTGCATGCTTTTTTTTTTCCTTCAAGAAAATAAGGTCATGGCTGAATAGTAAGTAACGAAAAATTTATTTACTGCTAACGATATCATTACTACAGCGCTAAGTGCAGACCGAAATGATATCCGAGAAAAAGTTCACACGTTAGTGTCCTGACCTCTTAAATAATAATAATAATATTTTAAAAAAATGAAGAATGGATCGTCATTGTTTGTTTTCTAGTTTTCTCAGTAAGAATCAATATCTACGGAAGGAAACACATAGAACGAGTCATCTCACTGCTCATGTTCAAAGAAACTCTGTGTGGATTAAAGGCGCTCCATGTTTGGTCTCTAGAGCAGGATTTCTAGATTATTTTTAATCCTTAGCCCAGTTACGGTACTGAGGTTTACAACCTTTTGTGGGTGGGATTCACATAAATTTACGAAAATCAGTCACAGGCGGACGAGCAGTGAATGACAAAGGAGGCTTAACATTTGTCTTCTTATGATTTTCCCTAATTTCCCATAAGCCAAAAGCGAAAGTTTCAAGCAATGGAAATGTCAAACAAACTGTGCATTAGTTAAAATAAAAGATACAAAATATACGGTGTTCTGAAGTCGCATGCTTGTGGTTTTAGTGTGGCCACCCGTTCGATGAATTCTAAACTATTTAAGGTATTTTAATGAAATTAAATATCATATTCGTTTCATTATCGAGAATCAGGCCAACGGGTTATATGCTGGCCTGGTTGGCTGAGGATGCGGGTTCGAATCATGCGATAGGTAGATGTTTGCGACTGTCTTTGGGTGAGAGATGATTTTCATTGCCTGGTTTAAGACCACTGCTCCGCTTACTGGCGGCCTGAGATTGGACTTGAAAAAAAATAGTTCCATATTTGGTCACTAGAGCAGCATTTTCGAATTATGTAAATATATAACAAAAATAGAAACAAAATATCCTTAGCCTGCCAACGGTATTAATGTACTATAGGTTTATAATCTTTCGTAAGTGGGAGTCATAGAAATGTATATACCGTATATTATTATTTTAGATTTGTATTGGAACCGAAGTCCGCCTCGTGTCGGATAGCAGCAGGAAGGTTTGTTACGCATAATCGCCCAGGATACGTAATGTTCTGTGTTATGTCTATGCTTGCACTACACTCGTTTTTTTTTTTTTTTTTCTTCCCTTCTTCTTTCAAGTGGTAACGAGTGTTTGTCCCTTTGCCGTTTATGAAAGCTATTTTTAAATGCTAAATAAATGTTTTTAAAGAAGAATTTTAAAGAACAATTTAAAGAAGAATGGAGAGAAAAATACTAAATTCAATACCAATTATGGATGTAGTCTGCAGTCATTTACATCACCGTGCCTAACCAAAACAATATTAGAAGAAACAACTTGAAATCATCTTTGTGATTGAACTCCACCGGAGATGAAGATAAAAGTGGATGAATTAAAACAGAAGAGCACCTTCCCTCACAACAAAATATTTTTAAAGCAATTTATTGCCACGATCATGGTTTGATGCAGATCGCAATTTGTATAAGACTACCTTTTCGGCATTTCTATCAATATCTATGAAAATGTTACAACGATCACAATTGCAATTTATGAAATAAGAAATGCTACTATGGTTTTTTCAATTGCATGAAAACACGATAAAGTAAACAAACAAAAAAAACCTTCTGTAAATAAAAATCATCTGTAATCAAAGACAGAATGGCCATTATGAAGTTTTATGAAGTAGCTAAGAGCAATGACATTCACTCCAAGGAAGTCGCAGTAATACTGTATCCCCGAAATTTATAAAAACTAGTAACTTTTATAGAGGTTTACAATTACATAACTCGGTATCTAAAGTGCAATATCAATTATAAATGAAGTTGAAAAAACGGAAAAACCATGAAGAACAGACAGTGCTAAATAAGGTTTAAGTACAAGGAAATGAGAGAGAGAAAATCCCATATCTTCTAAGTGTGCCTCACCTCTAAAAATGAATTAAAGAGGAAACTTTAATTCAACGCACACAACAGGCTCTGCATTCCGCAGTAAAATGCTGAATCATCTCTCTTTCTATACGTCTATTGTATTTAAATCATACTAGTTAATGGTGCGCCCACTTCGACTGGACTAAGTGGTTAATTTGCTTTCCCAGAATATTCTTTTTTGGAAAGGGCAGAAGGTCTGTTGAAGGAGAAGCAATCATTCATTCTTTACCTTCACAGACTACATGCAAATTCAGAATAATAATCATTCTTTGATTGGGGAGAATCGCTTACCACCTCTGATAACGCATGTTCTTAGATATGCTTATTTTTACTTGAACAATCTCTGTATAATTACACGATTGAAATTATAAGGTCGCTTGCCGCATTCGACTGACGCCTGTCCGATTAACTCTCTTAACAGATTTTATCTGCAGGAATACGTGGATGGGTGAGCTAGGTTTCACCCACCACTTTTGGTAAGGGTTGGATTGCAATGATAACAAACAATATCATAATACTGACGCACATTATCTCCGTTAAAATTTGAAACTGATACTATCGCGTATTCTCACCAATCACACACACACACACACACACATCAGCTACAAAAATATTCCGAAAATATTTATGCTTTCTGTTCTAAGGCATGCTGAAGGGTAACACCACCAACAGCTGCTGACTTGGAAAAAAAAAGCTTTCAACAAAAATAGCAAAAAATAAACTACGACCACTTTCCTTTTGGTAGCAAAAAAAATCAACGATTCTTAGAAATATATAACCTATCGGAAGTCGAAATTCGAAATATATCACAAAATAGTTTGTCTGGTACACTCAATACTAACGAAATTTTCAAAAATTAATAATGTTCATCATACTTAAAATATATATAAAAAGTGTGCTACATCACATGAATCTATCATAGTTTAGAGGCAATAGTTTTGTCATAATTTTGATGCAACTGAAATGCTGTAACACTTTATAAGTGAAATTTTCTGATGGTGGTTAACTAATTATTTTATTATTTTTTTGTTATTTTTTATTATTTTATGTTTATTTATTATTATTTTATTATTATTATTATTATTATTTATTAGTTATTATTTTATGTTTATTTATTATTATTTTATCATTTTATTATTATTTTTTGTTATTTTTATTATTTTATATTTATTATTATTATTTAATTATTTTATTGTTTGTTATATTTTTATTATTTTATTTTTTTACTGCAACATGCTTGGTTTTATCTATTGTAATTTCCAGCACCTGTCTTATAATTAGTTTAATTTCTAATGCAAAATAGCCTTCGAGTAAGTCCAGAATAAAATATAAAATAATCATAGCTAAAGAGCAAAATCGCAGGCGAGTTTTCTGCATGTATCATTAGTGTCAGCGACCTTTGTGCACATAGTTCACAGCACTTCTGTTATTTTAATACAGTAGAGGCCTCGAATTTGTAATGGTAATATTCCAGACCGACACACCCTTGCTGGGAAGAGTAGGCAGATAATGGCCTCATGAATAACTTATATAGTAGCTTGATTAGTGCCTCACGGGATGATAAATACATAAATAATTTATTTTCACTACTTTAACTTACCCTAATTGTGTCGGAAACCAACATTTAATTGCTGATCTAATTGCCAATTTACAAAATCATTAATGTTTTTCTTACCATTAATAAATGTTTGCAAAACATAAAGTGGTAAGAGATTTGGAAAATATGAGTATATTTCCCATGAGCTAATTTGTATACGACCGCCATACTTGCCATTACGTATCGTTTGGCTAAAATACATAAAACAATTAATTTCTGATTTTGAACGCGAGGATCGCTAGCTGCTTTTTTCTTATTCGTAATATTACTAATTCCAAATTACCAATAAGAAAAAGCTTCTTAATTCTAAATGCTAATTTATTTATATTTATATTTATTTTCTTCTATTATTTTATTATTTTGTCAATTTATTGATTTAGTATATATTATACAAAAATATATTATATAAGAATAGATATACTACTTATAACATAATATTATTATTGTATTTATTGATTGATTGAATTTCTGCTTGCTATTTACGTATTAAAAACGGAAGCTAGCACAAAGCAAAGGAAACCTAGCTGCTTAAAATATCAACTATAAACATAGCTATTTTGAATTTATAAATATAATCCAATAGCATTCAAAGTTTTATGTATTTATATTGTTCGTCGAACGATATGGGTAATACCGGATATTCGTCTGGTTTTTCCGGGAAGACATTTCATTGATTTGTAAAACCTTAGTCAAAATAAGGAAGTACATGTTATGAACTAATCTGCTTCTTCGAGAATGATGTCAAATAAAGTCGTAACACAACCATTACGAATAGCAACAACGTGAACTGATATGGGGAAAACCAAGGAATATATATATATATATATATAACGAAAGTAGCTTTCTACATACATATGTATTTATAAAAAATAAATAAATGCTCTTGACAGCTGTGGGCATTACTGAAAAGAAAAGAGAAAAATATATAAAGAGCCTGGAAGATATTTAATCTTAAAGAGTTAAATAATAGCTGTTAAAGCTTTTGATTTTTTTTTGTACACTTTTTATAATCACTTGGATGCTTAAAAATGTGCTCACTAGTAGGGCCAAACAACTTATCATCTCCTCTTAATAAGACTTTTATATCGTATTTTAACTACTGTACTCAGATTTGATCCTGGGGTTCTTGGGAATGTAGAAGTGGTTCAGAGATGAGGATAGACTGAAGATTGTAGTTATAATTATTGATTTAGACAGAGGAAGAGAGGGAATATTGATAGAAGCATATAAGCTGCCAAAAGGGTTTTGTTGAATGGATGAAGATGAATTTTTCAATATATTGCAGAAGGAGAAAGAACAAGAGGTCATCATTGGAAGTTCAGTTAAAGTATAGTTAGTAGGGAAAGTACAGTGAATCTTTTGACCTATTGTGGGGAGGGGGGACTCGAGATGTATTATTATTAGTAGTAGTAGTAGGACTTGTCACCATCGAGAAGTCCAAGGACTCTATCTATTCCACTCTCTGGCGGGGGGGGTGACGTGCGGTACGCGCACGTCCCCTCCCCCCACCACTACTAAATTCACCAACTACTCATGTCGATACTATAATCAACGCCATCTACAGCCCACGACCACCACCACCAAGAGTATTTTGCCTGTAAATTGCGTTTGTTCTCGTGGCCGATTTGCTTATATGCGAGATGAAAAGCCTGAGGCAGAAGAAAAAAAAATCCTGTGGACATTACTGAAATGAAAAGCGAAAAAAAAATATATATATAAGCCTAGGAGGTATTTAACTTTAAAGAGTTAAATAATAGCTTCTAAAGCTTTTGATTTTTTGTACACTTTTTATAATCACTTGGATGCTTAAAAAATGCGGTCACTAGTAGGGCCAAAGAACTTATCATCCCTTCTTTATAATGCTTTGATATCGTTTTTCGATTACAGGTAATCCTCGTATAACTCGGATATTAGGTTCCATAGAAATGCCGCGTTATATAAATCGCGTTATGCGAGACTCAGATCGCATAGAAAAAGTAGGATTATGTTCCGAAATCATTTTTTGAAATTATGTAAACAACAATGACATATTCAACAAAAATATATTTTTATTTAATTCAGGTAATTCATGTAAATTAAGAAAACATATAAACTATGAAACAAATGCATACTATAAAATTATAAAAATTACAAACTGTACGTAAACTTCATTGAGCATAACGCAGAAATGTTTTAGGCAAAATAAAATAAAGTGCATATTTTAATCGTCATCACTGTCTTCAAAAATAACATTTCGTAGCTGTTCCTTATTTATGAGTAACCGGACGTTGTCATCACTTGAAATCTCTTGGACATCATTTGCATAATTCTCATTGCATACTTCGGCTGGTTTAGTTATCAAGAAGTCAGTAATAAGACCTAACTTACCACCATGCTGCAATTTGTCAATGTGCACTATAACTACCTTCTTCAATGGTTTTTAAAAGTTCTGCTGGGTATTTCCTTGCAGCTTCTACGTCTGCTGATGCTGATTCTCCCTGGATTTTAAGATTATGCAAAGAAAACCGCTTTTTAAAGTTTTCGAACCAACCCTTACTAGTACAAAATCCATGCGGACAGCTTTCTTCTGAAGAACCTTGATCTTTCAAATGTTTATAAACATTGAGAGCTTTTTGTTTAATAAGATTTCCATCCAAAGGAATTTTCTTTTGACTGCAATCTTCTACTCAAATCATTAGAGATTTCTCCATTTTTGCCATTAGAATATTGCGTACAAGAGCAACGCACTTTGCACTTACCGTTGACCCAGCAATAACATTTTCTCGGATTTTATGTTCATTTTCTTTGATTGTTCGAATTGTTGATTCGTTTAGATTCAAAG
Source organism: Typopeltis vanoorti (assembly GCF_054136105.1). Taxonomy (NCBI): domain Eukaryota; kingdom Metazoa; phylum Arthropoda; class Arachnida; order Uropygi; family Thelyphonidae; genus Typopeltis; species Typopeltis vanoorti. Next base: position 119,389,391 of record NC_143559.1, read on the forward strand.
TCCTTCAAACAACTCCTGATTTTCTTCCATTTTTAACGGATCCAATCCAAGATTTTGAATATTTTTCTTCGAGAGAAATTAATTTTGTTTTCAATGTTGGTTTTTCCCTTTTGTTGCAGTTTGTGGCCATTACTATAAAAATAATTTTTTTACACAAAAAAGCAAGCATTACATATTAATTATGTAGGTAACGCACTAGGAAATAAAGTGCTCAGCTTGAGATTAACACACTTATGATTTTTAATGCCCTTTCCTGGCAGAAAACGAAGACAATTATCAACGATAAGCACTTTGTACGGTAAACAATTGACGTACATGCGTGCTAAAGGGTATTTCCCCTAAAACTACATTCACGATACGGGAAGACACAAATTTAACGAAGATAAAATTTGATTTTTAAGTTAAAAAGATAAAGGGTTACTACAATTTGTAGATCGCGTTATATCGAAACCGCGTTGTATAAATACAGCGTTATACAAGGGTTGCCTGTACTGTACTCAGATTTGGTCGCCTGGGTTTCTTGGAAATGTAGAAGTGATTCAGAGGATTGCTTTATACGAGGATGGATTGAAGATTTGTGGTTATACAAATTGATTTAGACAGACGAAAGAGAGGGAATATGATAGAAGCATATAAGCAGCCAAAAGGGTTTTGTAGAATGGATGAAGACGAACTTTTTCAATACATGGCAGAAGGGGGAAGAACAAGAGGTCATCATTGGAAGTTCAGTTAAAATATACCATAGTCCCCCCTTATCCGCGGGTTCACTATCTGCGGTCAACTCCGGTCCGAAAATATAAAATGAAAAATTCCACAAATAAACAATTTATAATGAGATCGGCAAAGTGGATATTCGATCCAACATTATTTCGAAGCCGAATGTTTAGAAGCTATGAAAGTTTCGTAAGTTGACCTGAAAGCTTAGGAGAATACAATCGGCATCCCGGAGTTGCCTTAGCTACTTAAGACAAACTAAGGCAACTCGGGTATGCCGAGGATTGTATTCTCGTAAGCTTTCAGGTCAACTTACGAAATTTTTATAGCTTCTAAACATTCGGCTTCGAAATAATGTTGGATCGAATATCGTTTTGCATATGTAATTTTACATCGCAGAAATGAAGCCTTATGGCCGCTTTCTTTTATTAATAAACAATTATAAGTTTTAAACTGAGCGCCGTTCTGAGTATGTCTCGGTTATCAGATCGACTGTCGCGGTATCGTAGTGTTTGTGTTCAAATAACCCTTATTTTACTTAATAATGGCCCCAAAGTGCAAGAGTAGCGATGCTGGCAGTTCGGATATGCCAAAGAGAAGCAGTAAAGTGATTCCTTTAAGTGAAAAAGGTGAAAGTTCTTGACTTCATAAAGTAATAAATAAATAAATAAATAAATAATAATAATAATAATAAGACGTATGATAAGGTTACTAAGATTCCATTTACGTTCAGATAACTTTATTACAGTATATTGTTATAATTGTTCTGTTTTGGATATTCGCGGGGTGTCTTGGAACGTATCCCTCGCGTATAAGGGGATTACTGTAGTTAGGGGATGGATGTAAAGTTTAGATTTTGTTTTGCTACGACGATGATTAAGTGAAATGAGTTGCCTGAAGTGGTTGTCTGTAGGTAAATCGGTTTAAGGAGAGGTATGATGGCGTATTGTGGAAATAATGTAGTTTGGGATTCTCGCGGTGAGTCTTTTGACTCATTACGGGGGTGGGGATTTGAGATGTATTATTATTATTAGTAGTAGTATGTGTCACCTTCAAGGTGACACATACTACTGCTAATAATAAGAAGTCCAAGAACTCATCGCAGGAGAGCACGCTACTCTGCTACACGCACATCTCCTTTATTAGTTCACGCTTCCAGCTGAACTGGAAGCCTGAACTAATATATTGTGTTTCATTAAGTTTAATAATAATAATAATAATATCGCAGTACCCTGTGCTAACAACATTAACAACAAAGAACCGGAAAAAATTAACTAAATATCAAGATCTGGCAAAATTGGCCGATTGTGGCTTAAACACACCAAAATCATCCCAATAGTTATCGGTGCACTTGGTGCAATTTCAAAGAAGCTATCCAACTATTTACAGCAATTAAACATCAATGAAGTGACCCCATATGACCTACAAAAAAACAGCATTACTTGGAACAGTCCATATTTTAAGACGCTACCTAACGGACTATTCTTAGATTCTTGGGTGGAATCTGAATTGTTCTGTTTCACCAGTCAAATTGTTGTTTGAATAATATCTTGTTTTGACTGTGTATCAAGTATGTGAATAAAATAATAATAATAATAATTAATTTATTTTAAATCGAATGTCTGATTTTCGTCTGTCAAAAACACCCTATGTTTTAACCCTGATGATTATCTATTTCATTCATGTCAGAAGGTGCACAGAGCATCAATTATCCCACTCATATATTTTCTTCATATTCTTTTTAATCGTCAAAATGTATAATAATGACTAAAATAATTCTGTGAAGATCTACTTCATTTTAATTACGCGCATTTTGAGTATAATGGAATCATGATCAGCAGTGAAATTTTTACATAATAAGAGCGAGAAAGACCTTTGAGTTCATTAAGTGAAACTGAATAAACTAATAAAGAATTTTTATTTATTATTTTTTTTTTTAGTGCAGTTGAAAATTTTGCCAAACCATCAGAGCACAACGCAGTAATTGTGAGATATACTACCCCTATTTTGGAATGCATTAGTTTAATTATTTATGAAATATAATAATATAATTTATGAGTGGAAAAAAACATTTTTGGTGAAACAAATAATCAGAAGTTAACGATATTGCATTTGTACTTCTCTCTCTCTCTCTCTCTCTCTCTCTCTCTCTCTGTTCACTCCGATGCTCAGTGATGTGCCACACCAGGCCTCTCCATGTAGTCCTGTTGTTTGCTTTTCTGGCGGCCTCAACTCTCTGACGATCAGTCACTCCCCACACGCCATCCATCCATCTCATTGACGGTCTACCGCTGCCTCTTTTTCCAGGAACTTTACCTTCTATTACTGTTCTGAGAAGTCCCCCTTCCATCCTTTCTGTGTCCAAAATATATTAACTTTCTTCTGTCAATATCCTTATGGAGCCTCAAAGTTCTACTGATCTCTTCTAACATCCATTAATTTGTACGCCTTTCAGTATACGATAACCTCAGCAACCTTCTGTAACAGCACATCTCAAAAGCAGATATCTGTTTCTTATCTGATTTCTTTAGGTTCCAGGTCTCGCATCCATAAGTCGCTGTTGTAAAAACAACTGCATCCAAAATCCTCAACTTTGTTCCCATGTCTCCATGGGAACAAAGTTGATGATTTTAGACAGATCTCTGACTGTTGTTTTAGCCATTCCTAACCTTTTTCTGACGTCTTCTGAACAGCAATTCTTCTCATTAATAATGAATCCCAGGTACTCAAACTTGCTAACTTCCTCAATTCTTTCTCCATTAAGGTGCACTTGTTTCTCAGGAGCTTCTCTGTTTGTATTTCCTTTAAGAACCATAATCTTTGTCTTGCTAGGGTTGAATTCAAGTCCTCTGTTATTACTGATCTTGTTAACTTTGTCAAGAATTAGTCCTAATTCTTCTATGTCATTATAAAGGACTACTGTATCATAAGCAAACCTCAGAGTACTGATCAATCTACCTCCTATCCTAATGCCTGTCCTGAGCTCATCCAATGCTTCACGCATGATGTCCTCCGCATATATACTAAGCAAGTGAGGAGAAAGTAAACATCCTTGCCTAACTCCTTTTCCAACTTGAAACCAGTCAGTCAATCCAACACCTGTTCTTACCGTGGCTTGTTGCTCCTTATACAAGTTGGCTATCAACCTGATAGTGTGTTGAGGAAAACCCATTCTTTTCATTACTTCCCACAGTTTTCTCACATGCTCAACACAGTCAAAAGCTTTAGAGTAGTCTAAATGTGTTTCACATTACAAGAGGGAGTCTGAATTATTTATATTTTTCTATGATCTGTCTAAGGCAAAGGATCTGATCTCTGATGTCCTAACCTTTCCTAAAACCTGCTTGTTCCTCGGGCATCCCTGCCTCAACTTTGGCCTCAATCCTATTTAGCATGATCTTCGATAAAATTTTGCTTGCATGAGATATCAAACTAATAGTTCTATAGTTCTTGCACGCCTTCATATCACCTTTCTTATGTAGTGGTATGAAAACTGAATTCTTCCAGTCTCTGGGGCTATGATCCTGTCTCCCATATCCTTGTAATCAATCTATGAAACACTCTTATCCCTCCGACCCCTGTGGCCTTAATTAACTCTGCTGGAATTTCAGATTTGTACTTACAGAAGTCAATTTTAATGAGAGGTAGTTTTCCACTGTAAAACGTATAAGCCGAAGAATACTAAATTCAATAATATTTTTAAAACTGTTAATTAATCGTTTCGTATCCGAAAAAAAAAAGAAATACGAAAATCAACCTCACGGCAACAATAATTAATGCCCAGCATTTCAGTATCCGCTTGAACTAACTGCGAGGTATGAAACTAAATTGTATGCATAATTATTCTTCGATGAAAGCCTTGACCACATTCATGAACAACAAAAAAAAAAAGTTGTGCTTTATCATTTACTAGATAATAATGTCTCGAGTCCATTCAGATTCTGTGTGAGTGCACGGCTTTCATACCCTCAGAATCGCAATTAGTAAAAATCCCCATTTATTTCACTAGAATAAATCAGCGAGAGCCAAACTGTGGGAGAATGTGTCACGTGGTACATTATGAACGCTCCTTTCTTTCAGAACAATTCATTCTTTTTTATATTTCTTTCGCATTATTTAAACCATATATATATATATATATATATATATATATATATATACAATTTAGTTTCATACCTCGCAGTTAGTTCAAGCGGATACTGAAATGCTGGGCATTAATTATTGTTGCCGTGAGGTTGATTTTCGTATTTCATTTTATATATATATAATTCATTTATCTGCACTATTAAAGCAAAAATAATGACAATAACAGATACGAGGAAAATGAGATGCGGTGATTGATTCATTCAATCCAATACCTTTGGAGGGTAATGGATGGCAATGCTGTAGCTAATGAAGTTCTAACTGAGGTTCGGCTATTGCTGTTACCCTCCTGCCATGATCAGAGCTTTAATAGCTCAATAACACCTTATCCCTACATTGTCCTCTACAGATAACGGGGAAGATGAAAAGCATTCTTGCTTCGCCCCTTTAAGCCAGTCCTTATAAGGATAACAGATACGAAGTACTGCTTACTAATTTTCAGAGTTGACGCATGCGGATTAAGTACAGTACCGTGAAATAAACATGTGGCGAGAAAATTTAACTATATGTACTGTATATCTTTGTGTTGGACATTTTGTATAGTTAATTATCAACAATTATACCATTATAAATTCCATATTATATAAATTACAAATTTATATAATATGGTATTTATATTTGACGGCGCTTAAGCTGTGCTGAAGTATATTTAATTTGAAATTTTTTTCCCGTAAACACACACACACACACACACACACACACACACACACACACACACACACACACACACACACACACACACACACACACACACACACACACACACACACAAAAAAAAAAAAAAAAACCTAGAAATATCCGATTGGGTCGAAGCAAAGTAAATAGTTCTGTTTTAGCTGTAACTTTTCGAAAATCTAGTGTGTGTGTGTGTGTGGGGCTTTCTCCACCACTAACTGTCACCAATAACCGAGTTCATGGCTAGCAATGATTTTCAAAGTATCGGAGTGAAAGTATGGCCGACAACTGTCACCGTCTAGTAGGCCTAAATCCTGGTACTCGTATGGAGAACTCTACAGTCGATTTTTTTAATTGGGTTAAAAACTTCGCAGGCAAGTTGGAGTTTCTCCAGAGGAGAAAGCGCCTAGTTGTCTACGTCATGAGCCAAGTTTATGGGTAGCGAAGATTTTCAAGGCACCGGGGAAAGAGTATGGCAGACAAGTACCGCCGTTTTGATCTAAATCCTATCACTAGTGATGCGAGATCTAAGGTTCATTTTCTAAGCTGCATACGATCCAAACGCTGGTTTCTAGGAAGAAAAAACTCTGAAAAACTTCGAATTGCCTGTTAAAGATAGAAGAACTAAGGAACTGACTTAAAAAAAAAAAAACTAGAAAAAATTTGTCAAGTTGTGACTAGAATCGAATCTATAACGGTCTTTTCTCTGACAGTCTAGCATCATATGGTAACAGGCACGTTGCCACAAGACTGAACATTAACTTTTGTTTTATTATAAACAACAAGAAAAAAAAAAATATATATATATAGAGAGAGAGAGAGAGAGAGATTTTTTTCCCTATGTTGGTACGTCTGTCATAAGCAGCATCCTTGTGAAATTGCAAGTCATTCTATCAAGTAGTTTGCTTTATTCAGCTATCTAAAGCAAAAGCGTTGTCTGTATCCCTTGAAATGGATAAAATTGAGTACCGTGCCGTTATAAAATTCTTTGTAAAAGAAGGTTTAATGCCAAAAGAAATTCATTCGAAGTTCATAAAAAGTTTATGGGCACTCTTCTCATTCGTTTTTGACGATTAAGAAATGGGCTGCCCAGTTTAAACGTGGCCGTACCAACCTTGAAGATGATCGACGTGAAGGGCCTCACGTGGATCATCTTCAAGGTGATCCACGTGACGCCCTTACACTTTAAAAAAAAGTGTAACAACACCAGAAATCATTGATCGAGTGCACGATATGGTATTGGATGACTAGCGAGTCAAAGTGCGTGAAATTGCTGAGACTATAGGCATTTCAAAAGAACGTGCAGGATATATTTTGCATGAAGAATTGCAAACGAAAAAGCTTTGCACAAGATGGTTGCCGCGCTTGTTCACAGCAGATCAAAAACGCACTCGCATGAAAATCTCTAAAACTGATTTTGTGCGTCGATTTATTACTATGGATGAGACTTGGATTCATCATTACACATCAGAATCCAAACACCAATCAAAACAGTGGACAGAAGCCGGTTTTTCAGTGCCAAAGAAGACAAAATCAGTTCCATCAGCAGGAAAGGTCATGGCATCGGTGTTTTGTGATGCTAAAGGCCAGGGCCGCGCCAACCCGAGGGTGCACCGCACCCGGGCGGAAACATTGATAGGGTGGCATTTTATGTAGTTAATATCTAATTTGGATTATACAATGCAATATTAGGGGCGGCCGATAAAAGTTTGTACCCGAGCGGCAAATACCCATGGCATACCACTGCTAAAGGCATTTTGTTTATTAATTATCTTGAAAAGGGTAAAACAATAACCGGAGAATATTATTCCGATCTTTTAACCAGACTAGAGGAAAAAATTCGTGAGAAAAGACCCGGTTTGCAGAAGAAAAAAATCATCTTTCATCAGGACAATGCACCTGCCCACAAAGGTGTTTTGGCAATGGGAAAATTAAGGGATCTGCACTATGAATTGTTGGAACATCCACCCTATTCCCCAGATTTGGCTCCCTCTGACTTCTGTCTCTTCCCAAAAACTAAAACTCTTCTTCGCTGGTCAGCGTTTGTCTTCGAATCAAGAGGTGATTGCAGCTGTAGAGGGGTACTTTGCAGATCTTACTGAGAACCACTATAGGGAGGGGATAATTGGTCTGCAGCTTGGCTAGAATAAATGCATTAGTCGTAAGGGAGATTATGTTGAAAAAAAAAATCTTTAAATTATAAATTCGTTTTTTCATTGTTAGGCCGAGAACTTTTCAGACCACCCTCGCATTTTCGATGAAACAGAGTACTCGGAGAGAAACCAACTCCCACAACCCAAAACTCGAGGTTAACTCGATGCTTAAAAAAAAAAGCAAAAGGTTTCCCTAATATGTAATTCTGAAATGGAATTTTTCTATTTTACATAAAAGTAAATAAATATTATTTGTAGAATACTGTTCCAGAAGAAAACAACCTCGAGCATATTTATTTTAAATATGCTCGAGGTTGTTTTTAATCTTTAAAATATCATTAATGCTTAAATAAATTGGAATAAAAAAGCCAATGATGTAACACAAGGGATACTCCTTAATAAAATAGGCAAAATATCCATAAATATTAATGAAACTAAATATTTCATAATAATAATCTATCTAAGCACTCCGAGTAAAAATTGGCCTTCATCTGAGCTCAAAATATCTATAAATCATAATTTTAAAAGCATATTAGCATCACATAAACCTTCTCTATGGAGTCCCAGATTCACTGCAGAAGGCCACCCTGCACCACGCAACATTACACAATCCACCACATGCACTGCAGACTACACCATCCTATATGTATTTTTGTCTGTTAATTGCTTGTGTTCTTTGGTTAGTTTGTCTGTTTTACGGGAAGAAAAAAAATGACTTCCATGTCTGCATGTGATCTCACTTTCAGATCACACCGCTAACTCACCTTCAGATGAAAAGTCCATATAAAAGTTTGAGGAGAATCAATATAAACATCATGAGGAGAATCGAACTTGGATCTTTTTTCAGTTTTTAAACAAATGTTTAAATAAATAAATATTCAAACATTTGTCTTGGTATATTACAAAAAAAGTAGATTTAAAAAAAAAAGTACATAAATGATTTAATTATGCTCTTTAGTGTGTTGTTTTGTTTATTGGTTTCAATGTTTCCATAGTCTGTCATTACAATAATTAAGACCAGTATGCGAAGCAGTGGATAACCAATCCTTTCAGATTTTTTTTTTATGAAAACGAAACACACATTAAACTGTGTATTGCTAACCGCTTCGATCTTCCTGTTTATCTCTGGTCTTATGATAGTAGTGGACTATTAAAATGTCATGTGAACAGTGAGAAGCTATAATTAAATCGGCTTTTTTGGATTGGTGTGGAACTAATTAATTGCTGTTAGTGAAGGTTCAGTAAGACCGCATTCAAATTAAATGCATTAGACGCTCCCTAATAAGGGCTAATTACTTTGGGGAGGCTACGAGTTTGGGAAAGCACTCTAGATTGATATCAGCAAGGACGATATTTTACTCAGGATCGATGCTTGTAAGGAAAGAGAAGGATTAGATTTTGTTCAACTCAATTCTTCTAATAAAAATGTCAATAATATTATGAGAGTTAAAATAATGCAAACGTTTTAAACATTACCCAATTAACAGACATGATTTGCGGAACCTTCATGGGCATGTTCTTTATCTTAACAACTTCTGCTGTGTTTTCCAATACTTATGGCAACAAAGTGTGCACACGCTACACGCTTTTTTATTTATTAATTATTTTTTTATTCTTTTTATATTGAAATACGGAACCTGGAGATTTTTTTTTATTATTATTTATGAAAAACCACTTATTTTAAACACCTTCGTGGCTTATGGGCCACTCTATACAGTACTGTCGACTGGGGTAGCATAGAGGCAGCCATATTGCGGAAGGCGCCGACGTTACAGATGAAAAGTCCATATAAACTTCTTTCATATGGACTTTTTTCGTCCATAAGAACTTCTTCTTCCAATCGTTAACTGATTAAAAATTATTTGCGAACAGCAGTGACCCAAGAAAGATTGGTTGGTCTAGCAAATGCCTTTAACCTTGGAGAAGGTTAAAGGCATTTTCTAGAGTAACAAACAATAGTCGCCTGTCGCTATTTTCATTCACTGAAAATGAATGTGCTGCTTCCAACAGGACTCTTCTCCCTAACTACGAAGCATGGTGATCAAAGTAGAGATAGGTATAGAGATCCTTTTTCATGGAATGGTATTAGACTGGTGATTTATGTCGCTGGTACATTGATGGCATCCTACATATTGACGGAAGGTAACGATCAATTGACTGGCTGTTTTGGAGTCTCTCCCCCCCTATTTTTAACCTATATTGCATTTACATGATCGTTTTTGACAGATGATTTTACCAATTGTCTCATAACATAGGCTTACTCTCAGAAAACTCGTGTTATTCATCCCACAAATAAAAAAAAAGCAAAGTGGACAAAAGAATTTGCAATTTACAGACAGACCCTAAAATTTCCGCTTCTCACCATCGCCGAGGTTGAGTGCATTCTCACAGCATTCTAGATGAGAGACGATTTCCTAATGCTAACTGCTTATTTGAATGTCTTCCTATGCGCATTACCCGCGCTGAAGAACGACTAATACTAGAGGAAAATTTCCTCTACTTGGTGACTGGAGTTGAACCTGTTTTTTTTTTTTTTTTTTTTTTTTTTTTTCAGCTCTAGTATTATGAAAGTCACAACGAGTCTATGCAGCTCTCTTTTCATAATTTCTAATTTCATAAAATGGTGTTCCTCGGTGTCCCCACATTTGATAATGCTTACGATCATGTACATTCTAAGCCAGTTACTATCAATTTGCTGTAATTCAAATAATTAATACTGCATTCCACAATTCCACAAATAGACTTGAAAGTCAAAAAGGTTCTAACCAGTGGTGAGAGCTATAAGAGGCTCGCGAGGGCTCGCGCAAGCCCCTTTTTTTCTCAAATTTGCGAGCCCCTTGTTCGGCACAATTTTTTATTATTTCTTGTTTACATGTTTATTTTTTCAAAAAAAAAACATTTTTTTTTAAACATATTAAGCGACAAACTCAAACGGTAAACTAACAAAAATTAGTCTATTCGGCAGTGTATAGATTATTTGGAATTATTGTTTCAAATCCTCTATAACGAATGCGCCCAAGTTTGAAAATAAAATAAGCGCATGCGCTATCTTTACCCTTCTCCCTTCTGGTAGCCAATCGTATGGTAAAACCAGTAGCCAATCAAATGTTTTATAAAAGATTTCATTCTTATTATATTTTGATAGTTAAAAAATGTTTTTCTTATGTAAGATAAATTAACACAGTTGATTGTATGCAAATATTTCATGTTTAGATCATGAAATATTTGTTTAAAAATAATAGCTTTTAGAGGTTGATTGCCCTCTCATACTTTTTGATTGGAATTTGTACAGAAGCTATATTAATAAAAGTTTTTGTGTGAAATCGGCCTTTTATTTATTTATTTATTATTATTATTTTTTTTTTTTGCTCGACGATGCGAGCCCTTTGTTAAAATTTCCATAGCTTACCGCTGGTTCTAACATCAGCCATACTGCCTACCACTAATACGAGGGTTGTTTGAAAAGTTTGGTAAATTTCCAATAGACGGCGACACAATTCGTTTATTCATACCAGTGTCGGCACGTATCATCTTTTTCATGACCCTCCCCCTGACAAAATTTTAGCAACGTGCGACGCGTAGTTCTCATTTGACAAACATTTAAATTGACCGTGTTCGCATTTTTCATAAAAATGGAGAAAAACGAGTTTCGTGCAGTGATAAAACACATTTATTTGAAGAAGTGGACGGCCGCGCAGATCAAAGCCGAGTTAGACGCAGCTCATGAGGACTCTGTACCAGCATTAAAGACTATTTATTTTTTGATAAATGAGTTTAAACGTGATCGTAAGTCCATCGAAGACGAAACACGCTCCGGACGACTGACTGAGGTCACTACAAAGGAAATGATTGACAAAATCCATGGTATCGTCATGGAAGACCACCGAGTGAAAGTGCGCGAGATTGCTGAGATTGTAGGCATCTCAACTGAAGGGGTGTATAATATCCTGCACAAAAAATTGCACATGAAGAAGCTGTGTGAGCTTTTTGACTGACCATCAAAAACGCATGCGAAAAGACATTTCAATGCAGTGTTTGGCGATGTTGAATCGAAATTCGCAGGATTTTTTGCTTCGATTCGTGACTGTACGAAACTTGGATTCACCACTATACACCTGAGTCCAAGCGGCAGTCAAAACGGTGGACAATGCCCACTGAAAGAGCACCGAAAAAAAAGCAAAGACCGTTTTGTCAGCTGGGAAGGTGATGGCCACGGTTTTTTTGGGATTCCCAAGGAATTATCATGATATACTATTTGGAAAAGGGCAAGACAATAACAGGCATCTATTATGAGTCATTGTTGGACCGTTTAAAAGAAGAACTGAAGAAAAAAATGGCCAAGATTGGCGCACAAAAAAAATGGTCATTCATCAAGACAATGCACCGTCCCACACATCTGCCGTGCAATGACAAAATTGCACGAATTGAGGTTCCAATTGGTTCCACATCCATCATATTCTCCGGACTTGGCCCCATGTGACTTCTTCTGGTTCCCCAAGCTTAAAAATTTGACTCGGCGGGAAAAAATTTTCTTCCAATGAGGATGTCATCAAGGCTGTCAGTGACTATTTTGCACAATTTGACAAATCCTACTTTTTAGATGGGATGAAAAAATTGGAAACTCGCTGGACCTTCCGAGCGTAGACCTCGATGGAGACTATGTTGAGAAATGAAGGTGATTTTTTCCAAAACAAAATGTGATTAACTTTTTTTTTACCAAACTTTTCAAACAATCCTCGTATTATGGAATTTCCTTCCATTTTCCTTACATACACCCAATTGCTATCGTTCATTTCTTCCGGAGGAATATCCTGCTACTTTTAAGATATAATATTTATTAGAAAAGCCTGAATTCATGGCTTGAACTGACGTTTTTTTTTATTATTTTTTTTTAAACTCGAAGTTTATATTATGGACAAAATATCTAAATTTACAAGACCTGTTGTCGGTTGACCTGGAACACGTTGTATTGCGACAATGTGTTATTTCCAGAGATGAAGTAATTTGTAAAAGATGCTGTTTCCTTGAACCAGTAAGTGCTTTTAATTTGTTTACTCATCTGGTATGTAAAGTGTAGAGGTAATAATAACCGTTGATCCAATAGAATTTTCTCTTTGTGTGTACCGCATACTCTGTTAAAACTGACATTTAAAAAAAAAAAAAAAATTCGTCATGAATCTATCCAAACTTTCCAGTGGCTCATTTTAATATTTTCAATGCGTTATTTGTCGTCGATTAGATACAGTCATTGCCCTTCTAGCATTTCTCTCTCTAATGCTAATTTTGGAGGTCACTGACCTTCTAATTTACACGTAACTAGCCATCACCGGTGTCCGTATAGGTAGGAGACACCAATGGCCCACGCCAGCAGACCGAGTAGGAGTGAAAGCCACCCACAAACAAACCGTTACGGGCAAAGGGGGTTGTTTGACAACATTCTCATATGCCGTATTGACACAAGTAACACGTCCCGCGTGTGTGTGTGTGTGTGTGTGTGTGTGTGTGTGTGAAAAGGTGGGGGGTGGGAAAGAAACACCCAGAACGACCCACATAGTGACAGCGGCCGGGTGCCCTTGGGCAGAGGCGGAAATTCCATGTTCGTGATCTAGATTTTACCAGTAAATAGGTACTGGGTTCAAAACCTACACAGTTTAGATGAAAATGATGAAGTGCACGCGCCGTACCTCCAGGCCGTCTGGATTTATCTGATAATGAAGTGCAGAGAACGACTGAATGCGAGATAATCATACGCGATAGCTACTAGGGTTAGTTCCCTAACACGACTACCACCAGAGGGCTGTTGGTGCATTATCAGTGAAAGCCAATTCCTATCTCTTGTAACAGTACGACATTTCTCGGGTATGCCTACTCACGATTCTATAAGAACAGTCCTACTGCTCCGTTAATTCCGATTTTGTGTAACAGGTTTTCAAATTAATAAATATATATCATATAAACTTACTTCCCTTTGATATCGCTTTCAAAATTAATCATATTTCTTCTATCTGTTGTATAAATTTTTAAAACAATTCATAATATAGTTTACGTTACTGATTCTAGTTCGTTTGTTGTCTATGTTTGAAATTTGTCGAGTGAGATTGTATAGTGTGAGATGGAGATGTCATAGGAGGATGAGGTGATGCTATGTACCGGAGAAAGTGGATGACGATCACTGGAAAAGGCTCAGAAAAATTAGCATAGCAAATCAGGCGATCCTAAAAGAAGATTTCAACTATAGTATTATAAATTGGACAGTGGAAAAACGTGTGGTAATAAGGGAGGTGCGTTTTTGGAATCCTCGAATGACCCGTAGTAGGGAGAAGTTACACACACACACACACACACACACACACACACACACACACACACACACACACACACACACACACACACACACAGAGAGAGAGAGAGAGAGAGAGAGAGAGAGAGAGAGAGAGAGAGAGTGGCCATTAAATAAGATAGATTTTTAAGGGCGCACTGTAAATAGAATTGAAAAACGGAACATTTAAAATTTTATTTTAAATTCGGAAAATCCGACTCTGAAACATTTGGTGATCTTAAAACCTTACAAAAATTATGGTCAACAGAAACTTCAGTGATAATATTACAAAGGTAATTAAGTCAACCCAAGCAGATTACTGTAGTGGTAAGACAGACACCGATTACTATATCGCAGCATAGTAATGTGGTAATCCTACCACACTTCGTATAATAATAAAAATACAAACATATAACACATTAAACTTCTTTTGACATATCCTCCTATTTACTTATGAGGTCATTATAAATACATGCAAATGAATAAATAAATGAATATTACAAACTGGTTAAAAGCTATCTCAATATCTTTAGCGGTTTTTTCTAGTATTAACCAATTCAAACAATTAGAAATATCAAACCGTTCTAGAGGAGAAAAGGTACGTCATTTATTCTATATTCTATGAACTATGAAAATAAATTTCTATTTTACTTGACTGTGAAGCACAAATATCCTTTCCAGAATAAATGATTATAATTATATTGCATAATTACTGAGAAAATACAATATAAATAAAATCAACGGCAAAATGAATGTATACTGCAGTTTTATTTTACAATTGGCTCAAGAAAGTGAATATAAATATCTGTTTAAGCATTTTTCCATAAAAATAAAATGTAATTAATATGTAATTAATAAAACCCCTAAATAATTTAATCATGGTTTTTAGCAAATTTTTCAAATGCAATTATTTGAAACAACACCTTTTATTTTTAACAATAAATTTTCCTGAAAAGCATATAATAAGGGGAAAAAAAAAGGGATTATTAGGATCAATCGACCGTGAGATGCGGTGATTGATTCATTCAATCCAATACCCTTGGAGGGTAATGGATGGCAATGTTGTAGCCAATGAAGTTCTAACTGAGGCTCGGCTATTGCTGTTACCCTCCTGCCATGATCAGAGCTTCAATAGCTCAATAATCTTATCCCTACACTGTCCTCTACAGATAACGGGGAAGATGAAAAGCATTCTGCTTCGCCCCTTTAAGCCAGTCCTTATAAGGACTATATAAAAAAAAAGATTAGATATGCCTTAAAGGACCACCGTAACCAACTCTGGAATAACAAAATTCACCAATTAAACACAGAGGATCAATCAATATGGAAAATGATGAAATCACTCCGTTCGAAGCGTTTTACATTTCCTCCAATCCAAGGTGAATCTAATGTTGTCTGCAACGACGAGGAAAAAGCTGAAGCATTTGCTGACAGTTTAGAAAAGAATGCAGCCCCAATTATATCAATACAGATATAAATTTCATAAGTAAAATTCACACCCAAGTGCGTAAAATAACTCAAAATTCCTCACTCCAATCCAATAACAAATCCGTGTCACCAACAGAAATACATGAGATTTTAAGAAAACTAAATAACAAAAAGGCTCCGGGTCCAGATTGAATAACAAACAAGGTACTCAAGTTACTTCCCTGCAAAGGGGTTATGCATCTGGTAGCCATCATTAATGCCATCCTCCGGCTAAATTTTTTTCACAGAGCGATAGAAAATTGCCGACGTTTTCCTAATTTCGAAAGCTATAAAAAATACACAATTTCCTGAAAATTACAAACCAATCAGCCTTCTTTCATGCATAGGTAAAGTAGCCGAACGTGCTATTCTCACACGGGTTCAAGAGGCAACAGATATCAACCATGTTATTCAAGATGAACAATTCGGCTTTAGGAAATATCACTCCACAACGATACAAATTTATAGAGTTATCGAACATATAATATAACCCAAGGGTATGAATGGCACCAACACTCTGGCGCAGTTTTCCTGGAACTCAGGAAAGATAGAGTGTGGCATCACGGACTAATTTTTAAACTACACGAAGTTGGTATTCCATTATCACCAGTTCTACTTATCAAATCATATCTAAATAACAGAAAATTAAAATAAAACTCAACGGTATCAGATCCACAGAGAGGAGAATTACGGCCGGAGTCCCTCAAGGCTCTTGCTATCTCCCCTACTCTTCTCCATATACATGGCAGATCTCCCCAAACTGTCCCCAGCTATCACCGCTCTATATGCCGATGACATAATCATTATAGCCAGATCCCTCCGTCCACACCTGGCCACAATCAAGCTGAAGAGAGCAGTCAATGAATTGGAGGATTGGTACACCAAGTGGCGTATCGCAATTAATCCAAACAAAAGCTCTGCAGTACTTTTCACCAGACGTAAAGCAGAACCGAATACAAGCATACAAATGTTTGGTAAAATACAAGCTGTTCCTATTCAAAAGTGGATATAGCACAGCTATATCCACTTTTGAATAAGAACAGCTTCCTAAGCATAAGCAACAAAATCCTCCTTTTCAAATCGGTAATCAGACCGCAACTAAATTACGCCTCTCCAATTTGGGGGTCACACGACTAAAAGCAACATCAACAGACTTCAGATAATACAGAATAAATGCCTAAGAATGGCATTTAATGCCCCATGGTTCGTCAGAAACATCCAATTACATCAAGAAGCCAATCTTCCAGATATTAAGACCTACATGACAAGCACTGCGGAGAAATTCTTCACAATCACGGATAATCACCCAAATCAGCTAGTTCGACAGGCAGCGGACTACAAGCCCTCAGATCGTTTCAAACATAAAAAACCGAAATCCTCCATCGCAAAAGAAAGCTGATACAGCCTCAACGCTTACAATGAGCGGGTAAATTACCCACAATAATCTCATCACCCACAATCTAAAATCCAGATGAAGGGATAAAGAGTCAAGGACTCAGTCCATCAACCAATTAAGTTTAAAGTAATGCAAAAAAGGATTGTGCTGATCTGTTCTTTTATATTTTTCTTTTTAAAAACGAGAATAACTGGATTTTGAGAACTAATAACAGAATTAAAATCGAATCTAAATTACTTCATTATATAGAGATTTAATTTAATATCAAATTCATCGCTCAACATTAAATATGTCGAAACATTCTAAAGAGTAATATTACTCTTGGTATTTACGACGACTAAATTGTTCATTGGCTCATTATAATTCAGCGAATAGTCTAAATACCAAATCTAAATAGCATGCTGATATTAGTATATTATGTCTCACCAGCTGTTTTTACGGACTATTTGTACTAAATACCAACGGCTACAAGATGAAAGATAATCTGAAACACATTCTTATTTTACTGCTGAAATATTTCAGACATCGTTTTAGGTCCAATAAGAACCCTCTCGATTAATGTTATGTGGGGCACTTAGGCACCAATGCTACTACAGGTACTGCATGTTAATGAATTTATTTTAATATTTGTACTTTGCTTACAAAGCTGAATCGCTGCAGTTAATTGCCGAATAACTTGCTTAAGAAATATATTGGTGTGGTGCGGTTCTAAATATGTGAGTTTAAAACACAAATTTTTGTACGATGACACCCACTATATTGTGTTATTTTTGTTATGATAATACTAATACAAGAATAATGAGTATTCTTCGGGCTGCACCACAAAAGCGAACTGTTTTTAAAGGATACTTAACAGGCATTTAATATACGTGAACCGAGGCAAAAAAAAAAACAAAAAAAAACCCTTCGTACCCATTTTTTTTCTATTCTAAGGAAGAGTTTTATTTTCCATTATAAAACTGCTCGAAATTTCTTAATACTGTAGTAAGAAACATCCTCAAAAACTTTGCACAGAAGTTCCGTTAAAAAAATAAAACTTACGAGGTTTTTTTTTTTTTTTTGGCCAGATGGGTGAAGCAAGAATGCTTTTCTTATTCTCCGTTATCTGTAGAAGAAAATGTATGGATAGGACAATATAGGCTATAAGCTCTGATCATGGCAGAAGAGTAACAGTAATAGCCGAGCCTCAGTTAAAACTTCATTGCTACAACATTGCTATCCATTACCCTCCCTGGCTACCCATATTAGTCGCCTCTTACGATATGCATGGGCTACAGTGGCGATTTTTAAGTAAAGCCCTTTCTAAAAATTAAGACGATCCCCTGACCACTCCCTACGAGTGGCCGAAAGATTGTTCAACTCAGTGACGGGCTTCCCCACTGCTCAGCAGAGCCGCTCATATTCCAGGGAAAAGCATCTACCGAGAAGGCCCCTCACTGGCCAACCGGAGAACACCCTCCCCAGAGACTCAAAATGCTTTCTCTCTCAGGGCAAATTCCTCGAAATCTAAGCCCCCCCCCCGCTGGGAGCAAAATTCCGGAAGAAACCTAAGAGAGCGAAACTCTCGAACTCTGCTTCCCATTTTAATCGCCTCTTACGACATGCATGGGCTACAGTGGCGCTATTCTTATCCTGGCCACCACACGTGGTTAAAACTTGCGAGTGATATTTAGGTGTCTTTAGTTTAAGAATGAATACTTGCAAAATATAACTTTATGGATTTTAGTCGCCTCTTACGACATGCATGGACTACAGTGGCGATATTCTCATCCCAGCCACCACACTTTTTTTGGGGGGGGAGGGGAGATGGACTGAGTCCTTGACTCTTCATCCCTTCATCTGATTGAAGAAAATCTGTGTGGATGGAGTGTTATTGAGCTAAAAGCTCTAGTCATGGCTGAGTAACGGCAATAGCCGAGCCTCAGTTAAAACTTCATTGGCTATAGCATTGCATCCGTTACCCATGAGTCTTCCCTCTCTGTTAAAACTTACGAGTTTTTTTTTTTTTTTTTTTGGCTAGATGGGTGAAACAAAAATACTTTTCATATTCCCCGTTATCTGTAGAAGAAAATGTACGGATGGGCTAATATAGGGCTATAAGCTCTGATCATCATGGCAGGAGGGCAACAGCAATAGCCGAGTCTCAGTTAAAACTTCATTGGCTACAGCATTGCCATCCATTACCCTCCCTGGGTACCCATTTTAGTCGCCTCGTACGATATGCATGGGCTACAGTGGGACTATTCTTATCCCGGCCACCGCACGGGGTATAACTTACGAGTGATCTATATAAAATAAATAATAATAATTTTTTTCTAAAATATTTAGATGTCTTTGGTTTAATAATGAATACTTGTAAAATATAACTTTACTTAATTTAATATTTTTTCGAGTTTTTTAATGTAACACTACATTTTTTATTTGAAAAATAATTTATTCATAGTTTTCGATTAATTCCTTTTCATAATTCAGCAAAACTTATTTTCTTGCAAAATATTCTTTGAATGTCTTCATTACACTTATGTACAATTACCGAAGACGCTGCTGACGTGATTAAGCGATCATCAATCTGTAATATGTATGCACGAAGTTGTGCATACATATTACAGATTGATGCACTACTGATTCATCCTTTGGTATCGTGAACAGTTTGACATACATTAATAGCCGCTGTTGTCATGGGACAAAAAGTGAAAAAGTCCTCTAGAAATCAACTTGATTGAAAAAGTAATATTCACCTATTGAGTAGATTACTTTTTTGTTTTCTTGAGGAAATCCCAATGGCATGATAACTACTAATCGTAAAGCATGCCAATCTTAGTTATTTATTATTATTATTATATATTTTCTTCTTATATAATTATATATTTATTTTATATGATTATACATTTATTATATAATATATGATTAAATTGCTATTATTATTATTTATTCTCTTAACATAAATAAGAATTATAATATATTTGCTATATTTAGTATTTAGGATATCTCTGTTATTTTAGAATTATTCCCACTTTAGCTAATTTAAATAGTAAAAAAACACAGTATTTTAAATGCTTATTTGTTTCGTAAGTATGATATATTTCTCGCTGTAGTTTAACCAGGAACTAGTAAATAAATAGTTTTAGTCGATAAATAGTTTCTTTGATCAATTAATATACCTTTTTTTTCGGTTGATTGTTGTTCGATGAATTGTAGTTTTATGAACAGTCACTGGATGTTCTGCATAGTTTATAGCACGAAATTATGCTGAACTCGAAGCCCCAATGATCACAGAACTTTAATTATGATCTGAGGTGACATTAAAAGAGAAATAGAAAGTCTTACCGAAATCTTCATTGACATGAATTCTTTCTTGTTAAACGTTAATAAATAAATATTAATTAAAATGTTACTTTTAAATACTATTGGCCTGCTAATACATATAAGATTACGTCATTTAAAAAAATTACGTAATCTTGTATGAATTAGCAGAAAAATCCTCGAACACTAGCGGTTAAAAATGGTATTAGAAATATCGCAAAAATGCCAGTAGATTTCAGATAACATTAGACAGACAACTTATGCTATCACAATAGATTGTTTACCTATAAAAGGTTTCTCGTTCAGGAATCAACTCGAAATGAGATCTAAAAAAAAAGTTATTTATCTAAAAAAAAACAAAATATCTTTGTATTTCAGTAGCTTGAATAACAAAACTCGTTGGTTATTAGCAGGGAATGATAGGCATTAATATTTTATTATTACACTACACTGACGTTGGATTACAGTATAGTCGGCATACTTCCATTCTCTATAGAGTAGTTAAAGGTTTTGAATTATGCATTTTCTACTTTTTTTTTTCTCTCTGATTTTAGTGAAAGCAGTTTTTAAGTGGAAGTAATAATATACTAGTTTTTTTGCGCTTGGCAAATCGCACGAAAATTATCTTCCACTGGAAATCATTGGGGACATAATATCGCGATTAAACACCAGATGTTGGAACCGTAATCCCATTTCAGAAATAAAAGCGAACTTAAGCCTCGTGTGGGCTGACAGCCTAAATTACATGGCAAGTCTTGTGGAGCCCCGTATGTTGACCCTGAGCTCCTGTTTGTTCAGTCATCTGGGCGGTAACCTGGACAGGCGTCAATCTTAATCGGCCTACAGGTGTCTTGCCCGTCCTTGCTATTCGTTGGCTGTAGATATTAGAGCGAGGTTGGAGCGCGTGTCAACGAGGAAGTTCTGGTAAACATCAGTATATCAGTGGGAGGATTAAAGAAGAAAAAAAAAGAAGCAGGGTTTTCAGTGGAAACTGTAAGAAAAGGGATTTCCTCCCACCCTTTTTTTTTGTTTCTAAATATTAACAAATTTATTCAAATTTTGTCACACTTTGAAACTGCATCAACGGCATTTTTGCATGGAGCTATTGCAAACGGTTTTTCAAATTTCTTATACTACAACTTGAATTCGGAGTTCAAAATTGCTGGATTTGTATAAGGCAAATCACCTGCATAAAATTCACATAATTGACGAAAATCTTCCATTGCACTTGCTGTTGGAGCATCTTTTCCATTTGGTAGAAGAGAAAAAAAAAAATCTAAATGTTGCGGTACCGAGCGAAACGTTCATGAAGTTGAGTCAATATTTGGTCAATAAATGGAATGAAATAGTTCTCCTGAAATACACTTCTACAGAATCGGCTGGAATATTGGACCTTAATGTTTGTTTTGATGAAGTCCTTGGCTTTTTAATGTCAATTTTAAAATTATTGGCTTTTATACATGCTTCATCGTAAATATCTTTAAATGAAGAATCTGATGTTTCACGAACGGTATTTAATTGAGCTCGACAACATCGACATCATCAACAAAATTTAGGGCAATTAAGAGGTCACATCAGATTTTTGCATTATTTTACACAATGGTAAGGTGCACGCAAATATTTTTTGCAAGCTAAATAAAGATATTATAAATCTTAAAAGATATTAATATTATAATATTATAAACAACAAGGACGTCCTGTCTTTTAGGGGTATTGAAGAAATTGTGTACCTTTTCAATTATGTCAATACAATTTCTTATTTGTCACAGATATGGCATTTCCAAGTGCCAAATTCAAACTATGTGATGCACAATGAACATAGGTCAGTGAATAAGGTACAAGCAGTCTGTGTAATATATTTCTCAACAAATAGTGCAATTAGAGACAACTGGGATAAAAACGACACTAATTAATAAATCACATGTCCCCTCATACAGAAACTATGCTGTATATATAGACTCAAGCAAAACCATATGTTGCACCGGCAAACACAGTATCTAACTTAAAACTATTGTTAGTAATTAGATTGTTTAACTTTTTCTTTTTTGAGGGGAGGGGGTGGCAGGGCCCTTTAGCCAACTCCCTGGGTGCGCCACTGTGGCCAGTTTTTCATGCACTTTTTTCTTCTAATCTACTATCCCCTAGTATTGACGCATGAATAAACCATACATGTGGTTTAATTGCAGTGATGGCTGGTGTATTATGTTCCAGATGTCCATCTGTCTGAATTTTAAAGGTCTTATAATATCTTGGCATTTTTATTTTCAATGACTTTTCAAACTAAGTGTGTTCTCAAGAGGTTTTATAAGTTTGGAATCCATATTTCGTACGCAAGCTTCAATGTACAGCTTCTGCTACCCGATCCTGACTTTGCTTATAGTCTAAATGAGTAATCTTACTGCAAGAACTAATTAGATGGTCCACTGTCTCTTGTTTAACTCAACACAGTAAGCATTTGCTAACGTTACGGATCTTTTCAATCTTAGCGCTGATTGCATTCGTTTTTAGTGCTTGTTCTTGAGCAGCAAGTATCAGACCTTCTCTCTTTCTTCATGCTGCCTTGATGAAGCCATTGCCAAGTTAAACGACTGTCAACCTCAATATCTTTGAAATATTGTTCATGGCGTGCTTTATTTACAACATTTCCTTCTCCTTGTACTGCTTTTTTGAATCGACTGCATTCGCTACTTTTTCTTTGTATGCTTCAAATAGCATCTCTTCTGTATTTACCCTGATTATTATTATTCAAGAAACGTATCGAACATGATATTCAAATAGGATGACATCAGGGGCGAATTCTCCATGCTTGCTGCGCAAGCTCATTACTTGAGAAAGAAGTAATATTTATTTATAATCATTCCATTTAAGCTTTTATTTTTATAGACAAAAGACGTCCTAAGCTTGCGCGGCAATAATTGAGCTTTGCGTTGTGTATCAAAGGCCGATGCTTGCTCATCTAGTCAAAGTAACCTTGGCTTGCTCGGTTGTAGGAGCTTCCAGGTCCTCGCAGCAGTACTGTGATTTCATGCGCGCGTATAGCCATTTCATGTCGTCTCACTCTGTTGCTTAAACACAGTCTATACGCAGCCAACGTAGCTCTAGCCAGTGAGCTTCAGCCAGCCTTTACAAGTGTGGGAAAATTAAATGACAACCAATTTTTATGACGATCTTATTGACTAGTTCATAAAGAAGAACCGTAGGGTAGAAATTGTATTCTAGTAGCTAAATTGAAAAAGATAGAATATCATTTGTAAAATAAATGTTGTATTTGTATGATTAAATGTACTGTATATAGTTTTAAATGGTCAGTAATTCATTATTCCGCTAATCAGATTTCAATCACACCTCTCACTCCCTGAATGATAACAAGAGCAAGATTGATTTTAAAACCAGCATTCGCCCCTGGATGACATTATCTTCTTACATTATTGTGCAAGCGGGTTCGAAACTCAATGGGGGTATGGAGGTTCGGGAATATTTTTTATTATCCAGTGTAAGACCACCATCCTGATTATTGGCGGTATAAAGTTCCATGTTTGGTCACTAAGTTTCTAGATTTCCTAATCCTTAAAACTCATCCACAGTAATAGAGTACGAGAGCTTTACAACCTTTGGTGGATGGGATTCACATGAAATAAAATATTTCAGATATTGAGGCATAAGTTTTAGTAAGGAAACTGGACTGATCAAATATCGTTAGAATTCTGATTAATGAAATGAACTTAATTAATGCAAACGCGAAGGACATTAATTAAAAGCAGGTATCAAGTCCTTGCGTGAGCTGATTAGTATATTAATCATAGATAGATCATTGATTCGAAGTGATTACTTTGATTTGTGCGAACCTGTTTCGAATGTCATGTGATCCATGCAAAACAAATGGCGGTTGCTTCGTCCTTAAGTATTATTTTAAGCGTTTTAACTGGCAAACAAACTCTCTCGGGCTTTTTTTTATTATTGTTTCCTTAAGTCAAAAGTGCTCGAAGTTTTCTATTATTTCAAGTTTTGCATCCTCGCGATATTCCAAAGAGAGAGAGTGAAATCACAAGATGATCATTTCATTAATCATCTTGTGATGCATTTAGATTATCTAAATGGAGTTTGTCTTATTAGCCCGCAATTACTGTTCATACAGTTATGGTACCCTTTTAAGGAACTTGCTGACGATTATGACAGCATTGTATTTCCAGGTTTAGATTATATTTGGTCTAAAGAAAATTTATCGTCTGACGTAATGAATTCTAAGCAAATATTTAACTCTTACTTCATCTTGAATTCATATCACAACTGCGCATTTGTTATGTCATTCAAGGCACCCAATTGAAGAAACTGAACGAAGCAAGAGAGTGTGTTATTTAATATTTTGATATCTAACTTAAACCAACGTGGATGTTGATTTTGTACCACTGCCTACCAACAACACGTTCTATCTGGAGACGATTTATTTATGAGTTAGTTTTAGGCAACCTGGGAGACTCTGTTTGTAGTGGATGACTCATCGTTAGCTCGTAGGCATGTACAGTATATCGTCATCCTGGAGTTTCTTATAAGGCAGTTAAAGAGCATGACTCCAGGATGCACAAATATAGGGTGGAGGAAAAAGGTTGTTAAAATTCAGAGGACACACAGCCAGAGGTGCGCATCTCCGTGATCTGGAAGGTAAACTTGATGCAAAGAGTGCAAGGGGGAAAATTGTACGCACTAGAATAAGCGTTTTTTTTTTTTTTTTTGTTAAATAATAATCACACTTTTTTACTTTTTTTTTTCTGTTTTATAGGACAGAGATCATTAATCAAGTCCAATTTCTTAGTATATTCACGTCATGTGATCTATTCAGAAAGTGTAAACACAACCTTGACCTTGCTTTAGTCACTGAGTGGGGGTTCACACTAAATCACCCCCGAGATGTCATGTGAATTTGTCCGGACGACGTGCGGGATAGAAAGGAATAAGAAATTACACCCTTAGGGATAAAAATATTTTATCCATTGGGCCTGCCACAATTTTAGGTGAACGTTTGCTTCTCGTCCGTCAATATTCATATAGTAATTTCTCTCGTTTGACCCATCACAGCAGATAATTAACATTCATGAAAAATAAATAAATAAAATAATTAAGCCACTGCTGCACAACAAAATATTTATAATGAACTATATTTATTCCAATTTTAGTATGCATTTCACCCATTAATTTCATTTTATCCGTTCAGACGTTATTCTTGGACTTTTGTCTAAACAGATTTTATTCAAATTTGGTATGTGAATCCCTTACAAATATTTGTCAAGCGGTCCTAGTTTTTTATTTCGAACCATTCGCGAGTATCAAACCTGTTATATACAGACAGTTATAATGGATAATATTCATGAGGTGTAAGGCGTCGAGAGTATTGTGGTTAAACTAGTCGTTGGTTCAAGGCTAGCTACTGACTAATTTCTTTCTTTTTTCTTTTTTGAAAAAAAAATTACGATATGAAATTATCATTATTTTTTTTCTTCCTCCCACTATAATTGGACTGTTTGTATAATAATAATAATAATACTACTACTACTAATAATAATAATAATAATAATAATTCCATTTTTTATTTTATAACATAAGACAAAATTTATTTTAATTTTAAATAATTATTAAATTTAATTTAATAGCATTCCGGATAGAATGCAATCCAGAAACTCATGTTTTATTTTTGCAATTTTTTCTTATGATTCTCACGAATTATTTCCATCTTCGAAAAAAACATTGACTTCACAAAAAAATAGCGAAACTTCGAAAGATTATTTTTGAGTGATTATTACGCTGACCTGAATAAACAACTTCACTTACTAAAATATGGTCCATTCAAGGTGCATTTTGCAAGCAATGATTCAAATATCCAAGAAAAAGAAGTGAATTTTTGACCAATTGCTTGGAGCAGCTGACTGACCTTGAATAGTACGCTGGCGAATAACACTAGATACCATTACCCAACAGCTGAAAGAGAGAGAGAGAGAGAGAGAGAGAGAGAGAGAGAGAGAGAAATGCTGTAGAATTTTAACTTCATTCAGCCTTATTCATTAATCAAGTTGCAGTGTGAAGAAATAAGCAATGAGGCCAACAGAGTCTGTGAAAATATTTGCAAAGGATGTGTCAGTTTCAATGACTGATTGCCCAAGAAGCATTAGTACATAGATCTTAAACGCTTTAACCGGAGAACTGAATGTAGTGATTAATAATAGTAACACATATTAGTTACTAATACTATTTCCCCCCGTAACGCAGTTATTAGCTCTTCAGAACTATAACCAGTATAGAAGGATGCAAGTTTTAATACATGCGTAGGCGATCAAATAATGTTAATTATGATAAATAGAACACTATTTAGCGTTTAGGAATACGAGATGGCGACAGTTGTTTGTTGCGCTACAGCCCTGAAGCTATCAGAAATCATAGGTAGTTATGAACTCAACGATCAGTGACTTGGGGTAGAGATTGGCTACCCTTAGGTTGTTTCTTTATATTTATATCACCTTGGCAAATGCATTGTAAAAACAGTGATGCTGCATCATTCAAAGCATTTTAAATTGTTCTTATTGCTTTGAATTGTGCACTGCTTTTTTTTTTTTTTTTTGTAGAATATCTCAATGCTTTTAATCAAGATTCAAATATCGTACAAAATATAATTTCGGTTAATCACACAGACTTTAAATTCCAGTGAATTAATTTTTGTGTGATTAATCAGATAATGATTCTTCGTTCCAATTAAAGAGTCTTTCTAAACCATCAACAGCACTAGTACACGCCTCCCTTTTCACTATAGCTATTAACAAAAACCGATCTAATTAATATGACAATTTCACATACCAGTGAAACCTTCTAAATGCATAGAAGCATACTCGCTTACTCAAAGCATATAAGTCGCTCAATAAAACCATTATTATCACTTTATTGACATATACAATCGTTTAATTAAGAAAATATCAAGAGTTCAAGTGTACAATTTTTGGGGAAAAAACAAAACAAAACAAAAAAAAAAAAACAGGGAATTCCAAACAAATTTTTTTACCGAATAATCTTCAAACAGTAATTATCTCTTTTTTCTTTTTTTTTGTAATATTTTCGTAAAGAAAATATTGAAAAACAAAAAGACAATGAAAAATAAAAAGAAATTTTTTATAATATTGTTAGGATATGTTTCCTCGGATTCATTTGTAATTTGCATGCTAGAAAGGAAAACCAAACTCATGAAATATCGAAATATTCCAAACATGACAATCATGATTAAGTTTGTATTTAAATATCTCGCTACTTGCTGTCGCATTAACCAGTTCTTCTTGTTTGACTTTCCGATCTGTCAATGATAGTGTCGATTGAGAAGACTTCACTGCGTTGGATTCTTGTCTCATAGCATTAAGGAACATGCCAAGAACTTGCATTCTTTCAACACTACCATTTGAGGAATTTATTTCTTCAGCTACGGTAGAAGAAAGGTGTAATCTGTTTTATCCATCAAATTCTTCTAAAGAAAATCTTTCTTATTTGAAGCCACCGAATCACATATTCATCTAGTTAGTGATGCCATCTTTGTTTCTTAGGCTTTTTATAACCATTAGGCGCCAACTGCCAGATTGAATTTTTTGTTGTTGTTAATTCTGTTATCTAACATACCTGATATCTGTAAGAGGGGAAAAAAAAAAGACGGATGTCACATTGATGAAATAATCATGGAATAAATAAGCAGTTAGATGAATGCCAATGGTACACTTACCGATGAGTTTTTTTTTTGTTTGTTTGTTTGTATTTTAAAGAAGGCATGGATGCTATTTCTCAGAAAAGACTTGACAAAAAAGCATGTCGGTTAGTGAAGAATGAAAAAAGATTAACTGTATGAAAACGAAAGAACCTCGTGCTATATTAAATACAAAATGGCGACCAGAACTACAACTTCAATGTTCATTTCATCCCAACTACTGCTGCAACAGCTTTTATTTTTTCTTTGTCAACTTTAGTACCACACTAGTTTGATACCCTGAGAACAAGAACTGGACATGATTCTGAATGTGTGACTTTTTCTTTTATCCCAAATTTAATTAAGAGGTACGAGATTTCTTAGATATCGACATAACTTTGCAAAACATGACGAGAAGGATTTTAAGAATAACAAAAAAAACACATTTATGGTAACCTAATAAACCAAACATATCTTGCAGGAGAAATTATGAGGTCTCTCTCTGTAGCTTCGGGTCCTAGATGGAAATTGAGCTAGTGTGTTTAAGAAAATAGTAGCCTTGACGGTTTCGATGATGCTTTTCGTTGGAAAGACCTGAGTTCGAATGCAGTCTAGGATGCGAAAAGATTTTATCAAGGCTTTTTAATTGGAGATGAGTTAGCAGATCTCATATGGAATGGTAATGTTTTATCTTCCCGGTAACTCGGGTTTTTCACCTTTCATACAGGAAAACCGGCTAGGAGAATACACGTATAAGAGAATATACAGCATACTTATAGGCACAGGGCTAAAACCATCTTATCATGGTTACAAAATCCAAGGATACATTGGACTGTTACGGGCGCTTTTGGACCATGAAGA
The DNA here is from genome assembly GCF_054136105.1 of Typopeltis vanoorti. Classification (NCBI taxonomy): domain Eukaryota; kingdom Metazoa; phylum Arthropoda; class Arachnida; order Uropygi; family Thelyphonidae; genus Typopeltis; species Typopeltis vanoorti. Next base: position 119,418,127 of record NC_143559.1, read on the forward strand.
ACCGCAGAAGGGCGAAAATATACGGAAGAATATTTTTGTTTTATGAAAACTCCTAATAGTATCGAAACCACAATCGCAACGGATATTTGGCAACATTTGATGCTTCCTACTGGATAAAGGTTGGGTCGGGTTATTTTGATTTGCGACGGAAGCAATTTAGGCTACCATGAGGGCAACGTATATTTCTTTAAATTGCATGTTCCTTAGACTAGTTTGTCTGTTTTTGCGGGATGAAAAACAGAAAGTTTCTATGAACAAAGACCCTACTACTGCCATACGAGATCAACTAATTTACCTCCCACTAAAAAGCCATTACATGGGTTCTTTGAGTCCTAGATGGAAATTGAGCTAGTGCGTTTAAGAAAATAGCAACCTTGAGTGAAATAATTCTTAAGTATAAACACCTTCCCCGTCGCTTTGTGTGCTTGTGTGTGTATGTTCTGCTGCAAACTTAGTAAGCGGGCCATACTGAAATCTTCCAATAAGAATTTGGAGATGTAACTTTGAGTAGATAGAAGACATTCTAACGTGATGAATCCAAGACATTGATGATGATCACTTTCTTTGATTGATGCATCAAGCATTTCTTCGCCAAATTTGTGACCATAATCAGAATGTCTACAGATCCATTTTCCAACATCATGAAAATGAAATTCGTCGAAAATGGCTTATAAATGGTCTTCCAGTACGTGTTTTCTGCAACTGTTAATGCACCATATCATGTGTTCCTAAACGTCCAAGAGTTCTTATCCAAGCAATTCTTATCAATCCCTGTGGTTCACCACCTATCCTACTCACCGATTAGTCTTTAATTCCTCTTATTTTCTAAGCGGCAAAGTTACCTGAAGAGAAAAGGATTTCAAGACTTCTGAAATAGAAACAGGGCTGCTCCAAGATACTCCCAAATAGACCTACCAGATGTTGAACGATAGACTAATTATTGCACACAAACAGAGGAATCTAAAAAACGTCTATCCCAAACATTTTTTACTAGTCTCGCAGTTCTAAGGAAATTAAATTAAATGCCTCTCAAGCTCTGGAGATACAACATTTTGGATTTCAGAGCATCAGCGTCGATTGTTATTGAACAGAACTTGTATGTTCCCTGACAGCTGTTTCGAAATAGCAGGTAGAAAACTTAAAACAATTCCCAACATACTCATACCACTGTATTTTTATTTTTTATATAATTTTTTTTTTTGGCTAGATGGGTGAAGCAAAAACCCTTTTCATATTCCCCGTTATCTGTAAAGAAAATGTATGGATAGGGTAATATAGGACTATAAGCTCTGATCATGGCAGGAGGGTTAACAGCAATAGCCGAGCCTCAGTTAAAACTTTATTTTACAGGAGAGTAATGGATGGCAATGCTGTAGCCATCCATTACCCTGCCTGGGTACCCATTTTAGTTGCCTCGTACGACATGCATGGGCTACAGTGGGGTTATTCTTATCCCGGCCACCACTCTGGGTCTCATACCACTGTCCTTAAACGGACTGGATAGATGGGCGAAGCAAGAATGCTTTTCATATTCCCCGTTATCTGTAGAGGACAGTGAAGGATAGGTCATGATATATATAGCTCATGATCAGAGCTATATAAAGCTCTGATCATGGCAGGAGGGTAACAGCAATATAAAGCTCTGATCATGGCAGGAGGATAACAGCAATAGCCGAGCCTTAGTTAGAACGTCATTGGCTACGGTATTGCCATCCATTACCCTCCCTGGATACCCATTTTAGTCGCTCATGCATGTCATTTCGTATGACATGCATGAGCTACATTGGAGCTAATATGTAAGTAAAGCCCTCTCTAAAAATTAGAACGATCCCTAGACCACTCCATAGTGGCCGAGAGATCGTCTCCAACTCAGCGTTGGCTCCACTTACTGATGGGCCCCACCACCGAGCAGAACCACTCATATTCCGGGGAAAAACGTCCACTCACGAGGCCCCTCACGAGCCACGCCGGAGAACACCCTCCCCAGAGACTCAAAATGCTCTCCCAGGGAAAACCCTCCGAAATCAAGCCCCCCCCCCTCACCGGGAGCGAAATTCCGGAAGAAACCTGAGAGAACAAAACTCTCGAAATTCAGCATTTTAGTCGCCTTTTACGACACGCATAGGTTACGGTGGCGCTATTCTTATTCTGGCTACCACACGGGAATCATACCACTGTTCACTGTTAACTTTAATGGCGAGATGGACGTCAATCCCTTGGATTTTTATCCCTTCATCGCTAGATTGTGATTATTTTAATAATGAGAAATTTTTGAGCGCTTGGCTCAAATATCACTGTTCTTAAAAGAACTGGGCGATGGACTGAGTCCTTGACTCTTTATCCCTTCATCTGAATGAAGATAATCTGTGTGGATGGAGTGTTATTGAGCTAAAAAGCTCTAGCCATGGCTGGCCGAGCCTCAGTTAAAACTTCATTGGCTACAGCATTGCCATTTGTTACCCTGGAAGTCCTAAAAAGGACTTTTTCAGTCTCCGGTTTTTCGCTTCCCAAATATCACTGTTCTTAAAGTTCTTAAAAGAACTGGCAGATGGACTGAGTCCTTGGCTCTTTATCCCGTCATCTGAATGAAGAAAATCTATGTGGATGGGGTGTTTTTGAGCTAAAAGCTCTAGTCATGGCTGGGTAACGGCAATAGCCAAGCCTCAGTTAAAACTTCATTGGCTACAGTATTGCCATTTGTTACACTGGAAGTCCTAAAAAGGACTTTTCATAGACCCCTAAATAAATATCACTGTTCTTAAAGTTCTTAAAAGAACTGGGCGATGGACTGAGTCCTTGACTCTTTATCCTGTCATCTGAATGAAGAAAATCTGTATGGACGGAGAGTGTTATTGAGCTAAAAAGCTCTAGTCTGGCTGGGTAACGGCAATAGCCAAGCCTCAGTTAAAACTTCATTGGCTACAGTATTGCCATTTGTTACACTGATTAGTAAGTAAAGGGTAAAATCTCAAAAAAATCGGACGATCTCTAGGCCACTCCATAGTGGGCGAAAGACCGTCCATGTCTCAGCGTTGGTTCAACTCATTGACGGCCGCCCCGTCCAAGCACCCCGACGGGCTCCCCGTTTAAGCAGAACCGCTCAGCGTTGGTTCTACTCAGTGTCGGCCGCCCCGTTCAAGCACCCCAACGGGCTCCCCGACTCCTGAGCAGAACCGCTCAAATTCCGAGGAAAATAATTCACCGACAAGAACCCCTCAGCGGGCCCTGCCGGAGAACACCTTCCCCGGAGACTCAAGGTGCTCCCTTAAGGCAAAAACCCCAAGGGAGCAAACTCAAAAACTCACACCCAGGATAACAGCAACAGCCGAACCTCAGTTAACTTCCTTGGTTCAGCATTGCTAATTGTTACCCTGGAAGTCCTAAAAAGGACTTTTTATAGACCACTAAATAAATATCCCTGTAATCATATATGAAAAAATTAGATTCATAATATGCAAAATTCTAATAGGTGCATTATTAAATGCTAAAAATTAGAGCTCAAATAACATAATTTGATCCAAGTAATACAAATTATTGTAGAATATTATAGTTTCATCTATATTTTATAAATAAATATAGAAAAGTCTTACAATTTTTATAATATACTAGCGAGCTTATTATTTTATTCAGGATTTATTTTTATCACATCGTATTGTGCTTTATTACAATGAAAACCATTAATCTAACTTAAATTACCATAAAAATAATTTAATTTAATAAAATTCATAAAAAAGGGATAAATTAAGAATCTCCTGACAAATAACCAGGAAATAATTTTACTAATTGTTAAAACTTTGTTCCAAATTAAAACTTTCCAGCCTGTTTCAAAACAGGCTCTTCATCTCATATAATTATAATCTTGTGATTTCCTTATATCCACTCCACACTGTTAAATTGAATGTGGGAGCTAACATCATGTGTTTCTAACTGTTGGCCCAAATAACTTAACGCTACACAAGGTTTCAAGCGGGTTCTTTTAAGCTTATATTTATGGTTGCCGTAGAGCAGTCGCTAATAGATATTTTAAATTAAACATCCTACTCTTGAACTACATAAACACAGCTACGTACCAACTTCCTTATTCCATTCCTTTCGACTGCAGATACTTATCATCTAAAAGGCGTTTAAAATGGTGTCAGCAATGTTCGAACACAACGACTCTTTCACTGAATTTGGAAACGGAGATAATTTAACAAAACACAAGTAGGTGTCGCCTTCCTTCGTTCAAAGCTTGCTAAAGCCTATGCTACTTCAGTACGTTGTTTTGTATCACGTTAAGGATCCGAGTTATGAACATTATTTTTGTAACATAACAAAACAAATAATTTAGTGATACAAAATTCGATTTTGAAGTATGATAATATGATGTAAATAAACAACTAGCATTATATATAATAGTACATTTTAACCAGTCACCGTCATCAATATCGCTGTTTTTTTTTGTTTTTTTTATGTATCTGAAACATACAGGTTGCTATGGTAATCCAACAAAGTCGTGAACTATTACCATTTAATTCGTAACCTTCGCGATAGATGGAGTACTGTATCCTTAAAATAATAATAACTGAAAAACTGAAATAATAGCTAATAATAATTGAATAACTTAAACAAAAACTAATAATAATTGAATAACTGAAATAAAAATTCATAATAACCGAAATAGTCAATATTAATTGAAATAAGAACTAATAATAATAATAAAAGCAGACATCACTTAGCAATCATTCAGGTAGAGTTACTGCAGCAATAAATATGACAAGGGCTTATGTAGAAACAGTAGTAGATGAAGTAGAGGTGTTTATGATATTACAGAACCTTGTTGTGAATAATTCTATTAGATTAGATGGCATATCAGCTTGCATATTACGAGAATGTGCTCGGAAATTGACAGTGCCTTTGACCAGATTGTTTGAGTTTCAGCTCTAGTAGAGTCCTAAGGAAATGGAAAGAAGGGGGAAAATGTTTCCGTTGCATAAAGGAGACTCCAAAACAGAAGTACTCGTAGTAAATTATCCACTTATCAGGAATAGTGGTCAAGGTATTGGAGAAGTTGATTGAAAGAAAAATTCGTGATTTTTTTAAATTTGATTTTTATGGCGCAAAGACATCAAAGGTCATAGTACGTCAGGACACAGGTTTCAGAGGTATATATATGGTGAACGGTTAGTATGATAATCACAAACATGGCAAGATTCAAACCCGCTGCCTCTTGGCTGGAGAGTGAATACGCTAACCACTCGGCCGACCAAGCCGTCTCAAAATTCAGGAATGGGTGCATAGCAACCGGATATTGTATGAAGGGCAGCATCATTTGATAAAGGGTAAGTCATGAATCAGTAATTTACTGACTTTTTTTTATAATAACTTAACAGCTGAGTTGGATAAGGGGAATGGTTACACGATGACACTGCTGGATGTTGCAAAAGCATTTGACAGTGTACCGCATGGAACTCTGTTATATAAATTGGCGCAAACGGGTTTGGATATGAAACTAGTGAACTGTGGCAGCCGGTGAAAATTTTAAGTGGGGTGCTGCATATACAAAATAAGAAAAATAATTATTTTTTTTTAGTCAGTAACCGATTTATTAATAAGTAAATTTACATATTAAAAATTTGCTTTATTAAAAATATTATTTGAAAATAATATTTTAAATAATTTTAATATTATATATTAAATTTAATATTAATAATTTTTTAATAATAGTTTTGCGCGCAAGCATACAATTTATCTGTAGCAACACTGCTCGTTGAGTAGTGTCAGATTCACTTTACAGTGACAAGTGCAAACAAATATCGGCGACTCTAGCCGCAACCGAACGTGATAATTCTGACACTGCGTGCGTTAGAGCGCAGTGCATTTGTTTCGCAATCTAAAGCGTTAATCGAACGATTCTAATTATTAACTATTTAATCAGTGTTTAAACATAAGCTGTAACCTTTAACATATTGTATTGCATTTATATAATGTTGTAAGCATTGTTATTATTTATAAACACAAACAAAATTTAATTTTTTTCGTTTTTTCCTTAGGGATGCTGCAGTGTCGCAGTGCTCATGTACAAGCCGCCGCTAGTGAAGCTGATAAAAGGGTTTCTAACGGATAGACAGAGTAGTTTGTGGAGGAGTTAAGTCCAGAAGAAGGTGTGTGGATAGAGTTGTGCCACAGGGCTTTGTACTCGGGGCCATTGCTATTTAACTTGAACATTAATGATATAGAGAATGATCTGAAGGGACTGATCTCCCCCAAATCTTTGAGATGGGGGAGATTCAGTATTTCTGAATAGAGAAATAGTTAATAAGAATGATGTGGCGATCTCGCAAGACGATTAATAGAGATTGATGATTGATGGTATGGGAAAAGAAGAATGGCTCTCAATTTAATGTAGCGAAGTGTAAGGTTATGAATTTAACAACAGTAATAGCAATAACCGAACTGATTCTAAAAGTACTGCGACAAAAAAAATTCAAACGAATGACTAGATACGAAGTGCTCTCAATTCTGCATCAGCTGGAGAGAGGACAGGCTTAGCTCAAGTATTGAGCTGAGCTCAATTTGGCCTCGTTCTTGGCCAAAAAATATTGACAAATAACGCAAAAGCAAAGGGTGAAGCAACTGGTTTTGAATGCGTCAATATTTTTAATCATTTTCGGCGTCTTCATTTAAACACATAAGGACATCTGAGTAATAGCGTTGGTGGATAGTTTGGCCTATAAGAAAGAAGTCTTGATGCAGAAAACAATCTATTTATGGTGTTCGAGGAAATTTTCGTGGCTTTCTTTGGGAGAGATGATGACGATGGTTGTGAAAATACTGTTTCCGATATCTCAAAGATCTCTGACACAGTTTTACCATTTAAAACTAAACTAGATGTAAACTTTGTCCTATCACCTCATTCAAAAATAAAATAAAATAAACTAAAATAAAATAAAAATGAAAAAATAAAAAAAATCACAGAATACTATAAACAAATGAGCATTTAAGTCACTTACATAAAAACACTGCATGCTATAATTATATCATTCAACAAGCTAATTATAATGAACCAAAATAATTATACCTATTTACTAAAACAAAGAGCCAAAGGCTTCATTTCGGCGATGCAAAATTATATAAATTAAGTGAATATTAAATCCAACATCATTTCAAAGCCGGATACAGAAACTATAAAAGTTTCGTAAGCATATTGAGCATTTTCGTGCGAAAAGAAAATGAATATATATATATATATACTGAGAGTTTTTGCTCTCTTAGGAGAGAAAAAACTCTCAGTACGGGAACTTGAAGCGTCGGAGAGGTGTATTTTCCGTAAGCGAACTCTCGCTCGGTGCGTAGTAAAGTATTTACTAAAATAAAGATCCAAAGGCTTAATTTCGAAACTTTTATAGATTTTGTGTTCGGTTTTGAAATGATGTTGGATTTAATATCCACTTAATTTATATAACTATACCTAGTCGATAAATCATTGGGGCAGCCATAAGCTTCCTCCTTGCGGCCATTCTGGGAGCTCTTGTAGCATCTTATACATATTGTTTTAATATGGCGAATGCAGACATATATACGACAAACTTTCCACCAGTTTGTAATATGTTATAGCTATGGAAAAACTTTTATTGGGATTATATTGATCAAGTGTATATAATAAACAGCTACGTTATACCAACTAGTTTCACCAACTAAGTCGGTTGGCATCTTCAGGGTACATAACTGATGTAAAGCACTAAAAAGTAAAAAACTGTTACAAACTAAAATCAACCGATTCCAAAATATTAAACAAAGAACAGAGCGCGAACAATACATTCATAGAGCGTGGATGATATCACTTGTTGTTATTTAGGAACGTTCTATAGTTGGCACTATAATTCAGTTCTGGCGAGTTAAAGGATCTGATAAGGGTCTTCCAGATCACGGGCAAGATTAGTCCTTGGAGGAAGTCATCAACATTTTAGGAAGTTTGATCCCACAAGACATTACTTCTCTGTTCCGTCATTGTTTAACATCAAACTTTTTCTTATGGAATAAAACCATATATCAGCAATTGACTGGCCTTGCAATGGGTAGCCCCCTCTTTCCATCTTGTGCTGATCTCTTTATGGAGGCTTTTGAAAGTAAAATCTTAACTCAAACAGACCCTAAACCCACAGTATGGTGGAGATACGTGGATGATATCTTTATCGTTTGGAACCACACAAAAAAGGACCTGTTCGACTTAAGAAAATCAACTCTCTACACCACACAATCAAATTCACTCTAGAACTTGAAGAAGATAACCAATTATCATTTCTGGACACTTTAATTAAGAAGCTTCCGAATGGTGGTATCAACCTCTCAGTTTACCGTAAACCTACCAATACAGGACGTTATTTACATTTCGCTTCCTCACACCACATATCTCAGAAACTTAGTATTGTACACATGTTGAAGAACCGTGCCTCTCTCCTTACAATAGATCAACAAGACCTCCAGGAAGAGCTATCCCTGATATCCACCAACCTTACCATGAATGGATTTCCTCGAAGACTCGTCCACAAGATACTTTTCTCTGAACCTAGACAAAGACAACAAGATGATGTACGTTATATTTCTACCATCGTCATTCCATACTTAGGAACAGTTTCCAATAAGATTACTAGACTCCTTAGACCACATAAAATAAGAGTGGCCTTTAAACCCACAGAAACGATTAGACAATTCTTAAGATCTCCAAAAGATAGCCATCCTTTCTCCAAATATGCTGGAGTTTATAACATACCATGCTCGTGCGGCTTGAATTACATCGGCCAAACTTCAAGGAGCCTTGAAATTAGGCAAAAAGAACACATAGGCGACGTCAATAATAACAGAGAAGAAAAATCGGGGTTAGCTTTTCATTTCTCAAGAACGAACCATACCATAGAGTAGGAAAGAAGCACAATTCCTTACATGGAGGAGGACTTCCGCTCCCGAATTTTTAAGGAGGCCACAACAGTTGCCCGCTGTACACAAAACTTTAACAGGAACCAAGGACTAATCTTGCCCGTGATCTGGAAGACCCTTATCAGATCCTTCAACTCGCCAGAACTGAATTATAGTGCCAACTATAGAACGTTCCTAAATAACAACAAGTGTTATCATCCACGCTCTATGAATGTATTGTTCGCGCTCTGTTCTTTGTTTAATATTTTGGAATCGGTTGATTTTAGTTTGTAACAGTTTTTTACTTTTTAGTGCCTTACATTAGTTATGTACCCTAAAGATGCCAACAGACTTAGTTGGAACTAGTTGGTATAACGTAGCTGTTTATTATATACACTTGATCAATATAAACCCAGAGCTTTTTGGTCAAGAAAATTAAACGTTTTTTAACATGTTATAGCTATGATAATCCAGCCATGCTTAATGAAAACTTGGCATGCCGGTCCCAAGCCCGAATAAATGGGGAGGGTTGAGCGCAGGGCTAGCAACCCAGTCTCAGAAAAAAATGTTTGCTATGCAAACTGAAACCTTTCAAAATGTGATACCAGACGAAGAAAATAGAACACGAACTTCCACGAACATGAAGCACCTCTGTGAAAGTCCTTCCGGGGAAGCAGATTTGTGGAAGAAAGTGACAGACACCTTACCGAAAGACAAGCTTAGACTTGGATGCTGGAATGTTAGAACCATGTTTGAAACTGGGAAGACATACCAAGTCTGGAGTGTTCTAAGAAAAATACAGATTAGAAATAATGGGATTAAGTGAAACGAGATGGATAAGAACTGGAAAAATCAAATTAAACTCTGATCACTACTTAATCTACTCTGGGAAACAAAATACGAATGACCACACAAAGGGAGTTGCACTAATGATGACAAAGAAAGCTCATGGTACACTAATGGAGTGGAACCCAATATCCGAAAGAATACTAAACGCTATATTTAAAGCCTGTAAGCAGAACATCACAATAATTGCTATATATGCACCAACAAATGATGCGATCCAGGAAGAAAATAATACTTTTTATAACATGCTACAGAGAAGTATAGAAACAACAAATAAAAAAGATATGCAACTTATAATTGGAGAGTTTAATGCTAAGGTTGGAAATGATAATATTAATAAAGAAACTGTTATGGGAAAGTATGTAGAAGGAGAAATAAATGAAAATGGAGAGTTACTTATAGACTTTTGTATGTTTAACCAGCTTTAATAGGAGGGAGTCTCTTCCAACATAAAAAAATACATAAGTGAACATGGATAGCACCAGATAGGAAGACAAAGATCCAAATAGACCATGTACTTATAACAAGGAATTGGAGGAAATCACTCGTGGATGTCAGAATTAAAAGAGGAGCCGAGGCATATTCAGATCACTTTCTCCTAACAGCTACCATGAAAGTAAAAATATTTAAAAATAAACAAACAGTGCACAACAGGAAGAGGTTTAGAATTGAAAAACTCAAAAACAATGAGATTAGGAATAAATTTATAACAACTCTTCAGGATAAATGGGATAAACTCGTAAAAAGAGAAGGAGATGACATAGGAGGAAAATGGACGAAGATTAAAGATATACTAATAAGCACATCAGAAAAGATATTGGGATTTCGAACTAATACAGACAAAGAATGGATATCAGAAAACACTAAATTAAAAATAGAGGAGAGGGATAGAATAAAAGAGAAACTCTTACCGATTGGCGAAAATGTTGAACAAGAACAAACAGAAAGATATAGATAAAGATAAAGAAAGATAAAGAGCAATTAACAAAGAAATAAAAAGAAGTGCCAGAAATGATAAAAGAAAATACATAATCTAGCGCAAGAGGCAGAAGATGCTGCATATATAAATGATACTAGAAAGTTGTATGATATTACAAGAAAATTAAGTGGAAAAATAAACAAAAGGTTAGTTCCCATATACAATAAAGAAGGAAAACTATTATTAAATGAAAAAGAACAGATAAATAGATGGGTGGAATTCTTCTAGGAGAAATTTAAGAAATGATTGATGGTGACCAGAGCCTAGAATTAAATGAACAAAATGCATCATTATACATAAATTTGAACGAAATAACAAAAATAGAAATTACAAAAGCAATAACTCAGATTAAAACAGGTAAAGCACTGGGAGCAGACAACATACCAGGCGATATGCTAAAAGCAAATCCAAAACTTATAGCAGAGATATTATATCCCTTACTAAATGAGGGCAGAAAGAAGAGTGGCCTAAGGAATAGAATACTGGATTACTGGTTAAATTACCTAAAAAAGGGAACCTATCTGAATGCAAAAATTGGAGAGTATAACATTGCTGAGTGTTATAAGTAAAATACTAGCAAGGATAATACTAGAAAGAATCAAAATAGAAATAGAAAAACAACTAGGACTAGAACAAGCAGTATTTAGAGCCAATAGATCATGCTAGATTTTGCAGACGATATCTGCTCACTTTCACAGAAGCACCAACAAATAGAACAAAAAACAACAACACTTGTAGAAACAGCCCAAAAGGTTGGTCTTAGGATAAATAAAAATAAAAGAATGTTGATGAAAATAAATGCAAAGCAAAATAAACAAATAAGAGAAGAAACACCGCTTAAAGAAGTAGAACAGTTTATATACCTTGGTTCAATAGTATCAATAAAAGGAGGAACTACTGAAGATATAAATAGAAGGAAACAGCTGGCTTATTCAACTTTCAACCAACTTAGAAATATTTGGAAAAACAAGAATTTGTCTATAAAAACTAAAATGAGAATATTTAACTCAAATGTAAAGGCAATACTAATGTATGGATCAGAAACGTGGATGTTAAACAAAAAGATAGCTAACAATGTCCAGGTCTTCCTAAACAAGTGTTTAAGGATGATATTTTATACTTCTATTCTACCACATAAAAATCGCAGAACTTCATAGCCAGCAGGGGATATACCCACAACCTGCTAGAGAGAAAATATGCTTTCCAATTCATCTAGTCAAACGAGGATTAATTGTCCGTCATTCGTTTGAAATTAAAATATGATACTTTAAAGACTGTAATTTCATTGCATTTTACATGACAAACCTGTGTTATCATCATTATTTGCTAATATTACATATGATAAAACAAATTAAGTTCTAACAATCAATATATTTACATTACAGAATACGTAGAAAGATAACCGAATTCTTATCGATTTTATTAAGTTTAGAAAAAGCAAAGTACTGAAGGCGATGATTCTGAGTTATTTTGATGCAGTTCTTATACTATTTCATGATTTATTTATTTTGTTTAAAAAAAAATGAGATTCTTTTCAAAATTTTTGATTACAATGCGATTTAAAAGGGGCCGAATGAGTCTACTAAACAGGACATATATTTTGGGCATCTTTTAGATGCCTTGTACATAAACGCGAATTACATTAAAGGCTATTTTATGTTCTCATTAATTAATAGTTCATCCAAACATCTCAGGTGTTCAAGGAACATCAAACAATTGTACGCTTCTAGAAAGCGTGACCTCCAATGCATCTTGACATTACCTTGCATATTTAGCACAGCAGAGAGTTTTAATTTATTAAAAATACCTCAGAGGTCAAACAGTTTCCTGTTAAAGTGTATCTACAGTACGTTGTCTTCTCCAACGCTGGTCTCGTTATTTATCTGACGGCGGATGTGGTTGTTTCACGCGATCTTGAGTTTCGTAATGGAATACGAGCTGTTGATGAGGCACAGAAAGACGTTTGGGGTCTTTCCGTAATGCACCCCCCCCCCCTTTGCACAGTTAATAAACCAAAGTGGGTCACCAAAAACCATTAGAAGTGTTGTGTGTGTGTGTGTGTGTGTGTGTGTGTGTGTGTGTGTGTGTGTGTGTGTGTGTGTGTGTGTGTGTGTGTGTGTGTGTGTGGGAAAATCCATTTTGTGCTTCCCAAAGTGTAGCACCGGGTCAATTGTGGTTAGCCGTACACCTTTGCGTTCATTTACCAAGATCCGAACCCGATGTTTTCAAGACGTAAGGCTTCATGCCCTTGTTCGTGGCGATTCAATTAAGAGCAAGCCTTTGTTGTCTGTTTACGGTAGCTACACCCAAATTCCACCGTTAAAAGATATCAAAGGATTTAGGGGAGGGAAGTTGGGGAGAAGAAGAAGAAGAAGAAGAAAAAGAAAAGTACAGTTCATTCTTTGACGGAATTGACCGAGCGCATCGAGTAAACACTTTATAGTTGAGACGGCGATAGAAAAAGCATGATGGGATTGCAAATACACTTTAGATGACTCTTATCAATAAAGGACGCTCACCCGAAAAAAGGGTTACCGAAGAGTGAAATTGAAAATACACTTTCTTGGCTAATGGCTTCTCCACTTGCTCTGTTCACAACCTCGTATTAAGGCCAATGAATGTCTCAAATAAGGCTTTTAATCAGTAGTAAATAATTAAATCCGATGTTATTAGAAATCGTGGAGAGAATTTAATAGCCACTATAAAATAAACTTAGGATGAGATTGGCAGAAATTTGCAGTAGAATAAAGAATTGAGGTGTAAGTTTACAAATATACCCAGTATTAATATATATATATATATATATAAGAAGGTATATAAGAATCCTTCTTACATATATATAATATGTAAACAGGATTGCATGATCCAGAAATGCTACATATTTGTTTCCATCTATTCTTCCAGACATACAACCGAAAGTTGAAGTCAATACCAGCAACACAACTTCATGATTAGGCTGGGTTTGCCTGGTATGGACTTACGCAGTGCACTGCGTAAGTCCATACTCGCCATTACTAGTACAAATGCACGGTAGACTCGGTACATTTAATTTTATATAGCAGTGTAAGCTAGGCCGTGTTTGATGACACATATACGTATCATTTAAAGATGATCATTCTTAATAACTGCACTGTGGAGATGTATGAGGTCTACTTTAAGTAGTTTGATGTAACTACTGTTTTTCTTCATATAATAAAAGATGTATTCATTGTTTGTACTAATATTTTTTTCAACAGGATCCCATGCACTCTCTGACCTTTACCCCAACTTTTCATCTTTTTATTAAATTTTGAAATAAAATCAACTAATGTCTTTTATTTCGCATATAAGGAATATGCGAGGCCGGTTTAGTCCAATTTAATTTTTGGAGACTGGATGGGCAGTTCAATCTTCGCCGGTAGCCAATCAGAGATAGCTGACAAGAGTGAACATGATTTGAAGAACAGCATAATAAATCAGCTCACAAAAGCCCAAAATTATTGTCGATATTCTTTACAGCTATTTAAAAAAATACTCTTGAGAATTATACCGATAACCCAACTAGCAGAACAAGTTGGAGCTGCTAGAATATAGCAGCTACACTGCTTGGAAAGAAGCAGCATAGTGTGAGGAACAAACAGCCATGACGCCAGTTGTAGGACCTCCTTTCACTGTGATGACTTCAGCAATCCTATGGGGCATACTTTCCACAAGTGTATGATAGCGATCAATAGGAATTTTGGACCATTCATCCTGTAGGTATGTAACAAGGTCCTGAATTGTTGTGGGACAGATGTCCCTTAACCTCACTCTGTGTCAAATTCATCACACAGACGTCCAATAGGGTTTGAGATAAGGGCTCTATGAAGGCCATTCACACTACGCAGTGACAGCAGCAGCCTTATGACAGAGTGCATAGTTTTTCTGAAAGAGACAACGGAAAATTCCATAGAAATCCCACAAAGAAGCATCGCATGGTCCATCCACAATGTTCAGATACCTCTCGGAGTTCAATGTTTGTACCAGAAACAGAGACGAAGCGAGAAAAAAAAAAAAAAAAAAAGAGGATTATACCATTACATCGCCACTTCCGAATGGGGTTACGCAATCTGGTAAGATACGTTCACTGGACATCCGCCACACCGTTCCATCTAAACGATAGAGAGTGTAGCGTGATTCATCACAGCTTTTCGAGCTTCTACGTCCATTGTAGATGCGCTTTGCACCACTGAAGACAACACTGTTCGTTGGTTCGGGTAATGTAGTATGTTGCGGTCCGACCACGTAAACCCGTATTGTAAGCCTCGGTTCTGAATGTTTTTGCGCAGATTCGTGTTCCAGTCGATGCCGAAACTCCGCAATGATTGTGTTGGTTGACCAATGGCGGTTTTTGCATATTATCCTTCGTAGCACCATACGGTCACGTTCGGTGAGTGTGTTGGGTCGTCCACCGCAGGTAACACATAGGGATGGCCTAATTTGTTAACAATTTGCCGAAGAGATTAGCCTGCAACTTGCATCCTATCACAACGCCTCTTTCAAACTCCGTCAGTTCCCTTCTCGCAGCCATTTCACCCGGACACACTGACTTGGGAGCATTATATTCTTTCAGTTTATACTAGATACAAACACATGAGTCGTTGCACGGCACGATGCACCTTGCATTGAGGATTCCGTTGACCTCTCTCCAAGCACTGTATATTAACCTGAATTTCAGTACTGTGGAATAAAAACAGGTACATTTTTTATTGACGTGTCATCTGCTACGACTTTGGAAAACTTAAGAAAGCTAAAATCAAAAAATGCTGAAAAAGTATAAACCTTCTCGAACATTTGCTCTTCAACGGAAAAATTCAGCACACTAAATGACACCAGTAGTGATTTTAAAATTCTACAGAATACTTTGCTCCCAACCTCAAGGCTTAGTTTTCTCTTTAACTGTTTTCGACATCTACACTAGCGATAACTTATCACTGGATTTGTCCGAAAGAAAGAAAGGAGGTTCGTCTATGCTGAAGATGTTTTCCTTATAACCCAGGATATATCTTTCCCGAATTTGGAGACAAGCCTCAACTGGGATTTGAAAATTCACACTTTTAAGATTAGACTTGACTCTTAAACTCTTTCAAAAGTGTAATTCTTTCTTTCACTTAAACATAAAATACCATTCCATGGTTCTGACATTTTCTATAGGGAAAAAACCATACTTTTTCTCAATTCTACCTTACCATAATTCTTGATCACAGTCTTGCTTATAAACAACACTCTTGAAAGTTAAGGCAAGTCTAGTTTTAAGGAATAACATCATAAATGGACTGAAAAATATGAGATATTATCAGGATATCTAATTTTATTACGATTAGGATAATAAAAGATATTATCCTAAATGCTAACACGTTTGGGATAATATATTTGACTCTTTTCTATCTCATTACTACTGCTGCCGAAATAGCCGAGATTATGAGGCTAGTGTATCGTGAGTAAAATGTGTCTGCGTGTGTGATCAGCCCGGTTTGCTTGTGCTAAGGAATGAAAGGAAAAAAAAAACATACCAAAAAAACAAAAAAAAAAACGTGTCACTTCCGTATGAGATACTTTAAGTCACGTTCCAATAAAAATAAACTGCAACGATCCTTCAAAAATAAACCTCAAAGATTGATATCTTTCCGACTATAGTTCATCATCGTCTCTCCCACTGTACCATCACATGCTGAACAAGAACTATTACATACGTAAATCGAACACTACAGTGAGGATTTCTACTTCTTTGAAATGCCTATCTGTTTAGACACAGAAATTACTCCTCCCCTCACCTCTACTTGCTGTAAGAAAAGAAATGACTTTCAATTAAAGAAAATATAAAATGATATTGGGTAATCCTGATGTTAAACTCTAGTAAGATACAGTTTTCCTTCTCTCCTTAAATGAAAATTTCTGGGTAATCAACTAGCACACTGGAAACAAACCCCCAAAATGGAACATCATGATATCAAGAATAAACTCCTAATTGTTTATAAGATAGTGAAATCTAAAGGAATTTGAGCTTCCCTAAATCAGTAGAAGTCCTATTAATACGTTTCGGGCCACACATGATCTGAGAATTCTTTGTGTCCGCAACTAACTCCAGACTATGAATTACATCATAACCTAATGCTACTTTAGGTTATGATGTAACCTAACGTACCATTTTTTTCTCCTCTGTAGTTGAGAGAAATAAAACGAGGATCCAACCATAAGAGTAAATCTTTTTTTGGTTAGATCCTCTTTAACTAATTAGCGCAATTAATAGTACTCATATAGTTGCTTTATTCATTCATCGCTAATATAAATGAATAAATCCTCTTTTTTGTCATCCCTTTAAAGGTTAGGCAATTTTAGCCCTAACGTTTTGGAAATCAGCAGCTAATATTCGTCACAATCACAGCAGTTGAGTGTATTTCTGCCCAAAGCCAGATGAAAGACGATGTGTCTAACCGTAGTGTTTATTTGTAAGTAATTATATGTTCAAAGGTTAATTTTGGTAAGTTGCGAGATGAGGTAAAAACAAGAGTTTCTTCCGGGTGTGGAAAAAAGCTATTTATCCGCGGTAAAGATTAACTCTGGAATCGATTGAAAAAACATCAACAACAACAACTCATATTTTATCATAAACTCGCAATGTAAGAGAAATAGCCTATTGATCTCATTAGTTGCATCTATCTCTTCAATTAAACCAACCCAAAACTTTCCGGACTTTAATTTATTATTATTATTATATTATTATTACATGACACCTCCAGGGAGTCTATAGACTCATTGAGGGAGGGCACTTGGTCTACAACTCTGACTCCACCACTCAATCCACAAATTGCAACTACACCAATGTCATCAACCGTCCACCACCACTAGTATTTCCACAGACAATCACAAACATCCATGCCCATGGCGGGATTCGAACCTGCAGCCTTTTGACTGGAGAGCAGATACGCTAACCACTCAGCCAACCAGGCCGGCAATTTTAACCAATCTAATCTATCCGAGAGTAATCCAGTACACTCAACGATGTTGTATTTAAACATTAATGAGGACAACAAATTCTGCTCTCCTTCCTTTCAAAATTATGGTGTAGTGAACATATACTGGAAGATTCAAACTGCTGTGGCCTATCACTGGATCTCATTACGAGCTGGCTTGTTCTTTCCAAAATGAACTGAAAGACATTTTTTAAATCATATTTTTCTCCATTATATCCTATGAAAATCGTATCGATGAATGAATGCACAAATGTTCCCAAAACCTCTCAAGCTCTATGCACTTCGTGCAAAGGGTTATAATTGTCAAAGATTCTCCAGATTCTCTTAATTCACGTTAATAATAAAGTAGCCACTCAGTGCACTAGAAATAAATATGCCCCATGCACTATAGATACTGTTCGATATTCTGAGTCTTGAACTTGATCTCACTCATTCACCCACTGTTGAAAGGTCTGAGATAAAGATACGAGTATCATTGAGAATGTTGACATTTCCAATAGTGAAGTAAGCATTTAGTTTTCCTTAAATATAAAGCAAATTTATTAGTATTTACAACATGTTGGTTTGAGAAACGTCTTCCTTTTTGCCATATTTCTTGTAAACCTCTTACAGGTGTCTTCCATCGACCTCAAATGCACTTCTCATGATAAGCTTGACAACATCACTCTGTTTATTTTCCCACACCTATGGAGTAAACAGTTGCCACCTGAATGTGCTTTGCTGTTTTGTCTCTCCTGCTTATATATGTAAATATTCAAAGTTCGTTGGGGATTATGTGTAACCAGACGCTCTAAGGTGTGACTTCAGCAATTTCAAGATGATGTCCAATATAGAATAATGCAGCATACTTTACATATTTAATATTGTATAAATTATGCCAAATGAATATTTTATTCATCTTCGAATGCACAATACATACCCGTGTATCGATGTGTACAGGGTTTCCATGTCTGTTAAGTATTAAACAAAAATCTGAAATTCCTGGAGATAAATGTGGTATTTCCACATGAGACTACGAAGTTCACGTTCAGCTGAAAGTCATTATATGTTCCTGTTTTAGACGGAAAATGAATCGTGACCTTTCCCAATTCAAAAGGTGTTTTCGGACAGATATGTCGGAGAGGGATTTATGCATAAACAAGAAAAAGCTACAGCTTTTGCCTCAGTATAGAAAATCTAATATTTAACCAGTAGTGGGGACCCTCTTAAAATGTATACCTTAGAGTAACCCTAAGGTATACTCACCTTAACACGTTCATTGCCAATCACGCGATGCCAGTTCTCACCAAACGGCCGATCACGCGTTATCGCGTTGACGGCGCTAACTAAATAAAAAAAAATAAAAATAAATTTGGCCACCACACGAAATTCCAATTTTCAGCTTGGCAATGAAAGTGTTAAATCAGGCCCTGGTGTTGGTGACATTAAATTAAGCTGCTACAGACGCCAATGCCATTACGTCATGTTTGTAAATATCAAAATGCAAAGAATATATCGCATGTAGCATAATATATTTCAAGTTTACAGAGATTAGAGTTATTTTTAGTAACTTTTTTTAAGCAATATACTCGTATTCTTATGATTTGAATGAACCTCCGTAGCTCAGTCGGTATAAACGAAGCCCTTTGATCGGAAAGACCTAGGTTCGATTCCCGTCTATGATGTGAGGAACTTTTATCTGGTCTTTTTCGACTAAAGGTAAGTTAACCGGTCTCAGACGGAGGTAGAGTTGTTTTTTTTTCACTCAGAAACTTGGGTTTTTCGTCCGTCAGAACAGGCAAACCGGTCCCCTGAACACACATGAATTACAATCATGAACACGTCCCAGTCATATGCCTGGATAAAATTGGGGATTGGGGAAAGCAATGGTGAACTACCCTGTAAAAATCTCACCAGGAATATTTTTGGGCAATGCCTACAAAGTCACCTACGGTCGGAAACGACTGAAAGGGAAAATCAGATCAGATGATAATTGCGAACTTTTAATATGAAGATGCAATCTAAGAAGAAGAAGAAGGATTTGAATAGAGGCTGGAATTGTGGGCATATGAAAATGAATATCGGTTCAATGTCAGTAAAGTTATGCACTTCGGTGAAATTATATATCTAATGTTGTATTATATTTTTGGGATTATGCTAGAAGAAACTGATGAAGCTAGGGATCTTGGAGTGTTAGTAGATAGGAAGTTGAAGTTCAGGTGGCCATACGGCAAAGATTATAAATATAACTCAAAAGGTAATTGCAATGCTGAAACGAACTTTCACATGTAAAGATAAGGATGTCGGCCTTGATAAGGCCACACTTGGACTAATGTACGCATGTCTGATCTCCGTTGTGATTCTGATATATTGGAGAGAGTGCAAAGGAAAGGGTTAAAATGATGTCAGGATTGTGGAATACTGATTATGAAGACAGATTGAGAATTTGTAGACTGCAGACACAAACAGGAAAAAGAGACTTATAAACTTCTGAAAACGTCATACAGGATTTTAATTGGTGAAATTTTTCATTTTATGAAAGGTGAGGAAAGGACAAGAGGGCAAGGACTAGATTTTTCTCATAGAGTAGTGCATGAATGGAAGGATTGGCATTGGATATTGTGTGTGCAAGTAGTGTGAAATAATTCAAGAATAAGTATGATAGCTGGTGCATGTAGCCTCCCTCCATGAGTCCTTGACTCCCTGGGGCCTCTCTTAATACTAATAATAATAATTTTAAGTAATCCTTTCCATGCCCGGATTGCAGGGCTTAAAATTATCTACAGATGGAAATCATTTGGTTAAGTTGGAATCACTGTCGAAGAAACTAAGTCTATGCCAATGTATTATATTCTGCTTGAAAAGAAGTCAACTGACAACATAATGTGCAGAACAAACAGCCATGACACCCACCATAATAAGATATAGAACTTCCTTTCTCTGCGATGACTGCAGCAATCCCATGGGCATACTTTCCACATGCGTATTAAGCGATCAATGGGAATTTTGGCCCATTTGTAGGCATGGAATGTAGTCCTCGACTGTTGTGGGGCAAAAGTCCCTTGACCTCACCCGACAATTCCGTTCATCCCACAAATGTTCAAATAGGGATGAGATCAGGTTTCTGCGGAAGCCAGTTAAGTGTCGTAACGTTCGTATCCACAAACCGCGCAGTTATTACAGCAGCACCCTTATAACATCGCACATTGTCTTGCTGTTCAGTAGAATCGCGACAAGTAGGAAACATTGCATTGTCCAGAATGTTCAGATACCTCTTGGAGTTCAGTGTTCACGGCACCAGAAACAGAGGTCAGAGTCCCAAACCAGGAAAAATAAGAATATACTGAATATCATAGTTTGGGTTACGCACTCTGGCAAGAGACGTTCACAGACAATTGGCAAATGTGTCAACCCACATCTGTCCATTTGCTCGATAGAGGGTGTAGCGTGATTTGTCCATAACACAGCTTTCCAAGCTCCCATGTCCCACCGTACACGTTCTTTGCACCACTGAAGTCGACGCTGCATGTTGGCTCGGGTAATGTGGGACTTCCATATTGCGGTCCTACCATGGAAACATGTTGTGAGTCTCGGTTCTAAATGTTTTTGTGCAGATTCGTGTTCCAGTCGATGCCTGGAACTCTTCATTCACTGTCGGTCGATGAATGGCGGTTTTTACATTTATCCTTCATACCATCCTAGTCACGTTCGGTGAGTGTGGTGGGTCGTCTACTGCTGGTAGCACTTGCAGTTGACTCCCTGCTCTTCCATCTCAGCATAGAAGAGCAAGGAGTCTCAAATTGTTAACCTCGGATGGCTCAATTTGCCGAACAATATGCCTGCAACATGGCATCCTATCACGATGCCTCTTTCAAACTCTGTCAGTTCCCTGAGACAGAATACAGAAATACGTCACTGATCTATTATTCTAGCTCTCAGCAGCTGGTTTTAAATAACCAGTTATTTATAACCATTTTATCTGTCTCAAATAACAATGTCGTCTGTGTTCTGTGTGCGTGTATGCGCTGAAATAAAAACAAAAAAGAGCGTGGAAAATTTGGCAGCCAGGAGAATCCTTCCTTTTGGGACTTTCCACTTTGAGTTTGCTTTTGCAGCCCAGGTTTGCTTAGAATTATTTCCTGTTAAGGAGATAGAAGGGAATTTAAAAGAAGAACAAAAACATCGCTGATACTCAAATAAACGAAAGAACAAACTGAATCTTGAGCTTGCCTTGATGTAATTTTCAAACTAAATCAGTTCCCTTCTCTCAACTGTTTCACCCGAACACAGTTGCACTGGCTTGGAAGCATCATATTGCTGCTTGTAATGGCTACGAACACGTGACTCGATACACCTTGTCCATTGGGGTGTCCTTTGACTACTAACCAAGCAGTGTGTGTGTGTGTTAGCTGCGTGGGTCGTACTGCTTGTTGGCCTTTTTTTTGGGGTGGGGGGGGGAAAGAAGTTTGCTGGAACAAAACTCTTGTCACTGCTGTATGAAAGTGCTTAACTTGCCTTCATTTGTGAAACCTTTCTTAAAGGTTTCTCTGCAGCATAAGATTTGAACCCAGGATTTTCCAACCAAAGTGCAGATGTTGCATTATCCTCTTAATTACGCTATGTGAATGCTGCGGTAGAAACTAAGAATAACTAGCAGCACTATACTTTGTCTGTTGCGTTTTGGTATTGGTATGTATTTTGCAGGAAGAAAGAAACTTTAAACCAAACTTGTGTAAAATTTGAGATGAGGTTTGCTTACAGGAAGTTATAACACAAAATATTGCTAAATTATTACTCCCCTCCTCCAACAACCTGCACCATTGGCACAATAATTGCACTTTACCTTCGAGTGTTTATTTCTCTCCACGATTGCCAATACTAGAACATTTCTTACGGACAACTGGACAATGAAAATCATCTATCATCTAAAGATATTCATAAATATCACTGCTTAGTGAGATTTGAACTCACCAATACATTATCTGATCAAAAATACCCGAATACCTACTCATCCCAACTCTCATTCCGACAGGAAATGCATTAATATGAAACTGGTCCACCCTTTGCTGCTGTAAGGATTTCTTTACAATCTTATGGAAAGGCAATTTTGGTACGTTGCAATAGCACCGTATTTCTTTTGTATTCTTCCAGGAGAGCATTAATAAGGTCGGTCATCGATTCTGCCTGGCTCACAATCAGCATTCCAGTTCATTCCTCAGGTGTTGTTCAATGGGGTTAAGATCAGGGCTCTGTGCAGGATAGTGAAGTTCTTCAAAATCATCTCATCAAACCATTTCTGCACAGACATTACTTTATGGACGGGGGCGTTGTCTTACTACAAGAACGGGCCCTTACCGAACTAGTGCCATAAAGTTAGAAGCATAGAATTGTCTAGAATGTTTCAACTTGTATTGAGTGTTTCAACTGAGGAATAGACGATGTTTTTTATACCAACCACTTGAGCACTCAGCAGTCCCAATCTGTGTTTTTATTGGCCTACCAGACTGCGATTATGCTGTTGTCGCTCTGAGCCATTTCGACTTCATAAGAACATTGCGTGCAGGTGATCGGCACAGCTGAAGAAAGGCAGGAATTTCCCGAACTTAGTTGTTGCAAAGGTGGCATCCTGTGATAGTGCTACGTCGTAACGGTTCTTCAGTTGGCATTTCCTCCAACTAGGGAAGATATGCCTGGTGCATGTGCGGCAGCAATACTCGCCAAGAACTACTTTCAAGGAAACTTAACACCAATTGGAGTAGGTCTTACATTCTTTGTGTGTGTCAAGTCTGCCTGAATACTTTTCAAAAATTTTGTGCATTAGTATTGTTAACCAACTATGGATTAACGAAACTGAAGGCCAAATGTGGTTATATGCTACACTACTTAAGGTTTACATTAAGCAAAGTGTCACAGCCAGGAAATAAAAAATACTGATTGTCTTTATTATTATATTTTGACAATCCTAATAAACTTTTGTCTGTGCAGTTAGCCTAGTAGCTATGTGCCTCACAACCATATGCCTGGGGAAGGAGTGTCCTAGGTTCCATTCCCGTCGATGACGCGAGGAGCTTAAGGATCTTCCTCAGCCTTAGCCAAGTTAGCCGGTCTTGGGCAGCAGGATTTTCCCCCTAGTTTATCTGGAGTTTTTCATCCTGTAAGCAGTCAAACCGGCCCCATGAACACACATAAATTACAGTCATGAATATCACCCTTAAGAGATGCAGCAGAGTGGCGAACCGGCTGCATTAATACACCAGTAACCCCTCATTAGGAGGGGACTCAACCAGTCCTAGATGGATGAAAAGGATAGGAATAAACTTTTTTATTATTATTTCATGACACCTCCAAGGAGTCCAAAGACTCATCGAGGGAGGACACCTGCTCTACAACTCTTTCTCCACCACTCAATCCACTAAACTGCAACTACATTAATGCCATTACCATCCACCATCACCACTAGTATTTTCACAGACAATCACAAACATCCATGCCCACTGCGGGATTCGAAACAGCAGCCTTTTGGCTGAAGAACGGATACGCTAACCACTCGGCCAACCAGGCTGGCAAAAAAAAGTAAAGGCATCTCTAAAAATTAGGTGGCGATATTGCAATATCAGATATAATACTGATTGATGGAAGAATAGAAAGTAATTAAGTATTGAATGGAAAGTAATAAAGTGCTTAGAGTGTTGCAGAACCTTAATGCAAATGCTACAGCAGCCAAATGATATATGAATCAGTGTGTTACAGCAATGTGCAAGGGATATAGCACCACCTCTGCCCAAACTGAATTCTGGGAAGATGCCAATGCAGTGGAAAGAGGGCAAAATAGTTTCGCTGCATAAAGGAGGTTCCAAAATAGAAGTTGAAAATTACAGGCCAATCAATATCTCAGGAGTGGTGGTTATGGTATTGAAGAAGTTGGTAAAAGACAGAATTCAAGATTGTGTTAACAGTAACATGACAATTGATAGAAAATGGCTACCTTCTGGACTTTGAAAAGGCATTTGACAGGATTCCAATTACATAAACTGGAGCAAACAGAGATGGATGTAAAGCTGGTGATTTGGATTGGAGGGGGTGGCTGATGGACAGATATCAAAGAACAGCTTATTAAAGAGCTGAGTCCAGGAGACATAAGGTGACCAGCAGTGTATCACAAGATTTAATCTGTACATCAATGATATAGATGATTTCAGGAGAAATGTTCAGTTGTTTGCTGGTGATGCAAAACTGGAAAGAGTGTTAATTATTAAAGATGTAGAAACCTTGCAGGATGTGAAGGATGGTTTGTAAATAGACTCGCAGTATGGACAAAGGAAAATGGCTGCCAGTTAAATTTTATCAAGTGTAAGATGATGCACTTGACTTTGATCTCTTCTTTGGAAAGATATCAAATCAAAAACTATATTGGTAGAATTAAACTGCAGGAAATTGATTAGGCAAGGAATTTAGGAGTGATTGTGGGCAGGGTGAAGCTTAAAGGACATACTGCAAAGGTAGTCAAAACAGCTCATCAAGATTACATGGTTGTTGAAGAACATACTGACTAGCAGGGATGAGGAGGTTATTATTCTCTTTTAGAAGGCTTTAAATAAGGCCACATCTGGACTATTATGTGCACAGATCTGATCACCTGAATTCCACAGGGATTAAGTGGTGGAGAGAATCCAGAAGTGAGTTTTTGTAACTCATCCGAATGTCTGTGGATTTAATTAAAAAAAAAAAAAAAAAAAAAAAAAAAAAGGCCATGTAGAAGCATATATAAGTTATTAAAGGAATAAACACTGTTGCAAGGTGTTGGATGCCAGTGATGGTCATTTGAAAGATAGGATAGTAAAAAAGACTCGGGAGAAGTAGAACAAAACATATGGGAAGAAAAGCATAGTGCAAGAATAGGAATGAATAGGGCCTGTACTATCACTGGGAGGTCCCCTCCACCACAAACAGGTGCTTAATATAGAGGGTAGGGGGCGGGATTAATGGCAGAGCAGGGTAATAACATGATAAAAGCCAAAGCCACCCACATTTTTATTCTTAAAAAATCATAAGGAAGTCTGTAATTTGATTCTCTTTGGAGGTTGCATACCACCACCAGTTCCCCCCCCCCCCCCCCAGACTAGAAAACAAATGTATCATGCATGGGAATCTATTTTATTTCACTTTAAAATTTTCAGTTAGTTGGTTTCATTAAAAAAAAAAAAAATCCTCATTTCATAATTAAATAAAATTACCATTATCCAGTGAAGAAGATCCATTTCTAAATCACTCTTCCACTAAAGTAATATTAGACTAACGTGTATGTGAGTGTTACAACAGAAAAAGAGAAAACTCAGTCTCAATAAAATTAAAAAATATTTACTCTCTGTACACAGAAATTTACAATGCAACAGATGATTCATTCTCCCGAATCTGAATTAGATGATAATGAGGAGGGAGGAGAATGAGACTTGACAGGGGATAAAACTGCTGTGGTGTGATTATTATCATAACTATTACAATGTATCTTTTTAGTAGGTGGCTCTATTTCAGGTTCCAAAGGAGGCCTCTTCTTACCTTTCTGGGCAGGAACTCTGGAATAATTAATAATAAATTTACATGATTGGATTATTGTGATTTACTCATTCAATATTTATATATCAACTGCCATATAATCCATAGAAAATGGAGAAAATACTGTAAATGAGAGGGAGAATGTTTTGATAAATACTGATCAACTGCAAGTCAAGAAAAATAAAACCATTTTGTTAATAATGTGTCAGTCCTAATTTAACCCTGGATCAATAGTAAGATTAAATTTGACATAAGTATTTTTTGCATCAATATTGGAAATATGTAAGAATTTTTCCAACACCAACACTTCCTAAAATAAGCCATAACTAGTTGAAGTATAGCTTTGTTAAAGACTGAGTGTATCAGCTGGAAGACAAGTTTTTTTTCCTCTTCATTACTTTTATTTATAATCTCAGACTGTGATTAAGGAAAGCGATGATGATAAAAAGGACAGGGTTTATTAGTTGTTGAAATATAATAACCATACAAAAAACAGACCAGTTTCGCCAGATGCACACTTCTTTCACACTGAACTCTACAGAATGTCCTGTTTTACTGTTAATGTTTGTCTATAAAGACTACAAGACCATATGCTTCCTTTTATAACAGTATGAGCCATGATTGTGATGTATATAACCATATCCAATACTACAAAGGGATACAACCAGATATTTTTGATCAGATAGTGTATGTAAGATAAACCACAAGAACCAGCAATTCTATAAGCACCTAGTTGTTTATAGAAAGGGGGGGGGGGTTACTGTCTTATGGAGACTACATATGGTTTGGTTGGTAACTCTGATATTATGACTTACGTAAGGCAGCAATTTTGATGAAGAGATTTCCAACACATGGGATGGAAATGAAGCCTCTATAATTAATCAGGATTTTGGTGTAGAGGAAGATTAGAAAATACAATACAGAAAATAGCAGGTTTTAGGGAGTGCTCCCCAAATATTCATTACTGAGTGATCAGAAACACAAGTTCTTTGAAATTGCTAACCTACTAATTAAGTCATAACATTGGAATTGCCTATAAGTCATTCCAAACTATACATAAGTTCCTTGGATTTTCAAAAGACAGTAAACCTCTTCTATAAACATTCAAGTGTTTACAGGACTCCTTGCTCTTGGGGTACAAATGTCACATATGCAGATGCCTTGAAATGAGAAAGGAACAGCTCAATGACATGGTACATAAAAAAGGAAGATAAATCAGGATTTGCTTATTGAAGAAGACTTCCTTTCACAATGTATTAAAGAAGCCATCACTGTCATTCACTCACACAGCTTCCTCCAAAAAAACAAGCCTCAACTTAAGTTACGTCTGGAAGTCAATGATTAGATCTCTTATCTGTCTACTCATTTATCGTATTAGATAAATGAGTTCAACTTTTCAAGCAGTTCAAGAAGTCAGGTCGCACATGCCTCACAGGCTCTTCATTCTTTGATTGTTAACACTCAAACGGTTTATCTGAGTTTTTCAAAATTTGTATTTAACATATAATTATTACTTTAAAACTTTCAACAATTAATAAATCCAGTCTTTTTATCACTAAACTCTCCTGTAAAATTCCACTGTTAAATAAGAAAGGGATATTAAACCCTATGTCATCTTCTTAAATCTGCTACTAGTCAAACTACATAAAATAACTTCTGAAATAAATATGGTGTGAAAATTAACAATAAAAAGATCAAAATATGACAAATTTGGACCAGTAAATAAAACAAACAAAATAAAAAACAGCCACGCTTCTATTGTTAAAGCTATATTTTGTTTTGTCATATATTTAAAATGATGTTAAAAAGGAATTTTGCAGTGCTGATATTCAAGATATTATTGACAAGATATGAAGAAAATGAAAGATTAGTAAAAACAAGCAATGAAGCAAAAATGGCAAGAAAAAGACCCATAAAAAGATCAGGGTTCTTGAATTTATTTAAAAAAAAAAAAAAAAAAAAAAGTGACTATTCCCCCCCCCCCCCAGCACACACACACACACACACACACACACACACACACACAATGGATAAAAAATGGTAGGAAAGATATAGAAACTAACTGGATCAGGACTGTTTCCCCCAGAAGTCAGAACAATTAAATTAGGGAACTAATAAACTGAAGAAAACTGTTCTTTAATCAACAGTTTCATGCTGAAAAAATAGTCAGCCTTGTTGAGTGAGACAACTACTCTCTTCACCGAAGGCTTGAAATATTTCCACCATGGATGCTTTCTAGAGCACAGTTTCCAGACATAAAAAATACATTTGAAAAGTACAAAATAAAAATAAAAAATCCACTTAACTTATTCCCCCTCCCTCTCAACATCATAAGGTATACCTTTATACGTTCTAGTGTCAAGAAATAAGGAAAAACCTCTATTTAAGGGGAAATCCTCAATTTAGAATGCTAATGCTCATGTTTAATAGTCCTTGAAAAATTTATATTAGTTAACGACTGTGCCATCAAGGACTATGTAAATTTTTTATTCCTTACAAACATGAGAATATATCTGCTAAGCACATATAAGATCTCTTTGTTCATTAATCTCAAGCAACTCTGAATTGTACAGTTGTGGCGATTACTTTACCTTGGTCACATACGCCTGATTAGTTTGTTGTGAGACAGTGCACTGGATAACAAAGATCAGGCAAGCTTTTACAAACTAAACATGTTTATTTTAACTAAGACAAATATTTTACAAACAGCAATGGGCATATCACGTGCTTGAATCACAATTTATGAAGTAAAGCTAATCACTTGAGACATTGAACAAAGAAATCTCACACTCAACTTATTTAACTAGTGAAAGGTCCTAAGCACACAAAGCCTTGCATTCAATTTTATAGAATTTAAGACAAAATATATGTAACACTTTCTTTGCGTTAGTTAACACAAGCAATATACAAACTTACACCATTCATTTATGCACATACAGACTAATGCTCGGCTCTCTAACTTCTTTGCTACATACTACAATTGATTAAACAGGACTAACATCGATTATCTACACAAATAATCTTGGGCATTAACATAGAGAAATCTACTTACTAGCTCTCAATATCTTGTAAAGTCCTAGAGTTTTTGAGGGGTATTGGTGAGTTCTGCTAGTTCCTTCCTCATTCTTGCAAAACGGCTGCGATCGGGTGCTATTCAACAGTTGTCGTCTTGTAAGTTCTCTCTCTTGGAAAAGTAATACAGTTCTTCGGCGATGTTAGGAACTGCTCCAGTTGCAGCATATCAGCATGCACACGGGTCGGTACTTTTGCGTTGAAGAACATCCCAGAAGGTTCCTTCGAATACAGCCTCTCCTGACCCCCCCCCCCCCCCCCCGCACTAGGGTTACCTACCAGCGAAATTCCTAAGATCTGGACAACTGCCTGCTCCTCTCCTCCCAAGACTCCAGGAAAAAAAAAAAAAAAAAAGCCTTTTCGCCCACCAATCACGGCCTTTTATATCATTCGACATCCCTTGTCTTACCATCCAAACTTCCCGGATTTTCTGGAAGCACCCTGACGTCACCTATGCTTACTTTAGGTCTCGGAGGCAAAACTCCTATATTTCAGTGACCTTAGAGATTATTGTTGACCTCCAGCTCACTAGCATAATCCTGTTTAATCCTTTTAGTTACATATACTTGTAGTTCTACATTCAGTTATTTTCACAATATAATACAAAGTTCAATACATTAAAGCAGGTTATATACACTTTTTAGATATTTTATGACCGATGTAAAATCGATATAGGTGAAAAAAAATTTTCTTTGTTTCACCATAAGAGATTTTACAACAGCTCTCACTGTGATAATAACAATATCTCAAATAACAGCAATTGAGAAATATACATTTCTTTTATTGATTTTGTAACAGTTTCTGTTTCGATTTGCTCAAGTATACTGAATAATTTATCATATTCTTTAAGAGGATTCTATAATGGTAATAAAAAAAAAATGAAATAACAATATCTTAAATAACAGCAATTGAGAAATATACATTTCTTTCAACAGGTATTAAAATTAAATAGCTACTTACACTCCCAAACGAATTTGCAATCTCCTTGCTAGACTCTTAAATGTTCTATTTGATTTTGTAAGAGGTTCTGTTTCGATTTGCTCAAGTATACTGAATAATTTATCATATTCTTTAAGAGGATTCTATAATGGTAATAAAAAAATAATAAAAATTAATTCTTTAATGAACTGCTGACTAAATAATATAGAAAAATAAGAGGAATCCATCAAGCTAATATGAACAACATAACTAATCAGCATAAGACAAAATAAAATGTTTTGTTTTCTGAGTAATTACTGGTTCTTGTGGTCTATCTTACATACATACACTATCTGATCAAATTTCATCTTAAAAGGGGATGTTTTTCTTCTCCTCTTGGAAAAGCAAAGGCAGTCTTCTGGCAAGCATAATAATAATCTTGACCAGTGTTTCCAAAACTTTCAGCACCTGCAAACTCCTTTTAAAATTTAGTAACATAGGTGTACCTTCTCTCAGGCAAAGGCAATTTGGGAGAAGTTATAATAATGTAACTATAATATAATATAAGCCAAGTGAATGTAACATGGTGCACTGTGCTACTACTCCATTGGATGAAGAGATAGAAGTGCATGAAAATGAGTTTTAACAGCTGTTGCATAATCTGGATAAGAATCCAGCAATAGGGACAGATGTAATATCAGCACATATGCTAAAGTAATGTTCAGCCAAATTGGCCTTTGACATGTTTGTATAACTTGAGTCTAATCAGCAAAGATACCACAGGAAAGGAAAGAATGTATGATAGCTGCATTGTACAAGGGTGGTATAAAAAAAGTGTTGTCTAACTACCGACCTATCAGTATCTCTGGAAGGTGGTGAAAATTTTAGATAATATGGTAAAAACTCGCATATTATCTAAAATCGCAGAGTATAGTTGGCAGAAAAACTATACTCTGCAAGGAACAGCATGAGTTTACTAAAGGGAATGGATATACCATGATACCGTTGGATTTTGCTAAAGCATTTGACAGGATACCACATGAAATCAGTATTATAAAATCAGTTGTTGCATAATATTCCGAACACTGGAAAATATGTGTTCAGAATAACTCTTGACTTGAATAAACAGATTGGTGACAGATAGGTATCAAACTGGTATATGGTGGGTGTGAATCTGCCACATTTGAGGTGGCCATTGCATCATTGACATCAGCAAACAAATGAAGAGATGTTGAGCTTTGCTGACACAGGGCTATCAGGGATGCTCCAGATGTCCAGCACTTACAGAATAATTTCAATAGACACTAGAAACTTGCGCAATGATAACAGTTCAATGTTAATAAGTGTAAAGTTATGCACTTAGCATGACAGATTTCCAATGGCATATTATAGTAGTGGGGTTATGCTACAAGAAACTGATGAGGCCAGGGATCTTGGCATTATGGTGGATAAGAATTTGAAGTTCAACAGTCACATAGCAAAAATTGCAAACACAACTCAGAGGACAATTGTGATGATAAAACAAACCTTATTTTGTTCTTTAGAAGGCCTCAATATGACTGCACCTGGACTACTGTGCTCCGATTTGGTCTCCTGGGTTCCAAGGAGACCAAATCGGAATTATAAAGAAGCTGCAGAAAGCTACAAAGATTATATCAGGATTATGGAATGTAGATTATAAGAACAGACTGAGATTATGTGGACTACAGACTGTCGAATGATGTTGTAAAAGGTGGGGAGAGAACACAGGGAAGTCCATGGAAGTTAAGTTTGTCCACAGTTAAGAAAGGGGATAAGAGTTAAATTTTTCTTTCGCACAGCAGTGAGTAAGTGGAATGTTATTAAAACTTAATAACAGCCTTTTTTCCCCCCCCTTAAATTTTCGATCTCACTATAATATCTATACAGTGCCCGTTTCAGCTATCTGTAGGTCCTTAAGTTTCTCTTATGTCATATCAACTACAAAGAAGCTCCAGGTAGCTTTTCTGTAGTGATTATTATATTTATATGTTACATAAACACACAAGAAACAATGCTAAGAAGAGTAGTGAAATAGAAAACATGAAGGCTTGCCCTGCTAAGGAGATTATTGAAAATGAATTAACTTCTAAAATAGTGAAATTAAAGTGTGGATTATCAGAGAGCTGACACAGAAACTACAGAAAGTAAGAGGTGTTTGAATGAATATAAGGAATATATTTTAGGTCCAAATATTAAGTTTAAAATTTTGCTCTCATATGAAGCAATGCAAGTTTATGTGATAATAAAATAACATTAGAAGGATAAAAGTTGAATGGATAGACTTAAGAAAAGTTAATGAACATAGGAATTTGGGAATTTTGATTGACAAGAAAATTAAGTTTAGGAATCAGTTCAGTAAGATCACTAGCATAAACCCAACAGACTGTAGTTAAATTAAAAGAAGATTACTTTGTAGGAAATAAGAAGTCACGATACCACCATGTAAGTCTCTGGTCAGACAACACTGGACTATACATAGTTCACACCTTTACTTATCTAGGTTTTTAATGGATGCCAAGAGGAGAATCAAAAGTATACAGAGAAGATTTACTAACAGCATGGAAGGATTGTATCATGTTAATTAGGATAACTGGTTGGTTAGCTGTAATTAAACCAATTTATTTACCCTCTCAGGAGATTGAAAGGAGATTTAGGGCACATATAAAGAACAAAGCAGGATTCTGTTGCACTTGGCTAAACCAAAGTCTACTGGATAGCATAAATAAAAAGATAGCAAAGAAGAGAGAACAATGAACAAGTTCATTTTTTAATGTTAGAGATGAAAATATATGGAACAGCCTTAGCAATAGTTATACAAACAGTGAGGTTATGCAACTTATAAAGAATTAGGATGTTTTAGCTGGAGGATAGGCTAACTAAGGGACTTCCTGGTAATTTGTCCACAGCCACAGTCTAAGAAGTTTTGTTTTTCTTTGAATGCTTCAGTCCCCCCCCCCCCCCCCCACCTCTAACAGCAAACTTGTAGGGTACACAGAAAGTTTGTTATATTGGATAGTGAGAGTTGACTGGATATGTACTATCAAGGTATAAACATGAACCTGAGTAAGTCATGGCATTCGTACTGTTGCCGTCCTAGATGGACAATAATAATGTAATTCTGAGTATAACACAACAGAAATACTGAAATAACATTCATTCTGAATAAATTATTAATATCAAATACATTGATCATACAAAATATTCAAATACTCAAGGAATTTTATTATTATTATTTTTTTTTAATAATCTGAACATTTACCTTCAGAAATTTCTTGCTAATTTCGGATATCAAGAGCAAAACTTCCATTATAATCTTCACAAAGTGAGGCTTGCACTTTTCACCTATGCTGTGCATTTCCAATTTCTATATAAAAGTAAAAATTATAAGTAAAAATTAAGTAAAATTTACTATTCAGAAGTATTTCATGCAATGACACGTTAATGTCACTGCATGGCAATAATCCAACCAAGAGAATGAGTCAAAGAAGTCTCAGAGGTCAATCCACTTGGCATTTGTATAATGTCGAACAACTCTCGTATGGATTGTCCCCCCCCCCCCCCCCCCCACTACTTCTACGTAAGGTGAGAGTCTACTGAGTTGTTTTGTTGTGGTGTTTCAGGATAAATATCCTGAAACATAGTGTAATGATACACGGGAAGAGATAACTAAAGAATGTTTACCCAGCTGTCTTTTGTTAATGGGCAGTGCTAATTAATGTGTTTTCTTTTTGTAAGCTTATATGAAAAAAAAAAAAAAAAAAAAAAAAAAACGGCTGGCATAGAAATGTACCTTTATCGTCCATACTTAAAAATCATTTTGTTTTTTTGAGAAAATGTTTTTTTAACTGTGACTAATCAGCAACAAATAATAAATCAAGAAGTGCATCAAACATATGCTTGTACAAAACTTTTTTTAAAAAAAGTATAAATGATCTAAAGTTACAAATTTAAATAATTAAATTTGTAACTTCAGATTACAAATTTCATCGTCATCATCATCAAATTCCTGCCATGTACCCACAAGGGGTGTACAGGATATGATAGTACTACGTGAAAAAATTATATCATTACTAACTTCCTATCTACAATTTTCCTCCAAATCAGTCTGTTACTTGTCAAGACTCCAACATTATCAGATCTTATATTTCTATCGTCTAAGGCACTTTGAACCGTATCAATCCACCTATATCTTGGCCTTCCTCGGGTCGTTTTGCTGCCAACCTGGCAGAGAACACTTGTTTTGCTAATCTTTCCTCGCCCATTCTGTTTAGGTGACCATACCACCTGAGATTAGCTCTGCTAACGCATTCCTGGATGCTGACAATGTCAAGTTCTTTCCTAATATCCTCATTTTTAATATGATATTGCCATTGATGCCATCTGTTCACGCCTATAATCTTTCTCAGGACTCTCATATCTGCAGTCTCTAGTCTTTGGTCAAGTGTTTTACTTCTGATCCAGCTCTCAGATCCATAAGTTAAAACTGGTTTGAACACTGTCTTGTATACAGCTAATTTAGTGTTTTCCGACTAATTTCTCTCTTATTCCATATGAATTTATTCAATTGACTTCCCACCATACCAGCTTTGCTGATTCTGTTGTCTATTTCTATATTTAATTTACCATCTTCAATAAAAATCGTGCCTAAGTAGTTGAAATGTTTTACTTGTTCCACAGGTTCTCCATTCACAACACAGTTGACATTTTCAATGATTCTGCCTATTTTCATTGTCTTTGTCTTTTTATTGCTGACCTACATACCATATCTATTACAACAGTTATTCAATTTAGTCACAGAATCTTGCAGACTTGTAGCGGATTTATTTAGAAGTATAACATCATCTGCATAAAGCAAAGAGCTGACATTAACATCTCCAATTTTGATATCATGTTTAATACCACTTTCCTTCATAATGTGATCCATATAGATAATGAATAACAGAGGGGATAATATACACCCTTGTCTCACACCAGATTTAGCATTAAACCATCTTCCTGTACTTCCTTCAATTCTAACTGCTGACTTACAACTCAAATAAAGACTAAGTATTGCTTGATATAATGCTCCATTGACACCATCACCATATAACTGCAACGTATTGAATAGCTTCTCTTTTGGCACCTTGTCATATGCCTTTTCCAAATCGACAAAACTTAAATACAGATCTCTGTTATATTCCCATGCTTTCTCAACTATTTGTCGTAAAGTGAAGATCTGATCCTGACAGCTTCTATTTGGCCTGAATCCTGCTTGTTCTTCACCAAGCTTTTCTTCCACAATTCTTCTCAACCGTTTCTCAAGTATACTTGCATAGATCTTGCCAGGAACACTCAGTAGGGAAATACCTCTGTAATTCTCACATTCAGTTTTATTTCCTTTTTTATATATGGGTACTATGAGAGCTCTACTCCAATCATCAGGAATTCGTCCCTCTGTCCAGGCTTTCTGAACTATGCAGTGCAGCCACTGTAAGACTCTTATACCAAAATACTTCAGCATTTCTGGTCGAATATCATCTACTCCAGCTGCCTTTTCACATTTCAAGCCTTTGATGGCTTTTTCTACTTCAAGTATGGATATGTATTCCTGACTGCATGCCTGGTCAGTGTTTTTTAACACTGGGATGTCATCACTGCTTGTTTCATTTAGCAGTTTTTCAAAATAATTACTCCATACTTCAAGGATATCTTTCTCTTCCATTTTCATGTCACCTTTATCATCTCTAACTGATTTTACAGCACTCTTTCCTCCATTCCT
This sequence comes from Typopeltis vanoorti, assembly GCF_054136105.1. Taxonomy (NCBI): domain Eukaryota; kingdom Metazoa; phylum Arthropoda; class Arachnida; order Uropygi; family Thelyphonidae; genus Typopeltis; species Typopeltis vanoorti. The sequence goes on from NC_143559.1 coordinate 119,454,140, forward strand.
AAGCTTCTTCAACAACCTCCAGAATATTTTGCCACCTTCTTGATATTTACTTTCTATATTCTTGCCAAAGTCCTCCCATGACTTTTGTTTAGCTAGTTTTACGCACTGTTTAGCATTCTTGCATTTGTCTCTGTTTTCTCTAAGAGCACAAGCTGACTTATTTGACAGGAACTTTTGATATGCTTTCTTCTTTTCCTTCACTGCCTCTTTAACTTCCTGTGTCCACTAAGGAGTTCTGATTTTTTTTATCCTTGCAGACAACCTCGCCACATGTCTCTCTGGCAGAATCAATCAATGTTTTCTTCAGAGTTTGCCACTGAATCTCCAAGGTTTGGTTACTGTTCTCAAACTCTTTCATTTTATCTTCAATAATCTTTGTGTATTTTAGTCTACAGTTCACATCTGAGAGCTGCTCAACTTTTATTCGCTTTAAAACTTTCTTACATGTCATTCTTTTCAATATGAAATTCAATTTTATCCTGCTCAAGACTAAATAGTGATCACTTCCAATTTCAAATCCTCTGTACACTCTGGTGTCCTGCACCAGGGAGAAAACATCACTATCAACAATAACATAGTCAATGAGACTTTTCTTATTCCTAGCCTCTTCTCTCCATGTGAATTTGTGCACATTTTTATGTTGGAACATGGTGTTAGTAATAACCAATCCATATCCTGAGCAGAAATCCAACAGATATTTTGCCATTATTATTAGCTTTGCTCTTTTCTCCAAATTTTCCCAAAATATTTTTGTATGTCTCACAATCATTTCCTATTCTGCTATTTAGATCCCCAACAAGGACCAACTTTTCCTTTTTCATTGTGTCAGTTGCTTTTTCTAAAGCCTCAAAAAATTCCTCCACTTCTACCTTAGTAGAACCTTCTGTGGGGCCATAGGAACAAATAAGTCTCATTGTCCAGTTTCCCATTCTCATATTTGCCCACATTACTCTACTTGAGACTGACCGCCATTCAAGAAGATTAGCCTTGTATTTTGTGTTGAATACTATGGCTACTCCTTCTTTTCCTTGATTGTCATTGCCTGAATATAACATTTTGTATTTATTGCTCAGAAAGATCTCACCAGTTTTGGTCTTTTTTGTTTCAGTCACCCCTATTATGTCGATATGGTACTTATCTAATTCCTCAGCTAGCTCCATTTCTTTGCCATTCAGGCTTCTTACGTTGATAGTACCAATCTTTAACTCTGGTGATGTTGAGTTGGGGTTTGTTTTCAGATTTGTTCCAGTAGCTGACTTTTCGCTGTTCGCCCTGGTTCCCTGGCGAAAACAACGGGGGCCTTGTTTAACCGGGCGACGCCCCAGCCGGCATGAAATTTTGTCATGTTGTACCATCATTCTATATTTTGGTTTAACCAATAAGAAAACAATTTGGTTGGCTAAATCCCAAATTGCCAGCCCATCCTTGTCCGTTCAGTATCCAAGTAGATACCCAACAGGGTGCAGCACGAGAAGGTGAGGATTGGACATTAGGTCAGAAGCCCTGGTCGGTTCTCTGCATTCCTTTAAAGGCTATGTGGAGGTCTCCTCTCAGTTATACAGCTTTGACCCTTAAGCACCCACAAATTTTAAGTCTTTATTTAGAAATAATGCAGCAAGAGTGATAACTGTGTCAATTCCACGTATTTGGCAGCTGTCTTCTGCAGAAGGAAAATTGTTGTGTTAATTATTGGAAGTTTGGATATCTGTGATTAAAAGTAATATTTCATTAACAGGAAGTATCATCATAAGAAAAGAATTAATATTTATTTAACTAATTTGTTGATATTTTGCTGGTATTACATCCAGTATTTTCAGAGCACAAAAACAGTTTGTCACAGTACACAAACAGCAACAATTCAGTTAACAACGGGACCAATTTAAAAAATTGTAATGGACAACACAAGGAACTAGAGTCCTCATTGAAATAGAGAGAGAGAAATAAACAAGTACTCATTCGATCTTAAAATAACTGTTTCTCTGATTTTTGGTAAATTGATACAGCCATATTTGTCGAGGCTTAGGGAATGTTTTAAAGCTGCTGCCAATTTCAAAAACAATATCTCTGACTTATAATGATCTCTGTGTAGCACTTTTGTTTCCTTTCCTTTGATCTTGTGTGAAAGAGTATCCAAGGTATGGTCTGCTAGTCCTGACATGTCATAACGATAGTAACGAATGTATTTTTTATATTCTTTCAGGTAGATGTCAACAGTTCTTCCTGTCTGTCCATAGTAAGCCGGGTCACAAGTACAGGGCACTTCATTACACTCCTGGATATGATAAAGGAAAGAGTTTGTCCTTAGGTGAATGGATGAAAGCTGCAAATTTGATATATGGTTTAAATGTGGTGAGGAGCTGATATTTATTAAACACTCTAGATATCTTTTCAGATGAGCCCTGAAATATGGCAAGCTGTATTTGTGATGTGAAGATGCTAGATAGAATACCAGCAAAATATCAGCAAACAAGTTAAATAAATATTATTTTCTAATGATTCTTGTGTTGTGAATCAATACTATTAAACAAATTGACATGAACTTTTAATTAAAGCTTTCTCAGAACTGACAGAATTTCTTCATTAATTAAGATTCATGTACTGATAAAACATTGATTTATGACACCTCATATAGCATGGCATAACAAATGTTCAGTCTCACTGCAGTTTAAAAGTATATGTCAAACATGCTGGCTCTGTGCAATTGACTAAACCAGGGATAAATCTGCAATGAAGTTTATTGGAATTCAAAAATAGTATGAATGATGGGTGATTTCATCTCAGATATGGTCTAACGTTTTGGTTGTTCATCACCTGGGGTAAAAGGTGTACAAAATATAGTCCAAAAGTGGTAAAAGCACCTACTCTGTAGAAAGCATAGAAAATAGATGTTAGTGGTAAGTAAGCAAAAAGTGCATGTTTTATAAAGGCTAGCTAACAGACGATGTCGCCAGTGATGTTATATTGCGATGCCAAAGTGGTATCCCAATACATCCCTCTCACCATCAATGAAAGCAGTTGCTGTAATGCAGCTGCTTTCATTTCTCTGCCATGCACAGATTGGCTATATGTATACCCCAAAATAAGTCTGTGGAATTATTTGTGTGCATGATCCAATCATCTATGCTAATGGAGGTAGTACGGGATGTACTTGATGCTCAGAAAGGACAACTGTTGTGTACTGGCCAACATATGGTAGCTCATAATAGACCAGAAGTACTCTGCCACATTGCACCTGCTCTTAGATGAGGACTTATAACGTCACCAGCTTGCTACTGTTTATAACATCCTGAAAGCCAGCAAATTAAGCACCTGTAGGTGTTTAATTGGATTTGCAATCCAATTAAACACCTACAGGTGATTGCCACTGGTTTGGGAACATGCTGAGTGATACATATGCTGCATTCTGCCTACCATTCAGGGTTGTAGGATGTCTTGCAGACCATGGCTATAGATTCTAGTGGAATTAATGTCATGGATAGGACAAGTCATTATCAATGTAAATGTATTAAGTAGGAATTCAATGCATACAAATCAAAGAGTTCACTTTTGAAAAATATGTTACTTTTAACTACCATACCAGCCTTGATGTGTATTTACGTCAATAATTACATGGATGCAAAGTGTCCAATGCAGTCAATATAACCTTTGGATATTATAGAAATAATATGGATATGAAGCAAGTTAAATAAATTAACAAACAAGTTAAATATTTGGGTCATTAAACATTAGCCACTGCAGTATTCTAGGTTTCTGCTTAGTCTCTGATAAGAGACTAAGCTTGAAAATCCTTAGTCAATAAAAAGTGAATGTACAGCTCTTGGGTAGAGTTTGCATCTTTTAAGTAGTGTGCACTACAAAGACAATGCATGCTGAAGGTTTGTAAGCTCTTGATCAATTTGGAAACTTTTACTACTTCAAAAGTAAACAATGTCTGCTTACCTGGTATAAAATAACTGATATTACATTTTAATGAAAGTTATTAAAAGTTTTTCTAAGACCAGTATAGCCTTTTGGACTCTTCGCTTCACTGGCATTTTATATTTGTGTATTATATAAAGACGAAACTAACAAAACTGATTTCTGTTAGTGGTAGACAAGAAGTGAATTAAGTCGGTGTTTAACTTTATTTTGTAACACCACAACTGCACAGGTTGGAGAGGTCATTATGGCAAATGCAATAGTTATGGAAGATATACAGCAAGAAACGGAACTCTCAATGAAAATCCTATTGGCTGCTGGCATTAAAAGACAGAAAGAGTCACATTATAATACTGCTTGAAATACTTGTTTGATAGTTCTGCTTTTCTCTCTGTGTGAAGTATTAAAGACATACTTGCTTCACTATGAATTAAATGTTTCAAATAGCATCGAAAGCGAGTTGGAAAAAAAGTTATCTTTGACTGCCACTATTGTGGAAGTAACAAAACTGTTTACATTAATAACATTTTCGATGTCCTCTATATGAAATGTTTATTTAGTTCTACAATATAATACAGGTAAGTTATTAAATTAATAATTAAAACGTATAAAGTACTGATAAGTATGACAGTCAATACCCTTAAAGTAAACTCACACACTACCCTAGATATAGAATCAATGTGGTTTAAAGGAAACTGATCACAGCAAACCTGCAATTTATTTTAATATACATTTAGATAAATTGCAGGTTTGCTGTGATCAGTTTCCTTTAAACCACATTGATTCTATGTCTAGGGTAGTGTGTGAGTTTACTTTAAGGGAGATGAGATCTCTGCTTAAGTGGACCAGCATAGAAACATTAGTAAAACTTCACTCAGTTACAATTCTGTAAATACTTATTTAATACATTATCAAATACCTATGTTAAAACTTACCTCTAGTAAATGAGGAATAATTTCATTACTGAATTTTGTCCAACTCTCATCTGTAAGTGATGGCTAAAAAAATAAAAAATAAATAAATATAATAATTTCAATTATGTAAAATGCTATTTTAATTCTACTCATCAAAAATTTTGCACAGAGATTGTAGTTCCTACAATCAAAATATTATCCTTGTGTTTTTTATCCACAAATGATAAATGACATTGATCTTTATCTTGAGTTACAAAATTCCATGATCCTTCAATCCAAATTATCATGAACAGACTGATGGGTTTCAGAAAATGAGGGAAAGGGGTTATATCCATTACCACTAGAAAAAAAAAAAAAATGGATGAGCAGGCTATGCCTTATCCACAAACTACCAAGTGATGTGGAATGCTATGCTCTTACACCACTGTTGATCATTCAAATATTAACATCTCTTTAAAGAAGAAGCAAAACTTTCCAAAATTAACCTGATTTAAAGAAAAATTATTGCTTATTTCACCACCAGAGATAATCATATGACCTCTCCACCCCAAGTTTTCATCCATTCTGCAGATATTAAAAATAAAAAAAATAAAAATTACAGACACATTTCAGTACGAAAAACAGATGCCTCATTTGAATAAGGGTGGTCTGAAAAGTTCTCGGCCTAACAATAAAAAAAGTAGAATGTTTTGATCCCAGACTTTTAGTCTTAAAATAACAATCAAATTTATGGATAAAAGATGAAAAAAAAAAAAAAAAAAAAAAAAAAAAAAAAAAAAAAAAAATTGAAATATTATCAGAATAGGAAGTTATTTAAATCAGTTTAATAAAATGAAAATTAACTATTATTTAGATATTGGTCAAGTGTAGGTGAATAACTAATTTAATTACCAACTAGTTTCGCCGGCTTCATCAGGGTAGCATCAGAAAAGCAAAGAAACAAAAATTACAAGCTAAATGTTAACTGACAATTCTATTTCAATAACAAAATAGTAGCGCGCGTGAAACAATACGTGTGTTGCGGATACATGATTTACTTGTTGAGATGCATTTTGTAGTTTGCACTGAAGTTCATTTCTTGTGTGTTTATTGATCTAATTAAAGTCTTCCATATATCTGGTAGGATTAAACCTTGGTTCCTGTTGAGGTTATTTGTGGAACGGGCAACAGTAGCAGCTTCTTTGAAGATTCTGGAGCGGTAGTTTTCCTCTATATATGGCATAAGACTTTTATTCCATTCAATAATGTGGTTGGTTGTAGAGAAGTGGGAAGAAAGGCCAGAAATATCTTGTCTGTTGCTTCTAACATAACTGATGTGTTCCTTTTGTCTCACTTCGAAGCTTCTAGATGTCTGACCAATGTAACTTAGACCACAGGAACAAGGGATGTTATAAACTCCTGCATGTTTGTAAAAAGGATTGAAATCTTTTGGTGATCTTAGAAATTTCTGGATAGTTTCAACTGGCTTGAGGGTCACTCTAATATTGTGTGGTTTTAGGAGGCGAGCTAGTTTTTTGGAGATGGTACCAACATATAGAATAATTATAGTAATTTTATATTGAGTGTCATCACATTGTCTTTGTGGTATATCAAAGTAAACAGACAAGATATTTCTAGCCTTTCTTCCCACTTCTCTACAATCAACCACATTATTGAATGGAATAAAAGTCTTATGCCATATATAGAGGAAAACTACCGTTCCAGAATCTTCAAAGAAGCTGCTAAAGTCATCCGTTCCACAAATAACCTCAACAGGAACCAAGGTTTAATCCTACCAGATATATGGAAGACTTTAATTAGATCAATAAACACACTAGAAATGAACTTCAGTGCAAAATACATCTCAACAAGTAAATCATGTATCCGTGACACGCGTATTGTTTCAAGCTCACTACTATTTTGTTATTGAAATAGAATTGTCAGTTAATGTTTAGCTTGTAATTTTTGTTTCTTTGCTTTCCTGATTGTACCCTGATGAAGCCGACAGCACAAGCCGGTGAAAATAGTTGGTAATTAAATTAGTTATTCACCTACACTTGACCAATATCTAAATAATAGTTAATTTTCATTAATCTTTGTGGTCAAGAATTAACAATTTCTAATATGAACAGTTTAATATAATGATTTAAGGTATTTTAACAGTGAAAAGATCTACAATGCAATTCATTAGCTCCATTTCAAAACGTAATTTCTGAATGCAAATCAGTTTGCAATAAAAGATTTTTAATTAACATTTTTCAGTATTGTCAACTGGAAGAAAAAAGGAAACACTATTCAGGCACTTGACACTTAATTCTAATACTAGTTTTCTCATTCTTCCCATCATCTATAAAATTAAAAAGAAGATTTCTCCAACATGATAATGTCACTATAGTTGAAGAAATAACAAAAATTACAGTTTGGACACATATACATTTGTACAAAATGATATTCAACTTGACATTGCTATTACTACTTATCAGTCATGCAAATATGAAAAATATCTGATTTATTATTTTTTTTGAAGAGATTCTGCTTACAGACATTTAAGTTATAACAAACATGAAATTATATTTTTTGTTTTAATCCCATACCAAAGCATAAGCAAACAAAGTTTGTGCATGAAGTATCTTCACAGCATCTTTATGTCATGAAGATACTAGATATGTCAAGTACAAACTTTGTTTGCTTATGCTTGGGTACATGATTAAAGCAGAAACATAATTTTTTTATGATTTCCTTGATAACCAAGCAAAAAAATCTTTTTACAACTGCTTACAGACATTATTTAACAATTTACCTACTCAGGCCAAATCTTTATATTTTAATCAATTTTACTTTTCCATTATTACTGTCTACTGTTGCTACTTTAACATGTTCCTTTTTTTTATATAAAAACATTTATGGCTTGATTTAGTCTCTATGAACGTTTCATAGTAATTCATTCAATTAAAGGTAAACATTAACTCTATTCAGAAAAAAGGTTGTAAACCTATAATGCATTAGTACTGTGGGTGGACTAGGGGTTAGATACAGACCTGCTCTAACATACCCAGTAATAAAGTTATTCTCTCAAATGGCAGAGGACCCTAAGCAATTTTGTTAATGTGAATTTAACTCATGAAAATGCTTGTAAAACTATAGTATACTAATACTATGGGCTGGCTACAGGTTAGATTTGTTCAGAAACCTTGCTATTAAGACCATGCAGGGAATTTTTTTTTGAGCCTTCAATACGCATGAATAGCGTTCTCACACTGGGTGATGATAATTCCTTTATCATTAAAAACATTCACAAATATTGATGTCATAAAGTGATCTGAACCCACAGACAACACCAAGGCAGCAATATTTGTTATTATTTTTTTAAATGCAATTTCCACTCACAAAATGTTGTAAACCTATAGTACTGTGGATGGACCAAGGAATTTTTAAAAATTCTTATCATTTTTACTTTTATACAATTGATAAAACCTGCTCGGAAGATTAATATGGAACTTTTTCATGCAATTGTCTCACATTTAGTAATGAAATTCATCTGCGACCTAAGGACATTCAAACATCCATGGTTATGGCAATCGAAACCAAAGCCTGTTGGTTGGAGAGTATGTTAACCACTTGTCCAATCAAGTTGGCAATTACTATGAAAAACACAATCGTCCACTAGAAAGAGAGATTCTCCTAAGTTTGAAGTGCATTAATTTGTAAGGAGGACTTCAAATTTCAGACAATTTGAAGTCCTCCATACAAATGTTAGTGTGTAACATAAGTGAAAAGACAGTGAAACAATCAATGTATAATGAAATTTTTGTATATGAATAAGAATGCTCTTTGGTCAAAAATATAATAAACATGTCTGGGAAACAAAGAAAAAAAAGGCAACTTACCTTTGACAAACATAATCCTTCACTTAAAATGCTTAAGCATTCTCCTTTCTTATAAATTTTCACAGTAGGTTCATTGACATATGTACACAGTGGATTAATAAAATCCCACACCATCTCCTAGCAGAAATTTATTTAAAAAATTATACTTCAAAACAAACATTCAATATTACAAAAAGAAGTCAATTCAGCATGTGAAATTACTATATGTAATCAATACCATTAGTCTAATGACATATTTCAGACAATTTGAAATCACAGGCAAAAACAGATTTTTATAAATTAATTACTAATCAATTATTAGGTGACTAAAACAAGTGTGTGTGTGGTTTTTAAGGATAATAAATATAACAAATTTAGTTTAATCCTTTATCCAAGTGTAAGCAAGCAAAGTTTGCGTCTGAAGTATCTTCAGGACTGAGGCAACTCATGGTAAAGGTGGACCAAGCTCTCATGTATTCCTGACTGTATGCCTGTTGAGTGTTTTTTTATCACTGTGCTGTCATCACTGCTTGTTTCATTCAGCAATTTTTCGAAGTAATTACTCCATACTTCAAGGATATCTTTTTCTCCTGTTTTCATGTCACCTTTATCATCTCTAGCTCCTTTTACAGCACTTGTTCCTCCATTTCTAAGCTTCAGAGCTTGGTCCACCTTTACCACGAGTTGCCTCAGTCCTGAAGATACTTCAGGCGCAAACTTTGTTTGCTTACACTTGGATAAAGGATTAAACTAAATTTATTACAGTCTAACCAAGTGGGAAAAAACTTCCAAAAAAAGAATAATAAAATATTCATAAAAAATGAAGAAAAGCATGTTGTTCAGAAAAATAAGTGTCTTCACAGCAATAACCTTTTCAAACAAGACACACTTTTATGTCCTGAAGGAACATAATGTTGAGGCTAGATATATGCTCCTACTAAAACAATTAGAGAACCAAGCTATTTTACACACACACAGAGTGTGTACATGTGTGTTAGTTCGGTTGGTCAATCTCAGACAAAGTGGTAGAGTTTTTTTCTTCCTGCATTATGTTATTAACTGCAAAGGAACAATATATTTTAAACTTCTGAATATTATCAAAGGTAAGCACGAATGCTTCTGTTTTTCAGAAAAAAAAAATCTGAATTTTATTATAACTCAAGTTCAATTGGTTGTTCTACCAGCCTGCTGTTTACCTAGATAAATTCTTGTTCTAGAGATCAAGTAACCAAGCAATCAGATATTACGAGTAGTACAATATAAAATTCAGTGATTTTCAAAAGATAATTATGTTGCCCTTTGATATAATAAAATGGCAAAGTAGCAGTCATTGTAGCAGTCATCTATGTATTGTAGAAAGCCCCCCCCCCCCCCTTGCTTGGTTAGAAAGTAAATTATATTTGCGAAGAAATTATAAACAAAGAGACACAAGGACTGAAGAATATAAGAGATTACATGAAAAAGTCCAAAGAGCCATCAGAAGGACAAGAAAAAGTTTTATACTAATAAATGTGAAGAGATAGAGTTCCAGATGAGGAGGCGCAATTATAAAACAATGTTTCATTTAGTTCGTGACCTAAATGCCCAAATTGAATGTCAAAAGTTAACAAAGTTTTATTTTACAAAGACAGGAATGGAGTAGTACTAACAGAAGAACTGGAAATCAAGAACAGATGGAAAGAATACTGTGAGGAACTGAAAGGTAATGTGGAGGTCTCCTTCCAGTTATCTGGCTTTGACCCTTAAGCTTACTGAAATTTAGTAATATTATATGGCATAAACAAAAGTTAGTTTTGGAGATAGTTTTCGGTACTGAGACCACATGTGTGTTGTTTAATAAACATGTGGTCTCAATACTGGAAACTATCCCCAGAACTGCTTACCCAGAGAAACCTTCGCTTACAAAAAGTTAGTTTTATTTTCCAAGCAACTTTAAATCTTACAAACTGATTTTATTAACATAATAACAAAATTATGATACAATTAAATGTTTTAATTTTCTTCTCTCTTTGTGGAGAAGAAGATATGTGAATTTGATTAACATGATAAATTAAATTTCACAAGGTATTAGTGTTTATAAAAAAAAAAAGCTTCTGCATCACATTGCTGTAAACAGAGAGAAGAAAATTAAAAATTTAATTGTATCATAATCTATTTCCAATTTTTCTAATATAAAATTGCTTAATATGTGAATCTGCCAATTTTTTAACATGACATTTTAAAACAAAATAGGTCTGAATAAAAAAAAAAAAATATATCAGATACTCCACAATCTCCTGATCAGATTTTATGAATAATACAGTGTCACTGTAAAACTATAAAAATATTTGAACATTTCTAGTCAAAAATCATCTACTCGAGTTGCCTTTCAACATTTCCAGTTTCCATGCCAAGAGTTCACTTATGAAGAATACAACTCTCTGATATGAGCGACTGCTGTGGTATTGAACAGAGGGTTTTGCCCTCTTAGGCTTCTGCCTGGTCTCTGATGAGAATCAACAGCTGAATAAAGGTGAATACAGAGAATCCTGGGCAAATTCTGTTGTAAGTAGTGCAAGCCAAGGCTATGCTGAAGGTTTATTCTCAAACTCTCTGGTAAAAGTTGAAAAAAAAAAATGGTTTTAAAACAATGATGGATATTTAATATCCTCACTATATATTACTAATATTGCCAAACCAAAGCTTTCCAAGCACTAATCTTGGTACTAATACCATGTTCCAACCTAAAAGAGGTGCACTAATAAACATGGAGATAGGCTCAAGAAATTCTTGTAGAAAGACTTATACGTTGATAACACATGACTATTAAATTATTTAAGGAATTCACAATGTATACTGGAATATTAATTAAAAGAAACTTTAATAAATACTTCCTATATTTCCTGCAGAAATACTTCCCACAGCAAGTTTAAATATGAACTTATTCATAGAATCAGTCTCAGCTCTAAAAAATTTCCAAACCTCAACAAATTTGGGTGCACGAGACTGCCCCAAATTTGGGAAGCTTGCATCACTAGAACATCAGCCTAACAGCCAAGACAATCCAATATAGCACGTTAGGGGGCACCATTAGGACTCTAAGAACAACAGTAGTTTCTCTCTTCTGCCTCATTTGCTTTTTGTAGTGCCTGCATGCACGTGTCATATTTGTATGTTCCCATTGAAGATAGCAATGTGACATTGCCGAAATATAGGAAGTATTTATTAAAGTTTCTTTTAATTAATATTCCAGTATACATTGTGAATTCCTTAAATAATTTAATATTCAGGCTCAAGAAAGAAAGAAAGTTTCATTGATTATGCTATTGTTGATAGGAATCTTACTGTTTTCAGGACACTAATATACCAGAGGATTTGAAATAAGAAGTGATCATAATTTAATTTTAAGCAGAATGAAACTAAATATAATATGCTGAAAAGAAAATATTTTAAAAATGAAAGTCCCAAAGCTTTCAGAGGTGAACTGTACTTTAACATATATATATATATATTGTTCAAGAAAAAATGTGAAGATTTAAAAACAAGAATCAAACCATAGAGAATTAGTGGCAGAGTGTGAAAAAAAAGTTGCAAAACAACTTACAGAAAACAAACTTCATGGATGAAAGAAGTTCAAGACCCAGTCACTGAAAAGAAAGCATATTGAATGTAACTGACAGATCAATGCAAAATACTGATCACAATATTATCTTTTAGTAGTATATATTCACTAATTAGATTTCAAATGTATGAATACACAACACACATCAAAGCTGAAAGCAAAAGCATTATTTCAATATATTTTGGAAGGGTCAATTTAATAGGACAATAAAGCTTAATGCTTAAATTTTCTTTGAATTTTTTCTAAATTTTGTAAAAATGTCAATTTATTTCAAAGTTAGAGAAAAAAAGATCAGTTTATTATATACTTACAGGAGAACTTCCTATTAAAGATACAAAAATGAGTTTTTGAAGTCCTACACCACTGAAAAAAAAAAAAAAAAAACTTTTAGAAACAACTTCAGAAGTTTTATAATTCAATCATTTGGTTTTGTTCAATGGATTCACTCAGAGTAAAGAGAAAAAAAATACAAGCAAAGAAGAATTCTTAATACCAATTGACTTAAAAATCATTATTTTAAAATAATTAAATTTAATTCATTCTTGTAGCTAAAAAAATAGATAAAATTAAAGCAATGTCACTGTTTAGAATTATGGCTAAAGCAACTAAAGCCAATGTATTATGACTGATAATTATGTGTGTTCTTCTGGCCAGTCTGCCTGTTTTAAAGAATGTTAAACTGTCACCTCCATTTGAGACAAAATTAAACAAAGAAAGAAATAAGACCTGGAGGGGGGGGGGATGAATAGGAAAGTCAACTGTATGTGATCTCCTTCTGGAAATTCATTTCATTTTGCCACAGCAAAAAAAGAATTGACATATACTATGAAACACTGATCTACAAAACATCCTTCAATGAACCAGCTCCCAGTTTCTTATCCTTTGGCATTACAAATGGAATGATACAGCTTCCATTCTCTGATTCAAATACCTGCTGAGTGTATTACAGAAATAATTCAAACTGAAATGAAGGCTATCATCTCATTTCCATTCAAAATTCCTGATTTGATTGAGTTTTAATGATGCATTACCATCAATTGCTTATAATGCTCTAAATACACCTTTCCAACTTCCATCCAAGAAAAAAAAAATTCAACATATCCTCTCTTCTATTTGGATAGTACAGATACTAAAAATCTGTGCCCATTTTTGGCTGAGAACATATTACTCAAAATTACTCTGGACAACATTAATATTGATGCCAATGGAAATGTGAGGACTGTATTAGTTGACTGATTTTGGGTAATGCAGTCTTTTACTAATGTCATGAATGAATAGCAATCATTTAAGGGTTAACACTAGATAATCAGAATGAGACCTCTAATACAGTCTTGTCAGGAATGTATAGAATAGAACTGACTCTAGGATTCTGATCAAACTAGTTTTTGTGGTGCACCTCATTATTAGGTATCCAACAGGATAGACATTGAATGAATGAATGAAGATGGGCTCGCAAGTTGAGACCTAGCAAGCCAAACTGCACTCCCTTATTGTTTTCATCAGGGAAAACCAGGTCAAACAATTAAAAGTCAGCTACTGGAACAACTTCAAACAACTCAACTGAACTGAAGGCAGAAACCATCATCATCATCATCAGAAAAAAAAAAAAAAAGGTGAAGAAATATAGAACTATCATACTGATATTTTAATAAGATGGAAGGATATTGCAACATATATTAATTAGATTAATTTAATTAATACTTCTTATACTTTGGCAAAATTAAATTACTATCATCAGGGAACAATGTGCAGGAATGTGCAAAAAAAGGAACAAAAATATTTTAAAAGAACTAAAAAACAAAATCAATTGAAGAAAAACTAAACAATTATAAAAAAATTGGTAGAACATGTAAACCGAATGGCCAACACCCAATATCCTAAACAAATAATAAAATATAACCAATTGGAAAGAGAAGGCCAGATAGACCTCAAAAGAGGATATTAGATGGATAATGAGACCGGAACACACCAATATGATTTATATCCTTAATTAGCATTATGAGGATGATGAACAATGTGCACACTGATATGTGCATGCAGGTGTTATGATCATTTAAGGGAGCTCACAGTAGTGAGCAAAGATGGAAGGAACACAGGGTTTGCATCCTGATTATATAAAGGTTTAACTTTTTTTGTGACATTCTGAATGTTGAGGTGTGAGGCAGATTCAGTGAGAACAAACTTGTAACATCCGAGTTTAACTGACTAGGTTAGATAACCATACATATAATTAAGAAGTATAACCTATTTACAAATTTTCCACAATAACCCTATATGAATTACAAGTTAACATATTCTTCTTCAGACACACACTGATATGATGAACAGGCACACAGTAAGTAGGGGTTTAAGGTCCTCCTTAAGTGAAAAACTGTTCACAAAGTTGCTTCTTTCATTCCTGCTCCGCTGTTAATCGTCTTCCATACGTGCCATAACACTGTCATTTTATGTATTATAAAGAGATTTGTCACTTCAGACTTACAAAATGTCATTGCTAATTAGTTATGCATCATTAGCAGTAGCAAAGTTAAACGGCTGCAAAATCACTAAGTAGCTGCTCTTTCTCTCACAGTTCTTTCCCTTTCTCCATTTCCTTTTTCTGCTCATTTTTATTCTCATTTTCTAGCACCTAGAGGGCTTTGTAATATGACTATGCCGTGTAAATTTTGGCAGAACTCAGTCATAGGGATGTTCAGCTCCTACGGCTAGGTTGTAATAGTAGGCATGACGATAGGTAAGGGACTGAAGCAGGGCAACCAAAGTCCAAACAGCACCCTTAGCGAGCAGAATTAGGTTCTTGACCAGTGGATGAATGTTTTGAGAATGAGTGATTCCCAAATTCGAGGCAGTTTTATGCATACAAATGTGATGAAGTTTGGATTTCTTAAAGCTGAGGTAGATTCTGGGAACAGTCTCTCTCTCTCTCTCTTGTACTTGCTATGGAGTAAGTGGCCTTTTTTCTAGCATATCCTGTGGCAGTTGTCCAAAGAATGGTCTGTGAGTAGAAATAGGGATAAAATCAAATGTCATCCTTGTGCATGGCAATTCTGATGTTGGCTGCCCTGTCTGTTTGACCACAGTATGACAGCTAAACACCCAGCTGGTTTAGAGACTGGTCAGTCTTTGAGGGGGGGTGGGGTGTTAGAAAAGAGATGCACATTTTTATATGGTCTATAATTGGCTACAGGACTCTTTAGGATTTTCGCTAGTTTTTCAGATATGCCCTGGATATATGGGATGGTGATAGATTGTGTAGAATGTTTTGGAGAGGCAGTGGGGATTAATTGGGAGTTTAATATTTTTTAGATTTGGTGGGAGTGTAGCCATTGGCTATGACAGTGTTGTGAGGGACGGTGTTGGTGTGACCTTAGAAAAAGAAATAACAATCAGCTCTTCCTAGATACTTGATTAGACACCAATCTGAGGGTTCCTTGGCATTATCAGTTTACAGAAAATAAACTGAAAATTTAACTTTAGTATCTTCCTGAATCTAGCTCCCACTGATGAAATCTTCAATAAAGGTCAAACTAGTCTGTGTAATGACCCTTCCAATAATACATAACAATAAGCATGTGTGAAAGGAAGTGTGCTGCTTTGCATTATGGGATACCGAGGCAACTGATGTGAAGTCAACAGCTTAGAATACATAAGTAAACCAGTTGTGAAGCACGAACAAAGTTTGTTTGCATATGCGTGTAAATGATTAAAACAATATAATTTCTTGTCAAATATGACAGTTTTATGTTAATTCATGGGGGAAAAAAAGATGCATGCTATCTCCACAGATATCATTATTATCATCAGTGCATAAGCACCTCCATGGAGTCCCAAGATTCATCATGGGAGACCCAAACTATCAACAAAATATTTATCGTACCTCTCGTTAAACCATTAACAGACAAAGCAGTCACAACTGACTCAGGCAACCCATTCCATTCATTCACCACTCTCCAAGTGAAAAATTTAGTCCTCATACCCTTATTAATCACACTCTTACCCAACTTCCAGGGATGACCTCCTGTTCTCTCCCATCTAGCCAAGTGCTGAAATATTTCTCCTGCATCAATCCTATAAAAGTCTTTAAGTAACTTAAATGTTCGATCATACCCCCCCCCCCACCCCAAGTTTTGCCTATCAACCAACTTTTGCAATTCACAAACCACTCAATCTATTCTTATAGGGAGCATTCCATAGATCACTCACCATCTTGGTCAAAGCTTCTAGATCCTCTCCACCACCTCCTCATCTCTGAGAAACCCAGGTGACCAGATCTGAGCACAGAAATCCAGATGTGGTCATATTAAGGCGTTATAAGGAGGAATGATAACCCCCTTATCTCCGCTTGTTGGTGTGTTTCTCAATAATCAAGAAATCCTATGTGAGCTACCCTGGCTACTTTAGCAATATATCATCTGAACTTCAACTCTCTATCTACTACCACTACCTACCACCAGCCCCAAACCTCTGGCTTCATCAGTTTCCTGGAGTACAGTTACCTCAATGTGATACACAGCTTGTAATCTTCATATCCCAAAATGCATAACTTTTCACTTTTCCATGTTAAACTGACATCCATTATGTTTTGCACATACTGTCAGCCTATTCAAATTGTCCTGCAAGCTCCCTACATCACCTTGATCAACTATTACCCTACCCAACTTTGCATCATCATCAAATTCCTGCCATGTACCCTCAAGGGGTGTACAGGATATGATAGTACTACATGAAAAAAATTACATCATTATTAATTTCCTATCTACAATTTTCCTCCAAATCAGTCTGTTACTTGTCAACACTCCAACATTATCAGATCTTATATTTCTATCGTCTAAAGCACTTTGAACCGTATCAATCCACCTATATCTTGGTCTTCCTCTGGGTCGTTTTGCTGCCAACTTGGCAGAGAACACTTGTTTTGCTAATCTTTCCTCGCCCATTCTGTTTAAGTGACCATACCACCTGAGATTAGCTCTGCTAACGCATTCCTGGATGATGACAATGTCAAGTTCTTTCCTAATATCCTCGTTTTTAATATGATACTGCCATTGATGCCATCTGTTCAAGCCTATAATCATTCTCAGGACTTTCATATCTGTGGTCTCTAGTCTTTGGTCAAGTGTTTTACTTCTGATCCAGCTCTCAGATCCATAAGTTAAAACTGGTTTGAACACTGTCTTGTATACAGCTAATTTAGTGTTCCGACTAATTTCTCTCTTATTCCATATGAATTTATTCAATTGACTTCCCACCATACCAGCCTTGCTGATTCTGTTGTCTATTTCTATATTTAATTTACCATCTTCAGTAAAAATTGTGCCTAAATAGCTGAAATGTTTTACTTGTTCCACAGGTTCTCCATTCACAACACAGTTGACATTTTCAGTGATTCAGCCTATTTTCATTATCTTTGTCTTTTTATTGCTGACCTTCATACCATATCTATTACAACAGCTATTCAATTTAGTCAGAGAAGCTTGCAGACTTGTAGCGGATTTATTTAGAAGTATAACATCATCCGCATAAAGTAAAGAACTGACATTAACATCTCCAATTTTGATATCAGGTTTAATACCACTTTCCTTCATAATGTGATCCATATAGATAATGAATAACAGAGGGGATAATGTACATCCTTGTCTCACACCAGATTTAACATTAAACCATCTTCCAGTACTTCCTTCAATTCTAACTGCTGACTTACAACTCAAATAAAGACTAAGTATTGCTTGATATAATGCCCCATTGACACCATATAACTGCAGCGTATTGAATAGCTTCTCTCTTGGCACCTTATCATATGCCTTTTCCAGATCGACAAAACTTAAATACAGATCTTTGTTATATTCCCATGCTTTCTCGACTATTTGTCGTAAAGTGAAGATCTGATCCTGACAGCCTCTATTTCGACTGAATCCAGCTTGTTCTTCACCAAGCTTTTCTTCCACAATTCTTCTCAACCGTTTCTCAAGTATACTTGCATAGATCTTCCCAGGAACACTCAGTAGGGAAATACCTCTGTAATTCTCACATTCAGTTTTATTTCCCTTTTTATATATGGGTACTATGAGAGCTCTACTCCAATCATCGGGAATTCGTCCCTCTGTCCAAGCTTTCTGAACTATGCAATGCAGCCACTGTGAGACTCTTATACCACCATACTTCAGCATTTCTGGCCGAATATCATCTACTCCTGCTGCCTTTCCACATTTCAAGCCTTTGACGGCTTTTTCTACTTCAAGTATGGATATGTATTCCTGACTGCATGCCTGGTCAGTGTTTTTTACCACTGTGCTCTCATCACTGCTTGTTTCATTTAGCAGTTTTTCAAAGTAATTACTCCATACTTCAAGGATATCTTTTTCTCCCGTTTTCATGTCACCTTTATCATCTCTAATTCCTTTTATAGCACTCTTTCCTCCATTCTTAAGCTTCTTCAACAACCTCCAGAATATTTTGCCACCTTCTTGAAATTTATTTTCTATATTCTTGCCAAAGTCCTCCCATGACTTTTGTTTAGCTAGTTTTACACAGTGTTTAGCATTCTTGCATTTGTCTCTATATTCTCTAAGAGCACAAGCTGACTTATTTGACAGGAACTTTTGGTATGCTTTCTTCTTTTCCTTCACTGCCTCTTTAACTTCCTGTGTCCACCAGGGAGTTCTGATTTTTTTATCCTTACAGACAACCTCACCACATGCCTCTCTGGCAGAATCAATCAATGTTTTCTTCAGAGTTTGCCACTGAATCTCCAAGGTTTGATTCCTGTTCTCAAACTCTTTCATTTTTTCTTCAATAATCTTTGTGTATTTTAGTCTACAGCTCACATCTGAGAGCTGCTCACCTTTTATTCGCTTTAAAACTTTCTTACATGTTATTCTTTTCAATATGAAATTCAATTTTATCCTGCTCAAGACTAAATAGTGATCACTTCCAATTTCAAATCCTCTGTACACTCTGGTGTCCTGCACTAGGGAGAAAACATCACTATCAACAATAACATATTCAATGAGACTTTTCTTATTCCTAGCCTCTTCTCTCCATGTGAATTTGTGCACATTTTTATGTTGGAACATCGATGTTAGTCTCATTGTCTCATTGTCACAAATAAGTCTCATTGTCCAGTTTCTCATTCTCATATTTGCCCACATTACTCTACTTGAGACTGACTGCCATTCAAGAAGATTAGCCTTGTATTTTGTGTTGAATACTATGGCTACTCCTTCTTTTCCTTGATTGTCATTGCCTGAATATAACATTTTGTATTTATTGCTCAGAAAGATCTCACCAGTTTTGGTCTTTTTTGTTTCAGTCACCCCTATTATGTCGATCTGGTACTTATCTAATTCCTCAGCTAGCTCCATTTCTTTGCCATTCAGGCTTCTTACGTTGACAGTACCGATCTTTAACTCTGGTGATGTTGAGTTGGGGTTTGTTTTCAGATTTGTTCCAGTAGCTGACTTTTCGCTGTTCGCCCTGATTCCCTGGCGAAAACAACGGGGGCCTTGTTTAACAGGGCGACGCCCCAGCCGGAATGAAATTTTGTCATGTTGTACCATCATTCTATATTTTGGTTTAACCAATAAGAATACAATTTGGTCGGCTAAATCCCAAATTGCCAGCCCATCCTCGTCCGTTCAGTATCCAAGTAGATACCCAACAGGGTGCAGCACGAGAAGGTGAGGATTGGACATTAGGTCAGAAGCCCTGGTCGGTTCTCCGCATTCCTTTAAAGGCTACGTGGAGGTCTCCTCTCAGTTATACAGCTTTGACCCTTAAGCACCCCATCAGCAAACATCTGAATATCTGCCTTCAAATTATTTCCTATATCATTTATGCACAAATTAAACAGCAGTGGTCCAAGCACGAAGCCATCAGCACACCACTAGTCACCTGCCTTCTTGGGAATTCTGATATACGACTTTTTGGTATTTGTTCATCATTACTCTTTTATCGACATCATAAATTTCATCTCCATCCCCATCTTTTGCAGTTTGCGTAACAGAGTTCCATGTGGTGTCCTGTCAGGCACCTTTGCAAAATCCAGCGGTATTATCATAGATATTCCCTTTATCCAACTCAGTTGTCAATCTATTATAAAACATTAGTAGATTACTAATGCATGACCAATCTTCACAAAACACCTCAGAGTATCCATCCATCCATTGCTGAGGAAATGATTGGTCTATAATTTGGTGCTAGACTTGGATCCTCCTTTATACAAAGGAGTTTATTTTGCCCTCCTTCCACTTTCTTGGGACTTTGTCAGAGCTGAGACTTAAATTAAACAGCCTAGTCAAAGGCATCACTAGCTCCCACTGAACATTCTCTTGAAAGGTGAGTCAATATCCTATCCAATCCCACAGCTGAATTTCCATTCAGATTCTGCAATATCCTAAGCACCTCTGTCATAACAACAGTATCTTCACTTGGAAGATATACCCTTGCAAAATGGTCGCTCAGGAGCTTAACAATTTCATCTGCCTCTCTACCATCTGCACTCAGTTATCCTTCTATAGTCATTCTTCCTCCTACTTACCACATAACTAAAAAAACTCTTTCCTTTCGTCTTCTTGGTGAACTTATTCTCAAAATATCATTTTGCCTTCCTTAGCATGCTAGTCAACTTTCTTAACCATTCCTTGTACTGTTCATGAATAAGCTGTCATCTTTCTCTTTATATACCCTCCACATCTTTTTTTTTTTTTTTTTTTTTGCAGCTCTTGCTTTAAATCACTCATCTACCTACTTGATTTACCCTCCTGACCATGGGTATACAGTAAGATATTGCTTCTTCCAGATACCCCCCTGATTATCTCCCATTCCTTTGCAGATCTTTATGCCATGGTACTGCTTCAAGCTGCCTCTAAGTGTATCATAATCACCTGCTTTGTAGTTCCACATATACCCCTTCTTAACTAGAATTTCCACATGTTTGCCACCTCCCAAGTTCAAGACCAAATGATCACTTTTCCCAATTGGAGGCAATGTTTATACCTTTATACTTACCTTAGTAGGTATAAAGTTAATGAGTGCAGACTCTCTCCCATTGCAAGAGGGTTGGGTCTACTTCTTCCATGGACAGGTCTTCTCCTTTAACAAGATCCAACAATCTTGTACCCCGATTCCACTCAGGCTCATTCTGTTACAAGTAATTATCTCTCAATAAGTGCATAAATTCCATTTACTTCCTGCCACATGACTTTCCTTCTGCCAATCTATGTCTCTGAAGTTGAAACCCCTCCATAATAATTACTCAATTTGCACTCATTGTACTAATCTCCGAAGTTGAAACTCCTCCATAACAATTACTCTGCACTCATTATACTAATCTGCTGATTAATGTGTTCCAAAATTTGAATATTATGAGATAGCATGAGCATCTTCTGTTGAGGATTGACATGATATTCAGCCTGTATGTAACCCACTGCTGGGTGAAACACTCTCCCATTGCAAGAGGTTTGGGTCTACTTCTTCCATGGTAACCCATTCCATATTGAAAGAAGGTACATACACTGTTTGGAAAGAAGTCAATGGACACCATAGTGTGAGGAACAAACAGCCATGATGCCAACCTTAATAAGATATAGGACCTCATATGTTTTAATAAGGAAATACCAGAATTAAAATATAACAACAGAATTAACTCACGTAAAATATTATTTATTAGTATAATTTTCGCCTGAATATCACAGGCATCTTCAGTACATTTATAAAGCTAATTAAACAATAACTGACAATTCCATCACCATCATCAAATTCCTGACATGTACCCTCAAGGGGTGTACAGGATATGATAATACTACATGAAAAATTTACATCATTACTAACTTTCTATCTACAATTTTCCTCCAAATCAGTCTGTTACTTGTCAAGACTCCAATATTATTGACAATTCCAAAAGGCACAAATAAGTAGCTAATGTAAGATAACTAAAAAGGTCAATAAATTTCCTAACTAAAAATATATATATATACAATAAAAAGTTAGGAAAGATTAACTGATTTATAAAGTACTATCTCCCATAAAGGGGATAGATGTAAACTATCGGATCTGTTTAAGTTAGGAGAGTGAAGTAAAGTTTCACGTTTCTTTATAAAGCCATTCCATGAGGAACTGACTTTTGTGAAGGACTCTTGTCTTGTTTCAATTGAAGGAACAGCAATGGCCAATCCTCTTTCTCCTGCTATCACCAACTTCTTTATGGAGCACTTTGAACAATGTATTTTTGACAACATTTCTCCTAGACATACTCATTGGTTAAGATATGTCAATGACATTTTTGCTATCTGGGATGGCTCTTCTGGTGAACTTAAGTTAAATGCACTTCATCCAAGGATCCAGTTCACTCTAGAAGTAGAATCAAATATGCAGTTAGCCTTTTTAGATCTTTTAATTCTTTGCCAACCAGATGGTAACTACATTTCTCAGTCTATAGAAAGAAGACTCATACAGGCCATTATATCCATGCTGAATCTCATCACCATCCCAGTCAAAAGGCAGGCACTATTACTATTAAAACACTGGTTCATCGGGACCACTCCTTTTGTTCTTCAGATGATCTGTTACAAAAAGAACTGCAACATATTATTTCCTCCTTTTTATCTAATGGATATAAGAATTCCTTCATCAAAAGAGATTTGAGTAATTTAATATGCCTTCATCTTCTAATACAGAAGAAATAATGCGCATTCCTATCCCTTATGTGCAAGGCATTAGTGAACACATAGCAAAAGTTTTAAAACCACTAAATATTTTTGTTGCCTTTCGACCTTTCAGAAAATCTCCACCTTTCTCGCTTCTCCAAAGGACAAGCTTCCACATCTTAGTTATCCAGGTGTCTACAAGATTCCTTGCTCGTGGATTATCTTATTTCGGACAAACAGGAAGATCGCCTCTATTCAACTAGAAGAACACCAGTCTTATATTCAATACCTTGAACCTGTACAGTCTGGACTTGCAGAACATGCCATAATCACTAGACATTGAGTTCATTGGAACAAAATAAGAGTTCTTCACAAAAGTCGGTTCCTCATGGAACGACTTTATAAAGAAACATGTGAAACTTTACTTCACTCTCCTAACTTAAACAGATCCGATGGTTTGCATCTATCCCCTTTATGGGAGATAGCACTTTATAAATCAGCTAATCTTTTCTAACTTTTTATTGTGTGTATATATGTATATGTATATATATATTTTTTTTTTAGTTAGGAAATTTATTGACCTTTTTAGTTATCTTACATTAGCTACTTAGGTTGCACCTTTTGGAATTGTCAGTTATTGTTTAATTAGCTTTATAAATGTACTGAAGATGCCTGTGATACTCAGGCAAGAATTATACTAATAAATAATATTTTACACGAGTTAATTCCATTATTATATTTTAATTCATATAGGACCTCCTTTTTGCTGTGATGGCTGCAACAATCCTACAGGGAATACTTTCCACAAGTGTACAATAGTGATCAATGGGAATTTGAGACCATTCTTCCAGGGAATTCATTCTACATTCCCTGGAAGAGACCATTCCTGGGATTCATTCTGCAGATGTTCAATAGGGTTGAGATCAGGGCTCTATAGAGGCCAGTCAATTGTGGTAATGTTTATGTCCACAAACCATGCAGTTACAGCAGCAGCCTTATGACACAGTACATTGTCTTGCTGAAAGAGAAAATGGTCAGTTCCGTAAAATTGCCACAAAATAGGAATCACTGCACTGTCCAGAATGTTCAGATATCTCTCGGAGCCAAACTAGGTAAAAACAGACCCATATCACCACACTGCCAACTCTGTATTTCATGTATTTCAACAATCAGTATCACTGATTGTTGGAACTATCTGGGATGGCCAAGTTGTCAACAATTAGCCAAACTGCTTCAACATATCCTCTGTCAGGATATGTTGAAGCAAATATATCCTGAGTTGTATTTGCTCATATAACTTCAAAGGTCACATAAATTTTGCTATGCGACTTTTGAACTTTAAAATTCTTATCCACCAATACACCAAAATCTCTTGCCTATTCAGTTAATTTGTGGCATAACCTTGCCAATGTAATATGCCATTGGAAAACTCTAATCACACCAAAGTGCATAACTTTATCTTTACTAGCATTAAACTGACAGCCATTTTTGTTTGCCCAGATTTCCAGTCTATTCAAATCATTTTGTAATTGCTGAATATCAGTAGCATCCCTGATTGCCCTGCCTATCCTTGCATCATCAGTAAACAATTGCACATCTGATGTTAGATCCTTCCTGATGTCATTAATGTACAGATTGAACAATAATGGCCCAAGGACGAAACACTGAGGTACACCATTGGTTAACTTAAATCTGGCAGATTCACACCCAGTGTATACCACTTTTTGATATCTGTCTGTCAACCATCCCCTGATCCAAGACAATAGATTAGATTCCAATCCATATTCTCCAGTTTACACAACAGCCTTTCAGGTGGTATCCTATCAAATGCCTTAGAAAAATCCAACATTATCATAGTGTATCCATTTCTTTTATCCAACTCGGCCATAACATTGTTATAAAATATAAAATATGAGCAAATTGCTAAAACATGACCTTCCTTTAGTAAACCCGTGATGTGTTCCCTGCAGAGTATAGAATGCTTGTCTATCCATTTCTGTATGCGAGTCCTTACCAAATTCTCTAAAATCTTCACTACCACACCAGAGATACCGATAGTTCGGTAGTTAGACATATCAGTTTTTGCACCACCCTTGTGCAATGGATCTATCATACATTCCTTCCATTCCTGTGGTATCATTACTGAGCTGAGACTCAAGTTATACAAATGTGTGAAAGGCCTAGCCAATTCAGCTGAACATTCCTTTAGCAAACTGGCTGATATTCCATCTGTCCCTATTGACAAATTCTTATCCAGGTTATGCAAGAGCTCTTCAACCTCAATTTCATGAACCTCTAACTCTTCATGCAACGTACCAGTAGCACTGTGCATCATGCTACATACACCTGGTTGATATATCTTAGCAAAGTGAGCACTCATTAACTGAACAATCTCATTAGCTTCTGACACTCGAGTACCATCTTCATTCAATAAAGTTATTCTTCCACATTCATTCTTTCTTTTGCTTGCAGCATAACAATAAATTTCTTTTGGATTGCCTTTAGCTTGCATGGCCAATTTCTTTTCATACTCAGTTTTAGCTATCTTCATAATACTCGTTACTTTTCTGGCCTGAGTTTTATATACTTCATAACTCCTCTCACTCTTATTCTCACAATATTTTTTTCACATCATCTTCTTCTTGTGGATCTCTTGCTTAATAAGGTTGCACATCCATTTCACTCCCAATCTATTTATTCTTCGAACACTAGGGATACATTGAGATACCGCCTCATTCAAGAACTTTTTCAAAGATTCCCATGCATTGCTGACATTTTTTCCATTCAGTAACTGATACCATGGCCCAAAGAAAGTATTCTTCTAAGTTGATCATAATTTCCAGCTTTGCAGTTCAGCATGTAGCTTGCTTTAATTGGAGCTTCAATACAAGTAGATACTTCCCAAGAAAGAACAGCATGATCACTGTCACCAATTGGTGGTAAAATAGCCAAATTCTTGACAGAGATCTTTCTGACGCTATGAGCAAATCCAACACTCTTTGACCTTGAGTTCCTTCTTTCACATGCTGCTTGAGAAAGTTGTCTCGCAACAATTCAATAAATTCCTGTTCTTTCTTATCATGACATTTCTCATCTACCCAATCAATGTTTCAAAAATGAAAGTCACCCATAATGATCATTCGCTTGGTACCCATAAGACTAAATTGGAGATGCATTTCTTCGTCCCCTACAACTGAGCCACCAGGTCTGTAGCAACGTCCCACCATATATTTCATTCTCTTAACCTCCACTTCACACCAGATAGACTCAAACTCACCGTTACGTGGGACATTTTTTTCTTGTGTTTCTACTCTAACTGTAATTAAGCCATCTGATATCATTAGTAGCACTCCTCCTCCTCTCCTATTATTCCTAAAAATAGTATATCTGTTACACTCGATCCCACTTACCATATCTGATTCTAATAGCCAGGTTTCACTAATGCCAACAATCTTAGGTCACATCGTATTCAATAAAGCAACAAACTCAACCCCTTTGTTTCTAATGCTCCTGGCATTTGTGTATAGATATAATAAATTACAACCTAGCCTATTCTTATAATTATGCAATCTATTTGGTCTTGTTCTAAAATTTTCTCTTTTCCCTCCACAGACATACTTAAAAGGTCCAAACCCAAAGCATATTTTTCCACTCCTTTGTCACATACATAACCATGTTCGAAGGCATTCATATCTTTATCATGTTTGCATACCATAGCTGAACTTTTACAGACATTTTTCCCATTCCTCCCTCGATGATCTAGTTTCCCTGACTCTCTGCATTAGGTCTCATACCAAGAAGTAATTTCTCCAGGTTTCTGATGCCAAATGAATTCAAGTGCAGGCTATCTTCTTATACAAATCTTTTCTGCTATCAAACACATCCCACACATCTATGGTAATTCTGGTTGGTACCCACCACTTAAATTATTAGCACCTACCACAACTACGATTTCTTTTTTGGTTTTCAATTACGTTTGTCATATTTTTTCGCTCCCAGGAAACTAGAAGTGGTGACTTCCTCGGCAAGCGCAAATTTTAAAATTGAGTTACCATACCATATTACCTTTTTTTTTCCCTTAGATATTAACTGACTTACCCTTGTTGTTATTAATATTTTGATTTCCATGTTCAGTATTTTCCCTGTTCTTGTTCTCGTCCCTTTTCTTATTTTTTTGAAGTTAGTCAAATGTTTTTCCACCTTTTCCGATTCGCTAATAATTTTTTTAACCGAGCTATTTCTAATGTCAACGTATCCTCAGATAAATTATTATCATCACTGCTGCAGTGCTTTTGTTCAGGACAAACGCTCTCCTCAGTAGTAACTTTAGCTTTAGTCACTGCCTTGTTATGACAAGTTTTTGGCACCATTTTTAAGAATAGTAAAAACTAATAATATTCCTGAAATCATGTCATAAAATGCTTTAGTACAATAACTACACTAAAAAACTAACAATAATATGCTAAAATTACTCAATTAAATCTAAGAAAACACTTAATAAATCAACAAAAATTACAAATCTTTCAGGAGCTCTCTGACAGTACGTCTTTTCACCTGCTAGCCTCGACACCAGCTCATCAACAAGACAAAGACAATGAAATTAGGCAGAAGCATTGAAAATATCAACTGCATTGTGAATGGAGAAACTATAGAACAAGTAAAACATTTCATCTATTTAGGCACGATTTTTAATAAAGATGGTAAATTAAATGTGGAAATAGAAAACAGAATCAATAAAACTGGTATTATAGGAAGTCGACTGAATAAATTTATATGGAATAAGAGAGAAATTAGTCAGAACATTAAATTAGCTGTATACAAGACAGTATTCAAACCAATTTTAACTTATGGATCTGAGAGCTGGGTTAGAAATAAAACACTTGACCAAAGACTAGAGACTGCAGATGAGAAAGATTAGGGGCATGAACGCATGACATCAATGGCAATATCATATTAAAAACAAGAATATCAGGAAAGAACTTGACATTATTAGCATCTAGGAATGCATTAGCAGAGCTAATCTCAGGGTGGTATGGTCATTTAAACAGAATGGGAGAGGAAAGATTAGCAAAACAGGTGCTCTCAGCCAGGTTGGCGGGAAGAAGACCCAGAGGAAGACCAAGATATAGTTGGATTGATATGGTAAAAAGTGCCTTAGAAGATAAAAATATAAGATCTGATAATGCTGGAGTCTTGACAGGTAACAGATTGATTTGGAGGAAAATTGTAAATAGGAAATTAGTAATGATGTAAATTTTTCATGTAGTACTGTCATATCCTGTACACCCCTTGAGGGTACATGTCAGGAATTTGATGATGATTAGAAAGAAAAATTGTTGAGAGGATGCTAGTAATTATATAAACTTAATTATGTAGTAATGTTGTAGTCAATTGGTGATGAATGGAGAAGCCACTGATATGACACATTTTCTAAATCCACATGGGTCTTTGATAGAATAAATAGAGATCTACAGTCAACCTTAGGATTATATCTGCTCAACTTATATAGCAATATAAGACATGGGTGATGGCACAAATATACATATCAGTATGTTTATTTTAAAAACAGTGTCCCAAGAGAAGTTGTAATCAGTTGTAATAGGAAGTTAAGCATAGTTTATGCACTGGGGAATTAACTTCAAATTACAGCTACAAATAAAGGTCAATACAAACCTCTGTTTTACAAAACGATCTAGTGCTGTTCTGTACTCTGTCAAAATCCAGTTATCTTCAGCAGACTATAGAAATTTGAAGGAAAATGTAAGTTTTACTTAATGATAATTTTAACCATAGTAAATGATAAAAATTAAAAATGCTCATAGATTTTTTTTTATATTCACATAACTAGTTAAAATTTAAAATTCAACTGCAAAGGCAATTATGCAACTTCATAATAAGAAACCATTGAAAACAGTACATGGCTAAAGCAGATTTTACTGAAATACAATATTTGGAATCATCAGCAAAATTTGTTATTTCAATTTGGTTTTAAAATGAATCATTTTTAATTGTAAAACTAAGAAAAATATTTGAAACTTATACTAAATAATACTTTAGTCAAACAGAATTCAAGAAATTTGAAGATGTTAAACATTTCACCATGTAAATTTTCATTTGGATTGGACAATTTTCATCATCATCATATATAGCATACTATGAAAAACCTATATAAGTTGGATTTTTAAGGGTCAAAGCTGTATAACTGAGAGGAGACCTCCACGTAGCCTTTAAAGGAATGTGGAGAAACGACCAGGGCTTCTGACCTAATGTCCAATCCTCACCTTCGCGTGGTGCAGCCTGTTGGGTATCTACCTGGATACTGAAAGAACGAGGATGGGCTGGCTATTTGGGATTTAGCCGACCAAACTGTATTTTTATTGGCTTAAACCAATATAGAAAATGATGGTACAACATGAAAAAATTTCATGCCGGCTGGGGTGTCGCCCAGTTAAACACAGCCCCTGTTGTTTTCGCCCAGTGAACCAGGCCAAACAGTGAAAAGTCAGCTACTGGAACAAACCTGAAAGCACACCTCAACTAAACATCATCAGAGTTAAAGATCGGTACTATCAACATAAGAAGCTTGAATGGCAAAGAAATGGAGCTAGCTGAAGAATTACATAAGTACCAGATCGACATAATAGGGGTGACTGAAACAAAAAAGACAAAAACTGGTGAGATCTTTCTGAGCAATAAATACAAAATGTTATATTCTGGAAATGACAATCAAAGAAAAGGAGTAGCCATAGTATTCAACACAAAATACAAGGCTAAACTTCTTGAATGGCAGGCAGTCTCAAGTAGAGTGATGTGGGCAAATATCAGAATGGGGAATTGGACCATGAGACTTATTTGTGCCTATGGTCCCACAGAAGGTTCTACTAAGGTAGAAGTGGAGGAATTTTTTGATGCTTTAGAAAAAGCAACTGACACAACGAAAAAGGAATAGTTGGTCCTTGTTGGGGATCTAAATAGCAGAGTAGGAACTGTTGGATTTCTGCTCAGGACATGGATTGGTTATTACTAACACCATGTTCCAACATAAAAATGTGCACAAATTCACATGGAGAGAAGAGGCAAGGAATAAGAAAAGTCTCATTGACTATGTTATTGTTGATAGTAATGTTTCCTCTCTGGTGCAGGACACCAGAGTGTACAGAGGATTTGAAATTGGAAGTGATCACTATTTAGTCTTGAGCAGGATAAAATTGAATTTCATATTGAAAAGAATAACATGTAAGAAAGTTTTAAAGCGAATAAAAGTTGAACAGCTCTCAGATGTGAACTGTAGACTAAAATAAACAAAGATTATTGAAGAAAAAATGAAAGAGTTTGAGAACAGGAATCAAACCTTGGAGACTCAGTGGCAAGCCTTGAAGAAAACCCTGATTGATTCAGCCAGAGAGGCATGTGGTGAGGTTGTCTGCAAGGATAGAAAAATCAGAACTCCATGGTGGACACAGGAAGTTAAAGAGGCAGTGAAGGAAAAGAAGAAAGCATATCAAAATTTGCTGGCAAGTAAGTCAGCTTTTGCTCTTAGAGAATACAGAGACAAATGTAAGAAAGCGAAACACTTTGTGAAACTAGCTAAACAAAAGTCATGGGAGGACTTTGGCAAGAACATATAAAATAAATATCAAGAAGGTGGTAAGATATTCTGGAGGTTGTTGAAGGAGCTTAAATATGGTGGAAAGAGTGCTGTAAAAGGAGTTAGAGATGATAAAGGTGACATGAAAACATGAGAAAAAGATATCCTTGAAGTATGCAATAATTACTTTGAAAAATTGCTAAATGAAACAAGCAATGATAGCACAGTGGTAAAAAATACTCCACAGGCATACAGTCAGGAATACACATCCATACTTGAAGAAGAAAAAGCCATCAAAGGCTTGAAATGTGGTAAGGCAGCAGGAGTAGGTGATATTCGACCTGAAATGCTGAAGTATGGTGGAATAAGAGTCTTACAGTGGCTGCACTGCATAGTTCAGAAAGCCTGGACAGAGGGACGAATTCCCGATGATTGGAGTAGAGCTCTCAAGGGAAATAAAACTGAATGTGAGAATTACAGAAGTATTTCCCTTCTGAGTGTTACTGGCAAGATATATGCAAGTATACTTAGAGAAACGGTTGAGAAGAATTGTGGAAGAAAACCTTAGTGAAAAACAAGCTGGATTCAGGCCAAATAGAGGCTGTCAGGATCAGATCTTCACTTTACGACAAATAGTTGAGAAAGCATGGGAATATAAGAAAGATCTGTATTTAAGTTTTGTCTATCTGGAAAAGGCATATGACAAGGTGCCAAGAGAGAAGCTATTCAATATGCTACAGTTATATGGTGTCAATGAGGTATTATATGAAGCAATACTTAGTCTTTATTTGAGTTGTAAGTCAGTAGTTAGAATTGAAGGAAGTACAGGAAGATGGTTTAATGTTAAATCTGGTGTGAGACAAGGATGTACATTATCCCCTCTGTTATTCATTATCTATATGGATCACATTATGAAGGAAAGTGGTATTAAACATGATATCAGAATTGGACATGTTACACTTCTAAATAAATCCGATACAAGTTTGCAAGATGGGGTGCTTAAGGGTCAAAGCTGTATAACTGAGAGGAGACCTCCACATAGCCTTTAAAGGAATGCGGAGAACCGACCAGGGCTTCTGACCTAATGTCCAATCCTCACCTTCTCGTGGTGCACCCTGTTGGGTATCTACTTTGATACTGAACGAACAAGGATGGGCTGGCAATTTGGGATTTAGCCGACCAAATTGTATTCTTATTGGTTAAACCAAAATAAAAAATGATGGTACAACATGACAAAATTTCATGCCGGCTGGGGCGTCGCCCGGTTAAACAAGGCCCCCGTTGTTTTCGCCAGGGAACCAGGGCGAACAGCGAAAAGTCAGCTACTGGAACAAATCTGAAAACAAACCCCAACTCAACATCACCAGAGTTAAAGATCGGTACTATCAATGTACGAAGCCTGAATGGCAAAGAAATGGAGCTAGCTGAGGAATTAGATAAGTACCAGATCGACATAATAGGGGTGACTGAAACAAAAAAGACCAAAACTGGTGAGATCTTTCTGAGCAATAAATACAAAATGTTATATTCAGGCAATAACAATCAAGGAAAAGAAGGAGTAGCCATAGTATTCAACACAAAATACGAGGCTAGTCTTCTTGAATGGCAGTCAGTCTCAAGTAGAGTAATGTGGGCAAATATGAGAATGGGGAACTGGACAATGAGACTTATTTGTGCCTATGGTCCCACAGAAGGTTCTACTAAGGTAGAAGTGGAGGAATTTTTTGAGGCTTTAGAAAAAGCAACTGACACAATGAAAAAGGAAAAGTTGGTCCTTGTTGGGGATCTAAATAGTAGAGTAGGAAATGATTGTGAGACATACAAAAATATTTTGGGAAAATTTGGAGAAAAGAGCAAAGCTAATAATAATGGCAAATATCTGTTGGATTTCTGCTCAGGACATGGACTGGTTATTACTAACACCATGTTCCAACATAAAAATGTGCACAAATTCACATGGAGAGAAGAGGCTAGGAATAAGAAAAGTCTCATTGACTATGTTATTGTTGATAGTGATGTTTTCTCCCTGGTGCAGGACACCAGAGTGTACAGAGGATTTGAAATTGGAAGTGATCACTATTTAGTCTTGAGCAGGATAAAATTGAATTTCATATTGAAAAGAATAACATGTAAGAAAGTTTTAAAGCGAATAAAAGTTGAGCAGCTCTCAGATGTGAACTGTAGACTAAAATACAGAAATATTATTGAAAAGAAAATGAAAGAGTTTGAGAACAGGAACCAAACCTTGGAGATTCAGTGGCAAACTCTGAAGGAAACATTGATTGATTCTGCCAGAGAGGCATGTGGTGAGGTTGTGTGCAAAGATAAAAAAATCAGAACTCCCTGGTGGACACAGGAAGTTAAAGAGGCAGTGAAGGAAAAGAAGAAAGCATATCAAAAGTTCCTGGCAAATAAGTCAGCTTTTACTCTTACAGAATACAGAGACAAATGTAAGAAAGCTAAACAGTGTGTAAAACTAGCTAAACAAAAGTCATGGGAGGACTTTGGCAAGAATATAGAAAATAAATATCAAGAAGGTGGCAAAATATTCTGGAGGTTGTTGAAGAAGCTTAAGAATGGAGGAAAGAGTGCTGTAAAAGGAATTAGAGATGATAAAGGTGAAATGAAAACAGGAGAAAAAGATATCCTTGAAGTATGGAGTAATTACTTTGAAAAACTGCTAAATGAAACAAGCAGTGATGACAGCACAGTGGTAAAACACACTAACCAGGAATGCAGTCAGGAATACATATCCATACTTGAAGTAGAAAAAGCCATCAAAGGCTTGAAATGTGGAAAGGCAGCAGGAGTAGATGATATTCGACCAGAAATGCTGAAGTATGGTGGTATAAGAGTCTTACAGTGGCTGCACTGCATAGTTCAGAAAGCCTGGACAGAGGGACGAATTCCCGATGATTGGAGTAGAGCTCTCATAGTACCCATATATAAAAAGGGAAATAAAACTGAATGTGAGAATTACAGATGTATTTCCCTACTGAGTGTTCCTGGCAAGATCTATGCAAGTATACTTGAGAAACGGTTGAGAAGAATTGTGGAAGAAAACCTTAGTGAAAAACAAGCTGGATTCAGGCCAAATAGAGGCTGTCAGGATCAGATCTTCACTTTACGACAAATAGTCGAGAAAGCATGGGAATATAACAAAGATCTGTATTTAAGTTTTGTCGATTTGGAAAAGGCATATGACAAGGTGCCAAGAGAGAAGCTATTCATTACGCTGCAGTTATATGGTGTCAATGGGGCATTATATCAAGCAATACTTAGTCTTTATTTGAGTTGTGAGTCAGCAGTTAGAATTGAAGGAAGTACAGGAAGATGGTTTAATGTTAAATCTGGTGTGAGACAAGGATGTACATTATCCCCTCTGTTATTCATTATCTATATGGATCACATTATGAAGGAAAGTGGTATTAAACCTGATATCAAAATTGGAGATGTTAATGTCAGCTCTTTGCTTTATGCGGATGATGTTATACTTCTAAATAAATCCGCTACAAGTCTGCAAGATTCTCTGACTAAATTGAATAGCTGTTGTAATAGATATGGTATGAAGGTCAGCAATAAAAAGACAAAGACAATGAAAATAGGCAGAATCATTGAAAATGTCAACTGTGTTGTGAATGGAGAACCTGTGGAACAAGTAAAACATTTCTGCTACTTAGGCACAATTTTTACTGAAGATGGTAAACTAAATATAGAAATAGACAACAGAATCAGCAAAGCTGGTATCGTGGGAAGTCAATTGAATAAATTCATATGGAATAAGAAAGAAATTAGTCGGAACACTAAATTAGCTGTATACAAGACTGTGTTCAAACCAATTTTAACTTATGGATCTGAGAGCTGGGTCAGAATAAAACACTTGACCAAAGACTAGAAACCGCAGATATGAGAGTCCTGAGAAAGATTAGAGGCGTGAACAGATGGCATCAATGGCAATATCATATTAAAAATGAGGATATCAGGAAAGAACTTGACATTGTCAGCATCCAGGAATGCGTTAGCAGAGCTAATCTCAGATGGTATGGTCACTTAAATAGAATGGGAGAGGAAAGATTAGCAAAACAAGTGTTCTCTGCCAGGTTGGCAGGAAAACGACTCAGAGGAAGACCAAGATATAGGTGGATTGATACGGTACAAAGTGCCTTAGACGATAGAAATATAAGATCTGATAATGTTGGAGTCTTGACAAGTAACAGACTGATTTGGAGGAAAATTGTAGATAGGAAGTTAGTAATGATGTAATTTTTTCATGTAGTACTATCATATCCTGTACACCCCTTGAGGGTACATGGCAGGAATTTGATGATGATGATGAAGTTTGCAAGATTCCCTGACTAAATTGAATAACTGTTGTAATAGATATGGTATGAAGGTTAGCATTAAAAAAACAAAGACAATGAAAATAGGTACAATTGTTGAAAATGTCAACTGTGTTGTGAATGGGAAACCTGTGGAACAAGTAAAACATTTCAGCTACTTAGGCACAATTTTTAGTGAAGATGATAAATTAAATATGAAAATAGACAATAGAATCAACAAAGCTGGTATGGTAGGCAGTCAATTGAATAA
Source organism: Typopeltis vanoorti (assembly GCF_054136105.1). NCBI lineage: Eukaryota > Metazoa > Arthropoda > Arachnida > Uropygi > Thelyphonidae > Typopeltis > Typopeltis vanoorti. The sequence goes on from NC_143559.1 coordinate 119,489,239, forward strand.
ATTCATATGGAATAAGAGAGAAATTAGTGAGAACACTAAATTAGCTGTATACAAGACAATGTTCAAACCAGTTTTAACTTATGGATCTGAGATCTGGGTCAGAAGTAAAATGCTTGACCAAAGACTAGAGACCACAGATATGAGAGTCCGGAGAAAGATTAGAGGCGTGAGCAGATGGCATCAATGGCAATATCATGTTAAAAACGAGGATATTAGGAAAGAACTTGACATTGTAACATCCAGGAATGCCTTAGCAGAGCTAATCTCAGGTGGTATGGTCACTGAAACAGAATGGGCGAGGAAAGATTAGCAAAACAAGTGTTCTCTGCCAGGTTGGCAGGAAAACGACCCAGAGGAAGACCAAGGTGGATTGATACGGTACAAAGTGCCTTAGACGATATAAATATAAGATCTGATAATGTTGGAGTCTTGACAAGTAACAGACTGATTTGGAGGAAAATTGTAGATAGGAAGTTAGTAATGATGTAAATTTTTCATGTAGTACTATCATATCCTGTATATCCTTTGAGGGTACATGTGAGGAATTTGATGATGATGAATAAAGAATAAGGAGTCGTGGACCAAAGGATGAAGCAGAGGAGTGGCAAGCTGGCTGCATTATTCTGCCATTCAACTCTATGAATCAGGAGTCTCCACTGTGTCAACAGAATATTACTGCGTCTGAGGAAACTGATGCGACTGATCCTAGATCACAGGGAGCAGCCGAGACGTTTAGTATGTGGTCAACCAATAGAGTTTCACATCTCATAACCTTAAATATAAGGACACAGTTAAAACCTGGGAAAACAAATTTGATGGAAAAAGAACTTGCTAGGATTACATGGGACATTGTAGGCTTGGCTGAAACCCATTGGACAGGAGAAGGAGTTAGAAACATAAATTCAGGAAAACTATTCTACTCGGGCAGAGAGGACAATATACATAGAGAAGGAGTCACCATTTTAGTGAACAATAGGCTACAAAATGCAGTCATGGCCATAGAACCACATGGCCCAAGAATGATCACTATCAGATTAAAAGGTAAAGAAAAAAATGTTCACTTTACAATAATTCAAATCTATGCCCCTGACCAGTCACATGAAGATGAAGAAATCGATAGCTTCTATGATAAGTTGCAAGATCTAATAGACAAGACCAATAAGAAAGATATATTAATAGTGATGGGTGATTTTAATGCCAAAATTGGGAAGTTTACCCCAGACATGGAGGATGTGATGGGCAGGTTCAGAGTTGATAACAGAAATGAAAGAGGAGAAAGAATATTAGAATTTTGTAAAGCAAACAATCTATTTATCTGTAATACCCTTTTTTTCCATAGACCTTCCCACAAATATACATGGCCCTCACCAGATGGTACAATAAAGAACTGTATTGATTACATTCTAATCAAACGCAATTGGAAATCATCAGTGTGGAATGTTAGAACTTTAAAAACTCCCGACTTCGACACTGACCATGAACTGCTTGCAGCAAAAATTAAACTAAAATTCAAGTATCATAAATCACGAACTCCTATCAACAAAGTGGACCTGTCAGAACTGAAAGAGAAATCTATGCAAGATAACTATCAGACACTAATAGGAAATGAGTTTAGAAAATTTTCCTATGACAATATAGAAAATACATGGAATCAAGGTAAAAAAATTGTTACAAGTACTGCAAGAAACATACTTGGTACAACATCAAGACCAAATCATGAATGGATAACCCCTGAAATTTTAAATACTTTAGAAGAAAAAAAGAACAGCAAAGCATATATTAAATAAAAAATACAGAAGAAAATAAACAACATTATAAGAATCTTAAAAACAAAATTGATAAAATGTGCATATCTGTCAAAAATAACTGGTTGGAGGAAAAAGCAAAACTGTGCAAAGAAGCTAATAAAAGAAATTATAATAAAATGGTATACAAAATTATCAAAGAATTAACTAAGATCTATAAAGATAAACCATTAACAATGAAAGATAAAAACAATCTAGAAACTGGGTCAATACAAAATATTAAAATAATTTGGAAGGACTACTATCAAACATTATTTCAAAAAGAACAGGAGGAGGAAAGTATAACAGAAAAGATGATATATGAAAAGGCATCACCCATAACCCCAGAAGAAATTATAAATGCAATAAACCAAATGAAACTTTCAAAATCTACGGGTAAAGATGAAATATCTATAGAACTATGGATATATGGTGGCAAGGAAGCTACTAATTTCTTAATGAATTTATTTAATCAAATTCTTTATACTGGAGTAATCCCAACTGACTGGAAAATAGGAATTATTACCAATTCACAAAAAAGGAGACAAAAGAATACGTGAAAATTATAGACTCTTAAGTCATAGTTATAAACTATTCATTCGAATTATACAAAAGAGAACACAGGTGCTTAGAGAAAAAATCACAGAGGAAAATCAAGCAGGATTCAGGCCACATAGATCCACCATAGACCATATCTTTACCATTAATAATATAACAGAAAAATATTGGGAATACAATCTGTCCATATACTGTTGTTTTATAGATTTTAAGCAAGCCTTTGATTCAGTTAATAGAAACAAATTGATCACTATCCTAAAAAACATAAAAAATGGATTCGGATATTTTAACATTTATTACAAATTATTATGGAGACACCAAAGCTTTTGTTAAAATGAACAACATTAAAACCGAGGATTTCAGTCGAGAAAGGTGTAATGCAGGGATGCCCTCTCTCACCTCAACTCTTTATCATCTTCCTAGAAGAAGTCTGTAAAACCATAGCTGATGAACCAGGTGGTACCAACATTAATCGCATAAAATACGCAGATGATATTGTTACACTCTGATACCTTCACTATGTGGAATTTTCAGTTATCATGTTGTAACATGAAGAGAAAATTAAAATAAAACCCCTGTATAAAAGCTAATACACAAATTATTTAAAGAAAGAAAAATATTCTTGCATCCAAGTAAAATATATAACAAAAAAGTGTTTGTTGAACTAACTAATAAAAGAAGGAATATATTACAAGTTGTGATATGAAAAAATTAGCTAAGTAAGACAGAAAAGATTAGTCATAAGAAATTGTATGTGAGAGGCTAGAGATTAAAATATTAAGTAAATTCTTAGAAAATTTTGGAAAGGGGATTAATTTAGAGGCTAGCAAAAGAAAACAATAGACTATCGCTCAGGGTCAATTCCCGGATTGAGACATTGTCATGTGTCAGTCACATGCTCGCCGACCTCAGGATGTTTGGAAGAAAAACGCCACCCTAATTGGTCGGTGAAGTCGAATCCAGTAAGTGGCGGAAAAAAGAAATTAAAGGTGCCGGTAGTGGTCAAGGTATAAAAGGGTTAGAAACCCCACCCACAAGGCTTTTTCCCGGATAGTTTCTTCACGAGCTCCTTTGTATTGGTTTTCACGCGGTTTTCCCGAGTGGAAAATCTCCGTCGTCACAACAAGGAAACAAAAGTGAGTGGGATTTCGATTCTGTATTTCCTATGGTAAGAAACGAGGAATGCCATTTAGCCAAAGGAAAGAAGATATTGTCTAAGTGTTTCATCATCCAGTGACAACTACGAAAAAAGGAAATCTGTAAAGAAGTTGGTGTCCACGTGGTGAGTTTCACAGCCATGGTATAAATGATTCTAAAGTGTGTTCTTAATTCAAGTACGAAAAGTAAAGATCGCATAAGCACAGTTTAATGCCAAAAGAACTTAGGAGTGACCGATTATAGGAGAGATCATACCAGGATAGTTCAATCAGAAAAAGGTAGAGGCCAATATAGAAAACTCAAGAGAAAAAGGTACTGTAAAAATCTCGTGTTAACTGAAAATCGTCTGTAATTGTAATCATTATTCTATTACTGAACTGTTGAAGAGACTAAGAAAATTTATACTAGGACTTTAGTACATGACTGATTATACTGAGAGTATGCTTGTTTAATATTAATTATATAGGTATTCATGTGTCCTGAGAATTATGCATATGTATTGTAACGTATAAGAAAGTTTTAAATGTCAAAGTTATGTGTTAGTACAGTGAAAGGATAATTTAATCTACATAGTTTTGGATAGTTAAATAGAGTGAATTGATCACATATGTCCATGTGCTACAGCATATAGCATATATTCAGACTAATATAGGGTTAACTAAGGTGTTAATTAGATCTGGGATTACACATATGATTGTATGTGTTGAATTTGTTATGGCGTCATGATCGTAATACCCATATAGGATCTTAGCCAAATACTTGTGATTTTCTAATGTTATGTTGTAAATGTTTTCTTAGTATTGAATTGAATTATATTAGAAATTGAATTGTACCATACTAATGAGTTTAAACCTTTGTTCATTGATAAAACAGTTGTCTGAAATTGCTGCCCAATGCACCACTTGAAAAACGTACAAACCTAATCACGTGGGAAATTAATGTGTTAAGTTACGAGATAGAGGGTCACGACTGTTTAATAGTTTCACGCTCAGACACATTTTTGTATTTTGCTCCTTGTTTTCGAATTATATATCTTGAACTAAATGTCCTGAAAGGCGCAGTATAATATAAATATTAGGGACACTAAAGGGAGAAAAAGCATAAATATTTGTATTTTGGGGTGATATCTCGTACATAGATAAAAGTTGAATATAGATAAGCAGAATTTCACTAGATAGAATAAAAATCATAAATTGGGACACAACAATATCATTATTTTAGCAGATTCTAAACCACATGCTAGAAAAAACTATTAATATTTTAAATGAGTCTTGTAAAACTTATGGTATGAAAATAAATCATCATAAAATGAAAATAATGAAGATAGGTAGAGAAGAAGAAAATATTTCTATAAATCTCGAAAATCATCTGCTGGAACAAGTTAATAAATATGTTTATCTTGGCAATCTTATATCTAGTAACCTCAACAATATGGAAACAGTAAAACACAGGCTAAACCTAGGTTGGACCAACATGAATAAACTAAACAAAATATGGAAAAATAAAAAAATCCCAACGAGTCTAAAATTAAAATTATATAAAACAATTATTATCCCAACGGCTACTTATGCTTCAGAAGCTTGGAGATTAACTCAACAACCAATCAAGAGACTTCAAGCATTTGAAATAAAATGCTTCAGAAAAATTAATAACACCCACTGGATGGAACACAAGACTAATGATCAAGTCAGAACAGATTTAAACTTCCCAGATAATATAATTATCACAATCATTAAGCATCAACTGAGATGGTTTGGTCATATTCAGAGAATGGCCCCTAAGCCATTCTCTGAATATGACCATAGACTCCCATATTTAGCTCTGAATGGATATATAGGAAGATAAAGACCTAAGGCAGACTAAGAAGTACTTGGATAAAGCTGCTGAAAGAACATTCCCATCTACCCAGCTATAGAGTCATGAGTGAGATGGCTAAAGATCGCGATAAGTGGAGAACCTTTCTTCTTAGTGGACTCAACCCATTATCAAGTGGATGAGATGAGATGAGATGGGAGATGATGATAAACCTGCATGATGTTTACATAATTAGTGATCACTGCAACTGACAACTTCCCTCCAAATTGGTCTGTCAGGACTCCAATATAGCCAAGTCTTACATTTTGGTCTAACACTTTTATTGTTAATCTTTCATCTCTAATTCTGTTTAAGTGACCAGCACTTTAGACTAGCTTTGTACACGAAAATTTTCATTTATAATATGAATCTAACATAGATGCTATCTTGTTTACTTCCTTTTTCTCAGAACTCTCACATTAGTATCTAATTTTTGATCAACCTATTTTATTTCTATCCTGATTCAAGTCAATAAGTTAAAAACTGGTTTGAATGCCAACATGTGATATTCAAACCAGTTATGTCTGAATGCCACATTCAAAGATAGTTGTGTTTGACTTCTCTGTAATTACATACAAATTTATTCATCTGACTACACACCATACTAGCTTTGTTAATCTGTTGTATATTTCTACATTTAATTTACCATCTTCACAAAAAAATTGTCTAAATAGTTTAAATATTTCACCTCTGAAATAAGTGGGAAGTAACCCAATAACAGGATGCATTGGATCAGAGGGAGAATTGGTGATCAATAACAATGGAATTTTATTAAGAGATTTCTGCATATTAAATCTAAAAATCAGCAATATTTTCCTCAGGCATAAAAATATACATAAGTATACATGGGAAGAAATAGGAACTAAATCAGTAATAGATTACATTATTATTAACAATAAACTAAATAATAATATCAAGGATACAGGGATTTTTAGAGGGAGCAAAACTGATAATGATTGCATTGTTGAAAGCAGATTAGAATTCATAAAAAGAACCACATAGTTCAAAAGAAAAAAAAGATAAAGAACCAACATCTAATAAACAGTTTAAAACTTACCACTTAGAACAGGAGGGAGTGTTAGAAACTATCTAAAAGCAGAATAAGAGATAAAATAAAACCAACCACAAAAAATATTGAAACTAACTGGAATATAAAGGAAGCCATACTAAAAGCAGCAGAAGAAAGTTTAGGTTATAAATCAAGGAAAAACAAAAAATGGCTAAGAACTTGGAATAATGACTTAAAGGAATTAATCAAAAGGAAAAAACAGGCTTTTAAAATATATCTGCAGAGTAAAAACACTGCTGACTATATACAATATAAGAAACTACGAGCCGAAGTCAGAAAGCTTTCCAGAAATATACGCAGAGAAGACTGGAGTAAATATGTTAAATCATTAGAGCAGAATATCACTGGACCATAAAGAACAGATTTTTAAAATTTTCAGACAACTACAAACAGCAGAAAAAGACCAATTAAGAAATAATCTAATTTCCAAAGAGGATCGGATAGAACACTATAAAAGATTGTGGAATGAAAAACAAGAAATAGAAAACAATGACAAATCTCACAGAACTGAAGATATCAATATACAAGTACAAAAGAAATAGTAATGGAAGAATTAGAAAAGAATTTAAAAAAATCAAGAAATAGAAAAAGTCCGAGCCTGGAGCGAATATGTGTTGAACTCTTTAAATATGCAGACAATAGCTTAAAAGAAAACCTACTTAAACTCTTCAATAATATTTGGAAATATCAAAACATCCCAAAAGAATGTCTGGAGTAGTAATAAATATTCACAAAAAAGGTCCCAAGGACAAATGTGGAAATTACAGAGGCATTACTCTTTTAACAACAGCATCTGAACTATATGCAAATATCTTAAAGAACAGACTAATTAAATATATAGAAAATTATTTAGAAGAACAAGTATGGTATTAGAAGAGGATGCACAGATTCTTTCACAATGCAACAGATCATAGGAAAAAAAAAAAAGAATTTAACCTACCCACTTCCTTCTATTTATTGACTATGAAAAAGCGTATGATAACCCGAACAGAAATCTACTCTGGAAAATATTACAAGGTGATAAAATACGTCCTCAAATAGTTGAAGCAATAAAAAGTCCATACAGAGAAACAAAATTTTGCATGAAATTTGCAGATGGAACATTATCAGAACCTATAACTATAAATAAAGGAGTTATTTAGAACTATATATAAAGTTATAAAGAACTATAAATAAAGACAAGGCTATGGCTTATCCCAATTCTATTCAACATCTGAGCCGTTATTTTTGAAAGTGGTATAAGTCCATTTATTCATACATTGAGATAGAGATTGAGATTTTAGGGTTTGCATTTGAATCAACTAAAACATATTGGCAAATGTTAATAGATTTTGATTAATTTATGAGGATATTGTACACCACTGATTGTGTTATTAAAAATATAAAAAGAGGACATCTATGTCTCACTAAAACTATCTCATTAACTAATTTTTTTCCAAAACTGGACTTATACCACTTTCAAAAAAAAAAAAAAAAAAAACAGCCCATTTATATAATCAGAATCCTAAAAGAATACTGTCAAAAATGGAATTAAATTAAAAAATAATATACAGTTAAATACAATACTTTATGCAGATGATCAAGTACTAATTTCAAATTCAGAAGATAAACTCCAAATTGCAACTAACCATCTAAATCAGGGATCGGCAACATTTTTAGACTCACAGGCCACATTCAACTTTTATTTTTAATAATCAGGCCGCAAGCGTTTATTTAAGAAGAGAAAATAGTGAGTGAAAAAAAAATACTTATGTTATCAATTTTTATTATGTCAATCTTAAAAGACAGAAATATTTAAAGTACGAGATATGAAACAAGCATTAAAATGAAACAATGAAAAATTATCACGTAAAAACAAAGTAATATAGTGTATCCATCACAATACGTACGTATGTCTTCCTGCTTAATGTGACTTTTGTGACTGTTTTCCCATAGCCAGATCTAGATCCACTTTATAACCTGAGGTGCAAATTCGAATCAAAGCATGCAAATTTCCATCAGTCAGTCAAGAAGAAATTTAATAATTTTTTCTAAAACTCATGGCAGAAAATGCTTATTCGCAAATGTAGGTGCTTCCAAATGCGACTATCATCTTTGTGAAACTGATTAATCCTTCAAATTTTTCTTTTGGTAAGCATTGATCAATGTTGACGTTAAAAGCGTTCAAACATAATTGCATTTCGATGCTATTTTTTATGAAAGTCCACAAATCTTGTTGAAAATTCTGTTTGTAAATCTTCAATAATACCAGCAAAAGTTTCCTTTTGTTGGTATTTCCAAGTTGCACGGGAGATATCACGAAGTATATGAATTATATGAATAATTATATTATTCATATAATTCAACATATGTGCCACATGCCATGTAAGTATAGTCAACCTTTTATGGGCTGCAAAAAATGCACGTTTGGGCTGCATCTTGCCAACTCCTGATCTAAATGCAAAAAAATTTAAAATGAAAATCTCTGAAACAAAAATTATTAATTACAGAATTCAATTACCTAGGAAATGTAATCTCGCAATACAATACTGATTCACAACCGGAAGCAAGACTACAAATTTACAACAGGATAAATGGTAATTAAAAGAAATTTTGGAAAATACATGACTAAAGAAACTCAATTAAGATTACATAATATGACCTCTAAAATTCAAATTTGGAAGTGAAACTTGGATTCTAAAACAAAGAAACAAATAAAGATTGGAAGTTACAGAATTCAATTACCTAGGAAATGTAATCTCGCAATACAATACTGATTCACAACTGGAAGCAAGACTACACAATTTTACAACAGAATGAATGATAATTAAAAGAAATTTTAGAAAAAAACATGACTAAAGAAACTCAATTAAGATTACATAATATGACCTCTAAAACATCTCTCAAATTTGGAAGTGAAACTTGGATTCTAAAACAAAGAAACAGATAAAGATCGGAAGTAGCACAGATGAAGTTTCTAAGACCTCTCTTGTAAACTCACTAGGTTAGCTAAAAAGAAAAACACAGAAATAAGAGAACAATTAGATACAAAAAACATCATACAAGATATAGAAGGATACTACCAACAAAATTGGCTACACCACATAGAAAGAACAAATAACAATAGGATTTCTAAACTAACACTGAAGTATAAATCCACAGGAAGAAGACTGTGGACATCAAAGATTAAGATGGAAAGATCAACCTCATCTGCAGAGCAGGAACAGGACATAAAAACTCTATACCTAAATTTGTTCAGATGATGAAGACTTCTTTTTATAAGTTCTCCATTCAGGATGTAGCTTCTAGAATTTGGCCTGATTTTCAGGCCAAATTTCTACAGCACTTATTTAAGCAGAATAATATCATATGCATATGGTAAAGAGCTCAGATTAATGTCTTCACATTTGATATTATATTTAATACCATTTTCCTTCATGATCCATATAGATGAATAACAGTGGACATAGTAAGCACATTATCTTACACTTGATTTTACATCTTGTACCTTTAATTCTAACTGCTGATTTAAAACAAAGACTACTCTTTGTAATGTAGCTTTTGAACAGCTCTATTCCAATCATCTGGAATTCAAACTTCTGACCAGGCTTTCTGAATTATGCAGTATAAAAGTGAAAACTTTTATACCTCCATATTTGAGCATTTTGCTTTTTGTAACTTTTTTGTTCACCATAGTGTTCTTATTTTTCTATCTTTGTAGCCAACTTCACCACATGCCTCCTTAACTGAATCAAAGTTTTCTTTAGCTTGACACTCAGACTACAAGGTTTGGTTTTTGTTCTTTTCAGTATTTCAAATCTCTTGCACATGTTAGTGTCTTCTTGAACTAGCATGAAGACACTAGTGTTAAATCTTGAATGAAAGGTTCATTATATTGTAAAGTATTTCACTCAGATTGAATAGGTACAAAAAATTCCTGGAGAAAATGCTTGTATATAGGTATAAGTGAAATTGTTGACAGAAGTAATGAAATAATCATTTAATTGTAAATTGTAAATTCTCCTACATATTATATTGTTGTAAAACCGATGAGTTGAAATTTAGTGAAAGATGTTAACATGAGAAAGAGATCTAAGCATACAATGAGATAATCGGCTTAAAGAAATTACCCCAGACAGTCACATATGCGAGGTCCAAGTTGCGTGCGTGGAGAACGGTACCGAGTGCAAGAATTTTAGGTGTCAGCCAGAAAAGTGACGTAAGAGGAGAACGGCTCAGCAAGGATATATAGAGCTTGCTGGTGCCAACTCGGGGGGGCCCCCCCTTTTTTTTTGTTCAGGATTCCTGTTCCAGTCATTCCTGGAGAAGTTGTGTGAGAGCGGTCGATAAGAACGATGTCCAGCGACAGCCATGTGGCCAGATAGCGATCCAGTGCGGGCATAATCATCGGTACAGCAGAAAAGCCAGCACAAACTGATCAACATGCAGAACCACGTGGACCAAACCCAGCAGAGCAGTTTTGCCTGCATCGGAAAAGGTGATTCGTGATCGTAATCACTAGTTTGCTATACCTGAAGACAACTGACCGTAAGAGAGGGTAACAGGCCGCATGAATTTTTTGGGAGATTGAGAGAAAAGGCAAGAGAGATCCTGATGCTCAGTAATGTAGAAACTTTTCAATTCCTCTGTATGCAAGAAATAGTTAGTGTGCAAATTTGTGCGGATATGCTCAGTGATTGGACTTACAAAACTGAACCAGCACTTTAGTATCTAATCAATTGGTAGATTGTCTTAGCTCTGAATAAGAATTCATGTATGCTGTGGTATTGAATTGCTAAAGTTTATTATAGCCTGATAGTTCTTGAATCTAGAATAAGATAAATGCTTGTACAAGAATGTTAGTTGAATAGGATCAAGTCAGAAATTTAACTGGTAGTAGATATTGTCTCATATTGTTTATGACTAGGAGTATTAAGGTTATGTCTGGTTAATCATATTCAATTTTGTGTGAGAGATTCAGTTTTCTTAAGTGATCTTAATATTTGTATATCATATTAGAGTAATGAATAAACCTTTCTTTTTCTTATCTAATAAATGATCTTTTCTTATCTAATAAATGCCTGATCCATGAACTCAATGCACCACTCATAACAATAGAACCAGTGCGAGTTAAATTGTGGGGATAGCTACGACTGCAGTAAGAGTAAAGATATACGAAGTTTTTTTGTAATTGGGAATTTTAATTGCCTGATTATCGAATAGTGTGTCATTCTGAGTGACAAGGAAGATTCTCCTGTCTAAGAATTTGGATGGCGCAGCTTTAACAAACAAAATTTTCCATATTCTGACACGGAGTTAATTCCAGATTTGTATCAAAGAAATTTGGCTCTAGCCATGGGCAATTTCTTTGTCTACCAAGTTTTGCACACGTGAGCAATTTAAGTAGTGGCCACAGAGCAGAAAGGCACGAGAAATTTTATCAAGTAATAGGGATATTCACTAAAGATACTAATCGTAAGTTTTAACAATAACAAATTAAAACCACAACCACAAACACACTCACAATGTAAGAATTTAAAGTAAATAAAGTAAAAAGAGAAATTTAACACTAGCAACAATAACAGTCAATGAGACTTTTCTTATTTCTTGAGTCACATCTCTATGTGAATTTGTGCATATCTTTATGCTGAATAATGGTTTTAGTAATGACTAGTCCATGTCCTGAACAGAAATGAATCAGGTACTTACTTTTCATTATTATTAGCTTTGTACTTTTCTCCATATTAACAAATGTGGAGAACCTCCAAATTTTCCCCAAAACATTTTTCTATGTCTGGTATTTATTTCCTACTTTGCTGTTTCATATCTCTAACAATTACCAACTTTTCCTTTTTCATTGTATGTAGGTGTCTTCTCCAAAGACTTGAAAAATTTCTTCATAACCAGTTAAAGAGTCTCTGGCTGTTGTACTTTTAAGCCAATAAGAATATGATTTTCTAAGCTAAATCCCAAATCAGCAGTCTGTCCCCATTCATTTAGTATGTATGGGGATAGGCAGTATATATGCAGGTAGATAATAATAAGAATACAATTTTCTAAGCTAAATCACAAATCGGCAGCCTGTCCTCATTCATTTAGTATATGAAGGGCGATACCTATTAATTGGGTGGACAAGGAGAAGGTGGGGATTGGACATTAGGTCAGAAGCCTTGGTAGGTTCTCCACATTTGTTAAAAGCTATGTGGAGGTTTCCTCTCAGTTATCTAGCTTTAATCCTTAAGTGACTAGTTTTGAACAACTGTTTTGTCATGCCATATCTCACCCTGATGATATGGATGATATGCTGTGGCAGGATTATTACCTCCTTTGTGGACCACTAAAATATGGAGAGTTTCCGCATCAAGTGAAAATTTCCATGATTCTACCAGAACACTCTACAGTCACTAAGTTGAATATCTTTACCCTGTTTCATTAACTTATTAATGAAACAGGGTAAAGATACTCAACATTTTAATCAAATATTTCATCTATGGTAACCAAGGGATTTTCAAGGATAACAAAGGTAACCAAAATAGAATAAGAATATGGAATTTAATCAAATATTATGACTATACCCTTAGGGTACAATCAGAGATAGTACCTGATTATTTGCTTATTTAAATTGGGGATGACAGTCTCTCCAATATTTGGAAATGCTTTTACATCTTGCATTAGGAGGGGGGGGGGGGGGGTCTGTAGAGCATAAGCAGATTTCCAGAATAACCTTTCACTTTTGAAGCACAATCTTTTTAGGATAACAGTCCCCCCCCCCCCCCCCCATCTGACTGTATGTAAGATGTCAAGCATATGGTCTCCTAATTCACTTGGTCCATACTGGTTCATAATTATGTAATTTGGGTGCTTTCTTCATTTAGTTGTAAATCTACCAGGGTGACATGCCAGATGTTTTTAGTGCATATACAGTCAAAACACTATAAAAATTTAGTTTAGAACAGTGTTTACCATTTCGTTATACATTAGTTACCAGATAGGTCTCTCTTACACTTTCTACAGAAAATTACTTAAATTTAAACAAGCAAGCATACAAAGTTAGTTATCAGTAGTCAGATCAGTTTAAAAGCACAATTTCTCATCTGCTTAAATTATAAATCTCAGTTCAGTTAGCATAGGAAGTTGACCACCTAAGAATACTGGGTGCTGCTGACAAAGTGATTTCTTTGGTGGTTTGCTAAGTGGTTAGTACAGTGGTGTAGCTAGAGCTTTTGCCGCCCCTCTCAATACACACCAAAAATACTACAAAAAGTCAAAACGACATATAGGGAAATAAATTAAGACACTGTTTATTTTTGAAATAAAACTTTAATTTCAACATTCCAAAATGCTATTTTTCTTGCTTTTCTGTTAGCAAAATCGATGATATTGGTGAAGTCTATTTCATAATAATGTAGGTAATTCTTAATTAATTTTAATTTAATTTAATTGATTAATTAAAAAAGGGGTGCTTAAGGGTCAAAGCTGTATAACTGAGAGGAGACCTCCACATAGCCTTTAAAGGAATGCGGAGAACCGACCAGGGCTTCTGACCTAATGTCCAATCCTCACCTTCTCGTGGTGCACCCTGTTGGGTATCTACTTGGATACTGAACGAACGAGGATGGGCTGGCAATTTGGGATTTAGCCGACCAAATTGTATTCTTATTGGTTAAACCAAAATAAAAAATGATGGTACAACATGACAAAATTTCATGCCGGCTGGGGCGTCGCCCGGTTAAACAAGGCCCCCGTTGTTTTCGCCAGGGAACCAGGGCGAACAGCGAAAAGTCAGCTACTGGAACAAATCTGAAAACAAACCCCAACTCAACATCACCAGAGTTAAAGATCGGTACTATCAACGTAAGAAGCCTGAATGGCAAAGAAATGGAGCTAGCTGAGGAATTAGATAAGTACCAGATCGACATAATAGGGGTGACTGAAACAAAAAAGACCAAAACTGGTGAGATCTTTCTGAGCAATAAATACAAAATGTTATATTCAGGCAATAACAATCAAGGAAAAGAAGGAGTAGCCATAGTATTCAACACAAAATACGAGGCTAATCTTCTTGAATGGCAGTCAGTCTCAAGTAGAGTAATGTGGGCAAATATGAGAATGGGGAACTGGACAATGAGACTTATTTGTGCCTATGGTCCCACAGAAGGCTCTACTAAGGTAGAAGTGGAGGAATTTTTTGAGGCTTTAGAAAAAGCAACTGACACAATGAAAAAGGAAAAGTTGGTCCTTGTTGGGGATCTAAATAGTAGAGTAGGAAATGATTGTGAGACATACAAAAATATTTTGGGAAAATTTGGAGAAAAGAGCAAAGCTAATAATAATGGCAAATATCTGTTGGATTTCTGCTCAGGACATGGACTAGTTATTACTAACACCATGTTCCAACATAAAAATGTGCACAAATTCACATGGAGAGAAGAGGCTAGGAATAAGAAAAGTCTCATTGACTATGTTATTGTTGATAGTGATGTTTTCTCCCTGGTGCAGGACACCAGAGTGTACAGAGGATTTGAAATTGGAAGTGATCACTATTTAGTCTTGAGCAGGATAAAATTGAATTTCATATTGAAAAGAATAACATGTAAGAAAGTTTTAAAGCGAATAAAAGTTGAGCAGCTCTCAGATGTAAACTGTAGACTAAAATACAGAAATATTATTGAAAAGAAAATGAAAGAGTTTGAGAACAGGAATCAAACCTTGGAGATTCAGTGGCAAACTCTGAAGGAAACATTGATTGATTCTGCCAGAGAGGCATGTGGTGTGGTTGTGTGCAAAGATAAAAAAATCAGAACTCCCTGGTGGACACAGGAAGTTAAAGAGGCAGTGAAGGAAAAGAAGAAAGCATATCAAAAGTTCCTGGCAAATAAGTCAGCTTTTACTCTTACAGAATACAGAGACAAATGTAAGAAAGCTAAACAGTGTGTAAAACTAGCTAAACAAAAGTCATGGGAGGACTTTGGCAAGAATATAGAAAATAAATATCAAGAAGGTGGCAAAATATTCTGGAGGTTGTTGAAGAAGCTTAGGAATGGAGGAAAGAGTGCTGTAAAAGGAATTAGAGATGATAAAGGTGAAATGAAAACAGGAGAAAAAGATATCCTTGAAGTATGGAGTAATTACTTTGAAAAACTGCTAAATGAAACAAGCAGTGATGACAGCACAGTGATAAAAAACACTGACCAGGCATGCAGTCAGGAATACATATCCATACTTGAAGTAGAAAAAGCCATCAAAGGCTTGAAATGTGGAAAGGCAGCAGGAGTAGATGATATTCGACCAGAAATGCTGAAGTATGGTGGTATAAGAGTCTTACAGTGGCTGCACTGCATAGTTCAGAAAGCCTGGACAGAGGGACGAATTCCTGATGATTGGAGTAGAGCTCTCATAGTACCCATATATAAAAAGGGAAATAAAACTGCATGTGAGAATTACAGAGGTATTTCCCTACTGAGTGTTCCTGGCAAGATCTATGCAAGTATACTTGAGAAACGGTTGAGAAGAATTGTGGAAGAAAAGCTTGGTGAAGAACAAGCTGGATTCAGGCCAAATAGAGGCTGTCAGGATCAGATCTTCACTTTACGACAAATAGTCGAGAAAGCATGGGAATATAACAAAGATCTGTATTTAAGTTTTGTTGATTTGGAAAAGGCATATGACATGGTGCCAAGAGAGAAGCTATTCAATACGCTGCAGTTATATGGTGTCAATGGGGCATTATATCAAGCAATACTTAGTCTGTATTTGAGTTGTGAGTCAGCAGTTAGAATTGAAGGAAGTACAGGAAGATGGTTTAATGTTAAATCTGGTGTGAGACAAGGATGTACATTATCCCCTCTGTTATTCATTATCTATATGGATCACATTATGAAGGAATGTGGTATTAAACCTGATATCAAAATTGGAGATGTTAATGTCAGCTCTTTGCTTTATGCGGATGATGTTATACTTCTAAATAAATCCGCTACAAGTCTGCAAGATTCTCTGACTAAATTGAATAGCTGTTGTAATAGATATGGTATGAAGGTCAGCAATAAAAAGACAAAGACAATGAAAATAGGCAGAATCATTGAAAATGTCAACTGTGTTGTGAATGGAGAACCTGTGGAACAAGTAAAACATTTTAGCTACTTAGGCACAATTTTTACTGAAGATGGTAAACTAAATATAGAAATAGACAACAGAATCAGCAAAGCTGGTATCGTGGGAAGTCAATTGAATAAATTCATATGGAATAAGAAAGAAATTAGTCGGAACACTAAATTAGCTGTATACAAGACTGTGTACAAACCAATTTTAACTTATGGATCTGAGAGCTGGGTCAGAAGTAAAACACTTGACCAAAGACTAGAGACCGCAGATATGAGAGTCCTGAGAAAGATTAGAGGCGTGAACAGATGGCATCAATGGCAATATCATATTAAAAATGAGGATATTAGGAAAGAACTTGACATTGTCAGCATCCAGGAATGCGTTAGCAGAGCTAATCTCAGATGGTATGGTCACTTAAATAGAATGGGAGAGGAAAGATTAGCAAAACAAGTGTTCTCTGCCAGGTTGGCAGGAAAACGACCCAGAGGAAGACCAAGATATAGGTGGATTGATACGGTACAAAGTGCCTTAGACGATAGAAATATAAGATCTGATAATGTTGGAGTCTTGACAAGTAACAGACTGATTTGGAGGAAAATTGTAGATAGGAAGTTAGTAATGATGTAATTTTTTCATGTAGTACTGTCATATCCTGTACACCCCTTGAGGGTACATGGCAGAATTTGATGATGATGATGATGATGATGATGATTAATTAAAAACTCCTCTCACAACTAGCAACACTTACAGCAATTGTGAGGAAAATTCGCTCACAATTGCTGTAAGTGTTGTATTACAATTCACTCACAATTGCTGTATAGTATTACAATAGTTTTGGAACTGAGTTTTTGAGACTGTATTTTAGAATTAACTGCAAAAGTTCAAAAAGCCTCCCAGGGCAGAACCCCCCCCCTCCAGCTATGCCTCTGGGTTAGTATACTCTCCAACTAGAAAACAGCAGGTTTAAATTCCACTAATGGCATAGATGTTTTGTGAATTTCTTTAGGTGGTAGTTGACTTTCATTACCTAGTGCAAAACCACAATCCTGTGTAATGTAGATCTGAAGTGGCTTGAAAAAGTTACATGTCTGAAGTTTCTAGAACAGGATTCCAGATTATCTAATTCAGCCAACCAATAATACTAACAGTAACATACTATATGCTAACAGCTTTTCATGGGTGGGATTCACATTATGAAAAACTAAAGTTATCAAATATTTCACATATTTGTTATATTTTCATTAATCTATGATAACAGAAAAAACACTAACCTCACGAGTCTTCTCACTTGATATAAAATCTGCACTTTTTTTTGTGACACGGACCTGAAAGGTTTCAGTTGCAAATTAAATTGATAATAAAGATGAAGTAAAAATTTAGTATGCATGTAATAGTGAACCTGACACTTCTCTGAACTTGCATATTCAAATATATTACCATAAATCGGCCCACAAAAAATCCTTTTAACTGAGTTGGATTACAAATAAAACAGATGATCAAAGACTAGAGACTATAGACTGACAATGAATAGATGGAATCAAAGGCAGAATCATATTAAAAATGAAAATAACAGAAAAAGAATTTGGCACTATTAGTATTTAAACATCAAAAAGCAGAGTTAATCTAAAGGTCACTTAAAAATTCGTATTTGGTGTCAGGATGACAGGTAAAGAATTGAGAAAGAGAAATATGGATACATAAGCTTAGTACTGAAGACATGAAAAATAATAGATTAATTTGGAAGAAAACTGTCGATGGCAAACTACTACTAATGTAAATTTAATTATATTTCTGCTATGATTAACAGCAAGTTTGTATTTTTAAATTCAGAATGCAAATATATTGAAAATTGAAAACATAGAAATCTGAATATTTTACTTCACATTCATATCCTATTTTAAATGCCAATGTCTAATACAGAATATGTTCACTTACCAGGAATGAGCACAATGAGCTCAGAAGATTCATGAATTTTGGATTTGATGCTGCAAAATATAAAAAAATTAATTAAGAACATTTTGAAATTATAATATGGTACTAATGTTTAATAAAAATTTCTTTGTGATGAATGACCACAAATTTTTCTTTCTGAGTATCCTGATGTCAGGAATTAATGAACAACGTGTGTGCATATATCAAATTACTTATTAAAACTTGGAAAACAAACAAACATAGAAACTTATCAAATGCTTAAAACAGCTTTCAGGGATAATGTCTTAAGCTGCTCAAAGATAATCATCTTCAATTAAACTTTGCAAGTCAGACAAGGCCCCTAATGTTATTTCAGTGATACTTGAGCCATCAAGTTTCACAAATTAGCACGACACCATAAGGAAAAGAGTGAATAATATATTTACCAGCCAAACATTTCCACCTAAAAATTACAGATCATTAGTGGCATCAAGAAGTTGAATACAAATTAAAACATGAACAGTTTATTATGTATATAATAAAACAAGGAAAACAGTGAATAATCTCTTAGTGTTTTAAATAATCCATTGTTCATGTTTTAATTTGTATTCATCTGTAATTTTTAGGTGAAAATGTTTAGATGTTAAATACATTATTCATATATAATGTATGTTAAATACATTATATATATATATATTAATTTGTGAAAGGACTCTAAAGGTTGCTTGCATAAGGGCTAGAAAGTGAGTTAACCAGTCTCCTAAAGAGGTGACAGGATTTTTCTTACTGGAAACTGTTTCATCCTGCAAATCAGGCCAGAACATACACACACATAATTAAGATCATGCTGGTTTCCGTGCATTACTTACTTCAGCTATAATTCCAACCAACCTTTTTTTTGACCAAGGAATAAAAATGCTGTTTGTACAGTTATCTACACTGTCTATTGTCAAGACCTTGTAAGGTTGATAATGATGTCAACTAATGCATTAAGAGAAGAATATCCTTTAAAACAGTAATGTGATTACTAAATTCACGTTATTAACATGATTTATAATCAAACAGCTCAGCACTTTTAATTCCTCCAAAGGATTCAATTTCTTATATTTAATTTTTACATGTCTATCAGTTTAAATCAATAAGTAAAAATAAACTTACTGCTACTTGCTTTCTCCATTAATGCATGCAATAGTGGTCTCACAACTGACACCTCCAAGCTTGATTTCTCCTGGAACTAAAGAAAATATTATTATTATTATTATTATTACCAGACACTTCTGGGAAGTCAAGGAGACCCATTTGGGAAGGCTATATGTTACCCACACCAGCTGTCATACCTTCTCTTAAACTCATTCACACTGCATGCACTCACCAATTCAACAGACAAAGTTCCACTCACTGATTGTGAGAACAAAATCTATCTCATAACCCTTTCTTAACCATACATAAACTTAACCTTCACAGATGCCCCCCCCCCCCCCCCGTCCTCTCTCCTACTTGCATATAATGAAAAAGTTCATCAACCGATATCTTATAATACCCTTTCAGAAGTTTACAGACTTCTATCATATCACCCTATCACCCTTTTTACACCCTACTAGTGTCTGAAGTCCACAAACTCTCACTATATCTTCATAATCTACATTCCATAATTCCAATATCTTTATAATTCTTCTTTCCACAGATTCTTTATCCCCTTGGAACCAAGGAGGCAAACTGTCCATGCATGGTGAAGAACCACATTCTCCATGTCATGCCCTGGTTTGCAAAACACAGTGGGTATAGACTGAGAAGTGAATAAATATTCCCAATGGAGTGCAGTAGTACCTGTCAGTACTTCTTATAAGCAGAACCAGTTGAGTGAGTGAATGGTTGTAAAGATTATCTTGAGAAGTTCAGGAAAATGACAACTGGTTGAGATACTGCAATGCAGAAAACAACAGGAAACTACTGTATTATATTTCCCAAGATAAGTTGTCATGCCTGGCAAAAAAGGTATTAAAGCCCTATTGTTATTAACACATTCATGATGGGGCGAGGAATAGGGCACATTGAAGAGGAAAGAGCAGATTTTTAGAGGGGACATAAATATAGGCCAGAAATGGAAAGATCCCATAGCCCTTGAGTACTCTAATAGCATAAGAGTCATAAAATAAAAAGAGTTGGCTGGTAAGGCCCTTATAGAAAAGATTAAAGTGAACGGATCTTCCTCAAATTAGAGGAAGAAGAGAATAGATCCAGCTAGGGAACAATGGAAGTGCCACTTCTCTTACAATCAAGATGATTGCCCCTTAAGGCCCTGTTGGTCCATGAGTCCTTATTCTGGTGGGCTTCCTTATCTGCTACTTAGGGGACATGCATTCTAGAGGTTACATGTCTCCCCCCCCCCCAAAAAAAAACAAGTATTAAATTATAAACCATTAGGAAAAAAAGAAAACTAGGACATCCTCTAAAGAGATTCAATGATGACCTTCTAAAGCCAGAACAGGCCATTCTAGGCCTAAATCCTTAAAAAACATGACAATGTCAAGGCGAGAGAAAACATTTCTCCCCTCAGAAATTTTGTTCTTGCATTTCAATGGATGCACTACATATCATGATGGTTCTTTGATTGTAACAAAATGTGCATAGAGGGGTAGGAGACTAATGTTTGTTTTAGGATATATTAGAAAACAATAATTAAGGAGAATTCTATATTTGGTTGGTATATTTGAATTACTAAAAGATGTAAATATGTGAACCAGATATTAATAAGCCATGTAAGGATGGAAATTATAAAGGAGAGAAAGAACAGATGTGAGTAAAAATGCTTTTATTACAAGCAAACTAATAATTAATAATTAAGATTTGTGATATTATATGGAGTGAATAGCATGTGATCCTATAAATTCTAAACATGCATATATATGCACTTATGACAGCATAATTAAAAAAAAAATTATGAGAGGGAAAGAAATTTGTTTGCAAAGTATAAATAACTAATAATAAACAGCTGTTGTGTACATTTGATAGAGACTTGAGCAGTAACCCTTCCCATAATACATAGCAATATATACTTCCAAAAGGAAGTGTACTTTGCCTTATGAGATACAGCAAATTGATGTGAAGTCATCAGCCTCTATATACAAGTGGAATAACTGTGAAGCACGTGCAAACTTTGTTTGCATATGCTTGGATATCATAGATATATAAGATGCAAAGCTTTCCTTTTTTTTTTTTTATTATATCACTACCCTCTCTGATGTTTCAAATTCTTCCACTTCGTTCTTATTAGTAATTTCTGTGGAACCACATACATATTGTCCAATTTTCCATTTTTAAATTTGAAACTGCTTGCCATTCAAGAATTTTGTACTCCATGCTTTCCCTAATCACTAATGTCTGCACATAATTTGCATTTAAAAACATCTCACTTTTTTTTTGTCTTCTTGGTCTCAATAACACCAATCATGCTGAAACATAGTATTTCTGTCATTCCTCTGACGATTCCACTTTTCCCACTGATGCTTCTTACACTGAAGGTGTCTGTCTTCATTTCCACTAAGTTTGTAGTATGTAAGCTAAATTCATAATACTGTAATAAGTAAATTATTTACCTTGATGAAATAATTCCTTGAACTATGCAGAAATGCTATAATTATATATTTCTTTTGTCTTATTTTAGTAGTAATAATTCTGTGCATAATTCAATAGTGTGAATTCAACGTAAACTGATAGCAATCACGTATGCTATGATGGAAGGGAAAAGATCAAACAGAAAAGCAAGAAGAGAATTCTTATATAAATTCCAAAACTTTATAAATGTTTACTACAATCTAAAAAGAAACAACAGATAATACAGAAAGCAAAAGGATGCAGCAATCCTTTGTAATTCAAAATAGTTACAAGCTCAAAGCAGAGACTAAAGGACAAAATTTCTTCATATAGTAGCAGCAAACCTGAAAACTGATTTTGAATAATTAAATCTGGAATTTCTACAAGGAACCAAAAGACTGGAATATCATCATCATCATCATCAAATTCCTGCCATGTACCCTCAAGGGGTGTACAGGATATGACAGTACTACATGAAATATTAGAATTGAAAAGACTGGAATATTGGATCATATATTATGGGGGGGGGGGGGGAAAGAACATATATTTGACCAAAATCATATATGTTAGTCAAAATACTACACTACCTATATACAAGATAGTGTTTAAACCAATTTTAACTTTATGGATCTGAGAGCTGGGTTAGAAATAGAACATCTGTTAAAATGGACTAGAGGTCACAAATATGAAAATCTCAAGGAAAATTAACAGAGTGAACAGATGACATCAAACAGCAGAATCATATTTAAAGTGAAGACATTAGGAAGGAACTTGACACCATTATCATTCAGGAATGTGTGAGCAGAGCTAATCTCAGATGGTATGGTCAATAAACTGAATAGGAGTGGAAAGATTAGTAAAACTGGTGTTTGATGCTAGGAAATGCAGAAAACAGATCTAGAGGAAGTCCAAGAAGTAAGCTGATTGATGCAGAAAGAAGTGCCTTAGAGCTTCCCAAACTGTGGGCCACGGTCCCCTTGGGGACCGTAGGTTTTGTAAAGGGGGGGCTGTGAAATAATGAAAACAAATTAAAAATCTTTTAAGCCTAAGTAGATTTTTTTATCTTAAAAGAAACATTTAATTTTTATTATTTATTCTTTCTTTTTTGTTATTTTTTATATTTTAATGGGAAAAAAATCACACAGTGTTGGTTCACAAATTTTTCTTCCTGAGTATATCGGCGCTTAATGAAAATTAGTAAATGTATTCTTATTCATATAAGTTTCATTTCAAAGCAGAAATCTAAGAATTGCAGTTTCAAATATTTCACCTGATATTGGTGTAGTAGTATTGAAACAGATCCATCACATTAAATTGCGATTAAACTTGTTTTATGTTTTTAATTCTTTCTTTATTACTAATCATTTTACGTTTCATGTGCTTGTACTGCAAATGTACAATAACAATATATTTATCTAGATAAAAATATGAGATAATGTACCATGTCAAATGTGTATGTAAGATGCTAAAAATGCAATATTTGCTAAATGTTAAAGATACCAAGCTATTTTAAACCTGGTTTTACTCCATTTCCCAAGTAAGCAAACAGACAAACAAGTCAATTTGCACCTGCAAGTGTTGCAAGTCTAGCTGACCCTGCATCTTAAAAGATTCAATGATGACTTCTAAGGCCGGAACAGGCCACACTAGGCCTAAATCCTTGATAGGCATGATGATGATGACTAAGTTTGATGTTGTCTTTTTCTATGAATTATTAATCTATCACTGAAAATCTCTCTTAATGGTGTTGACAAAACATGTTCTTCATTTCTAGAACAGAGCAACATTTTCTCCAGCAAATAAGATTAAAAGAAAATGATCCTGAATGAATATTTTTTACTGAAGAAATTTGTATGTTGTCTTGTTTTAGTCTTTGAGAACTAACACCTAAATTATATTATATTATTATCGAATATCTCCAGGGAGTCCAAAGACTCATCGAGGGAGGGCACCTGCTCCACCTCTCCGTCTCCACCACTCTACTAACTGCAACTACCTTCATCTACACCAATGCCATCTACCACTGACCATCACCACTAGTATTTTCGCAGACAATCACAAACATCCATGACCACAGCAGGATTTGAAAACCTGCAGCCTTTTTGCTGGAGAGCGGATACACTAACCACTCGGCCAACCAGGCAGACAATATTATACCAGTGTTTATATTTTTCAGATTAGAAAATTATCTTGGCAGTTGACTACATGAACTGCATTGACTGCATTGGATAACGGCAAAACTTGGTCTATTTTCAAATCTCTGTCATTCTCTTTCATATTCTATTAGTATTTATACTGATATTGGAAAATTCAATTTCTGCTGCCTATTGAACTTACACTAGATTGTTCACTACTTGAATTGCTGATTATACACCTGATAATGAAAAAAAAACCCTGTTTTCATATCTCTTTCTCATGTGTTATTAATTACAGTGATACTGAATGACAATCTGAATTTTAAATAGTTTTAATGGAATACGTGTATACTAGATATTTAAAAAAATTTTCTGGGCTTATGCATGTAACAAAAAAAAATATACCAAATTTTAATATAAATATACCAAATTAGAATTTTATTCAAAAACTGCAATATATTTCACCCAATGTTATGTGAACATTGGGTTAATGGTCATCAGGGAGATGACCATTAACTACATGACTCACAATAATGAGCTATAAAGTCATCAAACAGTCATAAAGACTGCATGCCGATCTCCAAGTTTTGGGAAGTAATCTCTATTAACTGTTCATATTTTATTAAAATTATTTTTTATTTATGCAACTTTTACAATTGTTTCTCTGAACTCTAACAGTGTAATCTCATTACTTCAGCTGTGACTTGAAAAATAAGCTACTATGCGTATGTTTTATGCTTCATTATTGTAAATCACGTTCTGAATGTAGTTAACAGTCTCCTTGATGATGTACATGTAATGTTGGATGAAATATATCTCAGGTTTTGAATAAAATTCTATATATTTTTGTTACATGTGTAAGCCATGAAAGTTTTTTAAATAAATCTAAATTTTGTTGATAATAAGATGCCATACTGGATTTGAACTATATATGCACTAAAAATTAACAAATTGAATTTATATTAAAAACAATACATGGAAATCATACTTTTTTTTCCTTTAGTAACACTGAGAACACAGAGAATGCCCTTTCTGCCAAGGAATATTGGTGCTTGTTGCGAAATCCAAATTCTACTGCTGTAATTAATGGATTTATACACTGAAGTGCTCTAGCAAGTGGCGGTTTTGATTTTAAATAGATCGCCACTAGATCTAAACACCTAGGATAAACACAGATGTAATAAGAAAATTTTTTTTTTATTATTCTTATGGTACAGTTATGTTAAAATGTCAAGAGTGTATATACGTAATTCTTATATCAATCCTAATAAACCATTTATTTAACAAAGGAGGTTTGTCTCCCTACAACAGATTCTTGATGAGTATGTAAAATTTCTGACCAAAACAAATGTGACATTACATTTTATTAGACCATAATAGTACAGATGACTGACCCCATGCCAGCTTCCTACATTTTCTGTTTTTTTAGTTATGTAACGGTTCACATTTACCCCTTTATTGTGTTATTTTTTTGTTCTTCTTAATTCAGAAGCCACTAGCATATGTAGTGAAACTAGTTGACATAATCATCTGTACTATTATGACCTAATAAAATCCAATGTCAGTTATTTTACATCACAACAGATTATATTTTTTTGGAACCTCCATTTCAATTCAAGAATAATTTTGTTTGTTAAATAATTTATGTACAAATAAAAAGAAAAAAAAAAGAAAAAAAAATTATGTATGTAAAATAACATTCAAGTTACATTGCAACTAAATTTAAAGGCTAAAACCATGGTCCCATTTACGCACTTTCATAATCTACTTATTATTATCCTCAGCCATGGTATGTTTCATGTCCACCAAAATAAAGATGTGAACTATTGAGTTGAAACAATATGATTAAGAAGTGCAAGCTATCATTTATCTCATCAGGAGGTGTGATGCTGCTTCATGCTCAGAAAAACACAGATTAACTTGCATTCATAGGTACATAGGCCACTGAAAGCAAGAAACACACATTTCTTTATTAACTCTAAACAGAGAAATTATATTCCATATACACAATATATTTTTATATTTCTAGTCAGTCATATCATAGTTTGTGGTTAACACAGAACAAAATAAAAATGTTCACACTATATGATTTTTTATCGTAAAAAAAAACTCAATGGGTACCAAAAATTGATATAATCATTTACTCCATATAAATATTGTATCTGAAAGTAAAAGCAACATAAGAATTAATTTTAGGCTTAGTGATAGAAGAAT
Organism: Typopeltis vanoorti; assembly: GCF_054136105.1. Lineage (NCBI taxonomy): Eukaryota > Metazoa > Arthropoda > Arachnida > Uropygi > Thelyphonidae > Typopeltis > Typopeltis vanoorti. The sequence continues at coordinate 119,515,596 of NC_143559.1, forward strand.
CACATATTTCCGAGTTTAAAAAAGTTCAGTCTGTTCTAAATTTTATTTATTGTTCAGCCATTATCCTAGTTCGAAATCAAAACTCAAAACTGCCTCACAGAAATGCTTAGTTTCTGCACTTGCATGATTATTCTCTACAGAACACGAAACAAATCTTTTCACATATCACAACACTTATAAGATTTCACTTATTACAAATTGAAATAAAATTATGAAACAAAATGTTAACTGGCTATGCCTCTGCATAATATGCAATATTGATAATGCCATTCTTATAATTGTCTTTGATGCTAGTGCAAAAATAGCAAGAAAATCTTGCTATTTTTGCACACTTTCTTTTTGTAGGTGAGGGGAGGGGAAGGGAGGAAGACTGTTGTCAATAAAATTTGGTTCAGAAAAGACCATCTCCATGAAGAAGAAAATAATGCATATTTGAAAATAAATTATTTACTACTAGGTTTGATATCATGTGGCATTTTTGAAGTGGCTTTACTTTTACTATCTTTATACAAGAAAAAAAAAAAAAAAATAGGTATGTGCTCCAAAAGTGAAACACATTTTTAATCTCTTGTAACCATTTTAAAAATAAGCTATAATTAGAAACATCTACAGTTTTAGTAGTTGAATATGAATATCTCCCCCCCCCCACACACACACAAAAAAAAATTAAACATATATGTACCACTTTTTTCTGAATATATTAAATTATTATGGTAAATTATGATAGTAGGCCATTACAATTGGAAATCTAAATGTAGATATATTTGTTCCAGTAAAAATGCAATAAAAAAAAAGTTAAATTAAGTGATTACAGTTTAATTTAGACCAATATGATATGCCAGTTTCCTCACACATTTCACATCAAACTTTGGACAAGTTTGGAATATGATTTATTTCATTATTTACAAGCTATATGATTTTCTTAATATAATTATAAAAATAGAATCTCCGTAGCTAAGTTGGTATTAAATAATATCCTCTGGGCGAAAAAAAAAAAAAACTGGGTTCAAATTCCATCTATGATGCAAAGAACCAGGGCTTTTCAACTGAAGGTGAGTTAGACAGTCTCACATGGAGGCAGCAAGGATTTTCCTCCTGGATACCCAAGTTTTTCATCTTGCAAAACATGCAATCTAGTCAGAAGAGCACACACAATTTACAGACATACAAATGGAATTAACCACCCCTATCATAAGAAGTATCAAGTTTCAAAGAAGTCAAGTTACTTGGCCTTGACAGACTACTGAGCCTAAAATGAAAACTAGAAGATAATTATAAAAATAAATATTTCTAGGATACAAATGTTGCCAGAAGAAATATACTGTTTGTGATGAACTCTAAATACATGATGGTATTAGAGGACTCAAAGACAGATTATTTAAGCAGCATTTTAGCACCCCTAGAACTGCATGAGCATTTCCTGAAAAGGACTTTAACGAGAAAGAAAGGTTTCATTTCGAGTTTCCTCAAATTACAATAGCAGTAAAAGAAATTTCTTGAAAGCAGAAAGCACACAGCTCCTGTAGTTGAGTATTGATGTCCTTTGGTTGGTAAGGCTTAGGTTCAAATCCCACTTGGGATGCAAGAAATCTTGCATCTAACTAAAGGCGAGTCAGAAGTTTTATATGGAGGTAGTTAGGGTTTTTCCTCCCAAAAACTTAAGTTTGCCATTGCACAAAATAGTCAAACTAGACACAGGATAAAAGACTATTCCGTTAGTTGATCAACAAGGCTTTAATTTTTTTTTTTTTTAATCAACCCCACACATAAGAGGTCATAAGAACTACATGTGATAAGTGTTTGGCAAGAGATTACAGAGAAGAAGAGAATCTTTAAATCTTTTAGTGCATTTCTTGAAGAGTTGGAGGTTGTATTCATTGGGAAAAACAATATGTGGACCTGTTCCAAAGGACAGAAGTAAATGGAATGAAGGAAAATGATGAGAGATTGTTACATGAGTTTGGTTGAACATTATTATTATTATTACATAACACCTCCAGGGAGTCCAAAGACTCATCGAGGGAGGGCAATTACTCCACAGCTCTCTGTCTCTACCGACCACAACTACCTTCATCATCTACACCAATACCATCTACCGTGAACCATCACACTAGTATTTTCTGAGACAATCACAAACACCCATGCCCACGGTGGGATTCGAACCCGCAGACTTTTGGCTGGAGAGCAGGTACGCTAACCACCCGGCCAATGGCCTGTATGTGGAAGATAACCACAACTACTCACATTCATATATGATTAGAGGGGTAAAGGAATGGTGGCAGCCAGTTCAGTGGAGCAGCATCTATGGAAAAACCTACAGAAGAAATACAGAAACAAAGCAGAAAGGAAAGTGATTGGAAGAATTCAGTGAGAGAGGGGATCAACTATTAAGTGGATAGCTCTTCTAAATACAATATTTGAAGGAGATTTTGAGTACAGATGTGAAAACAATATTTTAAGGTTGGGCGGATTTGAAATTTATGAAGTGTTAGAAGGTGAGCAGAAATATAATGAAAAAGATTACCAAGCTTTTTGGAGGCTGGATGTGATGTGCTTATGCAAGGAAAGGCTATATCAGGATATGCTAGAATAAGCTAGAAAAAAAAAAAAGATGATTTCATGTGTTGGATAAATGTGTTATACGTGGGCTGTTCAATAAGTAATAAGACTAATTTTACCGTGGCAAAACCACTCATCATAATATTAATTTCTGTGGAATAAAGAAATGTTGCTGTCTGTATTAACAAAAGAGGTTGATATATGGCGTATACGGGCTGATGTGCCAGAGTGTCACGCGACTAAACGCAAGCTTGTTTCGGCGCGCCTACGAGGCGAAACCAGTCGTTGAAATGGAAGCGTCCTTGGAACAGCGTTATGCGATTAAATTTTGTGTGCGTTTGCAAAAATCGGCATCGAACACTTTTAACATGATACGCGAGGCTTTTCACGATGAAGCAATGTCGAGGGCAAGTGTTTTTCGCTGGCATAAAACTTTTAAGGAAGGCAAAATGTGGACTATCTTGAATGTGAGGGAAGACCTTCAACGTCCATCACAGAGACAATGATCAACACAGCAGCGATTATCATCAAGCACATCAAAAGGAAGCGTCCATTGCTGAAGAATGGCTTCTTATTGCACCACGATAATGCAAGGCCACATATTGCTGGTTGTGTAATGGATGTTTTGCAGAAGAACAATACAGATATCCTACCACACCCTCAGCAGTCATGTATACGGGAACTATGGCTGCCGATATTGACCATCTATGGGCTATCCTGGATCCATCACGAGGTGAGATAGAACCGCTCATCCGAGAAGAGCAGGTCAATAATCCAAACGGTCAAGACACGAGTAAGAGCAAAAAAACGACGATCAAAAAGCCTTCCACAAGGGGGGGGGGGGGGCAAACCCTTTTAATTTTGCACCTTTAGCACCCTCTTTTCTCTTACGGATCTTTGCCAACACTCATCTTCCTTTCCCGCTAGTCCATCCGGGTCACCGCGTCTCCTTAGGTTTGCGTCTTCTGCGGATTCGAGCATGAGCCGCTTTCCGATAATTTACACTGCCGCAAGCGTAACGCTCGTCCAAGCACCTTGAACCTTAGATTACATACGTTTCACATAGAACATATTATGGTCGTTACAACTTACTAAAACATAATTCTTCAAACAGAATAATACATATCTGATTCATGCTTAGTATCTTTACATAAATTATTCATTCTATATATTCTTTTCACAATCAGTTTCTATACTAAAGCTCAAGTATCTCTTAATTGTTTTCTAATTCTTGTTGAATCCTGAATAAATCAAATTAAAATTAAAAATTTTCCATTCAAGATTCATCAAATGCTAGATGAGTATGATAGCTTGTAAAGGTAATATAGGATGGATGTTAGTTCTGGAGCACAAGCCCTTAGAACAACTGGAGAGATAGCATCATGGCCAGAGGACATATTAGAATGAAGGTTGAGTATTTTTTTGATGTCCTCCTCCTGACAAAAGATCAAAGGAGGCATACTGAGGGTGGTTTGCAAAATAGGAAAGAAAGATTTGCTTTGGGCATGTAAACCAAGAGCTGAAAGACAAAAGTAATGCAAAGACGTTTCCTTATCTTTATGAGATGCTGACAATGTTCCATCAGCATGAGAGGTGTAAACAGTAGGACAAGTTTTGCTCAACAGCCTTGTTAAGGGACCAGAAAGCTTGACTGCCATTTGACCAAGAGGCCAGCTTAGTGTATTTGATCCTTACAAAGTCTGCTTCGATTAAAAAAAAATTTTTTTTTAGAGCACCTGTGTAGCTCAGTGGAAATGGCATGTGCCGTTCACAGCACTAGACCACCCAAGAAACAGCATCGTAGATAATATTCTAGTCACCAACTAAAGGAATTTTTAAGCTTCTTCTTGACCAGTTCTTGAGCTATGTGATCTCTGGCACAGGCAAGAGTGATTTTTTTTTTATCTGGAAACTTGGATTTTTCATCCAAGAAACTGAAGAAAATTGACTTGAGAACCCACACTATTTTCAGACCATAAAAACATAGTATTAGGATTAGGGACCATTCTCAGCCTGCCTCTCTTCACTGGAGGCCATGTATAATTAATGATTGTCTTGGGCCAGCTATCTCTCTTTGGCTACAGGTGGAGACTGAACTATCCCCTCAGTCTCCAAAAGTTAGATAGGACTAAAATGGCCTTGCCTACTCCCCATACAGAAATAAAAGGCATTAGCTGATTAAATTTAAATTTTTTCTTCTTTTTTTGTAGTTAGTTAAAAGCTCTAGTTACGGATAGTGAGAAGCTGAAGTTTTGAACATGATCCACTGAGTATGCCCTATCATATTTGTTAGAAGACCAAGGCTTGGATGAGGGTTGGAAATTCAGCGAGGGTTGAGCAAGTTTTTGGATCAGTAGAGCAAACGCAATAATCAGATCATGGGAAAATAGAAATCCCAAAGGTTGTCCCAATTGGCAATCTGTATAATGCCATAGGATACGAGGCTGAGATTAGTTGGGAGAAGGATAATCTGTGAGAAAAACAACATGGATAAGATTATGGTTGGAGATGCCAAGAGGAGAGCAAACATCAGTAGTGTATTTGCAAGGGGCATAGTTAAGAAAAATCATAGGAGAATAAAAATTATCTGAAATTCTGGTAGATAGAGTAGTAATTTGCATTAGATCATTACTGACAGCAGGTTAGGGTTATGGACATTAAAATCTCCAAAGATTATCTTAATATTACTGGGTGATCAGACAGTATGTGATCTACTTTTAGAGACAGATAATAAAAAAGGCCTAAAAAAAGTAATCAGAATTAGGAGAGCAGTAAAGATGGAAAAATGAAATGAGGAAATCTTGAGCGAAAGCAGATGATATTATTATTATTATTAATAAGTATGATAGCTGGTGTGTGTAGTATGTGGCCTCCCTTGATGAGTCTCTGACTCCCTGGAGGTCTCTCTTAATAATAATAAGAATAATTATTATTATTATTATTACTTCTCACCTCCAGGGAGTCCAAAGACTCATTGAGGGAGGGCACCTACTCTACAACTGTCTCCACCACTCAAATCCACCAACCACAATGAACCGCAACAATACCAACACCATCTACCGCCCACCACCACTACTATTTTAAGAGAAAGGTTTTTGTGTTTCTGTTCAGGATATGGACCAGTCATTATTAACACAATGTTTCAACATATAAAGATGTGCACAAAGAAATAAGATAATGAGGCTTTGCTCCAATCAGCTGAACTGAAGCATATATGCCACACCTTCATATCTAATGGCTATAGTTCCTACAGAATAAAAAATGAAATAAAATAAAACAACTAAATTGAAACTGCCTAGCTTTGTCCATCCCTGTAAGGACCAACTCCTTTCTTCCTTCTTCGCTCTCTCTCTCACATTTCCTGGTGTGTATAAAGTTCCTTATTCCTGCAAGCTGCCTTATGATGGAGACTAGAAAATCAGCCACCATCTGCATAGATGAACATAATAAATATCTGAAATCATGGTCATGATCAGTCATGTCTACTGGACTAAGCACTGAATATTATACACAGAATCAAATGAAGAAAAAACCACCATGATCCATCACAACAAGTTTAAAATTGGACAGACTCTTTTTTAGAATCTACAGATGCCCCCTCTAAGTTATCAAATTCCTGATATGTACCTTCAAAGGGATCTTCAGGCTACTATGACAGTACTACATGATTAAATTTAGATGATTATTATTCTCCTACCCACAATTTTCCTCCAAATTAGTCTATTACTTGTGAGCACTCCAATATGATCATATCTAACACTTTGTGCTTCTAAGGCATTTCTGAAGTGAATCAAATCCACCCAAACCTCATTATTGCTCTTAGTATCTTTCCAGCCATCTTGACATTAAACACTTGTTTTGTTAACTTTTCCTCATCCATCCTATTTAGATGGCCATAGTACCTTAGATTAGATCATACATGAATCAAGTTCCTTTCTAATATCTTCATTTTTAACATGATTCTGCAATTCATGCCATCTGTTCACTCCTCTAATTTTTCTTAGAACACTCATACCTATAGTCTCTAGTCTTTATTCAAGGGCTTTATTTCTAACCCAACTCTCAGATCCATAACTTAAAACTAGTCTGAATACTGTGTTGTATACTGCTAGTTTGGTGTTTTGGCTAATTTCTTTCTTATTCCATATATATTTATTCAGCAGGCTACCCATCATACAAGCTTTGCTTATTCTGTTGCCTATTTCCAGATTTAACTTGCCATCTTCACTAAAAACTGTGTTTAAATAGCTGAAATGTAAACAAGAGCTGAAAGACAAAAGTAATGCAAAGAGGTTTATTTTACTTGTTCTATAGGACCTCAATTCAAAATGCAGCTAAAGTTTTCTATTTTCCTTCCTATTTTCATAGTTTGGGTCTTTTTATTGCTGATTTTTCACCAAATTTGTTACAGTTGTTGTTCAATTTAGTTAAAGAATCATAGAGACTTGCATTAGATATGTTTAGGAGTACAACATCTGCATAAAGCAAGAGCTAAGTTTGACATCTCCACTTCTAATATCAGGCCTAATGCCACTTTCTGTCATAATGTGATCCATATAGATGATAAATAAGAGTGGAGATAATGTGCATCCTTGTCTTACCTTTGATTTTACAACAAACCATTTTCCTATATTTCCTGCAATTAAATTGCTGACTTAATTTTTTGACTTATAACTTAAACTTAAACTATATTGCTCTGTATAATGTTCCATTTACACCATATAATTGCGATGTTTGAAAAGCTCTTCCCTAGGCACCTTGTCCTTTCATTTTTAAGTTTTTTCAATAACCTTCAAAACATTTTTCTACCTTCCTGATATTTATTTCCCATATTCTTACCAAACATGTAGAAAGGCTTATGTGTTTGTCGTTCATGTTGTTGAATTTTGACGGTATATATCAGAACACAGAATTATAAGTAAATAATTATTTATTGACTTATTGCTGATATTTTGTAGGTGTTATTACCAGCATCTTCAGAGCACAAAAACAGTTTGTTACGGTACGTGAGACTACAACATGGTGTAACAAAAGGACTAGTTTAACAAAATTGTAGCAACAACACAAAGACTAAAGTCCTAATTAGGCACCCTCTATCTAAAAAATAAATAAATATATATATATATATTGTAGTAATAATACAAAGACTGAAGTCCTAAAAAAAAAATTAAAAAAAAAACGAGAGAGAAAGCAGGTATTAGTTATGTCTTAAGATGACTGTCTCCCAAATATAAGGCAAATTTATACAGCCATATTTGTTGAGACTTTTCTTGAGACTTCTGTTAAAGCAACAGAAGCCCTGAAACATACTCTGAATTTCAACAAATATGGCTGTATAAATTTGCCTAAGATTTGGGAGACAGTCATCTTAAGACATAACTAGTACCTGCTTTCTCTCTCTCTTTTTTTTTTTTTTAGGACTTCAGTCTTTGTGTTATTGCTACAATATATATATATATTTTTTTTAGATAGAGGGTGCCTAATTAGGACTTTAGCCTTTGTGTTGTTGCTACAATTTTGTTAAACTAGTCCCTTTGTTACACCATGTTGTCGTAGTCTCGCATACTGTGACAAACTGTGTTTTTGTGCTCTGAAGATGCTGGTTATAACAGCATTTTGGAGTACAGAATTATAAGTAAATAATTATTTACTTATAATTCTGTATTCTGATATATACTGTCAAAATTAAACAACATATATTCTTACCAGTCTTCCAGTGACTTTTGTTTAGTTACTTTTACACATAGCTTAGCTCTCTTACATCTTTCTCTGTAATCTTTTAGGGCATCAGCTGACTTATTTGCTAGAAACTTTTGGTATGCTTTCTTCTTTTCCAGAACTACTTCTTTAACTTCTTGTGTCCACCATAGGGTTCTTATTTTTCTATTCTTACAGACAATTTCACCACATATCTGCCTAGCTGAAACAATCAGTGCCTTCAGAGTTTGCCACTGAGACTCCAAGGTTTGGTTCTTGTTTTCAATTTACTTCATTTTTTATTCAATAATGTTTGTATAGTCAAGTCTATATTTTAGCTATAAAAGCTGCTTAACTTTAATTTTCTTTTTAAAACTATCCTACATGCTATTCTTTTCAATGTAATATAGCATTTAATATCCATTACATTACATTTAAATGTATATTACATTGAAAAGAATGGCATGTAATGTAATATCCATTACATTACATTTACATGCTATTCTTTTCAATGTAATATCCATTTTTATTCTGCTTAGCACTAAGTAACGGTCATTTCTGTTTGCAAATCTTCTGAAAACTCTTGTATCCTGAACCAGCATGAAGATATCAATATCAACAATGACTAAGTCAATGAACATTTTCTTATTTCTTTTGTCTACTTTCCACATGAATTTGTGCACATCTTAACTAAATAATTTATGTTAAAGTCATTACTAATTATGTTAGTAATAACTAGTCTGTGTCCTGAGCAGAAATCCAGCCAATACAGGTACCCCTTGCTTAATGTGGGATTTTATTAATGCAGCGAAATGAATTGCGACAATCCCTTTATATACATGGCAAGAGTTTTAATAACGATTCTTTAAATTTACCACACAAAAACATGCAAGACTCAAGGAGTGTTTCCTGGCCGAGAGAAATGGTTGAAACTCATTGCAAGAGAAATAACTTAGCTTTCAAAGCTCTTTTGCTTATAGATAACACACCTGGTCATCCAAATTCTGTTAATGATCTGTGTGAAAATGTGAAAGTTTTATTTTTTCCACCAAATACAACATCATTGCTACAACCCATGGACATGGGTGTCATTGCAATTTTAAAAAGACATTCTCAACGGTAGTAGAAACAACAATGGGAGAAAATGCGATTACGCTCCAAGAATTTTGGAAAAATTTTAACATTAAACATGCAATTGAAAACATTCATGACTCATGGGAGCAAGTGTCTTCTAGCTGCATGAGAGCTGTTTGGAAAAACCCTTTGCCAGAATGCGCTAATGACTTAGGTGGCTTTCAAAATCCTGTGAACAATGTGGTAAAGACCTTGGTTTTGATGGTGTCGATGCAAAAGATGTTAAATAATTATTGGATTCAAAAGATTTCAGTGACAACGATCTTCTTGAAATTGAACATACGAAGACAATGAACAAATGGAATGTGAAGATGAGGTTCCAAAGGGGATAACAACTAAAGAACTGGATGGAATATTTTGCAGTTTAGAATCGCTTAAGCAGCAAGTAATGGATATGGATCCAGATATTAATCGAAGAATGCTTGTTTACCAAGGTCTAGTGAGTCATTTTTGCTTGTTATTGTAGAATTTATGCTGGTAAGAAAATAAACTAAAACTATTCAAATGACTATTGATAACTTTTTTGATAAAAAAAAAATGCAGTAACCAATGTAGGTACAAGCATGTAATTTACATTTAACATTCACTTTGCATTCATTTTTTTATCTTTCCTAAAAGAGTGCCATATAAAATGAATTATTAATACAGTAATCAATAATGGAAGAACTGTAATTTTTAGCACTGATTATTATATTTGATTAACGTGATTTTGATATACGCAGTAACATCGAGGGATTAATTAATGCGTTAATCAAGGGATACCTGTACTTATTATCAGCTTTACCCTTTTTCTCCAAATTTTCCTAAAACATTCCTATGTGCATGGTTGGTTTCACTTCCTACTCTGCTGTTTAGATCTGCAACAAGGACCATTTTTTCCATTTTCTTTATGTCAGCTGCCTGTTCTAATGACTCAAAAAAATTCTTCCTTAGAAGAACCTTTGGGATCATACACACATAAATTTCATTGTTCATTTCCCTATTTTGAAGTATGTTCATATTATTCTACTTGAAAGTGCCTTCCAATAAAGAAGTTTAATTTTCACGTTTAGTATTGAATGCTATCGCTATTCCTTCGTTTCCTTGTTCATGCCTGAATATAACATCCTATACTTTTTATTTAGTAAGATCTCACCTGTTTTTGTCTTTGTCTCAGTAATGCAAATTATGTCCATATGGTAGTTTTCCAATTATTCTGCAAGTTCGATTTCCTTTTCATTAATACTTCTTATATTGATGGGGTCTGATCTTCAGTTCTTCTTCTAGATGTTGAGTTGGAGCTTGTTCTTGTGATGACTTTTTACTGTTCATCCTAGTTCCCTGACGAAAACAGTGAATGCAAATTTGGTCGGCTAAGTCCAAAATTGCCAGCCCAGCCTTGCTTGTTCAGTACTCAGTAGATACTTACTAATGGGGTGCATCAAATGAAGGTGAGGATTGGACATTAGGTCATAAGTCCAGTCGGTTCTCTGCATTCCTGAAAGGCAATGGTGATGTCTCCTCCCACTTATTTGGCTTTGACCCTCTACGACCAACCTAAGATAAATATGTATGTGCTAAATTTCCCAAAGTATGAGAAACATTAATTTTCAACAAAGAAGAACATTGGGAATTACTGACTACCCTCCATTCGAACAGAGGGATTTACTAAAATCAAAATTAGAAGTACAGGTTGTCTGAAAAAGAACTCCGGGTTTCTAACACAAGTATTTTCTCTTTGGACCACCATAAGATGGTGTTTTAAGCATATTCGTGAAGCGACAATATTCAAGTTATAATAGTTCAAATGCTGTCCACCAGTTAGCTGTACAGACATGTTGTACTGCAGTAATGGCGTTGCCACAAGAGAAAGCATGGTGCATGTTATGGTTCACTGAAACAACGACGTCGGCAACAACTGTTCAAAGAAATTTCGGGCCAGAGTATGGTAGAAATGCTCCGAGTGACAACAGCATTTGTAAATGGCATCAACAGTTCTTGGAAACAGGAATTGTTTTCACAGGACACTCATCAGATAGGTTTACAAGTGCAGAAAACATGGAACGAATTCAACTGTCTTTCCAGCATAGCCTGAAACATTCGCTTTGTAGTGCAAGTTGTTAATTAAACATTCCTAAAAGCAGTGAAACTTCATGCTTATAAATTGCAGCTTATTCATCTCATCCAACCTACTGATATGCCACAGAGAATTCAGTTTGTGACCACCATGTTAACCTCATTGCTGAACATGACAACTACCTCCAATGCGTTTTATTTTCTGATGAGGCAATATTTCATGTGCACAGAGTTGTGAATTGCCATAACTGTTGGGCGTGGGGATCAGAAAATCCACAAGAACTGCAGAAGTTCATCTGTAAGAGTCTGAAACTCACTGTCTGGTGTGGCATCATGCATGATCGTATTGTTGTGCCATTTTTTTTTCCATGAGGAGACAATTACAAGTGTGGCATACCTGGATATGCTAGAGAACTTTGAGTTTCCCCAGATGGAGAATGTGGAGGGCCTCATTTTCCACATTATGCAGCAATTGAGCAGCCTGTGCTAAACAACCGATTCCTTGGAAAATGGATGGGCAGAGGAGGTCGCATTTCTTGGTCACTGCACAGTCCTGATTTGATTCCAATGGATTTCTTCTTTTGGGGCTACATAAGACATTGTGTATCAAGAAAAAATTAGGTCACTTGCCCACCTGCACCATAGAATAAAAGCAACTACAGAAGCAATTTCTATGGATATGCTTACCTGAGTGTGGTCCGAGGTAGAATTCTGTTTTGATGTCTGTAAGACTGCAAATGGTGCACACATTGAGTTACACTAACAGGTAATCAAACTTGTGCCCTTGTACTTTGATAATGTATGCTACATACATTTCTGTTTCAAAATGTCATAAAATAAATTTTGCTGAAAACATCAGAGTTCTTTTTCAAACACCCTGTACTAAATAATATCCTTGCCAACTACAAAGCAGACATTGTTGCTTTACAAGAAACTCACCATCCTCCACAAGGAAATATTACAATTCCTGGCAATTATTCTCACTGATAAACTAGATGAAAGACATGACCTGGCAACGTACTGAAAAGCAAAGCTGGAAAGAATATCTGAATCATTCGCAAAGCGAATTTTTTGTTGGCATCCAGTTGTATAACTTGAAAAATATAAACTCTATTTGAAGAAATCTGAACACAGCATTACTTCTGGATATCTCAAACACACTTGGCCAGGACTGTAGCAAGGACACCACTATCAAAAGATGAAAAATCCTTCTCTGGATACAGGTTTTGCAGTTTGTCATTATAGTTATTATATTAAGTGGAGAGGTCTAATAAAAGAGCATGATTAAAACTACATGAAAAATTTAATGTGATAAGTGACAGCTTTGGCCAGAAATAAGCAGATTTGTGGCCAAAGCTACTCAGAAGTGAATCTAAAAAAGAAAAGGATGGTTGTTCAGATTAGGCAAAAGTGACTAATGTTATGAATAAAATGTATCATGTCTGTTAAATTTCTTTGGCCAGTTTCCAGATTATGTGAATGCATAAACCCCACAATCAACTCTTCTTGTCATGATTATAATCATATGCTCCATATGTTCTCACTGATCTTCCTGCAAGAAGGAAGGAAACATTTACTAAGTCTGCCCAAGTCTAGTTAACGTGTAGTGATGCTTTAAAAAAGTTCAGAAAATTGTCTCTTCACAGATGTAATTTTAATTCACGTCTCCTTTGTTCATGATGTGACAAAACCAATTACAAATAATACAATAATAAAAGACTGTACCTCATTCTAAAATGAAGCAATGTTTGCTCATCTTTAGCTGGTTTCTTGCTGCTTGGTTTCTTTCGACTGTGGAAGGCTTCAGCTATGGCGCTGTCTAGCTTAAACATTTCACTGTCAGTAAGATAGTTTTCAGATTCCTTAAAAAAAAAAAAAAAAAAAAAAAAAAAAAAAAAAAAAAAAAAAACACTTTAATCACACTAGATGACTATGTTAACTATTTATAACTTATAACACTAATACATTATTTTAAGTAAAAGATTTAACTTTTTAAACTTGATACACTTACTGCATCACTAAGATCTGCAGCATCACCAAGAGCTGCTTGAAGTTTTAACCTCAACTCATTATTATCCATACTTGATTTGTTTATTTTTGATTCATCAGAGCCTTTGTCTTCTTCTTCACTGCTTCCTGAGGTAAATTCCACATCTAGATGAAAGACCACATTTTAAGAAAATCTTTAATGATATCAATGCATCTCATATATAAATATATTGCAAAATAATTTACCAAGAATATTATCAGTATTGTTTACATGCCTACATAGCTAAGCATATAAAAACTAAGTAAATCCATAACTAAATCCATGACTAGCATCTCTACTCTTTAACCAACAGGATGTGGATCCAACTCTCACTGTGGCATGGCTATTCGTGAAAATTTTCATGGGGTAGATGAATTTTGTCACTAAGTGTGAGACTACCATCCTGCTTATTTGGAGACTTAATACCCTAACAGAAGTTAGGGTATTAAGCAAATGCTGTTAAAAATGCCTGTCCAGAGGCATTAGGTATCAACCCTACAATTGGACTTACCCAGTGAAAGGCTTGTAACCTGTCCTGGAGGAAATTTAAATTTACTTTCAAATCTCAGCCAAAGAAAAGCCAGACAGACTATCAGTGAAATAACCATGATTCAGGAAAAGGTGAATGAAACTGGAAGAAGGAACATATAATGAAAATTGGAACTTGGAATGTAAAGAAACAAAGAAAAAGCAAAAAGGTACCAAAGAAACAAATAACTATATACAAATCTATAATAGCGTAAAAAAAAAGGTAGAAAAACAAAAGCAGGTAAAATGATAATAATCAATATTGTATATTATAACTAGTGGACTGAAAGATTAACAGAAATTAGAATCAAAACATTTAGAGGTCACATAACAATAATTGGAGCAAATGCAGCAGAAGAGGAGAAAGAGAAAACAGTAAAACCTTTTACAAAGAACTGCAGAAAGTTATAGAAAAAACAAATAAAACAGACTATTTACTACTAGCAAGGGACTTAAATGCCAGAATAGGAAACAGGAAATGCAAAACATAGGAAGATTTAGTGAAGATACATGCAATCAAAATTTACATGAAGTGCAAGATTTTATTATTTATAATAATATGAGTAAAATGAACTCAGTATTTAAACAAAGAAATGCTTAAATATATATGGTTAGCCAGAGGATGCAAATAAAATAGGTGGTTGATAATGATCTCACAGGCTTCCTTAAATTTGCATTCATACCATGTTTTGGTGTGATGTAGACAAATAGTGCTTTTCCAATCAATTCTATGTAAGGTGTTCAAGGGCATGATCAGAAAAGTCAGCTTCATCATAATTATTATAGTTAATGTGTCGTTTATGTTCTTTTTGTCTGATAGGAATTGTGCATCCTGTTTCTCCTATATATATGGTATGTTACAGGTGCAATGAATACGGTATACTGCAGGGTGGGCCAGCAGGGGGAGTGGGTCTTTGGATGAGTTGAGTTAGTTTTTTAATTTTGCAGGGGATTTAAAGGTGGCTTTGAAGTTGTATTTTTGTAGTACTCTGTTTATTTTGTCTGATGTCCTTTTAATGTAGGGAATGGTTATAGTTTTGTAGTAGTCTGGTTTGTCTTTGTTTTTTATTGAGGTCTTGTAGAGAATTTTGTTAATAGTGTTTTGGCTGTACCCATTTTTTTGGAAAGTATTGCTGATCACTTTAAATTTGTCTTTCAGTGCCTATTCACTGGAGCAGATTTTCAGAGCCCTGTTTTTTAGAGTATTGATGACAACTAGTTTTTGTGTTGGGTGGTAGTAGGAGTTTATGTGTATATATTGGCCAGTACGTGTCGGTTTTCGGTAAACCGTGAAGGAAAGATTGCCAGAAGGAAGATGTGTGACAAGTGTATCTAGAAACGGAAGTGTGTTCTGTTTTTCAATCTGAATTGTGAACTGTTTGTGTTGTTTGTTTAGGTGTCTAAGGAATGTGTCTAGCGGCCATGGGACCAGATCGCGAAAACATAGGCAACGTATCTAATCAGACTTTGGCCTCATTATCTCATTATCCCCCCTATTGCTAACTTTTACATGGAACAAAATGTTCCATGTAAAAGTTAGCAATAGGAGGGATAATGGCAAGCCCATGGCTGTGCCTTCTTTTTGTAGGTAGAAAGCGTTTTGCCATACAAAATATCCAGAATGTGATACATGTGCAAAGAGCACTGTGATATCTGGAGGGAATTTATTCTGTAAAAGAAGGATTGCGTCATTGATTAGGACATTCGTAAAGAGGGCAGAGGCGTCAAAACTGGCTAATAAATCATCTTTTCTAATGTAATGTCTTTGATGATGTTTATGAAGTGTTGTGTGTTTTTGATATAGGAGGGGGAATGACCTACCAACTCCTTGAGTGTTGCCGCTAATTTTTTGGCTAAGTGATAAGTCGGGCTATCTATACCTTCAACTATAGGCATTAGCAGTGTGTTTTCTTCGTGAATTTTCAGTAGTCCGTAAATTCTTGAGGAATGAGCGTAGTGCGGAAATAGTTTTTTGACTGTATCTTCGGGCCACGTGGTAATCGACTTAAGTAGTTTCTCTGTTTTATTTTTTATTCTATTGGTTGGGTTGTAGTTAACTAATTGGTATGTGTTATTGTGGTTTGGTTTAAAGTTTGGTTTAAAGTGGTTTGGTTTAAAGTTTGGTTTAAAGTGGTTTGGTTTAAAATAACAGTGGCACTTCCTTTATCTGCTCTAGTTATTACGATGTTCGGATTTGACTTTAGTGATTTCATCGTTGTTACTTCATGTTTGGTTAGGTTGCTTGTTATTGTTTTGTTATCTGCTGGTCTGCTGCCTATATATATCCATGCGTATATAGGAGGAAACAGGATGCACAATTCCTATCAGACAAAAAATAACATAAACAACACATTAAATATAATAATTATGGTGAAGCTGGCCTTTCTGATCATGCCCTGAACACCTTACATAGAATTGACTGGAAAAGCACTAGTTGTCTACATCGCACCAAAACATGGTATGAATGCAAATTTAAGGAAGCCTGCGAGATCATTATCAACCACCCCAATCTGAACAATAATGAAGGTCTAAAAATCCCATACATCTGGAATATATTCGACTCACGGAACCTTTCTCGCTAAGAACTATAAACAGGACTGTAGTAAATCCAGGATCCTAAATCAAAAATAACAATTGTAATACTAAAAATAGGACATCATTGTTTACTGAAAGAAAACTATCTATAAGAAAAAATGATTATTCATGTTATCTTAAATTAAATCTAGCTTGATGTAATTTATAAATATATATATATTTTTTTTTCACTAGAGGTCATGCCAGTAGAATAACATATGATCAAATCATTGTTTCTCTAGCTTACGGCTTGTAATGTAACTCAGCTTGTCTTGTATATTTGTGTATGCTCCAGATGATGATCTTGATATGAAGATCGAAATGTCGGGATAATAAAAAGAGTTAGTTATAACACAGTTGTAAAATCCATAATCCAGGTAAAGCAAAATTAATCAAAAATTGTCTACTGTAGGCTTAAAGAGAGACTTGACAGCTAGTGGAATTATTGTTCCTGACAAGACAGTCAGTCAAAGATTGTTGGCAGCGGGGAGGACTGCCCAAATATCAAAAAATAATCAACTATTGATGAAGGTTATGCAGAAAAAGCTCCAGTGGGCAAAAGTCATATTCTCAGAAGAGAGCCATTTCTTTGTTCAAGGAGAGTGAGTATCCTATATTAGCAAATCAGTTGCTGAGAAGACTTCTTCTGCTTACCTTGAACAAGCTTCTAAATACCCAGCTAAATTCTGGGGTTGTTTTAGACATAACGGTTCAGGATCACTTGTACCTATTGATGATATGATGAAACATGACCAATACATAAAAATATTGGAGAAAAG
This sequence comes from Typopeltis vanoorti, assembly GCF_054136105.1. Lineage (NCBI taxonomy): Eukaryota > Metazoa > Arthropoda > Arachnida > Uropygi > Thelyphonidae > Typopeltis > Typopeltis vanoorti. The sequence continues at coordinate 119,532,951 of NC_143559.1, forward strand.
AGTGGTTCCACAGATCCAGAAAGACAAAGAACTCATCCAAGATCTTGTTCCATGCCACACTTCAAAAAAAGTGAGAGTTCCTCAAAAATCACAACATCCATTTCTTCAGTGTTCAGGTAACTCTTCTGACATTAAACCAATAGAAAATTTGTGGGTCATAGTAAAAAAGATACAAAGGATAATTTAATATAGTCCATTATAAAAGTATGGTTTCAAGAGATATAGAAATAAAAAAAATGTGTTCTAGGTTGGTAGAATCCATGCCTAAGTGAATTAATGAACCTATTAGGAACAGAGGATCACATATAAATCATTAAGTAAAGTTGGAATTTAATTTTTGTACTTATTTTCTTGAGAAATTAAAATGTGAGTGTTCAGATTAATTTGATCGCTACTATAATAAGTTGCAATCACGTTTAAAAAAAAAAAAAAAGCAAAGAATCAAAATAGAAAAAAAAAAATTCTAACCCTTATCATCATCATCATCATCTTCCATCAGTGGTCCATCTTCATTTGTCTTCTCAGGATTGATTACCTATGAAAAGCATATAAAATCTTTTGAGAAGAATATACATAGGAATATTATGTGTAATCAATAAATTTTACTGAGAGAAGAGAGTTCTTTAATCACAATGATATTTTTATTTAACATTTAAATATATTTCTAGAAACTTAAAATAATTAAAAACCTAAAATCCAGTAAACATGGATATTAACATTTCTTAAAATGCTTACGCTGAGTATTTGTTGTAGAGAAGTTTCTGTAATAAATGGACACAGTAAAAGGAAGCCAAAATTCACTATGTTTCGAGTACAGCTGCTTGCCTCAGACAACAGTGACAGAAACAAATCAGTTAACACATCTCCCCAGTGAGGTTCTTCAGCTTCTGTGTTTTTACTCTTAAATGATCTTTTATAGCATTCCATCAGTTCCTAGAAAGATTCAACTGTACCACTTAATATTTTCCAATGTTAATATATATATATATATGCATATATATAATACAACTACATTGATATCAACTTTCACTATAGCAAAATTTTTAGGGCTGTAAGGAATAATTTGTTGCAGAAGAAAGTTTTTTATAGTGAATTTCCTTTAGGATAATAATGCTATTGTTAAGGGAGCAATCACTATAGTAGTATTTAGCATAGTGAGAGTAGACTATATTGTAAGTAACATTATAGGCCTTCATGATCATAATTTAGGATAAGTTGGTTAGTCAGCTACTGGAACAAATCTGAAAACAAACCCCAACTCAACATCACCAGAGTTAAAGATCGGTACTATCAATGTAAGAAGCCTGAATGGCAAAGAAATGGAGCTAGCTGAGGAATTAGATAAGTACCAGATCGACATAATAGGGGTGACTGAAACAAAAAAGACCAAAACTGGTGAGATCTTTCTGAGCAATAAATACAAAATGTTATATTCAGGCAATGACAATCAAGGAAAAGAAGGAGTAGCCATAGTATTCAACACAAAATACGAGGCTAATCTTCTTGAATGGCAGTCAGTCTCAAGTAGAGTAATGTGGGCAAATATGAGAATGGGGAACTGGACAATGAGACTTATTTGTGCCTATGGTCCCACAGAAGGTTCTACTAAGGTAGAAGTGGAGGAATTTTTTGAGGCTTTAGAAAAAGCAACTGACACAAAGAAAAAGGAAAAGTTGGTCCTTGTTGGGGATCTAAATAGTAGAGTAGGAAATGATTGTGAGACATACAAAAATATTTTGGGAAAATTTGGAGAAAAGAGCAAAGCTAATAATAATGGCAAATATCTGTTGGATTTCTGCTCAGGACATGGACTGGTTATTACTAACACCATGTTCCAACATAAAAATGTGCACAAATTCACATGGAGAGAAGAGGCTAGGAATAAGAAAAGTCTCCTTGACTATGTTATTGTTGATAGCGATGTTTTCTCCCTGGTGCAGGACACCACAGTGTACAGAGGATTTGAAATTGGAAGTGATCACTATTTAGTCTTGAGCAGGATAAAATTGAATTTCATATTGAAAAGAATAACATGTAAGAAAGTTTTAAAGCGAATAAAAGTTGAGCAGCTCTCAGATGTGAACTGTAGACTAAAATACAGAAATATTATTGAAAAGAAAATGAAAGAGTTTGAGAACAGGAATCAAACCTTGGAGATTCAGTGGCAAACTCTGAAGGAAACATTGATTGATTCTGCCAGAGAGGCATGTGGTGAGGTTGTGTGCAAGGATAAAAAAATCAGAACTCCCTGGTGGACACAGGAAGTTAAAGAGGCAGTGAAGGAAAAGAAGAAAGCATATCAAAAGTTCCTGGCAAATAAGTCAGCTTTTACTCTTACAGAATACAGAGACAAATGTAAGAAAGCTAAACAGTGTGTAAAACTAACTAAACAAAAGTCAGAGGACTTTGGCAAGAATATAGAAAATAAATATCAAGAAGGTGGCAAAATATTCTGGAGGTTGTTGAAGAGGCTTAGGAATGGAGGAAAGAGTGCTGTAAAAGGAATTAGAGATGATAAAGGTGAAATGAAAACAGGAGAAAAAGATATCCTTGAAGTATGGAGTAATTACTTTGAAAAACTGCTAAATGAAACAAGCAGTGATGACAGCACAGTGATAAAAAACACTGACCAGGCATGCAGTCAGGAATACATATCCATACTTGAAGTAGAAAAAGCCATCAAAGGCTTGAAATGTCGAAAGGCAGCAGGAGTAGATGATATTCGACCAGAAATGCTGAAGTATGGTGGTATAAGAGTCTTACAGTGGCTGCACTGCATAGTTCAGGAAGCCTGGACAGAGGGACGAATTCCCGATGATTGGAGTAGAGCTCTCATAGTACCCATATATAAAAAGGGAAATAAAACTGAATGTGAGAATTACAGAGGTATTTCCCTACTGAGTGTTCCTGGCAAGATCTATGCAAGTATACTTGAGAAACGGTTGAGAAGAATTGTGGAAGAAAAGCTTGGTGAAGAACAAGCTGGATTCAGGCCAAATAGAGGCTGTCAGGATCAGATATTCACTTTACGACAAATAGTCGAGAAAGCATGGGAATATAACAAAGATCTGTATTTAAGTTTTGTCGATTTGGAAAAGGCATATGACAAGGTGCCAAGAGAGAAGCTATTCAATACGCTGCAGTTATATGGTGTCAATGGGGCATTATATCAAGCAATACTTAGTCTTTATTTGAGTTGTAAGTCAGCAGTTAGAATTGAAGGAAGTACAGGAAGATGGTTTAATGTTAAATCTGGTGTGAGACAAGGATGTACATTATCCCCTCTGTTATTCATTATCTATATGGATCACATTATGAAGGAATGTGGTATTAAACCTGATATCAAAATTGGAGATGTTAATGTCAGCTCTTTGCTTTATGCGGATGATGTTATACTTCTAAATAAATCCGCTACAAGTCTGCAAGATTCTCTGACTAAATTGAATAGCTGTTGTAATAGATATGGTATGAAGGTCAGCAATAAAAAGACAAAGACAATGAAAATAGGCAGAATCATTGAAAATGTCAACTGTGTTGTGAATGGAGAACCTGTGGAACAAGTAAAACATTTCAGCTACTTAGGCACTATTTTTACTGAAGATGGTAAACTAAATATAGAAATAGACAACAGAATCAGCAAAGCTGGTATCGTGGGAAGTCAATTGAATAAATTCATATGGAATAAGAAAGAAATTAGTCGGAACACTAAATTAGCTGTATACAAGACTGTGTTCAAACCAATTTTAACTTATGGATCTGAGAGCTGGGTCAGAAGTAAAACACTTGACCAAAGACTAGAGACCGCAGATATGAGAGTCCTGAGAAAGATTAGAGGCATGAACAGATGGCATCAATGGCAATATCATATTAAAAATGAGGATATTAGGAAAGAACTTGACATTGTCAGCATAACGGAATGCGTTAACAGAGCTAATCTCAGATGGTATGGTCACTTAAATAGAATGGGAGAGGAAAGATTAGCAAAACAAGTGTTCTCTGCCAGGTTGGCAGGAAAACGACCCAGAGGAAGACCAAGATATAGGTGGATTGATACGGTACAAAGTGCCTTAGACGATAGAAATATAAGATCTGATGATGTTGGAGTCTTGACAAGTAACAGACTGATTTGGAGGAAAATTGTAGATAGGAAGTTAGTAATGATGTAATTTTTTCATGTAGTACTGTCATATCCTGTACACCCCTTGAGGGTACATGGCAGGAATTTGATGATGATGATGGTTAGTCTGATGCCTAAACATATTTTTTACATTTATATACAGTTATTAGTAAACTTTTCATCCTAGTATCAACCCTTCACCTTCAGCATGACTTTCAAAATTAAACAACAAGAACAGAAACTGATATATTCAACAATGACATGCACAAACTACATGTACATGATGTAAAGTGTCATGGTCTAATTATATTAAGGTACTAGTAAAAACAACTTTAAAACAAGATTTAATAATAAATTTTAAAAATATTGAAATATCGCGAAATATATCAAAAGCTCGGGCTCCCATGGGCTACTGAGCATGTCTCCTAGGTGGTGGATGGGGGAAACCCTGACTACTACCCACTGGGTATCAGGGCAGCTCTGAATATATTGAATAAAGAGCCGTGTACCAATGGTTTTGGGACTGGCAATCCCATGCGAAAATATTGCCATTCACCAACCCACACTGGGCTAGTGAAGAATTTATGGCCTAACCTTCCAAGATGAATCAAACAGAAATAAAATGGCCCTCATTCTGCAGAGGCCAGACTGTTACCACCTACAGCAGCAGTAGGCAGTTAAACATGAAGGCAGAGGGTGCTAAGAATCCCTGGGTAACTAGATTATGCTGCCATTGGAAACTAGACCTTGGAACTTTTAAACTGCAGGACTCTGAGCAGTAGAGCATGGCTAACTGAAGAGACTAAAGTGGGACATTCCTATTACTGTTACAGATACTGAAGATGTACTATTAATTTTAGTACAAAATATCTGTCCTTTTACTAATTAAAGATTTCACTGTGGTTTTTATGTGTTGCTTTATTATTTAGTATGACTTATTGTTGGTGCACTGACTTGGATGATCTTAAGCGTGTATCTTTTTGAGATATGAACAACAATACTTGCTGTTCGATCAGATATATTGTCAAATTCTATTATGCTGTTCTTCAATTTTTTGTTGATCATGAATCCAACTCCGCTGATTCTTTCCTTATCTTGGCCTCTATAATATAGTATGTCTCCGTTTTTTAATTGGTGAAGAAATTCTTCAATTTTCTTGAAAAAATCAAGGATATTAAAATTGCAGATTCTGAAATATTAGTCAGTATTGACATCATTTCTCTGTTCACCAATATCCCATTAACTGGCACAGTCAATTCTTTATATTATAATTCTTTATATGTAGCCCTCTATTTATAGAGGGCTACCCATGGTATAGCCATGGGTAGCTCTGTCTCCACTTTTGGCAAACTACTATTTGAAACAATTCGAAGATACTATGTTCTCATCCATCTCTTTGGTACTGTTATGTCGATGATGTTTTGCTGTTTGGCCACGCACTGAAGATGAACTTTCCACCTTTCTACAACGGATTAATAACCTTCACCCACACATCCATTCACCATGGAAAAAGAAAACTCTGGTACTTTACCATTTTTGGACATCCTCCTTACTAGAATATCATCTGGTAGCTTATCTACAAGCGTCTTTTGAAAACCCACATTTACTTGCAGATACATTCACAAAACGTGTGCACACCACATGTCTCAAAAATTTGACATTCTTAAATCTCTAATTCATAGAGCACACAAAGTTTGCTCTTCCCCAATAATCTTACAACAAGAACTTTCCATCATTAAAAAGTTAATGGAATCAAATGATTACAACTCTAATCAAATCCAACAGATACTTGACTCTTATGTTCCAACACCTACAGTTTCTTCAACAGTCTGCAGAGTTCCTCTTTCATACCTTCCAGGAATCTCAGAACCTATAAGCAGAATTCTGAAAAGTATCAATCGATTCCAACATATATTCCTATCAACAAAATTTCTTCTTTATTACCTTCTACAAAGGATAAACTGTCTTCTCTATCTTTGGCTGACGTTTTACCAAATACCTTGTGAATGCGAAGTCTTTTATTTTGGACAAACTGGCCATTCTTTGGAAATAAGAATAAAAGAACATCAATATTATATTGATTATAACAAACCTCTGAAGTCTGGTCTGGCACAGCACAGTATTGACTTTACTCATGGTGTCCAGTGGGATAAAACAGTTCTCCATAGATGCAGATTCAAATATGAACGCTTATTCAAAGAAAGTTGTGAAACTATCTTACACCGACCGAATTTAAATCGAAATGACTGTATGTCTCTCTCAAAGATCTGGGAGACTTTTATCTTATGTAAAAAACCATTTATCTTAATAGATTAAATTTGTTATTTCTATTATTTCCTAGCACGCGGTAACAATTGTATTTTAATAGGTGATCCACCGAATGTTTTGCTTGTATTCCATTCCTATTACTGTTACAGATACTGAAGATGTACTATTAATTTTAGTACGAAATATCTGTCCTTTTACTAATTAAAGATTTCACTGTGGTTTTTATGTGTTGCTTTATTATTTAATTACTATGCCACAGGATCCACCAAAAATAAGTCATACTGATGAAGAATTTTTGAAACCTTCTATAATGATGTATATCGCAACTGTACAATAAAGGAAAACATAATTTCAGAATTGTAATAGGAGACTTTAATGCTAGAATTGGTATACAACAATCAGATGAAAGCTCAATGGGAAATTTTGGATAAGACATGAGAAACGATAGAAGAGCAAGGTTAATAGAATTTGTAGAAAAAGAAAACCAGTACATCATGAATTCCTTTTTCAAGAAAAAAACACATAGGAAGTGGACGTGGAAAAGTCCAAACTAGTGAAATTGACTTTATCTTCAGCAATAAGAAAAACATCTTTCAAGACTGGTCTGTTATAAACACTTTCAACATTGGAAGTGACCATCGTATGGTATGCAGTAAAGTCCAAATAAACTGCCAAAAAGAAAGAAGAAAGATGTTTCGAAGATGAAAGCAAAACATAGATGTACACAAACTCAACATTAAAAAATATATATTCCAACATGAACTAAACAACAGATTTAAGCATCTTATTATAGATGACAATGTTGATCCATCAGAAATAACAACATTATCACCCAAAATCTTTTACAGTGCTCACTTGAAATACCTGGTACCAGAAACAAAGAGAAATGAAACAATCAAATAATCTACAGAATAAAATTGAATACACTGAATTGTGCAACAATCAGAAAATGTATCACAGTAGAAACAAGAACCTGTGGAACAAGTAAAACATTTCAGCTACTTAGGCACAATTTTTACTGAAGATGGTAAACTAAATATAGAAATAGACAACAGAATCAGCAAAGCTGGTATCGTGGGAAGTCAATTGAATAAATTCATATGGAATAAGAAAGAAATTAGTCGGAACACTAAATTAGCTGTATACAAGACTGTGTTCAAACCAATTTTAACTTATGGATCTGAGAGCTGGGTCAGAAGTAAAACACTTGACCAAAGACTAGAGACCGCAGATATGAGAGTCCTGAGAAAGATTAGAGGCGTGAACAGATGGCATCAATGGCAATATCATATTAAAAATAAGGATATTAGGAAAGAACTTGACATTGTCAGCATCCAGGAATGCGTTAGTAGAGCTAATCTCAGATGGTATGGTCACTTAAATAGAATGGGAGAGGAAAGATTAGCAAAACAAGTGTTCTCTGCCAGGTTGGCAGGAAAACGACCCAGAGGAAGACCAAGATATAGGTGGATTGATACGGTACAAAGTGCCTTAGACGATAGAAATATAAGATCTGATGATGTTGGAGTCTTGACAAGTAACAGACTGATTTGGAGGAAAATTGTAGATAGGAAGTTAGTAATGATGTAATTTTTTCATGTAGTACTGTCATATCCTGTACACCCCTTGAGGGTACATGGCAGGAATTTGATGATGATGATGATGAGAATTACAGAGACATTTCCCTACTGAGTGTGTCTAGTAAGATTTATGCAAGTATACTTGAGAAATGGCTAAGAAGGATTGTAGAAGGGTAACTTGGTGAAGAACAAGCTGGATTCAGGCCAAACAGAGATTGTCAGGATCAGATTTTCACTTTAAAACAAACAGCTTAGAAATCATAGGAATATGACAAGGATCTGTATTTAAGATTCATAAATCTGGAAAAAGCATACGACAAGGTGCCAAGAGGAAGGCTATTCAAAAAAAGTAAAATTTATATGGTGTCAATAGGACATTATATCAAGCTATATAGGCTATATCTGAGTTGTAAGCCTGCAGTTAGAATTGAAGGAAATACAGGAAGATGATTTGATGTTAAAAGGTATGAGACAAGGATGTACATTATGAATGAAAGTTGGATTAAATCTAATGTCAAAACTGGAGATGTAAATCTCAGCTCTTTACTTCATGCAGATGATGTTATACTTCTAAATATATCCAGTACAAGTCAGCAAAATTCCCTGACTAAATTGAATAACTATTGTAATAAATTTGGTATGAAAATCAGCAATAGCAAGACAAAGACAATGAAAAATAGGCAGAAACATTGAAAATATCAACTGCATTCTGGATGGTGAGAACATATAGAACAAGTAAAATATTTTAGCTACGAGGCACAATTTTTAGTGAAGATGGTAAATTAAATATGGAAATAGACAACAGAATTAGGAAAGTTGGTATGGTAGGAAGTCAATTGAATAAATCCATAAGGAATAAGAGAGAAATTAGTCGGAACACTAAATTAGCTGCATACAAGATGGTGTTCAAACCAATTTTAGCTTATGGATCTGAGAGCTGGGTTACAAATAAAACACTTGACGAAAGCATGGAGACCACAGATATGAGAATTCTGTGAAAGATTAGGGAATGAGCAGATGGCATAAATGGATGGCAATATCATACTAAAAATGAGGATATTAGAAAAAAATTGTGAGCAGAGCTAATCTTAGATGATGTGGTCACTTAAACGGGGAAAAGATTAGCAAAACAATTGTTCTTATACAAGGTTGCAAGAAAAAGACTGAGAGGAAGACCAATATCGAGGTAGACTGATACAACAAAAAGTGCCTTGGAAAATAGAAATGTAAGATCTGATAATATTGATGGCTTGACAGATAACAGATTAATTTGAAAGAAAATTGTTGATAGAAAGTTATTAATGATGTAACTTTTCAGGTAGTACTATCATAATACTCTGAAGGTACATGTCAGGACTTTGATGATATTCTGGAATTTGTGAAGAACTATTTACCATAAGAGAGAGAATTCAAATCTACCATTTCTATTTAGATTCAGCGATATAGTAAGGTTTCACGACTCCCTTTATATAAACGAAAGCGTTTCCACTTGGTTAGACTATAAATTAAAGATAGCAAGACAGTATATTCTTATTTTAATCCTTTATCCAAGTGTAAGCATACAAAGTTAACATGTGATGTATCTTCATGACTGGGCTACTTGTATATGAAGGCTAATGACTTCACTTCAATTGCCTTAGTATCCCATAATGTAAAGCACATGTCCCTGCGTGCTTTGATGTTTGGTGGTGATGATAGCGTGCTCTGCAACTCTCGATTGCTTTGGCTCCTGGAACTTAACATAGTCTAAATATTCATCACAATGCAAAACTGCAGATCTAGCAGTTTGGCCAAAATACGATCATCCACACTGGAAAGGAATCTGATACACTCTTGGGTAGTTTAAAGGTAGATGTTTATCTTTAGCCAAGTATCTTGTTAATAGGATAGCAGGAAACTTGTAGGTCAACAGAACTAAGTGGTTTGGCTAAACGTTCTGAGATGCCTTTAACATAGGGAATGGTGAGACAATGGCAAAACTCTGTATCACTATTTTGGTAAGAGGCAGATGACAAAGAAACTATTAATTATCTTATTGAACATATAATCTGGTAAAGCCAATTCTAAGCTCTTTTCTGAGAAAGAATCCTCAGAAAAGAGCCATTTTGGAGCTTTATTTTCTCAAAACTTCCACAAGTGTTCAGAGATGTGTATCTCTCTCTCCAGAATGTTTCATCTAGTCTACACAGCATATGCTACAAGAGCAATGATTTTATATCCTCCAGGTTTCTTTCTGGAAGGATGTGGAAGTTTTGGTGGATGTAAAACACTCGAAACCACAATACATATGCTGCAAATTTCTCCATAACATTCTTGAAGTAAGGTAATTGCATTTTCGTTTATTATAAAGAACTGTCGGAGGCATGTCAAGAATTTTGTCATCTTCAGTTTGTATTCATTGAAAGAGACAGTGTGATTAAGTTCTTCATTCTTTTTTTCTGACATACTGGAAATGTTGCAGACTGTCCCATAATGCTTCTTTTTCTTTTTAATCATGCCTATCTTTTGTAATGGATGATAATGTGAAGAAGCATGTAAAAATACTCCATTTGTGGTTGGTTCTCTGCATACCGAAAAGACCAATATTTTTTTTCCTCAAATGGTATGGTATGGTAACTCAATTTTAAAATTTGCACTTGCCGAGAGAGTCACCACTTCTAGTTTTCTGGAAGTAAAAATTAAAATTATGACAAACATAACTGAAAACAAAAATAGAAAAGTAAAATAGATGGTAGGAAGTGTTTAAGTGTCAAAGCTATATAGCTGAGAGAAAACAACCACATAGCTTTTAAAGGAATGCGGATAACCGATCAAAGTTTCTTACCTAGTGTCCAATCCTCACCTTCTCGTGGTGCACCCCGTTAGGTATCTACCTGGATACTGAACGAATGAGGAGGCTGGCAATTTGGGATTTAGATGACCAAATTGTATTCTTATTGGCTTAAACCAAAATATATATAATGATGGTACAACATGAAAGAATTTCATGCCAGCTGGGGTGTTGCCCGATTAAACAAGGCCCCCATTGTTTTTGTCAGGGAACCAGGGCAAAGAGCAAAAAGTCAGCTACTGGACCGAACAAATCCTAACACACCCCAAACTCAACATCACCAGAGTTCAAGATCAGTACTATCAACATAAGAAGCCTGAATGGCAAAGAAATGGAGCTAGCTGAGGAATTGGACAAGTACCAGATCGACATAATAGGGGTGACTGAAACAAAAGAGGCAAAAACTGGTGAGATCTTCCTGAGCAATAAATACAAAATGTTATATTCAGGAAATGACAATCAAGGAAAAGAAGGAGTAACCATATATTCAACACAAAATTCAAGGCTAATCTTCTTGAATGGCAGGCAATTTCAAGTAGAGTGATGTGGGCAAATACGAGAATGGGGAACTGGACAATGAGACTTATTTGTGCCTATAGTCCCACACAAGGTTCTAAGGTAGAAGTGAAGGAATTTTTTGATGCTTTAGAAAAAGCAACTGACACTATGAAAAAGGAAAAGTTGGTCCTTGTTGGGGATCTAAATAGCAGAGTAGGAAATGATTGTGAGACATACAAAAATATTTTGGGAAAATTTGGAGAAAAGAGCAAAGCTAATAATAATGGCAAATACTTGTTGGATTTCTGCTCAGGACATGGACTGGTTATTACTAATACCATGTTCCAACATAAAAATGTGCACAAATTCACATGGAGAGAAGAGGCTAGGAATAAGAAAAGTCTCATTGACTATGTTATTGTTGATAGTGATGTTTTCTCACTGGTGTAGGACACTAGAGGGTACAGAGGATTTGAAATTGGAAATGATTACCATTTAGTCTTGAGTAGGATAAAATTGAATTTCATATCAAAAAGAACATGTAAGAATGTTTTAAAGAGCATAAAAGTTGAGCAACTTTCAGATGAGAACTGTAGACTAAAATATACAAACATGAAAGAGTTTGAGAACAGGAACCAAACCATGGAGATTCAGTGGCAATCCCCTGAAGAAAACACTGATTGATTGATTCCTTCATTTGACCTATTTGACAACCAGTCACAGATCTTACTCACTAGTCTGTTATCCAATCCCATCCATTTCAGTTTATTTAATAGTTAGTCGTGTGGCAGTCTATCAAGAGCTTTTGCAAAATCTAAGTATACCACTGTATATGCATTTTCCCTATCCAAGATATTTGTCACCTTGTTATAGTACATAAGTAAGTTGGTAAAACATGATCTCCCTTTAATAAATTCATGCTGACAACCACAGAGAATACTGCTATTATCAACCCATTTCTGTATCTTAGTTCTCACCAATCTCTCTAGTACCTTAACCACAACTCTGGATATACAGACTGGCCTATAATTTGTAGCCATATCCTCAATCACTACTTTTTTTGCAGTGGAACAATTTTATCTTCTTTCCACTCTTGGAAACTGTGCTGCTGTAAGACTTATTAAACAGACATACTAATGCTACTGCCAATTTCTTGGAATATTCCCTCAAGACACATGGTGATATCATCAAATCCTATTGTCTTACTGACATAAATATTTCCTTATATACCTCCTGCTCATTCACAATGAGCCATCCTCTCCTATGTCCACTTCACTTGAATTTGTTATGATTGAACCTTCACATGTAAAGAATTCGTAGGCTGCAGACACCCAACAAACAGGAGAAAGAGGGGTGATATGATTGAGACTTGCAAATTTCTGAAAGGGTTATACAGAATTTCAGTAGCTGAAAATTTTAATTTTATGGGGGAAGAGGGGGGGGCATGAGGTCATCCTTGGAAGTTGCTGTCAAGAAGGGGGTGAGAACTAGATTTTTCTCTGATAGGGTAATGTGTGGCTGGAATGGATTGCCATTGGATGTTGTGTGTGCAAGTGGCATGAATGAATTCAAGAACATGTATGACAGCCAGTGCAAATAGTATGGCCTCCCTCAATCAGTTCCCGACTCCCTGGAGGTCTCTCTTAATAATAATAATGATGAAACTTTTGCTCACTGAATACCTTAACGACATCTTCTGCAGTGGTTGCCATTCTAATATTTTCATCAATTAACATCACTTTACGATAATTATTCTTTCTTCTACTAGCCAGATATCTGAACATCTCTAGGATTTTTCTTAGCCTCATTGCAAATTTCTGCTCATACTGTAGTTTTGCTGTTCTTACTAAGTCCACATGAAGAAAGTAAGGAAAAATATAAACAAAAAAAAAAAAAATGATAAATAGAAAATGCAAAGAAGCAAAAGAACAATGATATATAGATGTTGAAAGTTTTTCTACTTAGTTATACTATAAATTAAAGATACCAAGAAATTATGTACTTGGTTTAATCCTTCCTTCATCCAAGTGTAAGCAAACAAAGTTTGTGCCTGAAGTTTTTTCAGGACTGAGACAACTTGTATATAGAAGCTAATGACTTCACATCGCTTGCCTAAGTTTCCCATAATGCAAAGCACATATCCTTATGGGTATGTACTACGAGGGTGGTCTGAAAGGTCTCAGCCTCAACCATAGATGGCAACAGTCTCGGCAAGATTTTTTTTTTTTTTCTAAGTAGCTACATCTGTCATAAGCATCCATGTGAAATTGCAAGTCATTCTATCGAGTAGTTTGTTTTATACAGCTCTTTGAAGCAAAAGTGTTGTCTGTATCCCTTGAAATGGATAAAATTGAGTATTGTGCAGTTATAAAATTCTTTGTAAAAGAAGGTCTAACGGAAATAGAAATTAATTCTAAGTTCATAAAAGTTTAGGGGAACTCTTTTCCTTCATTTTTGATAATTAAGAAATGGTCTGCTGAGTTTAAACGTGGCCATACCAGCCTTGAAGATGATCCATGTGAAGGACGTCCAAAAAGTGTAACAACACCAGAAATCATTGATCAAGTGCACGATATGGTATTGGATGACAGCAAGTCAAAGTGCATGAAACAAAAGAATGTGTAGGATATATTTTGCATGAAGAATTGCAAACAAAAAAGCTTTGTGCAAGATGGCAGCCGTGCTTGCTCACACAAATCAAAAACGCACTAGCATGATAATCTCTGAAAAGTGCTTGGAGAGTTTTAACAAGAATAAAACTGATTTTTGCATCGATTTATTACTATGGATGAGACTTGGATTCACCATTACACACTAGAATCCAAACAGCAGTCAGCTGTTCAGTGCCAAAGAAGACAAAGTCAGTTCCATCAGCAGGAAAGATCATGGCATCGGTGTTTTGGTATGTTAAAGGCATTTTGTTTATTAATTATCTTGAAATAACTGGGGAATATTATTCCAATATTTTAACCAGACTATTCGAAAAAATTCGTGAGAAGAGACCCGGTTTGCAGAAGAAAAAAATCATCTTTCATCAGGACAATGCACCTGCCCACAAAGGTGTTTTGGCAATGGGAAAATTAAGGGATCTGCACTATGAATTGTTGGAACATCCACTCTATTCCCCAGATTTAGCTCCCTCTGACTTCTATTTCTTCCCAAAACTAAAACTCTTCCTCACTGGTCAGCATTTTTCTTCGAAGCAAGAGGTGATTGCAGCTGTAGAGGGGTATTCTGCAGATCTTACCCGAGAACCACTACGGGGATGGGATGATGGCACTGGAATAAATGTATTAGTCGTAAGGGAGATTATGTTGAAAAATAAAAATAATTTTGAAATTATAAATTCGTTTTTTCATTGCTAGGCCTCGTATAATGCTATGCATTATGAGAAGGTTCACTACCCAGACCGGTTCACCTTTTAGTCTGGTTCCCACTAATGAGACCTGAATAAAGGTCGAAACTGGTCTGGGTAGTGACCCTTTCCATAATCCATAGCATCATACATACCTGTAAGGATATTAGCTTTGCATTATGGGGTACTAAGGCAAGTGATGTGAAGTCATTAGCTTCTATATATAGAGTTGCCCCAGTCCTGAAAATACTTGAGGCGCAAACTTTGTTTGCTTACACTTGGAGAAAGGATTATACCAAGTACAGTCATACCTCGACTTACGCGGTTTCATATATGTACGTATTCCCACCCCTCTTCACCACTAGTCGTATCTTTCCAGTGCCGGCTGCATTCGCCAGTGTCGCACATGCTGTGAACAAGCACTAACGTGTTTCGCACAGTCTCCATTCATACACGATTTTTATACAGCACTTTGGATGACGTTATTATGTAAAATAATAATGTCGTCCAAAGGAAGCAAGTCTGATTCTTCTACAGCTAGCAAGAAAAGAAAAATATTGACTTTGGAAACAAAACTCAACATTATTAAGGATTTTGAAGGCAGAATAAAAATTTGCGAGCAAGCAAAGAAGTTTGATCTACAGGAATCCATAGTAAGAACAATCATAAAAGGTTTACAGATTTTGGAGGACATAGATTCTAATGAGGAACGAATTGTAGCCACAAGGTAAGGAAAATAAAAAAATCATTAGCTTGCTATGAAGAAATTTTGCGTGACAAGAAAAAGACATTATGCCATCAGACGAATCTATTAGATTTTATGAAACCATTGACATCGAAATACCTTTCTTTTATTATGTGCGAAAAACTACAATTACTTAAAATTAAAATTTCTTAAAAAATATAGGTGTTTTTGTAAACCTTTGGTCCCAATTAACTAATATTTTGTATGTTTGTATGCAAAATTATACCCAAGTTATTACATGAATTCGACTTACGCGCTTTTTGTTGGTCCTACCTATCGCATAACTTTGGGGTATGACTGTATATAATTTCTTGGTATCTTTAATTTTTAATGGTACATAGAGAAGTGCAAAGAAACAGAAGATTTAACCAAGACTGGGAGCTTGATAAAAGGAATAAGCCAACAGAACAAAACAAAAAGCACAGTTATTAAAAATAAACACGGAAGCATTCTTAAAGATAAGGAATAAATTTCTGAAAGATGGAAGGAGTACTTCGAAAAAGGAAAAGATTTCAACGAGGCCATAGAGGATGAAATAAGGCTTCATGCAGAAGAAATTAGCCTGACCATATTACAAGTTCATCTTGTAATATGGTCGGGCTAATTGAACTGTCTTCTAACAAGGCACCAGGCATTAATAACAATCTCTCAGAATTAATAAAATATTCAGGAAATGTAACTAAATCATACTTATTCAAGATCATAAAGGATATATGTGAAAATGGAATCATTCCCAAAGACGTCACACAATGTCCTGTCATTCTCATTCCTAAAATAAATGATGCAGACAAGAAAATCTAAATAAGTCTAACATCACATATCCTTCAAAAATGTTAATAAAAGTTATACAAAAAATATTAAGAAATAAGGGGCAAAGAATATATCAGCAATGACCAGTTTGGATTCAGGAAACAACAAGGAACAAGAGATGCAATCCTAGCTCTTAGAACAATTATAGAAAGAAGATTTGAGAAGGATAAAAATATTCTGTAGCGTTCCTTGACCTGGAGAAAGAATGAATGGCTTGACTGGAACCAAATGTTACATATCTTAAAAACAATAAAGGTAGATTAGAGAGAGAGAGAAGGCTCATATTTAATCTCTACAACCACCAAATAGAAACAATAAACAGCAAGGATATGTAAAAGTGTAAGATAAGAGTGTTCTCTTAAAAAAAAAAAACCTTTGAATATACTTGAATAAAAATTAAAATAATAAGTTTATCTTAAGTGTTAATAATATTAAGATACTTAAATGAAGAACACCCACTAAAACATTTGTATTATTTGAATATGTTCATTTTGTAATTAAGACAACTGTTCATGATGGATACAAGGCCAACAAGATAGTGTAGCAGGAAAATATAGATAAATGAATGGGTTATATATAGTATTAGTGGTAATTAGACACAATTCACTGCAACATACGCATATGTCTTCTAATTTGCATTTGCTTACTCAATGTAGTATCTTTAGCAGTTTCCACATCGACAGAGCAAACAGGCTATGACTAGTGATTAATCTAGTGCTGGTATTACTGTTGCTTGTGACTTAATTTATGCAGATTCAGCATTTGTTACTGTTACATTCTAAATACTGATCAAAATAATTTGAGTGATATTTATATAAAGGCAATTATCTTATCATTATTATATGTAAAATAAAAGCAGATTACCATGACAGCATAAAAAGTTTCAATGAAACTGTTTTGTTTATCAAAAAGAATAGCTAAAGAAAACTGAATGCACAAAGATCAATATTTATATTGATCTGATCTTTGTGCACTGCTTTTTCTTGAAACATCTAATATCTGAGCATATTTAGATTCAAATGAACTTTTCATGCAAAAAAAAAAAAAAGTTTCTAAATATATTAAGTAATTACACTATGTTTGCAGACATTGTGGGTTGTCCTCACAAACCAGTATCTTTACAGGCACTAGTCTGCAAGGTTCACCTAAGGTTGATCCATAGCTATTAATCTTCTCTGTTCTTTTGTCATTGTTTTGCTACTCTTGATTCCCAAAGGTTTAAATAGTTTGCTATAGAGCTATAGTTTGCTCTATCAGGAAATGCTGATTGGAATTGTATTTTAAAACTAATGTTTATTAAAAATTTGTAACTCCTTAATGATCCTAACCCATACCAGTTGCTACTAATATCTTAGGTATTTCTGGATGCTTTCACACCTGTGTCTTCTTCTTTGCACATGTCTGGCATATATTTTCATTCCTTTTCTGGAGTGTGGAAATGTTAAAATATTTTGAAAATTTGGTTCAAGTTATACAGCAATGTGCAGAACTTAATTAAAACAAGAGAAAGCTAATTAGAAAAATAAAGAGGATTTCAAAAACTAACCTCTAAAGCATCTTTTGACTGAGAGTGTGCGGCAAGTAACTGTAATCCTAAATAAAGAAATAAAACTTTAAAAGCACCAATTTCAACCTTCCCACTTTTCTTATATTTGGAATCCAGTTTATGCACCATTTTAAACATTTTATCCCATGGTTCTTTTATCTAAAAAAAAAAAAAAATCAGCTGTTTTACAAAAGTTTAAATGAATGAAGCATTTGTTATTTATATTAATTATTATAACTGAAGAATTTTATGAAAATGTACTTGATAAACATTTGTTTTGCTGTTAAGATTATACTGATACGATTTCTTATTTTCAGATTTGAATATTACCTCTGATGGTGTTGCTGTGGGAGTCACCATTTCTGGCTGATTTAGCAAGAAATCACCATACTCTACAACAGGCAGTAATACGTCACACTGGATCTGAATGTGGGAAACTCGACTAGGACCAGCACTCAAAGAATTCAATGCTTTTAAGAAGCTGCTTCTACAAACATCACGTAACTGATGATTTAAACTTGATGGAATTTTTAGGGCCTAATAAAAAGAGAAAGCAGCATAAACTGTAGATACACAATGCATTCATGTGTCAAAGGTCCAGACAAAAAAAATAATTTAAACTTAGTAAAAGGTACACATAAATTCATATATTTTTTAAGCAAATAAAGATCAATTTAATACAGTAGTATTTTTATATGATAAAGTATCATATTAATGCCTCACTGAATTTGGAACATGTATGGATGTATAGTAGTACCATACATGTTTATAGAGTTCATGTTCCTTACTTAATCTCGTTACAGACAAACAGATAAATGATACATAAATGAGATAAAAAAAAAGTTAAGGGGCCTAACCGCATTTTTTGCATAATCTTTTATTTGTGAATTCTGAATCTCCTCACTGTACTGTTTCTTGGGTAACCAAAAACTAAATCCACTGCAAAAGCTTAGTGGATTTAGTTTGTATGAACTAATTTAAAAGATGACAACTGTATTGACAACCAACTCTATTAGTATGCTATTATGATACAAACATCCATTACTTATGCGATTCCATCATCATCATCATCAAATTCCTGCCATGAACCCTCAAGGGGTGTACAGGATATGACAGTACTATATAACTGCAGCGTATTGAAAGCTTCTCTCTTGGCACCTTGTCATATGCCTTTTCCAAATCGACAAAACTTAAATACAGATCTCTGTTATATTCCCATGCTTTCTCAACTATTTGTCGTAAAGTGAAGATCTGATCCTGACAGCTTCTATTTGGCCTGAATCCTGCTTGTTCTTCACCAAGCTTTTCTTCCACAATTCTTCTCAACCGTTTCTCAAGTATACTTGCATAGATCTTGCCAGGAAGACTCAGTAGGGAAATACCTCTGTAATTCTCACATGCAGTTTTATTTCCCTTTTTATATATGGGTACTATGAGAGCTCTACTCCAATCATCGGGAATTCGTCCCTCTGTCCAGGCTTTCTGAACTATGCAGTGCAGCCACTGTAAGAATCATATACCACCATACTTCAGCATTTCTGGTCGAATATCATCTACTCCTGCTGCCTTTCCACATTTCAAGCCTTAGATGGCTTTTTCTACTTCAAGTATGGATATGTATTCCTGACTGCATGCCTGGTCAGTGTTTTTTATCACTGTGCTGTCATCACTGCTTGTTTCATTTAGCAGTTTTTCAAAGTAATTACTCCATACTTCAAGGATATCTTTTTCTCCTGTTTTCATGTCACCTTTATCATCTATAATTCCTTTTACAGCACTCTTTCCTTCATTCCTAAGCTTCTTCAACAACCTCCAGAATATTTTGCCACCTTCTTGATATTTATTTTCTATATTCTTGCCAAAGTCCTCCCATTACTTTTGTTTAGCTAGTTTTACACACTGTTTAGCTTTCTTACATTTGTCTCTGTATTCTGTAAGAGTAAAAGCTTACTTATTTGCCAGGAACTTTTGATATGCTTTCTTCTTTTCCTTCACTGCCTCTAACTTCCTGTGTCCACCAGGGAGTTCTGATTTTTTTATCCTTGCACACACCCTCACCACATGCCTCTCTGGCAGAATCAATCAATGTTTTCTTCAGAGTTTGCCACTGACTCTCCAAGGTTTGATTCCTGTTCTCAAACTCTTTCATTTTCTTTTCAATAATCTTTCTGTATTGTAGTCTACAGTTCACATCTTAGAGCTGCTCAACTTTTATTCGCTTTAATACTTTTTTACATGTTATTCTTTTCAATATGTAATTCAATTTTATCCTGCTCAAGACTAAATAGTGATCACTTCCAATTTCAAATCCTCTGTACACTCTGGTGTCCTGCACCAGGGAGAAAACATCACTATCAACAATAACATAGTCAATGAGACTTTTCTTATTCCTAGCCTCTTCTCTCCATGTGAATTTGTGCACATTTTTATGTTGGAACATGGTGTTAGTAATAACCAGTCCATGTCCTGAACAGAAATCCAACAGATATTTGCCATTATTATTAGCTTTGCTCTTTTCTCCAAATTTTCCCAAAATATTTTTGTATGTTTCACAATCATTTCCTACTCTGCTATTTAGATCCCAACAAAGATCAACTTTTCCTTTTTCATTGTGTCAGTTGCTTTTTCTAAAGCGTCAAAAAATTCCTCCACTTCTACCTTAGTAGAACCTTCTGTGGGACCATAGGCACAAATAAGTCTCATTGTCCAGTTCCCCATTCTCATATTTGCCCACATTACTCTACTTGAGACTGACTGCCATTCAAGAAGATTAGCCTCGTATTTTGTGTTGAATACTATGGCTACTCCTTCTTTTCCTTGATTGTCATTGCCTGAATATAACATTTTGTATTTATTGCTCAGAAAGATATCACCAGTTTTGGTCTTTTTTGTTTGAATATGTGAATCCAAGAGATAATATATGATGGCTAGGATAAGTATCCCACAACTGGAAAAATAACACAATAATGCTGAAAACTATACATCCAAACAGTCGTTTATGTGATCCCAAGAGGCAATATATGAAGGGGACTAGTATCTCACAAATAGAAATAATATGCAATGCCAAATAGTGTTTAAAACAACAATATCCTATTAATTTAGTGTGCATTAAATGATAAGACAATGTTGTAAAAAAAGGAAAGTACAAACTAAAGCTTTCATTAAAATTCTTATGATTATTAGATGTCATTATCTACTTATTCCAACAGGCTCATACTTCCATATTACTTAAAAGATTTACATATGGAACTATACTAGTCTCAATCCTGGCATTCTCAAATGTGCTTATTCCAGCCCTCCCAAGAGTCTCTTAAAGAATGTACCTAGGTAAGTAACTTTTTTAAACAATACATTACTAACAATTATCTTAACTTTTCCAATAAACTCTTAAAGAAAACACAGCTCATAAATGTTTCTGGTCTTCATGTTGCATGTAAATACAGCTTGGTGTAGATGTTTTAATCACTTGGAGTTTATCAGTTGTTTCATCACTGTTGAAAATTATATGTACACATGTATAGTGAAAACTGCAACTTCATAAATATAGCCCATTATGAAATTGGGCTACACTTATAAAGTTGAAGTTTTGATTAATTAATACATCAAAAAAATCACTATAATAAGTTCTCTATTTTAAAATTTTACTAATTCAGATGATACTGAAGCTGCATTGTATTACTGTTTGAAAGAACACTGCTTTTCCTCCCTTTCTAAAGAAGCAAATTTTTTAAAGTTGTGTATCATATATATGATAAAAGACAAGAAAAATCCCAAATTCTGAAATTTTTGAGTTTGATGCAAAAATATTCTCGCTTTTCTTTACAAACTACAAAGAGTAGCCATGACAACGTTTAACATTCTGAGTAGCATGACGAAATCTCGCACCATCCCACTCCATCCTGCCCAGGATGTGAATCATCCCTTTGTCTAGCATATCCATGCTGTACTTTCTGCTACTTGCCTGTCAGTCACTTAGTAGACACCTTAGTTATCAGATCAGCTGTTGTGGTCGTATCACAGTGCTCGTGTTCAAGTAACCCTTATCTTACTTAATAATGGCCACAAAGAGCAAGTGTAGTGATGCTGGCAATTCAGATATGCCAAAGAGAAGCTGTAAAGTGCTTCCTATAAAGTGAAAATTCGATTTTGTAAGGAAAGGAAAGAAAAAAAAAACGTATGCTGAGGTTGCTAAGATTCCATTCACGACAGGCTATTAAGAAGTTACAAAACAACAAAAATATAATTATTCTTCCAGCAGATAAAGGCAATGCCACAGTTGTTCTTAATATTGATGAATATCATAATAAGATGATGGAATTGTTATGGAGTGACACTTACTCGATCCTCGCGAGAGATCCTACCCGTGAACTCCACAACTGGACCAACAACCTACTGAAAAACTACCTCTGAACTACCTAGAAACATACGCCTTTCTCTTCGTTCTCTCCATCCGCTTATTCCACGATTATACGGACATCCTAAAATTCATAAAGAAATACCCCACTTCGACCTATCGTAGAAGGAATTAATTCTCCAACATAAAACCTTTCAAAATATCTGGCTAAATCTCTCAAATGTTTTTCCGGTAAATCATCGTCTTTCATTAAAAACTCCGTAGATTTTGTTTCATGTATAAAAGATATTATTATTATTAAGGAAGATGAAATAATAGCTAGTTTTGATATAGTCTCCTTAATTACCAATGTTCCTATGGATGACGTTCTTGTACTACTCAAAGATAAATTATCTAAAAAGATCATGGCCTTACTCATTGCATCCAATCAGGATACTTTAAGTTTCAGGAAACCATCTATAAACAAAATTTTGGACTTGCAATGGGTAATCCATTGTCACCTGTACTTGTAAACATCTATTTAGAAGATCTGGAAGTTAAAGCCATCTCTTCTTATCCATTAAAACCAAGAATTTGGAAAAGATATATTGATAACATTTTCCTGATTTGGAGCCATGGCCATGAATCTCTCCTGATCTTTCTAGAACATCTAAATAATCAACATCCAAACATAAATGGCTGAGAGGGAAGCTAATGGTTCTCTTCCTTTTTTTGGCCATCAAACTGACCCGTTCCTCAGAGAAATTAAAAATCTCGATTTACAGAAAACCTACCCACACCAACAGATATCTCCATGGTCACTCCCATCATTATCCTCCTCAAAATTTTGGAATCATTTCTACACTAGGACATCATGCTCGCTCTCTTCTTGATGATGAGATAGAACTTAATAAAGAACTCAATTTTCTCAGGTCTACTTTTCAACTAAATGGTTATTCACAAAAAACAATTGACAAGTACCTATTAAATCCACCTGCTCACAATAATGAAGAGACCAATAGGGTGAAAGGTAATATTTCTATACCATACATAAGCTCTGTCTTACCCAAATTGGCCAAGGTTCTTAGGAAATACAACATAAGAACTTTATTTACTCTTCTTCCAAAAACCTGCTGCTTAGTGAGCCGTCCGAAACCTAGACATCACAACCTTAAATATCTTGGTGCCTACCAGATTTGGTGCAATTGCAATACACCATACTTTGGCCAAACAAATCGATCAAGTTATGCATTAAAGAACATAAGAGAGATGTCAGTTACAGGAGAATGCGAGCCAGTGCTTTGTCTAGTCATGTTCTGTTCTCTGTCAATTCTAATGAAGAAAACCTTAGCCATACAGTCCTATGGGACAAGTCTGATAACATTTTCCATTGCCAGGATGAATTAGAAAGAAAGATAACAGAATCAAGAGAAATCATTCTCAACCCCCCTACATCTCAACAACAACCTGAGTTACAACCTTTCAGACTGTCATTGTGCTACAATCAAATACTGGTCGCGAGATGCTATACACATGCGCCCAACAATGAAGCCAACGAGAGAACAATTTTGAATGCGCAGACTTCAACGTTTCTACATTGAATACATATACACTAACTTTCCATGTTAGTGTTTACAGTTATTTCCTGTATGTTTTACTGGTTATTTCTTTTGTAATGTGCACTTGAAGAAGGCTGATACAAGCTGAAACTAGTTGTGCTATTAAATTTTGTTTTAATTTTTCTCGGTTTCTAGTCATTCAATATTTTTAATAAATGTATTTCAACCGAGTAAATCAATCTTCCTACATATATATATATATATATATAGGGTTGGGTTCAGTACTATCTGCAGTTTCAGATATGCACTGCAGATCTTGGGGTGTGGGGATAAGGGAAGACTACTGTAGAGGTTGCCAGGATCATATTTTTATCTTAAGATGGAGAGTTGAGAAATCAGACGAACTAAGTTTTGTAGATCTGAAAAAGCATATGACAAGGTGCAATTATATCAGGAAATATCATTATTATTATTACTACTTCAAGAGAACCTTCAAGAAGTTAGCGGCCCATTGAGGGAGGCTGCATATCACTTACACCATGTCATACATTCTCTTGAATTCCTTCACCTATCTGCACTCACAACCTTCGAAGGCAAGCCATTACTATCACGTACTGCTCCATGAGAGAAAAATCTGGCTCTCATCCCTTTCTTGACTGCTTCATTCTTAACTTCCATGGATGCCCTCTCATCCTTTCCCACCCACCATAAAATGAAATTTTCATCTACTAGTATCCTGTATGACCCTTTCAGAAGTTTGTGTGTCTGTATTGTCCCTTTCTACTGTTTTCTAGCATCTGCAATAAAAAAATTCTCAATCCCTCCTCATAATCTACATTCTATAGTCCTGATATAATTTTTAACACTCTCCTTTGCTCCTCTCCAGGGAATTTGGCATGATCTCAGAAATCAGGAGACTAGATCTGTGCACAATAGTCCAGGTTGTATCAAAGCCCTGTTGCACAGCTTGAGTACACTGAGTTCACCCATGCAAAAAAGGACTTGGTTCAATGTGGCCACCGTTCTTGTGGACCAGAAATGACATCCTGTACATAACATTCTTAACAGCAGATCATATGTCTGAAGGAATGTTCATCACAGTCTGTGATATGTTGTCCTTTAAGTCTGCCAAATTTGAGACACTATCACAATAGATGCTTGCCTTCAGGTAACCCCATAACCAAAAATTGCATGGAGTAATGTCAAAGTGACCATGCAACTGGAAAGAAGCAACTAATCATTCTTTCTTCTGTGAAGTGATGCCATAGAAGCTGTTGTACCAGTCATGCAACATGGGGAGTTGCTCCATCTTGCATAAAAATGACATCATCGTTGCTGAAGTTGTAGAATGACGAAACTGTTCAGCATATAGTGATATTTCTGTACAGTAATGGAACAAATTGCTGGTTGTGTAAGAGTGATGTCCTCAAAAAAGAATGGCCCTATTATAAAATCTGCTGTGAGGCCACTCTAGATGGTAATTTTCAATGAATGCAATGGAGTTTCTGGGGGTGATTGATGAATTATTCAAACATATTCTGACATCTACAAAGAGCATGCTTCTACTACCCAGTAGTCATTTCATTTACAAGCAAAAAGAAGTGAACAGTTTTAGATTACAAAGATCCATATAGAATACGATAAAATGAAATTTATACCTCCTTAAATTCTTCAGTTGGCTGCTTTACATCAAAAAAAGAATGAAGAAGTAAAAACTGAATTATTTTCTTCTTCCACTGAACATCTTCATTGACAGCTGGATGCATAATAAGAAGGCTAATCTGAAATTTAAAAACAAAAAAAAAAAAAATTAATAACATAATTTATTATTCAAATTTCCAAGATCAACTATTATGGTCTTAGAAATATTTACAAGTAATAATTTGTTTCCTATTTTGTATCCATTATTAAATTGTTAACCTTGGTGGAAATGTTTCTGAATTTCATCATCATAAAGAAATTTGCTGAAATTATAACCATGATCAGTGAAAGGATATCAGATGGGGATAATTTATTTAACAGGCTGTGATCAAGTTTAAGCAGTGTGTACAATATCTAGAGTTTTGGGCACGTTGATATGGTGTATAAGCATCAAAAGAAGAGAGAATATCGCCAGCTGGTATGTTGGTTTGTTTTACTTACTTATCACTGGTGTTTTTAATCAGTGATCTCTTCAAGTAAGATCAGTTAATGTTAGGAAATAAATTTGGATAAGAGGGAGATGTAGTGGTGTGTTTGTTTGAAATCATGGGGCATAGAGAATAACCAGCATATATGAAGAGTAAGTTTTTTAATAGTGTGTCTAATTTTTTTTCTTTAACTTGATGTAAATGTTTTTTGATATTGGGCATAAGGTATTCTGTAATGATTTTATAAGTGTTGCCATTATTGATGTCTTGCATTTCATTATGGTAATCGGTTTTGCTGATTATAATAGTAATCTTGCCTTTATCTGCTTTACTGATATTAGGATCATTTTAAAAAATTTTTTATGGCATGAAAAAGCCAAGGAGATAGATTTGGTTTTGGAATTATTTTGCTATTTATAAGATTATCTTTTTTTAAAAAAAAAACAACAACAACATATCTTTGTTGGAATTATTTTCAAGTTTAGTTTATGCTTCTATTATATGTTATTTTCTGGGAAAAACATTTAGGGGAAATAGTAAAAAATTCAGGTCTTTAACACTGCAATTTCTGTTGCTGAGAAAGCATACAGCTGGATATATTTACAATACAACTATAAGCACTGTGTTTGTTTGTTTTGGGCACAGTGGAGGTGAAAGCAAGCTGGTGCATCAGTGCTGATAAAAATTTATTAGATTATTCCACCATTTTTTATTTTTTATCGTTACACTGTATTATGAGGGGTGCTTAAGGGTCAAAGCTGTATAACTGAGAGGAGACCTCCACATAGCCTTTAAAGGAATGTGGAGAACCGACCAGGGCTTCTGACCGAATGTCCAATCCCCACTTTCTCGTGGTGCACCCTGTTGAGTATCTACCTGGATACTGAATGAACAAGGATGGGCTGGCAATTTGGGATTTAGCCGACCAAATTGTATTCTTATTGGCTTAAACCAATATACAAAATGATGGTACAATATGACGAAATTTCATGCCGGCTTGGGTGTTGCCTGGTTAAACAAGGGCCCCCCGTTGTTTTCGCCAGGGAACCAGGGCGAACAGCGAAAAGTCAGCTACTGGAACAAATCTGAAAGCACACACCAACTCAACATCACCAGAGTTAAAGATCGGTACTATCAACATAAGAAGCCTGAATGGCAAAGAAATGGAGCTAGCTGAGGAATTGAATAAGTACCAGATAGACATAATAGGAGTGACTGAAACAAAAAATGCAAAAACTGGTGAGATATTTCTGAGCAATAAATACAAAATGTTATATTCAGGCAATGACAATCAAGGAAAAGAAGGAGTAGCCATAGTATTCAACACAAAACACGAAGCTAATCTTCTTGAATGGCAGGCAGTCTCAAGTAGAGTGATGTGAGCAAATATCAGAATGGGGAATTGGACAATGAGACTTATTTGTGCCTATGGTCCCACAGAAGGTTCTACTAAGGTAGAAGTGGAGGAATTTTTTGACGCTTTAGAAAAAGCAACTGACACAATGAAAAAGGAAAAGTTGGTCCTTGTTGGGGATCTAAATAGCAGAGTAGGAAATGATTGTGAGATATATAAAAATATTTTGGGAAAATTTGGAGAAAACAGCAAAGCTAATAATAATGGCAAATATCTGTTGGATTTCTGCTCAGGACATGGACTGGTTATTACTAACACCATGTTCCAACATAAAAATGTGCACAAATTCACATGGAGAGAAGAGGCTAGGAATAAGAAAAGTCTCATTGACTATGTTATTGTTGATAGTGATGTTTTCTCCCTGGTGCAGGACACCAGAGTGTACAGAGGATTTGAAATTGGAAGCGATCACTATTTAGTCTTGAGCAGGATAAAATTGAATTTCATATTGAAAAGAATAACATGTAAGAAAGTTTTAAAGCGAATAAAAGTTGAGCAGCTCTCAGATGTGAACTGTAGACTAAAATACACAAAGATTATTGAAGAAAAAATAAAAGAGTTTGAGAACAGGAATCAAACCTTGGAGATTCAGTGGCAAGCCTTGAATTCAGCTAGAGAGGCATGTGGTGAAGTTGTCTGCAAGGATAGAAAAATTAGAACTCCATGGTGGACACAGGAAGTTAAAGAGGCAGTGAAGGAAAAGAAGCAAACATATCAAAAGTTCCTGGCAAATAAGTCAGCTTTTACTCTTACAGAATACAGAGACAAATGTAAGAAAGCTAAACAGTGTGTAAAACTAGCTAAACAAAAGTCATTGGAGGACTTTGGCAAGAATATAGAAAATAAATATCAAGAAGGTGGCAAAATATTCTGGCGGTTGTTGAAGAAGTTTAGGAATGGAGGAAAGAGTGTTGTAAAAGGAGGTAGAGATGATAAAGGTGACATGAAAACAGGAGAAAAAGATATCCTTGAAGTATGGAGTAATTACTTTGAAAAAACTGCTAAATGAAACAAGCAGTGATGACAGCACAGTGTTAAAAAACACTGACCAGGCATGCAGTCAGGAATACATATCCATACTTGAAGTAGAAAAAGCCATCAAAGGCTTGAAATGTGGAAAGGCAGCAGGAGTAGATGATATTCGACCAGAAATGCTGAAGAATGGTGGTATAAAAGTCTTACAGTGGCTGCACTGCATAGTTCAGAAAGCCTGGACTGAGGGACAAATTCTCGATGATTGGAGTAGAGCTCTCATAGTACCCATATATAAAAAGGGAAATAAAACTGAATGTGAGAATTACAGAGGTATTTCCCTACTGAGTGTTCCTGGCAAGATCTATGCAAGTATACTCGAGAAACGGTTGAGAAGAATTGTGGAAGAAAAGCTTGGTGAAGAACAAGCTGGATTCAGGCCAAATAGAGGCTGTCAGGATCAGATCTTCACTTTATGACAAATAGCTGAGAAAGCATGGGAATATAACAAAGATCTGTATTTAAGTTTTGTCGATTTGGAAAAAGCATATGACAAGGTGCCAAGAGAGAAGCTATTCAATACGCTGCAGTTATATGGTGTCGATGGGGCATTATATCAAGCAATACTTAGTCTTTATTTGAGTTGTAAGTCAGCAGTTAGAATTGAAGGAAGTACAGGAAGATGGTTTAATGTTAAATCTGGTGTGAGACAAGGATGTACATTATCCCCTCTGTTATTCATTATCTATATGGATCACATTACGAAGGAAAGTGGTATTAAACCTGATATCAAAATTGGAGATGTTAATGTCAGCTCTTTGCTTTATGCGGATGATGTTATACTTCTAAATAAATCTGCTACAAGTCTGCAAGATTCTCTGACTAAATTGAATAGCTGTTGTAATAGATATGGTATGAAGGTCAGCAATAAAAAGACAAAGACAATGAAAATAGGCAGAATCATTGAAAATGTCAACTGTGTTGTGAATGGAGAACCTGTGGAACAAGTAAAACATTTCAGTTACTTAGGCACGATTTTTACTGAAGATGGTAAATTAAATATAGAAATAGACAACAGAATCAGCAAAGCTGGTATGGTGGGAAGTCAATTAGATAAATTCATATGGAATAAGAGAGAAATTAGTCGGAACACTAAATTAGCTGTATACAAGACAGTGTTCAAACCAGTTTTAACTTATGGATCTGAGAGCTGGGTCAGAAGTAAAACACTTGACCAAAGACTAGAGACCGCAGATATGAGAGTCCTGAGAAAGATTAGAGGCGTGAACAGATGGCATCAATGGCAATATCATATTAAAAATGAGGATATTAGGAAAGAACTTGACATTGTCAGCATCCAGGAATGCGTTAGCAGAGCTAATCTCAGGTGGTATGGTCACGTAAATAGAATGGGAGAGGAAAGATTAGCAAAACAAGTGTTCTCTGCCAGGTTGGAAGGAAAACGACCCAGAGGAAGTCCAAGATATAGGTGGATTGATACGGTACAAAGTGCCTTAGACGATAGAAATATAAGATCTGATAATGTTGAAGTCTTGACAAGTAACAGACTGATTTGGAGGAAAATTGTAGACAGGAAGTTAGTAATGATGTAATTTTTTCATGTAGTACTGTCATATCCTGTACACCCCTTGAGGGTACATGGCAGGAATTTGATGATGATGATGATGATGATTGTCTTTTTATTGCTGATCTTCATACCATATCTATTACAACAGTTATTCAATTTAGTCAGGGAATCTTGCAAACTTGTAGCAGATTTATTTAGAAGTATAACATCGTCCACATAAAGCAAAGAGCTGAGATTAACATCTCCAATTTTGATATCATGTTTAATACCACTTTCCTTCATAATGTGAACCATATAGATAATGAATAACAGAGGGGATAATGTACATCCTTGCTTAAAACCAGATTTAACATTAAACCACCTTCCTGTACTTCCTTCAATTCTAACTGCTGACTTACAACTCAAATAAAGACTAAGTATTGCTTGAAATAATGCCCCATTGACACCTGTAGCATATTGTATAGCTTCTGTCTTGGCACCTTGTCATATTCCTTTTCCAGATCAACAAAACTTAAATACAGATTTTTGTTATATTCCCATTTCTGGTCAAATATCATCTACTCCTGCTGTCTTTCCACATTTCAAGCCTTTGATGGCTTTTTTCTACTTCAAGTATGGATATGTATTCCTGACTGTATGCCTGTTGAGTGTTTTTTACCACTGTGCTATCACTGCTTGTTTCATTTATCAATTTTTCAAAGTAATTACTCCATACTTCAAGGATATCTTTTTTTCTCCTGTTTTCATGTCACCTTTACCATCTCTAACTCCTTTAACAGCACTCTTTCCTCCATTTCTAAGCTTCTTAAACAACCTCCAGAATATCTTACCACCTTCTTTATATTTATTTTCTATATTCTTGGCAAAGTCCTCCCATGACTTTTGTTTAGCTAGTTTTACACAATGTTTCGCTTTCTTACATTTGTTTCTGCATTCTCTAACAGCACAAGCTGACCTGTTTGCGAGGAACCTTTCATATGCTTTCTTCTTTTCTTTCTCTGCCTCTTTAACTTCTTGTGTCCACCATGGAGTTCTGATTTTTCTATCCTTACAGACAACCTCACCACATGCCACTCTGGCTGAATCAATCAATCAGTGTTTTCTTCAGGGCATGCCACTGAATCTCCATGGTTTGGTTCCTGTTCTCAAACTCTTTCATGTTTTCTTCAATCATGTTTGTGTATTTTAGTCTACAGTTCACATCTGAGAGCTGCTCAATTTTATTTGTTTTAAAACTTTCTTACATGTTATTATTTTCAATATGAAATTCAATTTTATCCTGCTCAAGACTAAATAGTGATCACTTCCAATTTCAAATCCTCTGTACACTGGTGTCCTGCACCAGGGAGAAAACATTACTATCAACAATAACATATTCAATGAGACTTTTCTTATTCCTTGCCTCTTCTCTCCATGTGAATTTGTGCACATTTTTATGTTGGAACATGGCGTTAGTAATAACCAGTCCATGTCCTGAGCTGAAATCCAACAGATATTTGCCATTATTATTAGCTTTGCTCTTTTCTCCAAATTTTCCCAAAATATTTTTGTATGTCTCACAATCATTTCCTACTCTGCTATTTAGATCCCCAACAAGGACCAACTTTTCCTTTTTCATTGTGTCAGTTGCTTTTTCTAAAGCGTCAAAAAATTCCTCCACTTCTACCTTAGTAGAACCTTCTGTTGGACCATAGGCACAAATAAGTCTCATTGTCCAGTTCCCCATTCTCACATTTGCCCACATTACTCTACTTGATACTGACTGCCATTCGAGAAGATTAGCCTCGTATTCTGTGTTGAATACTATGGCTATTCCTTCTTTCCCTTGATTGTCATTGCCTGAATATAACATTTTGTATTTATTGCTGAGAAAGATCTCGCCAGTTTTGGTCTTTTTTGTTTCAGTCACCCCTATTATGTCGATCTGGTACTTATCTAATTCCTCAGCTAGCTCCATTTCTTTGCCATTCAGGCTTCTTACGTTGATAGTACCGATCTTTAACTCTGGTGATGTTGAGTTGGGGTTTGTTTTCAGATTTGTTCCAGTAGCTGACTTTTCGCTGTTCGCCCTTGTGAAAACAACGGGAGCCTTGTTTAACCGGGTGACGCCCCAGCCAGCATGAAATTTTGTCATGTGTTACCATCATTTTTTTTATTTTGGTTTAACCAATAAGAATACAATTTGGTCGGCTAAATCCCAAATTGCCAGCCCATCCTCGTTCGTTCAGTATCAAAGTAGGTACCCAACAGGGTGCACCACGAGAAGGTGAGGATTGGACATTAGGTCAGAAGCTCTGGTCAGTTCTCCGCATTCCTTTAAAGGCTATGTGGAGGTCTCCTCTCAGTTATACAGCTTTGACACTTAAGCACCCCTAAAAAAAACACTGCACATGTGTACATATTTACAATGAACTAGTTCTCCAAATTTTTTCCAAAAGGAAAATCCTCTAGAACTTAGTAACTTATATTCAATGTTAAAATAAATTTTTAATAGTTGAGTGGTTTTGTCACAGATCACTTGTTTGTAGAAAGAACTTAGTTCCAAAACCTTTTGTATGACTGAAAAAACTTTATTAAGCATTTAGCCAAGTCTAAGCCAGTTAGTCAGACAAATATAGCAGGCCCTTTCCTTGTAAGAAACAAATCATGAATATGTATTATGAGGATATAAAAAATCATTACCATTAAAACAATCAACTTCCTGTTATGTAAGAGGTGCATAGGAGATTGTAATAATACATAATTATGATAACTTTATTACCAGGTTTCCAAATTAATCTGTTAATTCTCAGATTTCACCTAACATTTTAGTCTAAGGTATACTAAATGTAACGATCCCTAGAGATTTTAGTCTTCCTCTGGGTTGTTTCCCCCACCATGACACATTTTGCTAATATTTTCTCTCCAATTTCTGTTTAAGTAACCATACCACTTAGATAAACACTGCTTACACATTCTTGAAAACTAATGACATCAAGCTTGCTTGAAATATGACTCTCCCACTGATGTCATCTGTTCACTCACCTAATTTTTCTCAGACTTTTCAAATGTGTAGTATCTACACCCTGATAAATGTTTTATTTCTAACCAAACTCTTGGATCCATAAATTAAATTAGTTTAAATACTATCTTACTAATTTATGTGTTAGTTAATTTGTTTCTTATTCCATATAAATTTATTCAAATGGCTCCCTACAATACCAGCTTTGAATTAGGAAAGACAACAGAATAAGAAATTTGTCATCACTAAAAATTGTGTGTAAACAGCTGAAATATTTTACTTGTTATATAATTCTCCATTAAGAGTGCAATTAATGTTTTCTGTGTAATGAAAATACAAAAAATAATAATTTTTTTTGTAATGAATTTTCATTACTACTGCTTTTCATATCAAATTTATTACAGCAGTTATTCAATTTAGTTAGAATCCTGAATCCTTATACTGAATTTACTTAGGAATACAGCATCATCTGAATGAAGTAAATATGCTGATTATGATAATAGGATTAATGTCACTTTCCTTCTTAATGTGACTCATAACAGATGACACATACAAAACTGGTGTTTTGTGACACACACAAAACACCAGTTTAAACCAGTGTTTTGTGACACACACAAAACACCAGTTTAAACCAGTGTTTTGGACAGATTTTCTCTTGGCACCTCATAAGTTTAAACTTAAATATAGATCTGATTATTTGCTCATTTCTTGAGAATTTTTCAGTCTCCTCTCAAATATACTTATGTAAATCTTACTTGGAACATTAGCAAGGGATATTGCTCTATAATTCTCACATTCAGCTTTATTTCCCTTCTTACACATGAGTATACAAGAGCTTTACTTCTGTCCATTCAAGCCTTAAAACTTTTAAACTTGAGTATTTGAACATTTTTGGTTAATTATCACCTACTTCAGCTGCCTTTCCACATTTTAGCTATTTTCCTCTAAAATATTTTCCACCACACCGCTGTGAATCCCATTTAACAATCTTTCAAAGTAATTACTCCAAACATCAAGAATATCTTTGTCTTGGAATATCCTGGAGGCTTTTTTTTTCCCTTCTTCAATAACCCCCTCCAGAACATTTCACTGCCTGCAAAGGTTGGTCGATTGGTGGATCCTCCTACTAATGGCTCACAAAAAAAGTTAAGCAAGTTTGAGCATGGTTAGTAGTAGGAAGGGATAAATCGTTCGATGCTGTTGGCTCCTCCTCGATGAGTCTTTGGACTCCCTCGAGGCGTCACATAATATTAATAATCTTCATAACATTTATCTTCAATGTACTTACAAAAGTATTCCCACGATTCTTCTTTCACTACTTTTACACACAGCCTAGTTTTCTTACATTTTTCTCTGTATTTCTCAAAGTAAATGCCAATTCATATGCCAGGAATTTTCTATATTTCAATTTGATTTCTTCCTTTTCCTGGATTAAACCTCTTGGTCTACCAAGATTTTCTAATTTTTCTATTTTTGCAGAGAATCTCCCCCCCCCCCCCCCACACACACTCAGTTTCCTTGTGATTTTTCCACCAAGTCTCCATGGTATGATTACTGTTTTCAAATGCTTTAATTTTTTTCTGGAATAAAATTTGTATATTTGATTATACAATTCACTTCTAAAAGATGCTTGAATTTGATTCTATTAAAACTTTCTTATCTATTCTTTTCAATATAATATCCATTTTATCCTGCTCAAAACTGAATGACAATCACTTCTCATTTCAAATTCTCTGTATATATTCATATCCTGAACTAGTGCAAAGACATTATCACTGCCAACAAGAATTTATGTAGTTTTTTATGTTGGAACATGGTGAAAGTAATGCCTAATCCAACAGGTACTTCCCATTATTATTAGCTTTACTCTTTTCACTGAATTTTTGCCAAACATTCCTGTATGCTAGGTATTAATTTCCCACTCTTGTTTAAATCTCCTATAAGAACCAGCTTTCCATTTTCTTTGTTGAATGCCTTCTACAATGATTTGAAAACTTCTACTTCTTCCTTAGCGAATCTTCTTCTGGGACCCCAGACCCAAATAAATCTTATTGTCCAATTCCCTATTTTGAAATTTGCCCACATAATTTTAATTGACATTGCTTGAATATAATTTTTTATAGTTATCTATTCAGTCTTATTTGTGTTAGTAACACCAATTAGATCAAGACAGTACTTTTCTAATTCTTCTATTGCTTTTCCACTAATACTTTAAACATAGAATCAGTCTTGGTTATCCAATGTCCCAGCCAAAATAATGTTTCATCATGATGTAATTTTTTTTTTTGGGGGGGGGGAGGTTAAGCCAAAACAAAATACATTTTCATGCTCAATTTGCCAGCCTGTCCTTATTTGTTCAGCATCCATATGGACCATCGGAAGAAGGGCATGTTCCCAGGTGGCAGATAGGGGAATGCCTCTCAGATATGAGTGGAGAGGGAAATAAAACATGCAACAGCAGTATCTGTTCCCTGTGTTAGGGGCAGCTGAAGAACCATTAAGGTTGGTTAGATGAGTATTGATGTGCTAATTGCAAAAATGAAACATGAAAATGAAATCTGATGTGATATGGAAATGCAGAGGAAAAGTACAGCATGCCAGCTTGGACGTCACCCAGATAAACAAGATCCATGTACCTAACTGAGTGATTTGGATTGGATTGACAAATCAGCTACTGAAAGAAGTATAAAAACCAGCAAGAGACATGCTATCAGTAGGAATGTGGATGTCTATACTTTATGGGCTTCTGGAAAGCTAGACTTACTTTGATGAGAGGTGGAAGAATCATCTGGTCTGGCAATAGTAAATGTAATGAAAATAACATTAAATAAAAGAATAATAATAGCAAGATTTGTAACAAGACCATGGTGGTCCAGGTTTATTCTATAGCAACTTGGAAACAATCTTGACATCAGTACCAAAGAAAGATGTATTAATCATTGGAGGAGATGGAATGCAAAAATTGGAACACACAATGAAGGATGGGAAAGAATAATGGGCAAATATGAATATAGAAAGAGCAATGAAAAAAAAGGAGAAAGAAAGCTTGAATGTGCTTCAAACATGACATGGTAATTTGCAACACAAAATTCCTACAAAAGGACTGCAGGAAGTGGACACAGCAATCACCTGATAGAAGAACAAAAAACATGCTAGACATGATATTCATAAGAAAAAGATGGGCCACATCACTTGTTTGAATGCTTATAAACAACAGATAAATTGAGGGAAATAACATCACCAAGCACAGAGGGAGAAACAGATATATTGAGGGAATGAGATTGTAAAGGCAGTAAAATATCTGATAATAAGCATAAAATCCCTAGGAATGATGAGATGGAGAGATGATATAAAATCAGATCATAACTTAGTGATTGCCAATATCAAGTTGAAACTGAAGTGAAGGGTGAAGGCAGAATTTCAGAGTTAGAGAGATATAGGACAAGAGGAAATCACAGGGAAGTATACTCGAGGAAGGACTGAAATCCATTATGGATAGAACACAGTGGTGTCTGCCATCAAAAGAGCAATGAAACAAATAGTCCCAGAGACAGAGAAACCAAAGAAGAGATGAATCTCACAAGAGACATTAAAGATGATTCAAGAAAAAGAAGCACTGAAAATTAAGAGAGAGAGAGATCTCTGTGGAAATGGAAGAACAGTACAGAGCAAAATGCAGTGAAGAAGATGTTAGTAGAGACAAATCAAAATGGCTAGAAGAACAGTACAAGGATATCAATAATCACTATGGCGAATACAGAAAAAAGAGAAGTATACAAGATGATCAGAAATGTCAACAAGAAATAGAGCCCAAAGCAGAAAACCATAAAAAATAAAAATGGTGAAATATTGACGAATACAAAAGAAATACGGGAGAGATGGGCAAGATATTGCTCAGAGTTATATAAGACACAGGCTTATATAACTGAGACTAGATGAATTGAGGGAAATAACATCACCAAGCACAGAGGGAGAAACAGATATATTGAGGGAATGAGATTGTAAAGGCAGTAAAATATCTGATAATAAACATAAAATTCCTAGGAATGATGAGATGGAGAGATGCTGAAATATGGTAGTGACGTGATCATAGACGAATCATACCAGTTGTGTAATATGGTATAGGACGAAGGCAAAGCATCAAAAGAATGGACAAACCTAATACTGATGCACAAAAAAAAAAAAGAAAAAAAAAAGGAAGCAAAATGGACTGAAAAACTACAGAACAATTGTTCTAATGAGTCTTTTGGGAAAATTATTTATGATGATATTAACAGAAAGAATAAGGAAACAAATGCTGGAATATGAGCATGTAGGATTTACAAGAGACTGAAATACTGTGCACCAGTTATTAATGTTAAGATTAATTGTGGAGATAGCTCTATGTAAAAATAAAAATGTTTATATCTGCTTTGTTGACTTTCAGAAAGCATTTGTCAATATAGATCAGAAAGGGCATGGGCTGCACTCAAATCTAATGGAGTGGACAGAAACAGATATGTCTATTGAAGAACATCAATGACAATGAAGAGACTGCTGTGGAGAAATAGGAAGATAGTTCTAGACAATAAGAGCCATGAGACAAAAAGAGACTCAATATCCCCAAGCATCCTTATCATGCTTTAAGAACAATGAATGTCATAAAGGATAATATAAGGAGAATTTCAATTAATGGTACAAAAATAAATAATTTGTGATTTGCAGATGACAGTTATTACTAAAGAAGATGAAAAGGAACTAGAAAGAACAGTGCTGAAGTTAAATGAAGAATGAAAGAGAGGGTTGAGTTGAACATTGAAAAAACATTTGGAGAGATAAGGATAAAAACCAAATAAAGGTCAAGGACAAGAGCAGGAAGAAGTTAGGAACTTCACATACCTAGTGAACAACATGATGCATGATTTAGACTGTAAAAAAGAGATAAGATCTCAGATAACCAAAGCAAAAGTAAACCTACAGGCAATGAACACTATATGAAAAAGTAAATCACAAGTACTCTCTATGGTTGCGAGACATAGGTAATGGTCAAAGACTCTGTAAGACAAATATTAGCTATTGAAAGAACATGTTGTAGGAATATTCTATAAATTGGATGGTGCAAAAGCTGCATAGTAAAGTAAACTACAAAGAAAATCTAATGCAGAAAATATCTGCAGAATGGATAACAAAAGAAAGATCAAACCTTGATGCTTGGTACAATGGAGAGTGTATAAACAACAGAGGATGCATATATTAATGATGTGAAAGAGGATTTTTAATTTTTTTTTTTTAACAAAGTCTGGATTAACACAGAGACCAAATATGGAACTTTTTCATGCCAATTCAGGCCTCACACTAGGTGATGAAACAAGTAAATCCCTGTTATGATTTTTTTTTTGACCTAACATAAAAGATATCAGCCTTCAGGACACATGGAATTTACAGACAAAAAATATTAGTGGTGGTGGTGTAGATGATGGAGATGAAGAGCTGTGGAGTGGGTACCCTCCCTCGATGAGTCTTTGGACTCCTTGGAGGTGTCACGAAATAATAATAATAATAATATCTGCAATTTTTTTCAAAATGATTCAAAACAACATGAAAATACAAAAGATACAAGAAAATACTATAAAATAATTCTCAAAAAAGTTATACTTGACACACTGACTACCATTCCTACCACCAAAGTGTCATCAAAACTAGAACAATAGTGCCACATCAACATTGCTGAGTAATATACAATAT
Source organism: Typopeltis vanoorti (assembly GCF_054136105.1). Classification (NCBI taxonomy): domain Eukaryota; kingdom Metazoa; phylum Arthropoda; class Arachnida; order Uropygi; family Thelyphonidae; genus Typopeltis; species Typopeltis vanoorti. The sequence goes on from NC_143559.1 coordinate 119,571,420, forward strand.
ATACAAAGTGTGTGTGTATTACAGAACAGCTCATAACTGACTGGAACAGAAGTAAAGGTACAACACACCATGATTAATTTCCAATATAAATAAGCGTTTTTTAAAGGATCCATTTTGCAAACATCTCTTAACATTATGCCAGTCAAGGTGTTAAACTCTAGTATGAGGGCTATTCTAAAAGTACGGTACAAAGCGAATATAACTTGTCATAAATACTTTTTTTTTTTGAAAAAATATTAATGATCTAATGTTGGTATACATAATATATGTTGCAACACAGAAGAGTGGGCTATATTTGTACATATTTGTACATTTCATGTGCCCATGACATTCAAAACAAAATAGCTGCATAACAAACAGAAGTGTAATTCATTTTATGCATATATAAAATGCATTCTTGTAAGTAAATAAGCAGACAATATAAACCATGCTTGGAAGATTACATCATCAAATTCCTGCCATGTACCCTCAAGGGGTGTACAGGATATGATAGTACTACATGAAAAAATTACATCATTACTAACTTCCTATCTACAATTTTCCTCCAAATCAGTCTGTTACTTGTCAAGACTCCAACATTATCAGATCTTATATTTCTATCGTCTAAGGCACTTTGTACTGTATCAATTCACCTATATCTTGGTCTTCCTCTGGGTCGTTTTCCTGCCAACCTGGAAAAGAACACTTGTTTTGCTAATCTTTCCTCTCCCATTCTATTTAAGTGACCATACCACCTGAGATTAGTTCTGCTAACGCACTCCTGGATGCTGACAATGCCAAGTTCTTTCCTAATATCCTCATTTTTAATATGATATTGCCATTGATGCCATCTATTCACGCCTCTAATCTTTCTCAGGACTCTCATATCTGCAGTCTCTAGTCTTTGGTCAAGTGTTTTACTTCTGACCCAGCTCTCAGATCCATAAGTTAAAACTGGTTTGAACACCGTCTTGTATACAGCTAATTTAGTGTTCCGACTAATTTCTCTCTTATTCCATATGAATTTATTCAATTGACTTCCCACCATACCAGCTTTGCTGATTCTGCTGTCTATTTCTATATTTAATTTACCATCTTCAATAAAAATCGTGCCTAAGTAGTTGAAATGTTTTACTTGTTCCACAGGTTCTCCATTCACAACACAGTTGACATTTTCAATGATTCTGCCTATTTTCATTGTCTTTGTCTTTTTATTGCTGACCTTCATACCATATCTATTACAACAGTTATTCAATTTAGTCAGAGAATCTTGCAGACTTGTAGTGGATTTATTTAGAAGTATAACATCATCCGCATAAAGCAAAGAGCTGACATTAACATCTCCAATTTTAATATGTTTAATACGACTTTCCTTCACAACTATGACCCATATATTGTTGTTTATTATTTTAACGGTATAATAGAACACAGAAACTAAGTAAATAATTAATTTATTCACTTGATGCTGATATTTCGCTGGTATTATAACCAGCATCTTCAGAGCACAAAAACACTGTTTGTCACAATACGCGAGACTAAAACAACATGGTGTACATCAACAAAATTGTAGCAGCAACACAAAGACTAGAGTCCTGATTTTGGTGCCCTCTATCTGAAGAAAAAAAAAAAAAAAAAAAAAAAAAAAAAAAAAAAAAAACGCTATCATATATTGCTAGAGTCCTAGAAAAGTGCTAGTTTTTCCTTAATATGACTGTCTCCCAGATCTTCAGCAAGTTAATACAGCCATATTTGTTGAGATTTGGGGTGTGTTTTAGGGCTTCTGTCGCCTCTAAGAACAATCTCTCTGATTTATATGGGTTTCTGTGTAGTACTTTTGTGTTTTTCCAGTTGATCCTGTGTGCAGGGGTATCCAGAGCATGGTCTGCTAGGCCCGACTTCCCATAATGATATTTCCGGACGTATCGTTTATGTTCGCTGATGCGGATATTCACAGTTCTTCCTGTTTGACCGTAGTAGGCTTGATTGCATGAGCAGGGTACTTGGTAGACTCCTGGATGTGATAAAGGAGGAATGCTGTCCTTGGGTGAGCGGATGAGGGTGGCTAATTTGCTACATGGTCTGAATGTAGTGCGTAGTTTATGTTTAATGAGAATTCTTGAGATCTTTTCGGATGTGCCTTTAATGTAAGGGATGGTGACTGTTTTGTTGTAGTTCTCTGTGGTGGATGGTGGGAGGGGTTTCTTAGGAGTGTTTAGTATTTTGTTTATTTTTTGTGGATTGTAGCCGTTGGCCAAGAAGGTGTGGCGTAAGTGAGTCAGTTCAGCAGTAAGAGCCTTGTCATTTGAACAGATTGCTCTCGCTCTATGGGTTAGCGTTTTTAAAATGCCATATTGTTGAGAAGGATGATGGTGTGATTGTTTGTGTAAGTATCTGCCTGTATGTGTGGGTTTTCTGAAAACTGAAAATGATAAGGAACCATCTGGGAGACGTGTAATGAGTGTATCCAGGAAGGGCAGACAGTTGTTGGCTTCCGGTTCCATAGTAAAGTGGATTTTTGGGTGTTGGCTATTTAAATGTGCTAGGAATGTTTTCAATGTCTCAGGGCCATGTGGCCAAATGGCAAGCACATCATCAACATAGCGTAGCCAAAGTGTTGGTTTGAGAGTGGCTGTATTGATTGCTTGTTTTTCCAGGTGTTCTATGTAAAAGTTGGCTAGGGGGGGAGAAAGGGGGGAGCCCATGGCTGTCCCATCAATTTGTTTGTATATTTTCCCTTTCCATGTGAAATATCCTGCATGTATTGTGAATTTGAATAGGTTGCATTTCCTTTGTCTGCTTTTGTTATGGTAATCTGGCTGTTGTTGTGTAGCTCTTTTATAGCCATGAATTCCTTATGTGGGATATTACTTTTTGGAGGCTTGGACTTGATTAGGATGTTGGCCACATCTAAACGTATGTTGTTAGCTATTGTTGGAGGCAGGTCGTAAATTCCTCGTTCGATGGACGCCATTATTTCAGCTTTTGGAACTTGCTTGGGAGTTATGGCAAAGTTGTGCCCTCGACTTAAAGCAGTTGTGGCTTCTTTGCTTAAGGTGAGTGACGATAGATTCACAACGACGAGGTCTTGTTGTAATTGCGGTCGTTGTATGGTGTTCCGTTGTTGTAGATTTTCGAACTTCTTTTGGTGCCGGTTTTTGACTCTGTCGAATTCTTTTTTTGCCGTTGCGTCGGTGATGTTCTCTAAGATCTGCCAAAGTTCCGTATTTAGAATATTATGCAGTGATTCTCGTAATGCGCTGATGGTTGTATTTGCTTGTGCTAATTCCCGGCGAGTGGTGTTAATTTGTTCGCGTAAAAGCGCTACACTCGCTCGTTTATAGATGCGTTGGGCTTTGGCCGAGTGGAACTTGTTTTTGATTTTAAAACAGTTCGGTATTAATTTGGTGTCTCGGCACCTCTTTAAGAAGGCTAACCTGTTTAGTTGCAGCGCCAATTTCAACTTCCACTTACCATATCGTCGTGTCTTGCGTACGATATCGTCTCCGTGAAGAATCCTTAAACGTGTGGACAGACTTATGTGTTCGTCGAACATGTTGTTTATTATTTTAACGGTATAATAGAACACAGAAACTAAGTAAATAATTAATTTATTCACTTGATGCTGATATTTCGCTGGTCACACTTGGCTTGAAGTCACACTTCCCCCCTGATATATTTGAACTATTCAAATTCACAATACATGCAGGATATTTCACATGGAAAGGGAAAATATACAAACAAATTGATGGGACAGCCATGGGCTCCCCCCTTTCTCCCCCCCTAGCCAACTTTTACATAGAACACCTGGAAAAACAAGCAATCAATACAGCCACTCTCAAACCAACACTTTGGCTACGCTATGTTGATGATGTGCTTGCCATTTGGCCACATGGCCCTGAGACATTGAAAACATTCCTAGCACATTTAAATAGCCAACACCCAAAAATCCACTTTACTATGGAACCGGAAGCCAACAACTGTCTGCCCTTCCTGGATACACTCATTACACGTCTCCCAGATGGTTCCTTATCATTTTCAGTTTTCAGAAAACCCACACATACAGGCAGATACTTACACAAACAATCACACCATCATCCTTCTCAACAATATGGCATTTTAAAAACGCTAACCCATAGAGCGAGAGCAATCTGTTCAAATGACAAGGCTCTTACTGCTGAACTGACTCACTTACGCCACACCTTCTTGGCCAACGGCTACAATCCACAAAAAATAAACAAAATACTAAACACTCCTAAGAAACCCCTCCCACCATCCACCACAGAGAACTACAACAAAACAGTCACCATCCCTTACATTAAAGGCACATCCGAAAAGATCTCAAGAATTCTCATTAAACATAAACTACGCACTACATTCAGACCATGTAGCAAATTAGCCACCCTCATCCGCTCACCCAAGGACAGCATTCCTCCTTTATCACATCCAGGAGTCTACCAAGTACCCTGCTCATGCAATCAAGCCTACTACGGTCAAACAGGAAGAACTGTGAATATCCGCATCAGCGAACATAAACGATACGTCCGGAAATATCATTATGGGAAGTCGGGCCTAGCAGACCATGCTCTGGATACCCCTGCACACAGGATCAACTGGAAAAACACAAAAGTACTACACAGAAACCCATATAAATCAGAGAGATTGTTCTTAGAGGCGACAGAAGCCCTAAAACACACCCCAAATCTCAACAAATATGGCTGTATTAACTTGCTGAAGATCTGGGAGACAGTCATATTAAGGAAAAACTAGCACTTTTCTAGGACTCTAGCAATATATGATAGCGTTTTTTTTTTTTTTTTTTTTTTTTTTTTTTTTTTTTTTTTTCAGATAGAGGGCACCAAAATCAGGACTCTAGTCTTTGTGTTGCTGCTACAATTTTGTTAATGTACACCATGTTGTTTTAGTCTCGCGTATTGTGACAAACAGTGTTTTTGTGCTCTGAAGATGCTGGTTATAATACCAGCGAAATATCAGCATCAAGTGAATAAATTAATTATTTACTTAGTTTCTGTGTTCTATTATACCGTTAAAATAATAAACAACATGTTCGACGAACACATAAGTCTGTCCACACGTATGACCCATATAGATAATGAATAACAGAGGGGATAATGTACATACTTGTCTCACACCAGATTTAACATTAAACCATTTTTCTGTACTTCCTTCAATTCTAACTGCTTACTTACAACTCAAATAAAGACTAAGTATTGCTTGATATAATGCCCCATCGACACCATATAACTGCAGCGTATTGAATAGCTTCTCTCTTGGCACCTTGTCATGTGCTTTTTCCAAATCGACAAAACTCAAATACAGATCTTTGTTATATTCCCATGATTTCTCAACTATTTGTCGTAAAGTGAAGATCTGATCCTGACAGCCTCTATTTGGCCTGAATCCAGCTTGTTCTTCCACAATTCTTCTCAACCGTTTCTCAAGTATACTTGCATAGATCTTGCCAGGAACACTCAGTAGAGAAATCCCTCTGTAATTTCTCACATTCAGCTTTATTTCCCTTTTTATATATGGGCACTATGAGAGTTCTACTCCAATCATCGGGAATTCGTCCCTCTGTCCAGGCTTTCTGAACTATGCAGTGCAGCCACTGTACGACTTTTATACCACCATACTTCAGCATTTCTGCTCGAATATCATCTACTCCTGCTGCCTTTCCACATTTCAAGCCTCTTACGGCTTTTTCTACCCCAAGTATGGATATGTATTCCTGACTGCATGCCTGGTCAGTGTTTTTTACCATTGTGCTGTCATCACTGCTTGTTTCATTTAGCAGTTTTTCAAAGTAATTACTCCAAACTTCAAGGATATCTTTTTCCCCTGTTTTCATGTCACCTTTATCATCTCTAACTCCTTTTACAGCACTCTTTGCTCCATTCCTGAGCTTCTTCAACAACCTCCAGAATATTTTGCCACCTTCTTGATATTTATTTTCTATATTCTTGCCAAAGTCCTCCCATGACTTTTGTTTAGCTAGTTCTAAACAGTGTTTCGCTTTCTTACATTTGTCTCTGTATTCTCTAAGAGCAAAAGCTGACTTATTTGCCAAGAAATTTGCCAATAAGAATACAATTTGGTCGGCTAAATCCCAAATTGCCAGCCCATCCTCGTTCATTCAGTATCAAAGTAGATATCCAACAGGGTACACCACGAGAAGGTGAGGATTGGACATTAGGTCAGAAGCGTTGGTCGGTTCTCCACATTCCTTTAAAGGCTATGTGGAGGTCTCCTCTCAGTTATACAGCTTTGACCCTTAAGCACCCCTGGAAGATTACATTCAATCATATTATTTGATGCCGGTTCACTTGAAACTCTTATCCCCTAACTGGAGATAAGGACTTCAGATAGTTTGTGAGCAATGTTGTTACTATAACAGTGATTATATTCATATCATCACTATAGTAGTGATGACATGGAAATAATTGCTGTTTCCTACTGAGAGTCTCCACAGGAGTGGAGATTACACAGAAAAACAATGTGTATGTAAGTGCAAATTAGTATTATCATAGTAGCCATAATTACAATGAAATAACAGCCTTCAGATAAAAAATATATAACTTTAACAGCATCAAAGTTCAAATTTACCTGCATGATTGCAAACTTCCTTTTCCTTTCTGTTAAAGACTTATCTGTTGCTTCACTGTGGGAATAATAATAATAAAAACTTAACTATACTTGTTAATGCTTTAGATCTACAAATATGGTGCTATTTATATAAACAAGATTAAGAAATGATATTTAGTCCATTAATTCAGCCACTCACACAATAAATTTAAGTTACTTATTCACTAATCATCACAAAATGATGATTGTTGAATGTGTAAAAATGCACAATACATTTTCTCTTTTAAACCTACAATTTCTCTTTGTTCTTCATGAAATTAAATAATTTTCAGAACTCAATTTTTTACAACAACAACAACAACAACAAAACAATAATTTATCATAATGTCTAGACGGGACCATAAATGCTTACCTATGGTCTAGACAATATGATAAATGATACATACAATAGAATTTACCTAAGTAGCAAGAACAGGCACAATTTCAATAATTTTCAAACAATTGTTTTAGCGAAGCAAAATCTGAAAGTCTATTGGTGTTCACATATGCATAACAATGGGAATGCTAATTTCTACTGTTGTGCATTATGAGATAAAGATTGCATTATTCCATGTTGATTACATGCAAGTATGCACATAGATCCCCATGGACCTCACTCAAAATATAAAAACAGAAATATGCGACCTCCCAGGACATATTAGAGACAGCATCAATATTTTTTTTTTATATCCAGTGGTTCAAATGCCTTAAGAAGGTGACAAATTCTGAGATATCTTTTCTCTCCCAACATTAATATCAGAAATCAGAATTCATTTCTATCTAATTTGGATTTTCATCTCTGGTGCATGAACACAAACAATAAGGTTACACTGAGTTTACAATTATTAAGAACAGAAATGTAGCAAATAAGAAATATTCAGTATGTTAGTGATTAATAAAGTAATTGTTAATGTTGAAATTGCATTAAATAAACTTATAAGATGTATTAATTATACAGTAACCCTAGGTTTATTTGTTAATATTTCATTACAGCATTATGTAACTTCGGGACATTAATAACTTAAAAAAGAAAACAACCAAATAGTAATAGTTATTTTATTAACAAGATATATACTTGTTATTGAATGTTACATATCTAGTCCTAATTATCATAGAATCACTCAAATCTGAAAGAGGAGTGGTGGGTCAATTTCTGTTGGATACTCAAAATTTGCATGCCAGAATGCCTGTTATTAGATATTCACAAAATATGTGGTCGTAACCTGTGTTACATAACTTCATTCCCATTTTTTGGGCTTGCTCAGTGAGTTATCCACACCTCTAGTACTTACAGGATAGCAGGCCATTTGACAATCTGAAGCGAAGCAGTCGCAGGTGGTGACACAGTGGCTTAATATGGCTTAATAAGTGCTTCCTCAGCACCACAGATGTAGTTTCAGGAAAAAGAAACCATTATATGAAGAGGTAGCCAAAGTTGCCCAAGGGCTACATCTGGCTCTAACAAAACAGAACCATATAATGTCATCAACTCTCTTGAGGTTGCTGTGGCAACAGGTGAAAAGATCTGCAACCAGACTGCATTACAGAGGCTCAATTCAAGTGGATACTAGAGAAGAAGCCAGTGGTTTGTATTCCATTAACCACAAAGCAGAGCTTGTCAAAAGTGGTGCAAACATGTGACTTGGAGCCCTGACAAATAGAGTACAGTTCTGTTCTGAGTCCTATTTTAACTTAAAAATGGATTCTAGATGTTATATGATCTGGAGAAAGTGAGACATGTACAGTATCATCTCTCCAACATCATAGAAATAAACACTTACAGCAGAAGCAGTGTTCTCATTTGGGAGAGAAAAATGATTAACAATAACACTCCTCTTGAAGTTTTTGATAGGGATACCAGAAGAGTGCAGATGTACTACCAAACACAGATCCTCTAAGCCCATGTGTGACTTCATAAGGTACACAGGCCCAGATTTTCTTTTCGTACATGACAATCCCTATAAAGCTCAAGTGGTGGAGGAGGTATCTTGAAACTGAAGATATCCAATGACTGCCATGGCAGCATGATTGCTAGACTTAATCCAACCAAGCATGAGAGTCCTGAGAAAGATTAGGGACATGAACAGATAGCATCAATGGTGATATTATATTAAAAATGAGTATATCAGGAAAGAAGTTGACATTGTTAGCAGAGCTAATCTCAGGTGGTAGTGGTATGGTCACTTAACAGAATGGGAGAAGAAAGATTAGCCAAAACAAGTGTTTTCTGCCAGGTTGGCAGGAAAAAGACCTATAGGAAGACAAGATATAGATGGATTGATACAGTAAAAAGTGCCTTAGAAGACAGAAATATAAGATCTGATAATGTTGGAGTCTTGACAGGTAACAGATTGATTTGGAGGAAAATTGTAGATACGAAATTAGTGGTGATGTAAGTTTTTCATGTAGTACTATCATATTCTGTACATCCCTTGAGGGTACATGTCAGAAATTTGATGATGACGATGGTTATACCATGTCACTTACTTGGAAGGATTCAGGTTCAAATGCTATCTATAACTCAGGTGATGTCAAGTTAGTAAGCCTAAGATTTTCTCCTAGAATTCAAATAGTTTATTTTTACCTGTAAAACTGCCACACCGGTATATGGACATGCATGCATTCAATGATAAGATTCAAAATAACTATTTGCAGAGGCATATAAATTTGCTATGGTTAGAAAATATGAAGGATAAAAGACATTATTTTTGATTATGCTGGAATTATAGTCATTTGTAAACATTGAAAATTTCTTTCTATCCCATATATGCTGGATGAGATATACAAACTGAAAGGGATTGATATGCAAAATAGGTTTATAACATGAATAAGAGACTGGGTGACTAACAGTTGTGAAGTTGCTGAGTCTAAGAGAAAGAGAATGACTAGTATGATAATTTAGGGTTTTGTACTGGGCACACTGTTTATGTTATACAGTAATGATTCTAAGAATGGTATAGAGGATAATAAGTTATTTGCTGATAATGCAAAGTTGGAGAGGAAAGACAATAAAGGTAATATATGAACTGGTGATTAACTTATTGTGGATATTATTATTATTAAGAGAGACCTCCAGTCAGGAACTCATTGAGGGAGGTCACATACTACATATATGACTTCTAGCATAATCCCACCAGCTATTATATTTATTATTGAATTCATTTGCATTACTTGTAAACACACACAATATCCAATGGAAATCCATTCCAATCACACAATACCCTATGATGAGAGACAAAAACTAACCATTTATTCTCAGCTTCTGAGGATGCCCTCTTGTCCTTTCTCCATCCTCCATAAAATGAAAAATTCTATCAACTGAAATCCCGTATGATCCTTTCAGAAGTTTGTAAGTCTCAATCATATCAACCCTCTTTCTCCTGGCTTGTGTCTGCAGTCTACAAATTCTCAGTATTTCACAATCCTGGTATCATTTTTAACATTTTCCTTTGCACTCTTGCTTTCGCCACTGTATCAGAATCACCATGGAAAACAGGAGCCCAGACCTGCACACAATAGTCCAAGTGATGCCTTTCAAGGCCTTGTAAAAAGACAAAACGAACAATGACTTCCTCATCTTTACATATCAAGGTTCGTTTCGGCATTACAATTATCCTCTGAGTTATTTGCAATTTTTGCCATATGATCCTTGAACTTCAACTTCCTGTCTACTAAAACTCCAAGATCCCTAGCCTGATCAGTTTCTTTTAGCATAATCCCACCAATATAATATGACATTGGATATCTAATCATGCCATAATGCATGACTTTACATTTACTGACATCCATTTTCCCATTCTCACAATTCCAGCCTGTTCAAATCACTTTGAATACTGCATATCAACATTCCTCATTTCTCTACCTATCTTTGCATCATCAGCAAATAGCTGTATGTTGTCTGTCAAATCCTTCCCGATATCTATACATTAATGATACTGGGAAGGATTTGACAGACAACATACAGCTATTTGCTGATGATGCAAAGATAGGTAGAGAAATGAGGAATGCTGATGATACGCAGTACTTGCAAAGTGATTTGAACAGGCTGGAATTGTGAGAATGGGAAAATGGATGTCAGTAAATGTAAAGTCATGCACTTTGGCATGATTAGATATCCAATGTCATATGATATTGGTGGGATTATGAATATCTGAAGTAATTCTCTCTGAAAAACTGTTACATAAGAATGATAGAACACTTGTAAATATAAAACAGGAATACAATCAATAGTATATACAACAATATTAGAGACAGAAAAAAAAAAATCAAAACATGAGATATGGAAAGACATTGGGAACATACATTCCTACTAGAAATTCTCAAATATGGAGGTAAAAGTTTTATGGTGGTGGTAGTGGCTACATTACAAACAAGTCAAAAGGTCAAATTACAGATAACTGGAGTGTAACTCATAGTACACCCCCACCCCAAAAAAAAGAGAATTAGAGGAATTTCCCTACTGTGTGTTCCAAAAAGTTTTGTGCGCATGCCTGAAAAGAGTCTAAAAAAATTGTGGAAGAGAGATGAGAAGAAAAGTCCGCACGGTTAGCCTAGTGGCTATGCGCTTCGCAACCATATGCCTGGGGAAGGAGTGTCCTAGGTTTGATTCCCATCGGTGACGTGAGGAGCTGAAGGATCTTCCTCAGCCATAGCCAAGTTAGCCAGTCTTGGGCGTGGACAGCAGGGTTTTTTCCCCAGTTTATTCTGGGGTTTTTCATCCCGCAAAGTAGGCAAACTGGCCTTGAGAACTCAACACTACAGGCCATAAGAGGGCATAAGGCTGACCTCCTTATCCTGTAAACGGAGTGAGGTCCGATGATCAATGGACCCTCGACACCGCAAGGTAAAAGAGGGTATAAGGAAGATGAGATGAGAAGAAAAGCTGGTTTTACACCAAATAGGGGGTTGTAAGGATTGTCACGATGTTATATAGGAGGCCAAACATATGGCAGTTCTAAAAACACTTAAGAGTGAACACATGGTATCAATATTAGAATCATATTACAAATGAAGGAAGGAAATTGACACCATTTGCACTCAACAATGTGTGAGCAGAGCTGATCTAAGGTGGTCTGGTGACTCAAACAGAATCAGAAAGGACAGGTTAGCAAAACAAGTATTTGATGCCAGGAAAGACAATGATCTAGGTGGATTTATGCAGTAAGAAGTGCCTTACAAGATTAAAATATAGGATCTGATAACATTGGAATTCTGACAAGTAAACTACTTTGGAGGAGAATGGTTGACAGGCAGTTTTTAAATAATGTAAACTTTTCATATAGTACTATCACAGGACAGCAAGAAAAAGAGGCAGATGACCAAGATCTAGGTGGAGTGATGCAGTTAAAAGTGACTTAGAAGATTAAAATGTTAGATAATCCATACTGGAGACCAGACAACATATTAAGTTGAAAGAAAATTTGTAATAGGAAGCTAGTAAGAATGCAAACTTTATCACGTAATACTATCTATCTATCTTCTTCTTCTTTTTTTTTTTAAATATTTTTTATGGGGAATGCAAACAGTATTTTGTACCCCCCCCTGTTGAAGATAGATATCAGGAATTTTGATGGTGAAAAGTTGGAGGATAGATAGGGGGATACAGATGATTCAGATCTCTACAGGCTGATTTGAAGAGACTGGCTCTATGAGCAAATGGTAATGAGTGTCAATTCAATATTGCTAAGTGTAAGGTTATGCATTTTGGTCTGAGAACATTGCAGGTGGAGTATTATATTACTTGAAATTTGCTGCAAATAATCAATAAAGCTATGGTGGGATGAAGTTTAAGGATCACATTAATAAGATGATTAAAGTCATCACATTAGATGAAATCAATGACGAACACAACTGACTTGTATTTATAAATAAGTTTTCTCCACTTTGCAAGGCTTTATCAGACAAAAATCTGGACTACTGTGTCAGATATGGTAACCTGAGTTCTAACGAGAGAGAGAGAGAGAGAGAGATAGTCAGAAATGATAAAGATCCAAAGAAATTAACTATGAAATCATGCATGACAACAGACTGAAGAAATGTGGTCTTCAACATTTAAGAAATAGACAGATGAAAGGACATGACAGACAAAATTTTGCAATTCATGTCAGGCAAAGGAAGAACTCAGTGGAATTTAAGTAAGGGTGTGGCTAGGAAACACATGGTACAGGTTTTTTTCAATTGGCATAGAATGGGTTGCTGTTCAATGACATCTTCAGTAAATGTGCTCAAGCAGGGAATATTATAGTTATGCAGGCAACGAGTAACATGAAAAGGGTCCTCCTTTGATGAGTTCTTAGACTCTGTGTAGAAACGAGCATAATAATTATAATAATAAACTAGCAAATAACTAGTAAAAAGTTCCAGTTTATCAACACTGATAAAGCGAATTCACTGCAGAAAATATGCTACTAAAATTAATTATAAATAACATTAAAACTGAATAATGAATTCTAGCTTTCTGCTTTTGGAGTGTCCAAATTTATACACTGTTTATATTAACAAGTTGACAATTTTAGATCTACAGTTTGCCTCACAATGTATTTTGTAATTTTATACTCTAAAGATTTAGTGGCAATGATGAAATCCATTCAATTCTCATCATAGCAAACTTTATAAGGATTAAAAAAATTAGTTTGTTATAGTGAATATTGTATAATATAGCAACAATGTTATGAGATTAAGGTTGGAAAATTTCAAGAGTCTGTTACTGAGTGAATTTGGTATAGCAGTGTTTCTGATGGTGAGAGTAGACTGTGTAATCAGCAAAATCAGTGGAATGTTAGAGTTGGTTCACACAAGCTGATTGTTAGATTCTGAAGAATTTTGTGAGCTGGTTATTAGACCACCAATGATTATAAACTGTAACACAGCACACACTTCAGTCCACAATGGCTACCAGTACTTGAGCGATAACCTTGTACATTGTGACATGGAAAATCCAGCCATGGTATGCTTACTTCAGACAGTCTGTGTAGGGGATTATCTCCACTAAAATTTTTACAGAAATATTATTCTGCCAAGAAACATCCACTCAATTCTAGAAATGAAAAGATTTTGCATTTCTATGTTTTGAACCTAATAAGTTCACTACCCTCAGAAGAAGCAATGAAGGCAAAATTAAGTGGATGTTTGCTAATAATGGCATTTGTTTATATCATCATGGGATTATAATTCTCACAAATAGAGAACCTGCCATGTGTTTTTTAAATTTTTTTTTTAGCAAGCTGGTTGTTAAAAATTTACCAACACACTGCTGATTATTATACCTCACTCAAGTGGTTTGTCATTTTTTACATTAAGTTCATAATGAATGAATTTTAAATGACCAGTTCAGAAGAAGAATGATAGTTCTTTCAATGGTGAATGTTAGCTTTCACTAGTTACATGTTCTTAATACCAAAATATAAATAATTCTATGATTGCAAGGTATTTCACTTTCAACAATTTATACAAATCATTTCACAATATTAGAAAATAATATATTTAACAAAAACGATAATAGTTAATTAATGCTCATTATTTATCTATTTATTACAATGAAAACTTTGAAGTGAACTGGATTATTTTAAGTGCCTATTGCATTTTCTATGCATAATATAAACATGCAGTTCATCATAGACATATCAAAAATATCACCAACCCATCTTGTGTATTATTCAGAAAAACATCTTCCAAAATACAAAAGTAGACCTTCACTGCATCACTATGAAGCTGAAATAGCAAAAAATAAAAATTAAATATTTACAGAAAATTACCATCCTTTTATATAATGACGAAGGCAACAATTATGACAATAATAATAAAAAAAAAGGTGTATTTTGTCACAGTATTCTTATATAATTTACATCAATTATTATGACAAACTTCAAGCTATTTTGATATATGTTATAGTATAGTGTTTTGCTTTAGCTCCTAAAAATAGTCTAATTAAAATCAAAATTCAAATGCTTCAACAAATTCCTGAACACCATATTTAATTAAATTCCATCTAGTCAGAGTAGAATTACTACTACTATCGTGTCTTTGATTCACATGCAGTTTCTCATTTGTTCAGCATGTTGTAAACTATAGTCTTAATTGCTACACAATAGTATACACACACATTCCCAATGATATCTGACTGCCATATTCTTATAAAATGCTGTTAGCTTTTTTTCCATAATACTTAATGTTTATAATATACACGGCTTAAAGGTTACTGCAGCAAATGGCTCACTGCATTTATAAACAGTTAAAATTTGAATATCAAATATTTACATATTTTTCTGCAACTCGACATGTGTTTCAGGATTGTAGTAAGCTTCCAGTATTGAGAGCACGTTTTTTAATAACTATGAGTTAAATAAAAGAAACAATTATAACTCTACAAATTTCGTAAGTAAGTCATCAGACTTACATTATGGGTACTAGCAAAAGTTACACACAAAAAAAAGACATCATCGTCAAATCCCTGATATACATACCCTCTAGGTGTATACAGGATATGATAGTACTACATGAAAAATTACATCATTACTAACTTCCTATCTACAATTTTCCTCCAAATCTGTCTGTTACCTGTCAAAACTCCAACATTATTAGATCTTATATTTCTATCTTCTAAGGCACTTTTTACTGTATCAATCCACCTATATCTTGGTCTTCCTCTGGGTATTTTTCCTACCAACCTGACAGAGAACACTTGTTTTTGCTAATCTTTCCTCTCCCATTATGTTTAAGTGACCACACCACCTGAGATTAGCTCAGCTAATGCATTCCTGGATGCTGACAATGTCAAGTTCTTTCCTAATATCCTCATTTTTAATATGATATTGCCATTGATACAATCTGTTCATGCCTCAAAGCACTTGACCAAAGACTAGAGATTGCAGATATGCAGTCTCTAGTCTTTGGCCAAGTGTTTTACTTCTGACCCAGCTCTCAGATCCATAAGTTAAAATTGCCTTGAATACTATCTATACAGCTAATTTAGTGTTTTGACTAATTTCTCTCTTATTCCATATAAATTTATTCAGTTGACTTCCTACCATACCAGCTTTGTTGATTCTGTTGTCTATTTCCATATTTAATTTACCATCTTCACTAAAAATCATGCTTAAACAGCTGAAATGTTTTACTTGTTCTATAGATTCTCCATTCACAATGCAGTTGATATTATCAATGATTTTGCCTATTTTCATTGTCTTTCTAATGATGACCTTCATACCATATCTATTACAACAGTTATTCACCTTAGTTAGGGAATCTTGCAGACTTGTAGTGGATTTATTTAGAAGTATAACATCATTTGCATAAAGATTAACATGTCCAATTTTGATATCAGGTTTAATACCACTTTCCTTCATAATGCGATCCATATAGATAATGATTAACAGATCAGATAATGTACATCCTTGTCTGACACCAGATTTAACATTAAACCACCTTCCTGTACTTCCTTCAATTCTAACTGCTAACATACAAGTCAAATAAAGACTAAGTATTGCTTGACATAATGCCCCATTCACACTATATAACCATAGCGATTTGAATAGCTTCTCTCTTGGCACTTTTGTCATATGCCTTTTCCAGATCTACAAAACTCAAATACAGATCCTTTGTTATACTCCCCTGACTTCTCAACTATCTGTCGTAAAGTAAAAACACAAAAAAGACTAGAAACATTAATTACTTATTTGTTTCAAAGGATTGTGGAAGGGAAACTTAGTGAAGTTTCCCTTCATGAGCTGGATTCAGGCTAAACAGAGGATGTCAAGATCAGGTTTTTACTTATACTTAGTCTTTATATGAGTTGTAAGTCAGAAGTTAGAATTGAAAGAGGTACTGGAAGATGGTATATGATGTTAAATCGAGTGTGAGACAAGGATGTATATTATCCCTCTGTTATTCATCATCTGCTGAATAACAGAGGGATAATATAGAGGGTGTGCTGGAAAGTTATGATAATCATGAAGGAATTAAGGTAGAACAATCAAACTTATACATTATTCTACATAGTCCCCAGAAGTGTTTATACACTTGTTACGATGCTGCTACATCATTTGCAATCCTCTGAGAAAAAAAAAAGTCCTTCCCTTGTTGCACAAACCAGCCACCTGCAGATATGACTTCATCATCTGTGGTAAATTTTGTTCCTTTTAAGCATTTCTTTAAATTTGAAAATAGGAAATAGTCAGATGAGGCCAGGTCTGATAAATAGGGTGGGTGAGGCAGACACTGAAAGTTGAAGTTGTGTACTCCTATTGTCTCAGGATGTCCAGTTTTAAACTTGGCCACCAATCTTGCAACTGTTGGATATTCCGGGACATATCCTCTAAAGTCTCACACAAAGTGTGGTGAATCTCCATTGTGGACTTTTCTTTCAGCACAAAAAACTTAATGACAGCCCGCAACTCTGTGTCTTTGAATTTCTTCAAAACCTCTGACATGTCTTCTTATATATCCTAAAAGAACAAGAACAAATCATTAAAATTTGATGAAACATGAGGGTTAAAGGATTTTAAGATATTCTTTCTTGTGGTTATCTCAGTTCTTTAATATCATTTTTGTGTTTATCAGAACTCTTCAGTCTCCCCCTCATATATGGCTAAATATGATATAAATAAAGAAATATGATGATATAAATAACACACTCAAAAGACTGAAGGAATTCTTCAGTCTCCCCCTCATATAAGGCTAAATATGATATAAATAAAGAAATATGATGATATAAATAATACACTCAAAAGACTGAAGGAACTCTTCAGTCTTCCCCTCATATATGGCTCACATTATGGAGGAAAGTGGCATTAAATCTGATACCAAAATTGGTGATGTTAATCGTAGCTTTTTACTTTATGCAGATAATGTTATACTTCTAAATAAATCCAGTGCAAGCCTACAAGATTCCCTGACTAAACTGAATAACTATTGTCATAAATTTAGTATGAAAATCGACAGAAATGTTCAAAATATGAACTGCATTCTGGATGAAGAACATATAGAACAAGTAAAACATATCAGCTATTAGGCACAAATTTTAGTGAAGATGGAAAATTAAATATGGAAATGGACAACAGAATCAGTAAAGCTGGAATGATATGAAGTCAACTGAATAAATTTATATGGACCAAGAGAGAAATTAGTCAAAACACTAAATTAGCTCAACAACACAGCGTTTACACCAATTTTAACTTATGGATCTAAGAACTGGGTTAGAAATAAAACACTTGATCAAAGACTGGAGATTATACGAGAGTTATGAAAAAGATTAGGGGAGTGAACAGATGACATCAATGGCCGAATAACATTAAAAATTAAGACATTAGGAAAGGACTTGACATGTTAGCTGAGCTAATCTAAGGTGGTATTGGCCACTTAAACAGAATGGGAAAGGAAAGATTAGCAAAACAGTGTTCTTTGCCAGGCTGGCAGGAAGAAGACCCAGAGGTTGACAAAGACCTAGGCAGATTGATACACTCAAAAGTGCCATAGAAGAGGGAAATGTAAGATCTGATAATATTGGAGTCTTGACAGATAACAGATTAATCTAAAAGAAAATTGTTGATAGGATGTTATTAATGATGCAATTTTTCATGTAGTACTATCATGATATTCTGTATACCTTCTAAGGGTACATGTCAGGAACTCATCATCATCAAATTCCTGACAAGTACCCTCAAGGGGTGTACAGGATATGATAGTACTACATGAAAAAATTTACATCATTACTAACTTCCTATGTACAATTTTCCTCCAAATCAGTCTGTTACTTGTCAAGACTCCAACATTATCAGATCTCATATTTCTATTATCTAACGCACTTTGTACCGTATCAATCCACCTATATCTTAGACTTCCTCTGGGTCGTTTTGCAGCCAACCTGACAGAGAACACTTGTTTTGCTAATCTTTCCTTGCCCATTCTGTTTAAGTGACAATAACACCTGAGATTAGCTCTGCTAACGCATTCCTGGATGCTGACAATGTCAGTTCTTTCCTAATATCCTCGTTTTTAATATGATATTGCCATTGATGCCACCTGTTCACGCCTCTAATCTTTCTCAAGCCTCTCCTATCTGCGGTCTCTAGTCTTTGGTCAAGTGTTTTACTTCTGACCAAGCTCTCAGATCCATAAGTTAAAACTGGTTTGAACACTGTCTTGTATACAGTTAATTCAGTGTTCTGACTATTTTCTCTCTTATTCCATATGAATTTATTCAATTGACTTCCCACCATACCAGCTGTGCTGATTCTGTTCTCTATTTCCATATTTAATTTACCATCTTCACTAAAAATCGTGTCTAAGTAGCCGAAATGTTTTACTTGTTCCACAAGTTCTCCGTTCACAATGCAATTGACATTTTCAATGATTCTACCTATTTTCATTGTCTTTGTCTTTATATTGCTGACCTTCATACCATATCTATTACAACCGTTATACAATCTAGTCAGATAATCTTGCAGACTTGAAGCGGATTTATTTAGAAGTATTACATTGTCCTCATAAAGCAAAGAGCTGACATTAACATCTACAATTTTGATATCATGTTTAATATCACTTTCCTTCATAATGTAATCCATATAGATAATGAATAACAGAGGGGATAATGTACATCCTTGTCTCACACCAGATTTAACATTAAACCATCTTCTGTACTTCTTTCAATTCTAACTGCTGACTTACAATTTAAATGAAGACTAAGTATTACTTGATATAATGCCCCATTGACACCATATAATAGTAGCATATTGAATAGCTTCTCTCTTGGCACCTTGTCATATGCCTTTTCCAGATCGACAGAACTTAAATACAGATCTTTGTTATATTCCCATGCTTTCTCAACTATTTGTCGTAAAGTGAAGATCTGATCCTGACAGCCTCTATTTGGCCTGAATCCAGCTTGTTCTTCACCAAGCTTTTCTTCCACAATTCTTCTCAACTGTTTCTCAAGTACACTTGCATATATCTCACCAGGAACACTCAGTAGGGATATACCTCTGTAATTCTCACATTCAGTTTTATTTCCCTTTTTATATATGGGTACTATGAGAGCTGTAATCCAATCATCGGGAATTCGTCCCTCTGTCCAGGCATTCTGAACAATGCAGTGCAGCCACTGTAAGACTTTTATACCACCATACTTCAGCATTTCTGGTCGAATATCATCTACTCCTGCTGCCTTTCCACATTTCAAGCCTTTGATGGCTTTTTCTACTTCAAGTATGGATACGTATTCCTGACTGCATGCCTGGTCAGTGTTTTTTACCATGTGCTGTCATCACTGCTTGTTTCATTTAGCAGTTTTTCAAAGTAATTACTCCATACTTCGAGGATATCTTTTTCTTCCATTTTCATGTCACCTTTATCATCTCTAACTCATTTTATAGCACTCTTTCCTCCATTCTTAAGCTTCTTTTTTTTCTTCTTTTCCTTCTGCCTCTTTAACTTCCTGTGTCCACCATGGAGTTCTAATTTTTCTATCCTTGCAGACAACTTCACCACATGCCTCTCTGGCTGAATCAATCAAGGCTTGCCACTGAATCTCCGAGGTTTAGTTTCTGTTCTCAAACTCTTTCATTTTTTCTTGAATAATCTTTGTGTATTTTAGTCTACAATTCACATCTGAGAGCTGCTCAACTTTTAATTGCTTTAAAACTTTCTTACATGTTATTCTTTTCAATATGAAATTCAATTTTATCCTGCTCAAGACTAAATAGTGATCACTTCCAATTTCAAATCCTCTGTATCCTCTAGTGTCCTACACTAGTGAGAAAACATCACTATCAACAATAACATAGTCAATGAGACTTTTCATATTCCTTGCCTCTTCTCACCATGTGAATTTGTGCACATTTTTATGTTGGAACATGGTGTTAGTAATAACCAGTCCATGTCCTGAGCAGAAATCCAACAGGTATTTGCAATTATTATTAGCTTTGCTCTTTTCTCCAAATTTTCCCAAAATATTTTTGTATGTCTGACAATCATTTCCTACTCTGCTATTTAGATCCCCAACAAGGACCAACTTTTCCTTTTTCATTGTATCAGTTGCTTTTTCTAAAGCATCAAAAAATTCCTTCACTTCTACCTTAGTAGTGTGGGACTATAGGCACAAATAAGTCTCATTGTCCAATTCCCCATTCTGATATTTGCCCACACCACTCTACTTGAGACTGCCTGCCATTCAAGAAGATTAGTTTCGTATTTTGTGTTGAATACTATGGCTACTCCTTCTTTTCCTTGATTGTCATTGCCTGAATATAACATTTTGTATTTATTGCTCAGAAAGATCTCACCAGTTTTTGTCTTTTTTATTTCAGTCACCCCTATTATGTCGATCTGGTACTTATCTAATTCCTCAGCTAGCTCTATTTCTTTGCCATTCAGGCTTCTTATGTTGATAGTACCGATATTTAACTCTGGTGATGTTGAGTTGGGGTGTGTTTTCAGATTTGTCATGTCAGGAACTTGATGATATAAATAATGTACATATATAATTATTTAAACTTCAAGAAACAATACTATATCCAAAAACTTACATGTTTAACAAGGGCAGCCACACAATTCTTTTTAGCTATCTGGTCAAATAATAATGTTCCTGGTCTGAAGAAAATAATATATCATAATATTAATTATGGGTTATGTCATTCTAACATTGACAATTAGAATGTGTAAATGTTAATGAACTATAGCCATATTAAAAAAATTAGAATTTTTATATATATTTGATGCAATGGATTTACTCAACCATCTAGCATAACTGAACTTAAATGACTAAAAGTTGAGGGAAAAAACTGTTATTCTGAATACACAACCAATTTTGTCTTGCTCGAAGACCGAGTGTATAACATGCAAGTGAAAAATGAAATACAAAATATGCAGCAGCAGAGAACAATTATTATATTAAGTTATAAATGGATTGCTGACATTTGAATGTGTTCTGAATCCCATGGTACTGTTAAGTACATTCACATGGATATTGTTGTGTCGACTTTCTCCTAATGTATCCACCTCTTTTCTATCATGCAAATACTCGTAAGACTCTTTCTCAGGTATCACGTGGTAACTCTGAATAACAATGGAATTGCCTCAGGGTCGAGCCAATACCAGAGTATCTAAGATCAACCTCTCCTAAAGCACTAAGAAATTTATTTTTTTCGCTGCACCACTTAGGGCTTTTAGATTCAATAAACTATATCAATCAAGAGGTGATCTCTAGATTGTACTTAAGTGATACCTTGATCTTGCAGACGTGGCCAAAATCTCTTCTTTCTAATATCCAGTCTAGGTTTGTATTAAGTTTTATAAGAGGTGCATCGGATTCCAAATTACAGATAGTCTTAATTGGATTCAAAAGCAAGGTTTATTAAACACTATAATTATATACAGTACACGTTAGTTTGGTTCTCATTCTAAGAGAG
The DNA here is from genome assembly GCF_054136105.1 of Typopeltis vanoorti. NCBI lineage: Eukaryota > Metazoa > Arthropoda > Arachnida > Uropygi > Thelyphonidae > Typopeltis > Typopeltis vanoorti. The sequence continues at coordinate 119,593,439 of NC_143559.1, forward strand.
TTCCTAACAATTAGTTAACATTAAAACACTCTAACAACATACGGATACACAAACTGATTATTGTTATTATGGCAATATAGATCTTATCAACAGTAAAACACTCTAACTAGGCATGATATTCACAGCAATGCTTTTCCTATCTAGTCACAACCAAACCACTCTAGATACCATCAATATCAACTTTGTCATTAATATCTCCTTTTACTCTGAACTTTATAATAACACTCTTTAAACACATAACATAATTCGATTACATAAGGAGACAGTAAATTTATGGTATTTATCTCACTACAGTTCAGTTCTATATAATACTATTAATGTTCTTTCCTCTGAATCACAGCATGGCACAAATCCTTTCATCTATAGTTAACAAATTTAATAAAGTCTACTTATCTGTCTTGAACTGCATCACATTAATAGATCTTCAGGAATCTGTTTCTCCTTGGCCGAAATTTCCACAGGTTCCTTATCTGGCTTTCTGTGGACGGCTGGGCTTACAACCGCTCCACTGGACTACAGACTTTGAGTTTCCGCCGATGATGTCTCGATCAAAACCTCCGGAGTGGAGGCGCTGCCACCCTTCTCCAGTTCACGACACCGAGAGACCAACATCACGAGATCAGGAACCAAAAAAAGCCTCATGTCTGTAATGTCCACCTAGCGTTTTCACGTAGGCCGACGTCACAGCGTCCAGCTTTCTCCACTACGCTTCTCGGGCTCCAAACGCGACGGGAGCGGTTTGCCCCAGGCAATCGACCAAAACGTGACTGCCTGGGGCAAACCGCTCCCGTCGCATTACTGCTTCATGACCTTTGGATTTACATCCCTTTTAGAAATTTGTGCAAGTCATTCAACAACTTCTAATACTTATGGCTCTAACAAAATATTAAGTATTTACATTTCCACTGTTATTTACACAAACTAGTGAGTGGTCTTTTGTTGAAATACTAGATAAATAACTACTTGTTTTCCTTAAGTTTGAAGCATTTAACATATTTACAAAGCTGTATTATATTACCTAGAGACAAACACATGTATTTAATTTCCTTTTCATTGGGTTATGCATGTTAAACTGTGATAAGATTGGAGTTCCTAAAACCACAATCTATCACAATTTAACAATATGATCTCATGTGCACTAAAGTTGGGTGGCTCAGGAGTAACAGAGAGGTTTTAGCTTAGGTTTGTATTATAAAGGTGGACCAGACTGAGAATAATTTCTATAGATTGTAACCATTCTTCTTTCAAGCTCATCATAGCATCTAAAAACATTTACTGATTTATCCCATTTCACTGGGTGAGTGGTTGATTCTTCATCAACATGGTTAGTAGAATTAAGAACATCATTAGATGGAGTGACAGCTCTAGTTCTACCACAAGTGATGTCTCTCACATGCTCCGATATATGTAGTTCGATGGATTTTTCAGTCTGACCAAAACACGGTTCACTGTAGTTACATCAAAGTTGGTAAAATTGAACTGAGAGTAATAATTAGTAGAAATTATTTTCAGCCCAGTCCACCTTAATAATACAAAGCTAAGCTAAAACTTCTCCGTTAATCCTGAGCCACCCAACTTTAGTGTATGCAAGATTATACCCATGTGAACATGTTCAACAATACCATGTGATTCAGAATGCCTTCAAATGTCAGCGATCTATTTGTAACTTTATACTATAGCAACCGTTTGCTAGTAATGTATATTTTGTATTTTTTTTCCCTACCCACTGAAGTCTTCTAGCAAGAAGCAACTAGTTGTGCATTCAACATAATTTTTCTCTTTTGTTACTCAGAGCTTTTAGTCATTTAAGTTTTTCAATTAATATATATTTTATTATTATTTAATTTTTTTTTTTTTTTTGCCATATCAATCCCATACACAAAAGGTACAAGGACTTATAGCTAAGAATAGTGTCATGTGAAAGGTGCAGGTGAGGACTGATAAATAAATCTATTGAATTTTTTCTTGAAAATTTGGATATTCTGATGAGAAATGCTGCTTCAGAGGACAGAGGTTGATATAACATCAAGAATTTTCAAGGTTTTTAGGTGCACTACTCCAAACATGCAAACCATATTCTATGGACCAGCAGATTTAGGATTTGTACATAGCAGTTAGATGGTGAAAAAATAGTATCCAAGAACTTATAGCCAAGAACAGTGGCATGTGAAGGGTGCAGGTGAGGGTTGAAAAATAAATCTATAGAAAATTTTCTTGAAGATTTGGATATTCTGATGAGAAATGCTGTTTTAGAAGACAGAAGACAGAGGTTGATGGCATAAAAGAGGAAGGCAAAGTGGGCTTGGTGCATCTGCTGCTCGTGTTTTCACAGGCTCTGTGGAAAGTGGTGTCCAAGTAGAAAATACTGAGCTGAAACAGTGCATCTGTGAGATGGATGAAGTGGGTCATTGAGGGAAGGGATCATCTATCAGCCGAATTGCACTCATTTATATCATCAAGAATTTTCAAGGTTTTAGGTGCACTACTCCAAATATGTGAACAGTATTCTATGGACCAGCAGATTTGAGATATGTACATAGCAGCTCGATTGAAAAAGTAGTGTCTTGAGCAGAGAGAATGTCTAGTTTTTTGGAAGCTGAGGAAATTGTTATTGACAAGGTGTTTATGCCAGGAGAGGTTGGAGGTAAACATTTATCTAAGGAGAAAAATCCAATCCTGTTTAGCAATGTGTATTACCAAGGGTAAGGAGTGATATGCCACTTTGTATATCATACTAGGTGGTAGGTGTGAGAAAAAGCAAGACTGAGTTTTGACGGCATTGAAGGTGATCAGGTTATGCTCACTCTGCTGAATGACGGTAGAGATCAGTGTTTAAGGCACTGGATGCAGATGACTTTGAAGTTTGGGATGCTCACAAGTCATAATCACAAACTCTGCGGTTCCAGTTCCACATATATACCTCTTCTTAACTGAAAAGTCTGTATGTTTAGCCACCCTTCTGAGTGAAGACTGCAAAATCAACCCCCCACCCTCCTCTCAACTGGAAGCAACGCAAAGTGGCTACCTCAATTATAGAAACATCCTCTGATGTATGATCAGATACAGCATTTTCAAATTTAATGTCCCCTCCATCATATACTATTTCAGGTAATCATCTCTCGCTCTCTCTCTTAGTAACTGCATAAATTCCATTCCCTTCCCTCATGTGTCCTTTCCACCATGTTCCCATATTAATAATTAACATTAATATAAATACTATTAATTAGATTACTATAATAGCTATTCCATCTTAATAATTACCATATTATAACCAATAAAAAAATAAATAATAATTTACTCATCCTGCATTCACTGAGCTAATTTGCAGATCAAGTCCTCTACATCTTTTTTTTTTTTTTAACCTCATTAGGCCTACAATATCAACCCAACTACATATTTTTCCCTGCAAATCTCAATTTCAACACTAGATAGTCTCAAATGCTGTCTTCCTGCTGAACTTCTCTCCTTGTTAGTTACAATCTTCTATTACAGCAATAAACCTCTCCTATCCCATCTCCTTCCCTTTATCCTTTCTAAAAATACAGTATCTCTTTATCCCTATAACTATATCCTCTACCATCAACCAATTCCTAATGCCTATAACTTTTAGCCAAGTCAAATTAACCAATGCCAAACTGCTGAACTTATTTCTTTCTTTCTGGGATTAGTATACAAATACAAGAAATGCAACGTCCCATTACAACAGTTATCTTATATATTTTAATATATGTTAATATTTGTATATTAACAGTAAAAAAGTTATGCTGATGTTGGCAAGTTGATAATAGCAAAAGGATTTTGTAAAAAATGGCTGCAAAATGTTTTAATATTGTGTGCAGTTACTAAGGCACATGCAAGTGCCTATGGGATTTTTTGAGCAAAAGCCCCAGGGAGGGAGGGGGGAAACTAGTGACAGATTGTGCATTTTTACAGACATAATATAATGCTTCATAGCCATAGTTGCTTAAGCATAATTAAATAACACCAGTAGCACCTCCAGAGCCATTTTTTCTTTGGTTGCAAAGATTGCTATGCATAAATCCTGCTTACCTCTACATAGACTGACAGGTCTCACACAGAGGTAAAACTTTTTATTAAGGTTTCTTGCATTCTAGACAAGATTACAACCCAGATCTTTGCAAACAAAGAAAAAAATGGCTCTAGAGGTGTTACTGATGTTATTTAATTATGCTTAAGCAACTATGGCTACGAAGCATTATATTATGTCTGTAAAAATGCACAATCTGTCACTAGTTTGCATATTATGCAGGAATAAAAAACTGTCAGCTTCATAAAAGATGGACTAACTTGGTTTTAATTATCTCAATCCTACACACACACAGGAGGTTGTAAAACCTACAACTGAATTAGAATTTGCTCACATGTGTGGCCAAACTTCTCTGATGACAGTTAATCACAGTCGGGTCTTTCAAAAGAGCATGATTACTACTAAATGTTCTACAGAGATGGTGCTGAAAGTGAAGCTATAAACTGTCATGTCAAGGCCACAGTGCTGACATAAAAGCATATCATAAATTAAAAACAGAATAGGAAAACACAGTTTGCAACAACTTTTCATTTATTACCTTTTTGCATATTTTGCCTAATATGATTTCTTTTATGGGATATTCCCCTACATAACTGTCTTTGTATAACAAGATGTGATATTAATGTCATGAGTAGATCACACTGTTATTCTTGACTTGTTTATCCCCACATTTTACTTTATTACATCTGTCTCAATAATGGGTTACGTTAGCAACATGACACATTCAAGTATCTATGTCTGCTTATTTTAGTTTTCAATTGGGTAAATGTTAAATGATATTTTAGAACTAATTTTAAATTTCAATTTGTACAGTGCACATATCACTATATGCATGAGATGTTTAAAACACGGAGCTTTATAAATATCAGATATAAATAAAAATATTAATATTAGATATACTAAATTGTGACAACAAAGCAGTGAAAAGTAAGCAGTATATGTGCAGCTGTAATCACTTGCTAGGCAATACCTGTGCATTATACAGCTGGAGCAAGGTAATTCAAATGCAGAGTAGTGCAGTGTCATTATGAACGCCTCTCCTGTGTGTGTGTGGACTTTTACAAGCTATGCTATCAGTTCACCCTATTTCCAGGTCTAGCATATCATCTACATTATCTATTAGTATTGAAAGCTTACGTCTGGAATATATGTGGCACATAGAGACTGTTTGTCAAACAATTTAAATTTCAATCTCCATTAGTTTCACATGCATTATAGTACACTTCTTCAGGCAAGGCAAAATAAAAAACCAAATTGATGTTATACTGATTTTGTTTTGCAAAACACAAACTAATAGTATCAGCAATATAGAACATTTGAACCATACTAACAATGTTATTTCAAGATCTGCTTGTACCAGATTTTTGATGGAAAGATGAATAAACCTAAAAATCTATCATACCTCATTTCTTGTTGCATTGAATAGGATTTATCATTTCTCATGATTCTCTGAATGCTCTGAATCAGCATAGTCCATTTTATATGCTGTCCTAGTACTTTATTTATTTTTTTCATGTTGTGTCACTAGTCCTGATTTAAACTTTCTTTTTTTTTATCTGCATCCTTGATGCTTTCTGGCATGATTATCTTTGCTGACTGGCCTGACCCACATATCAAATTCTAAATGAATAACTGATCTATATACTCCTGTTTTGAGTGGTGAAAGGGGAGGGGAGAGGAAGGAGAAGTTTTCAGTGTAATATCATTTTAGTTTTTTATTTCACCTTCCTGAAGATGTATACTATAATGCATATAAAACTCAAAGATTAACACTTAAACTGTTCAACTAGTCTTCATGTGGCATATATACTGGGAAAACTTTCAATACTATCTACTACTGTTTATAGGTGCTTCATAATTAACTATGCCTCTAGGCTGATAGTATCATGAAATGCTGTTTTTTTTTGCAAAGAAAGCTCTTCATCATGAACATTGTTGCATCCTTTAAAGAAATGACACCACTGCTTACCTCTACTGTCACTCATTAAGTTAGGCCTGTAAATCTTTTTCCACCTTCATCTTTGTGTAAATGGACCACCAATTTTCTCTCAAATCAATCCCTACATGTAATGATGGATGGAATTCTCTCCTCAGATTTTCCTCAATGCCAGTGACCCTCAGGGCTCTGTCATTTCACCCACCTGATTTATATATAAACTGTTCTCATTGACTGCAAATGCTATTCAGTAGTACTACTGATGTGACAAGCCATGCAGTACTCAAACATCTGAAACTTCAAGATCTATAACAAGTGCCCTGAACACCGATCTCCACAGTATCCTTGATTGGGATGAAAACAAACTAGCCATGCTTCCAAAATGTAGTTTTGTTTGTTTTCCCATAAAAAAGGCCTCAAATCTTCTCCAATTACTTTTGATAATGCTGAGTGCAATAGTCAAGACCAATTCTCTCTTCTCAGATTGACTCTTACTCCAAACCTTCCTTGGAACAATCCCATCACTTCAATAGTATGAACAGCTTCCAAAAAACTTGGCATCCTTGCCTGGTCATCAAGATGGTATGTCTCTGCCAAACAGTTATTTACTCTGTATACATTCCAAATCCAACCAACTTTGGAATACTGCTCTTGTATGGAGTGGTGCAACTAAAACCCCCTTAAAAATTCTTGATGCTGTTCAAGTCCAATTGATAAATGACACTTCTTTCATAGACTCTTCAGCCACTTTCTCAAAGAAGATCAGTTACTGCATTATGTCTCTTCTACAGATATTTCTATGGCCAGTGTTCAGCTGAACTAGCATCCATTATGACTCCTATTTCTGCCAGATCTAAAGGAACTCAACATCCTTTTTACAGTCGAACTACATACTCACTGGACCTGCTACTCTCCCAGTCATATTTCATTCCTTCCACTTTAATTCTGTGAAACAGCCTCCTTCATGAAGCATTTCCAAAGGACTATAATCTTTAACTGTTCAAGAATATCAACTGATTACTCTATTCCTAACCCTGCCCTCACACATCATTCTACTTGCTATAGCCTATTCTGCCTTTTGTGTGTGGAATAAAGATATATCAAAGGTGAATATTCGGAATGTGTGCTAGGTGTGTGGTGCTCATCCACCGAATAGCAACATCACAAATATTATATTTTTGCATTTAACCCCGTTAAAGACTCCCCTAATTGTTTCCAGACTTCACGTTATTGTTAAAAGTAAAACCAATATACTAATGCTTCACAAAGAGGACACTTTTCGATGCATAAGCACTGCATCACATTCATGTTAATTATTATTATTATTATTATTGTTACGGGCAACCCCAAGGAGTCGACAGACTCATCGAGGGAGGCCCTAACATCATGTCAAGAACAACTATTCGACATTGACACAGTATCTATCATACCTTGCCTTGAACTCATTCACGGTCGTAGCACCCACAACAGACTCTGGAAGCTTATTCCACTCATTCACCACTCTCCAAGTAAAAAAAAACCTAGCTCTAACTTCCTTGTCAACCACGATCTTGCCCAGCTTCCATGCATGGCCCCTAGTCCTCCCACCACCAGTCATATTTTCAAAAATATCTTCTGGATCAATCTTATAGAAACCCTTCAGTAATTTGAATGTCTCAATCATATCACCCCTCCTTCGCCTATCGTCCAATCTCTGCAACCCACAAATCTTCAAACTATTCTCATAAGGTTCATTCCACAAACCTTCTATCATCTTGGTCACTCGTCTCTGGATCCTCTCCACTTCCTCCCCATCACGAAGAAACCCTGGTGCCCATAACTGGGCACAGTAGTCCAAATGGGGTCTTATCAAGGCTCGATACAGAGGAACAACAACTTGTTTGTCTTTGCATGTTAAAGTATTTTTCAGAAGCCAAGTGATTTGATGAGCTGATTTAGTCACTTTTGCAATGTGCCCCCTAAACTTCAATTCCCTATCCACCAAATATACTGTTGCTATTCTTTTCACCCCAAAGTGCATAACCTTACACTTTGCCACATTAAACTGACATCCGTTTTTCCTAGCCCAGTCCTCTAAACTATCCAAATCATCCTGTAAAATTTTGACATCCTGTGCACAACAATTGCTCTACCCATCATCAGCAAACAAGTGAACACTTCCTCTCAAATCCTTTCCTATATCATTGATGAACAAATTGAAAAGCAGTGGTCCAAGAACAGAACCCTGCGGCACACTACTAGTCACAAGCCTTCTTTTAGACTCCACTCCTGCATAAACCACTCTCTGGTATCTCTCCTTCAACCACCCTCCTATCCATCTCACCAACCCTATATCTATCCCCATCTGCTCCAGTTTACTGATTAGGGTTCCATGTGGAATCCTGTCAAAGGCCTTGGCAAGGTCCAGTAGTATCACTGTAAACCCATTACCCCTATCCAGTTCAGCCGTCACTGTGTTATAAAACGTGAGCAAGTTACTGAGGCATGACCTTCACAAAACCATGTTGTCCCCCATACAATATCCCATTTTCATCTATCCAATCCTGTATTCTTTTCTTGACTAATTTCTCTAAGATCTTGACAGTGATTCTTGATATGCTAATCAGTCGGTAATTTACAACAGCAGTCTTGGAACCACCTTTATGCAGTGGAACTATTTTCCCCTCTTTCCACCCCCTCGGGACTAACCCAGACCCGAGACTCAAATTAAACAAAATGGTCAAGGGTACTGACAATTCTTTAGCTGCTTCTAGTACGACACGAGCTGGTATACCATCCAATCCCATGGATGTATTGACATTGAGGTTATGCAATAGACTACCCACCTCCACTTCATTCACCACAATTCCCGTATAATCTACTGGTTTATTCGTTTCTGCAATGTCACCACCTGGATGATATATACTTGCAAAGTGCTCACTCAGTAACTCAACTACATCAACTGATTCAGTTCCTCCCTACCATCGGCATTCTTTAAAATCATTCTGCCATGTACATTTTTCCTTTTACTTGCTACATATCTAAAAAACTATTTAGGATTCTCTTTAGCCTGCATGGCCAATGTTCTTTCATAATCCTTTTTTGCTTTTCTTACCACACTCGTTACCCTTCTGGCCTGCGCTTTATACCGTTCATATGCCTGATGGTCACCTTTCTCCTTAAATTCCCTCCATAGTTGTTTCTTTTTTTGCAGCTCAAGCTTAATTCATCCATTTAGGGGTTAAATGGATGAATAACATTTTTCTTGATTTATTATTCGAACTCTAGGTATACAGTCAGCCATTGCTTCATGCAAACACTTCTTAACTACCTCCCATGCACTATCAACTTCTAGTCCTTGCAGTTGTACATGCCATGGCACTGAACCAATCAAACTCCTAAGCTTGTCATACTTTCCAGCCCGATAATTCCACATGTACCCTGTCTTAATTGAAAATTCCACACCTTTAGCCACCTCCCAAGTCAAGACCCTATGATCACTCTCACCAATTGGTGGCAATGTGGTCATATTTGTTACAGCCAAATCCCCAGATGTAATTACTAGGTCAAGCACTCTCTGACACCTAGTATTTTTCATTACATGCTGTCGCAGATAGTTATCCCTTAATAACTGCATAAAATCCAATTCCTTCCTCCCGTGTGTTCTCTCCTCACTCCAATCAATGCGACCATAGTTGAAATCTCCCATAATAATTACCCTCCTTCCACTCATTTCTTCTATTTGCTTGTGCATACTGTCACCACCATCTTTTCCATCACCTGGTCTACAGCAGCACCCAATTGTGTATTTAGTTCTGCTAGCCACAATCTCACACCAAATGGCCTCAAATGTGCTCTTTTCTCTATCCTGCAATTCAACTTCTATTCTCCTTGGCTGTAGCTCATCAGCTATCATCAACAATACTCCTCCCCCCCCATTTTATTCTCCCTGTCATTCCTGAACACACTATACCCATCACATTCAATCCCACTAGCTATATCATCTACAGTCAGCCATGATTCACTAATACCAATAACCTGTGGTCTGGAAGTGCCAACCATGGCTAAAAACTCTTCCTTCTTGTTCCTAATACTTCTAGCATTAGTGTACATGAATTTAAGACCCCCATTAGCCCCAATCCTACCTTGATGCCTTATATTAATATCCCACTCTGATTTGTTGTCCTTATTCGCTCAAGCATATTATATTCATTCATACATTCAACCGCCTCCCTAAAGACTGTATATCTACCCCCCCCCCCCTTAATAAATCTAGTTTCCATGAATTTGCACATCCATTACATTCAGCAACACTTTCTCAAGTCTCCTTACACCGTAACCATTCAAATGCAAGCCATCCATCTTATATAGATCCTTTCGCCCATCGAACTCACTCCACGCATCCACAAATTCCACACCACTCGTCATACATAACCCACGCATAAAGTCATTCGCAATTATGGCCCTCCTTTTAAACAAACCGTCATACCATGGCAAAAGACTAATCATTCTAACTCTCTCACTCTTTTCTTTTGCTACCTCAAACAATTCATTCAGGTGTTCTATCATTTCCATTTTATCTCCTTTCAAATCATTCGTACCTGCCACAACAATCATTTCTTTCAATCTTTCCTTTTGCTCTCTAATAGACTCAGTTACATCTTTTATGGTCGCACCAGGTTGGTACGATTTTGTCAAATCCTCTACTAGCACAGCTCGTACTAACGAGTCTCCATACAGCACTCTATCCTTCATTTTGTTCATGTTCACACTCACGCCTATTTTTCCTGTAATACTTTTTATTATTGGTTGGTTCATTCAGTCGACTTTTGCTCATACACTCTAGCTGCTGTTTTGCCCTTTATATCGCACCATTCAACAATGCGATCTCACTCATTGCATCTATCTCATCTTTTTTATTCTCTGTAAAACCATTAATACTATCATTCACACTTTCTACATTCACACTCTCACAATTCTCTGGTACAACCTCGCCGTTTCTTGTCATATCCATATTTTCTTCATTCTGAAGTTTAACAAAAATATCACACTCACGATCCGAAATACACTTCAATTCCTCATTCTCCCTACATTTTCTACACACATTCACTCCTTTATTATCATCTAACCATACTCTGACCACACTCCGCAAAGCGTACATTTCGCAGATAGTACACTGGTGTACTATCTGCGAAATGTAATGGCCCAAGTGCAAGTTCAAAATATATATACACCCCTTTGAGCTGTTTGAAAAGATGTACAGATGGCACAGCGGGTCAAGTTTTTAGCATTGTAGTAGTTTTAAACCACACAGAAGACAAGGCATGGTGCGCTCTGAGACAATAGCACCTAGAGGCTGTGATTGGTTATTATGTCAATTAATCCACTTGAATGTTGTCATTTGTCACGAGTTGCTGTTTTTGTTTTCCGAGTTTCATCTGTTTTGCATGCATGAAGTGTGAACTGACATGGCAGGCAAAGTTTCATATAAATAATATAAACAAGTTTTTAATATATAATTTTCAATAAATTTATAACTTTTTTGCTCAAATTTACAATGGGAAACAGCATTGTAGCGTACGAAGGTAAGACTCATCCTCTTCTTCCAAATTTTACACATTTGAGTAATTCAAATATACCAACCAAATATAGCAGTCTCCTTCATTACTATGTGCTTAAGGGTCAAAGCTGTATAAGTGAGACCTCCACATAGCCTTTAAAGGAATGCGGAGAACCGACCAGGGCTTCCGACCTAATGTCCAATCCTCACCTTCTCGTGGTGCACTCTGTTGGGTATCTACTTTGATACTGAATGAACGAGGATGGGCTGGCAATTTGGGATTTAGCCGACCAAATCGTATTCTTATTGGTTAAACCAAAATAAAAAATAATGGTACAACATGACAAAATTTCATGCCGGCTGGGGCGTCGCCCGGTTAAACAAGACCCCCGCTGTTTTCGCCAGGGAACCAGGGCGAACAGCGAAAAGTCAGCTACTGGAACAAATCTGAAAACAAACCCCAACTCAAAATCACCAGAGTTAAAGATCGGTACTATCAACGTAAGAAGCCTGAATGGCAAAGAAATGGAGCTAGCTGAGGAATTAGATAAGTACCAGATCGACATAATAGGGGTGACAGAAACAAAAAATATCAAAACTAGTGAGATCTTTCTGAGCAATAAATACAAAATGTTATATTCAGGCAATGACAATCAAAGAAAAGAAGGAGTAGCCATAGTATTCAACACAAAATACGAGGCTAATCTTCTTGAATGGCAATCAGTCTCAAGTAATGTGGGCAAATATGAGAATGGGAAACTGGACAATGAAACTTATTTGTGTCTATGGTCCCACAGAAGGTTCTACTAAGGTAGAAGTGGAGGAATTTTTTGACGCTTTAGAAAAAGCAACTGACACAATGAAAAAGGAAAAGCTAGTCCTTGTTGGGGATCTAAATAGCAGAGTAGGAAATTATTGTGAGACATACAAAAATGTTTTGGGAAAATTTGGAGAAAAGAGCAAAGCTAATAATAATGGCAAATATCTGTTGGATTTCTGTTCAAGACATGGACTGGTTATTACTAACACCATGTTCCAACATAAAAATGTGCACAAATTCACATGGAGAGAAGAGGCTAGGAATAAGAAAAGTCTCATTGAATATGCTATTGTTGATAGTGATGTTTTCTCCCTGTTGCAGGACACCAGAGTGTACAGAGGATTTGAAATTGGAAGTGATCACTATTTAGTCTTGAGGAGGATAAAATTGAATTTCATATTGAAAAGAATAACATGTAAGAAAGTTTTAAAGCGAATAAAAGTTGAGCAGCTCTCAGATGTGAACTGTAGACTAAAATACACAAAGATTATTGAAAAGAAAATGAAAGAGTTTGAGAACAAGAATCAAACCTTGGAGAGTCAGTGGCAAACTCTGAAGAAAACATCGATTGATTCTGCCAGAGAAGCATGTGGTGAGGTTGTGTGCAAGGATAAAAAAATCAGAACTCCCTGGTGGACACAGGAAGTTAAAGAGGCAGTGAAGGAAAAGAAGAAAGCATATCAAAAGTTCCTGGCAAATAAGTCAGCTTTTACTCTTACAGAATACAGAGACAAATGTAAGAAAGCTAAACAGTGTGTAAAACTAGCTAAACAAAAGTCATGGGAGGACTTTGGCAAGAATATAGAAAATAAATATCAAGAAGGTGGCAAAATATTCTGGAGGTCATTGAAGAAGCTTAGGAATGGAGGAAAGAGTGCTGTAAAAGGAGTTAGAGATGACAAAGGTGACATGAAAACAGGAGAAAAAGATATCCTTGAAGTATGGAGTAATTACTTTGAAAAACTGCTAAATGAAACAAGCAGTGATGACAGCACAGTGATAAAAAACACTGATCAGGTATGCAGTCAGGAATACATATCCATACTTGAAGTAGAAAAATACATCAAAGGCTTGAAATGTGGAAAGGCAGCAGGAGTAGATGATATTTGACCAGAAATGCTGAAGTATGGTGGTATAAAAGTCTTACAGTGGCTGCACTGCATAGTTCAGAAAGCCTGGACAGAGGGACGAATTCCCGATGATTGGAGTAGAGCTCTCATAGTACCCATATATAAAAAGGGAAATAAAACTGAATGTGAGAATTACAGAGGTATTTCCCTACTGAGTGTTCCTGGCAAGATCTATGCAAGTATACTTGAGAAACGGTTGAGAAGAATTGTGGAAGAAAAGCTTGGTGAAGAACAAGCTGGATTCAGGCCAAATAGAGGCTGTCAGGATCAGATCTTCACTTTACGACAAATAGTCGAGAAAGCATGGTATTTTAACAAAGATATGTATTTAAGTTTTGTCGATTTGGAAAAGGCATATGACAAGGTGCCAAGAGAGAAGCTATTCAATACGCTGCAGTTATATGGTGTCAATGGGGCATTATATCAAGCAATACTTTGTCTTTATTTGAGTTGTAAGTCAGCAGTTAGAATTGAAGGAAGTACAGGAAGATGGTTTAATGTTAAATCTGGTGTGAGACAAGGATGTACATTATCCCCTCTGTTATTCATTATCTATATGGATCACATTATGAAGGAATGTGGTATTAAACCTGATATCAAAATTGGAGATGTTAATGTCAGCTCTTTGCTTTATGCAGATGATGTTATACTTCTAAATAAATCCACTACAAGTCTGCAAGATTCTCTGACTAAATTGAATAGCTGTTGTAATAGATATGGTATGAAGGTCAGCAATAAAAAGACAAAGACAATGAAAATAGGCAGAATTATTGAAAATGTCAACTGTGTTGTGAATGGAGAACCTGTGGAACAAGTAAAACATTTCAGCTACTTAGGGACGATTTTTACTGAAGATGGTAAATTAAATATAGAAATAGACAGCAGAATCAGCAAAGCTGGTATGGTAGGAAGTCAATTGAATAAATTCACATGGAATAAGAGAGAAATATAGTCAGAACACTAAATTAGCTGTATACAAGACAGTATTCAAACCAGTTTTAACTTATGGATCTGAGAGCTGGGTCAGAAGTAAAACACTTGACCAAAGACTAGAGACCGCAGATAGGAGAGGCTTGAGAAAGATTAGAGGCGTGAACAGATGGCATCAATTTCAATATCATATTAAAAATGAGGATATTAGGAAAGAACAGACATTGTCAGCATCCAGGAATGCGTTAGCAGAGCTAATCTCAGGTGTTATTGTCACTTAAACAGAATGGGCAAGGAAAGATTAGCAAAACAAGTGTTCTTTGTCAGGTTGGCTGCAAAACGACCCAGAGGAAGTCTAAGATATAGGTGGATTGATACGGTACATAGTGCCTTAGATAATAGAAATATGAGATCTGATAATGTTGGAGTCTTGACAAGTAACAGACTGATTTGGAGGAAAATTGTAGAAAGGAAGTTAGTAATGATGTAATTTTTTCATGTAGTACTGTCATATCCTGTACACTCCTTGAGGGTACATGGCAGGAATTTGATGATGATGATGATGATGATTCATTACTATTTCTAATATACAGTATCTTAAAACAAACACATCCCCCATTCTGCAGATTTGGCAACAATTAACTGATAAATTAAAGCATCAAAATTATTCTACAATTAATTGCATTGGACCAATTAAGATGAGTGCTGATGCACTATGCACTCTTAAAAACTTCATGCATCGATAACAATATAATCATACAGTCAAACTGACAAGGATTTTGTAGCGTGGGTTGCATAAGCCACGACAGCACATCCATCCGAAATGGTCACACAACACCGCTGATATATATATATATATATATATATATATACATATATATATAAAAAAGTGCAGTGGTAAAAACACTCAACAGGCATACAGTCAGGAATATATATCCATACTTGAAGTAGAAAAAGCTATCAAAGCCTTGAAATGTGGAAAGGCAGCAAGAGTAGATGATATTCAACCAGAAATGCTAAAGTATGGTGGTATAAAAGTCTTACAGTGGCTGCACTGCATAGTTCAGAAATCCTGGACAGAGGGACGAATTCCCGATGATTAGAGTAGAGCTCTCATAGTACCCATATATAAAAATGGAAATAAAACTGAAAGTGAGAATTACAGAGGTATTTAAAGTTATTTCCCTACTGAGTGTTCCTGGTAAGATTTATGCAAGTATACTTGAGAAACGGTTGAGAAGAATTGTGGAAGACAAGCTGGATTCAGGCCAAATAGAGTCTGTCAGGATCAGATCTTCACTTTATGACAAATAGTTGAGAAAGCATGGGAATATAACAAAGATCTGTATTTAAGTTTTGTCGATCTGGAAAAGGAATATGACAAGGTGCCAAGAGAGAAACTATTCAATACCCTACAGTTATATGGTGTCGATGGGCATTATATCAAGTAATACTTAGTCTTCATTGAAATTGTAAGTCAGCAGTTAGAATTGAAGGAAGTACAGGAAGGTGGTTTAATGTTAAATCTGGTGTGAGACAAGGATGTACATTATCCCCTCTGTTATTCATTATCTATATGGATCACATTATGAAGGAAAGTCGTATATTAAACATATCAAAACTGAAGATGTTAATGTCAGCTCTTTGCTTTATGCAGACGATGTTATGATTCTAAATAAATCCGCTACAAGTCTGCAAGATTCCCTGACAAATTGAATAACTGTTGTAATAGATATGGTATGAAGGTCAGTAATAAAAAGACAAAGCCTATTTTCATTTCAATCGTTGAAAATGTCAACTGCGTTGCAAACGGAGAACTTGTGGAACAAGTAAAACATTTCAGCTACTTAGGCACGATTTTTAGTGAAGATGGTAAATTAAATATGGAAATAGACAACAGAATCAACAAAGCTGGTATGGTAGGAAGTCAATTGAATAAATTCATATGGAATAAGAGAAAAATTAGTTGCAAAACTAAATTAGCTGTATACAAGACTGTGTTCAAACCAGTTTTAACTTACGGATCTGAGAGCTGGGTCAGAAGTAAAACACTTGACCAAAGACTAGAGACTGCAGATATGAGATTCCTGAGAAAGATTAGAGACATGAACAGATGGCATCAATGGCAATATCATATTAAAAACGAGGATATTAGGAAAGAACTTGACATCGTCAGCATCCAGGAATGCGTTAGCAGAGCTAATCTCAGGTGGTATGGACACTTAAATAGAATATGCAAGGAAAGATTAGCAAAACAAGCGTTCTCTGCCAGGTTGGCAGGAAAACGACCTAGAGGAAGACCAAGATATAGGTGGATTGATACGGTACAAAGTGCCTTAGACGATAGAAATATAAGATCTGACATTGTTGGTGTCTTGACAAGTAACAGACTGATTTGGAGGAAAATTGTAGATAGGAAGTTAGTAATGATGTAAATTTTTCATGTAGTACTATCATATCCTGTACACCCCTTGAGGGTACATGGCAGGAATTTGATGATGATGATATATAAAAAAACATGTCAAATAACTCGGCAGGATTTTTATCACAGCACTCATAAATTATTTGCAGAAGACAACAAACAATAACGCAATGAAAGAAAATGGTTGACAGCCAGCTAATGAGTCACTCTATGCTACCAGACATGTGCAATTCCTCTTCCATATCTTATTCGGCAGTGAATTCTGAATGGACCTTACTGTCTCTATGTGCCTCATATTATTTTTATTGTAAATATTCACTGTTCTATTTTTATGTTATTTATACTCATTATATATTTTTCTTGTTTTTAGAAAGTATACAAGTTCTCTTCAGCTGCACTTTTCACATTACAAGCTTAGAATGTACTGTGAAATACATATGTCTGCTTCATTTGTCATGAGTACTACAACATTAATTAAAAATATTAATGAATTTTATAAACTTGAGATTAAACTGTTCAATAAAAAAAAAAAAAAAGCTCATCACAAAAGATGAACTAGAAATAATGAAAACACAACTGATGCAATGTAACTATTTATCATGAAGTGTGAAAAAAATAGAGACTACATACGGCATGAGAAATAATTTTAAAATTAGCATCTGGGCATCTGCATTTTCACAGTCCTTGGTAAACTCTACTAAGAAGTCAGCCTGCAATAGAATATTTATATATTGATCACTGCTCCAAAAAAAATTAATATTATTAATAAATCATTAAGTTATATTACTTTTCTGTTTATCAATATTGTGGTATTCCATAACTGCCATGGTTTACATATCATGCATTACAATTTAATTTAGTGAATTCTGATAACACTATCAACAATAACACAGTCCATAAGATTTGTTTTGTGTGCGTGTCTTCTCTCAATGTGAATTTGTACATATCTTTGAAGCATGGTGTTAATGATGAATAATTTATTTTCCAACATGAAATTCAGCAAGCACTTATCATTATTATTAGCTTTCTGCTTTTTACCAACTTTTTCCAAAACATTTCTGTATGCTTGGGATTCATTTCCTGCCCTGCTGTTTATATTTTCCAAAAAGGATTAGCTTTGACATTGTCTTTGTCAGCCGATTCGTTAATGACTCAAAATTCAATTCTGCTGATGTTGAGTTGGAGTTTGTCCCAGTAGCAGACTTTTTATCCTGGTTCTCTGGCAAAAAAATTGCGGTAACTTGTTTAACATGGCAATTCCTCAGATAGCATTTAATTTCGCCATGTTATACCATCATCATCATCATCTTTGTTTCTGGTTTAAGCCAGTACTAAATATAATTTGGTAGCTAAGTCAAAAATTTCCAGCCAGCCCATTCATTTATTATCCAGTGGATATCTACTAATGGAACATACCACGTGAAGGTGAGGCTTGAACATCAGGTTAAAGCTCTAGTCAGTTATCAGCATTTTTTAAAGGTTATGTGGAAGCCTTCCAGTTATGACACTACACATGAAAGGTCACAAGAACTATAACACAACAGTGCTGTGTGAGTAAGTGTTTGTCGTGAAAGAACTAATCTATTGATATGTTTCTTAAAGATGTGAAGGTTGCATTCATTAAGAAAAATAGTATGGGAAAGATGTTCCAAAAAATAGAGGTGATGGAATGAAGCAGGACAGTGTATAGGTTTGTCCAGTGGCTGCTTTAATTCTTATATGGTTAAAAGATAGTGGAAGAATGGTAGTGGCAATTCAGAGGAGCAATGCCCATGAAGGTAGCAATAGAAAAGGCCCATCGTAGAAATTGAGCACCTATGGGAAAGTGACTGAAGGGAATCTGTGAGGAAAGAGTCACCTATTAAGTGGATCGCCATCTTCTGTATATCATCAAGAATTCTTAGAGGTTTTGGGTACCACCTCATATGAGGAAAGAATATTCCAAGGTTGGTCAGAAGAGATGTAATATTTTGAACGGAAACAAACACCTGCTTAATAACATAATGTATATTATGTGAAGTAAGGGTTGGTCCAGCATTAGGTTCACTAGATATGAGCCCCTGAGGAGCTAAAATCTGCAGATAAAACACTAGTATTTGTATGATTTTGTTTCATTATGGAACAGCAATTTGTAAACATCAAATGGTGAAATCTCTCCCAAATACAAAGGTGACCCTTCATGTCTACAACCACAGGAATCTTCCTTCCACCTGGTAAGGTTGTTTATGCATTTAGTAAAAGAACATTTCAGTGCATGGTTTTTAATACAGTCTGTAGATAGATTTTATTATAATGACTTTCAAGATTTCGGCATTTGCAATAGAAATTTTAACATAGTACTGCTGTTTAGCTTTGAGACATTTTGGTAGTACATTCTAGTGAGTGGACTTGCTAAACCAGTTTGCTACAGTGAGAGAGCTGACCATGACAGAACAAAAGATGGCCAAAGAATTTTATAATTTTAAAACAGGAAAAAACAAATTATATTTACTGAAGTTTACTTATGTGTAGATTTATTTATATAAAAAAAAATCCGAGTACATTCTGGTTGGTGTGTCTGTTTTTGCAAAATGAAAGGTCAAACAGTTCCCTGATGGAGAAAATTACATAATCTCTACCCAAGACATTAAACTCAGAATTAGGTACAAAACTCTAGGAAAATCTCCTTTATTTATTAATTAATTGGATTCAAAACAAGACTATTCCATTATCAAGAAATCATCACACTCTACATGAAAGGGTCTTTTATTGAGGTCACAAAGGCACATCTGAATTTCAATTATCCAACCAACAAACTGATTTCCCATTGCAGTTGGATATTTGAGAGATTACTGTACACACAAAACAATTTCATCATTATTATTTTTTTTTAAATAAGAAAACATAAAACTTACCAGCTCAGTTGCTACAGAATTCAGAGGATGCAACCGATTAAGGATAATGTTCATGAAACAACTTGCAAACTGTGCAGACAATATACAACGCATCTGAAAAAATAAATATCACGCTGGCATTTTCAAGTCGATTCAACTTTTTTATAACAGTGTAAGCAAAAAAATACCACAGGATACAGTGTTGACATACTCACATGCTTGGTCTTTTTAAGATGTGGTAATACAAATTTAACAAGTTGAAATCCCAAATATACCTTCTCTCCTGTCTTTTCACCTTCCTTTATTTCAAATAATGGCTCTAAAATTAAAAAGAAAAGAATAATAAATTATATATACAAAGAAAAATGTGTAGTGCTCTAAAATCTTCCACAAATCATACATGACACTGATGATATCATCTACTCACAAGAGTGGAAACCACTGATTATCTCCTACGTATATTTAATCTCATCTATCTCTAACATAAGGTCTAACACAGCACATCCAAGTAACATGGATTCATATAAACCTAATTAATGTTATGACAAGGGCTTAAACAATTCATTCAAATGCTTGTGTATGACAAGTTAATGGTAAATTTTATTTACATGATGTTTCTATGGCATGTATCATGCCAAATATATATATATATATTTTTTGCAGCTAAATTTTCCTTTACTTATCATGCTTATAGGTAAATGTCAGTCATTACAAATCCCAGTTTGGTCATTTATAACTGATTTTTTTTTGTAATGTAATATGGCCAATACAAGGATAAGACATGCATTGTTTTATCTCAGGGGAATTGCAAAGTAACAAAATAAAACTGTGACACAGTAACCTAAACTTGCAGTGATTGGCAAATTTCATATCCTCTTCCTCCACAACATCTTAACGTACCCTTTATGTTTAATACTGCCATCAGTTTCTCTGTCACAGGCTGCATCTGGTGTAACATCTTCACCTAGCTGTCTTGGATTATTCATTACCACATCTATCAATCATGCTTAGAATCTTCCTTAGGGCCCTTTTTGTAATCTTGCACCCAATGATCAATTATTCAGTAAGTTAAAAAGGATTATTACAGATCATTTTTATATTTTTCCAAAATCTAGAATTTCTTTATACTAATTCTAAAAATGTAACCTAAATGTCTTTCAGTTTTGTCAATTGCCACTAGATCATATGACATCACTGTCTACAGTGTTTTGGAATCAGTCCTAATAATTTAGCTATTGAAAGTTTATTTTTCACTTGGTTAGAGTATAATAAATTTAGTTTAATCCTTTATCCAAGTGTGAGCAAACAAATTTTGCACCTGAAAGTATCTTCAGGACTGGGGCAAGGTGGTACAACACCAGGGTACTCCTTGCAAAGGTGGAGCAAGCTACCAACACTCCTATCTCAGTATCTATTATACTCTAACCAAGCGAAAAATAAACTTTCAACATCTTTCTCTAAATCCAGAGTAATTTATTAAAAAAAGGGTGGCACACCATTTGGCAACTCCTATAGGTAGAGATGACCTGCTAATGCTTCTGCCTGGTATCTCCACTTGGGCCTGGCTCCCACTGAAGAGACCTCAATAAAGGTCGAAACTAGTCTGGGTTGTGACCCTTCCCTTAATGCATAACATTAGACATATCCACAAGGAGATGTGTTTTGCATTATGGGAGATACTGAGATAGGAGTGTTGGTAGCTTGCTCCACCTTTGCAAGGAGTGTCCCGGTGTTGTACCACCTTACCCCAGTCCTGAAGATACTTTCAGGCGCAAACTTTGTTTGCTCACACTTGGATAAAGGATTAAACTAAATTTATAATAATTCAGCTAATGTGCAAGAAGCTGAGGGTTTTATTCTACTGAGTGTTTTCATGATGTATTTGAATGCTTTTACTCTAGCATTTGTATATGACTTAGAAGAAACGGATTTTTTTTTATTTTTATTTTTTTAATAATAGTGTGATTCAAGACATACTGTAAGTGTTAGATCTCAAAATATGAAAATGATTAAGTATCAGTAATAAATACATCACTGACAAAATGTTCTTTCTTCTGACAATGTTCTTCTTTCTAACAAAAAGTTCTTTCTTTATGTCTACTAGACTGATAATTATCAGTCTTGATTATAATCAAGACTATTGTGCAGATCAGTGTTCAGAGCACTTATTACTGATTATCTTGAAGCTTGAGCACTGCAAGGCTTGTCATATGAGTAGGATAAGTGGAGTGTGCTATCATCACCGAAACCATGAATGGGATTGCAGTTAACCTATCTGCTTAAACATCTGTTTTATAGATGGTAAAAATTGGTCATGGCATTAACAAAAGCTTATAAACTGACCAGGTTAGAGAAAGAAAAAGGAACATGGCTGACACCTGACTAGTTAGTTTATACAAAAATGTTTAAGCCCTAGATATGACAGCTAACCCTATGCAGAGCATCAACTGTTTTGTGGAATGAAAAAACTCAGTTTCCAGAAGGAGAAACTCTGTGACCTCTGTAGAAATCTAGCTAACTCAACCTTCAGTTGAAAAGTTTTTAAAGGATCCTTGGCATCCTAGATGAAATTTCAGTGACAATAAAAGGATATTGTCACTCATAATAAAGCTTAACGGTATAACTAACACCAAGAGGGAAAAAATGCATTTATTAAACTCACTAATATTTCGCTGGTTTTCTACCCGGCATCATCAGAGTGCAATGAAACTGTGACAGGCACACAGCACTAAACGAGGTAATCGTAGAAACAATTTAAATTGTAACTGACACCTAATTGTCCCTATGTGGCACCCTCTATGGGTCAGATAACTAAAGTTAATTCAGAGAAGTCCAGCTATTAGTTCTTAAAATTATAGTCTTCCAGATCTTTGGTAAATTAATGCAACCATACTTGTTGAGGTTGGGAGAGTGCTTCATTGCTTAGCTGATGCTGATTCTAAGAATAGCCACTCACACCCATAACGACTTTTGTGTAATAAAGAGCTTTTCTCCAATGGATCCTATGTGAAGGAGTATACAAAGCATGGTCTGCCCAATCCTGACTTGCCATATATTAATTAATTTTATGTCTTCTTATATATCCTAAAAGAAAAAGAACTAATTATTACAAATTGATTAAACATGATAGGTAAAGGGTTTAAGATATGTTCTTTCTTTCTTGTGGTTATATCAGAATTTTCCAGACTTCCCCTCCACTCATAGATGATCTTGAATGTAATTTTTATGTTCTTCAAGGTGCATGTTAACTGATCTATCAGGCTATCCAAAGTAAACTAACTTGTAAGCACAAGGAGCTTTATACACTCCCAGATGTTCAAGAGGATGTAGTCGATTTTTAGAAGAACATATAAAAGTAGGTAGTTGAATGAAAGGTTTGAAAGTTGTATGGAGATAATATTTGCAAAGAACTTTGGCTATATTTTCTGATATACCCTTAACATATGGAATGGGAATGGTTTTGCTGTGATCCTGTATATTGGGTGTAAGAGGAATGGGTTGCATGTAATATTTTATCTATTTTATATGGCTGTAGCCATTGGCTAAAAAAAGATGTTGTGAAAGTCCCTAAGCTCATTTTCAAGGGCTGTGTCATTTGAATAAATGACTAGCTCAGTAAGTAAGTTTTGAGGATATCATACTTCACAACACCTTTTTAGCCAATGGCTACAGCCCATATAAAATAGATAAAATATTACATGTGCCCTGAACTCAACACACAGGATCACAGCAAAACCATTTCCATTCCATATTAAGGGTACATCAGAAAAAATAGCCAAAAGTCCTTTGCAAATATGATCTCCATACCACTTTCAAACCTTTCATTCAACTAGCTAATTTTATATGTTCTCCTAAAGATCAGCTACATTCTCTTGCACATAGTTATAAAAGGAGTGTATAAAAGTTCCTTATGCCTACGAGTTAGTCTAATTTGGACAGGTTGGTAGGTCAGTTAACATACGCCTTGAAGAACATAAAAATTACATCCAAGATCATCTATATGGCATGTTGGGATTGGCAGACCATGCTCGATACTCCTTCACATAGAATCAGATGGAGAAAAACATCTTTATTACACAGAAGTCATTATAGGTCTGAGAGGCTATTCTTAGAATCAGCATCAGCTATCAAGTGTTCTCCCAACCTCAACAAGTATGGTTGCATTAATTTATCAAAGATCTGAGAGATTATCATTTTAAGACTTAATAGTTGAATTTCTTTGAATTAACTTTGTAGTTATCTGACCCATAGAGGGTGCCACATAAGGATATTAGATGTCAATTATGATTTAAATTGTTTCTATGATTACTTGGTGTTTAGTGCTGTGTTCCTGTCAGTTTCATTGAACTCTGATGATGCCGGGTAGAAAACCAGTGAAATATTTGTGAGTTTAATAAATGTATTTTTCTCTCTCTTGGTGTTAGTTATACTGTTAAGATTTATTATGGATAATGAACAACACCTAAGCCTTTCTGTACAGATATTGTCACTACTGAATGAACAACAAAAGCTCTTTCTGAATCAGCTGTTGAACCATCTTGATTTTCTACACTGGATTGGTCAACAGAGGCTTAAAAGATAAAACAGATAAGAAAATAATTAAAAACAGAAAGTATAATATATACAATGACTAGGGCTTAGCAAGTACTATATCATTAAGACGAGAAGGCACCCTAGTAGAGTTCCATAATATACAAAATTCTCTCCCCTCCATTTTGAGAAAGTAACTTTAAATTGATAATGAATAAACTTAAGCCAATTCAAACATCAAAATGATAAATAATTATAACTGACTATAGTAAACACCTTTATAGTAAACTGCTGAAAATTCTTGACCAAAGCCTAGTAGACAATGCAATTCAATAGAAATTCACTATAACAAACTATTCCTGTGATTGCAATAGTGAGAGTTATCTGCAGATCAAAGAAGGAACAGGGAAATCTACAATCAAAGGCAGAATAAACAGCATAGTCATAGATCAGTAATAGTAAACCAGTGGTACATGACAACATCTACTTGCATGCTGCCAAAATTCACAAAGAATCTTAATTTGTTTTGGAATAAGCTTATATATTTTGAAAGATATGTAGGTCTCTGTATATATAGAGAGAAAAAAAAAAAAAAGGTTTGGTAAGGCAACTATTTGAGTCAAATTTCAAATTAGTATCTTCATGGCAGATGCCTTTTGCATGTTAAATTGGAGTTATTTCACAAGATGCTTAGCAGGTTCACATAACATACATATATAAAATAAAAATTAAGAATACAGTAAATTCTGTTACTAAACATTTATTCAAAAAATGATGACCAAATAAATTCTATCCATGTGTGTCTATACATATACAAACACTTTTTTTTTTGTACTGAAAAAAAGAATTCAAGAAAATTCTACTCTTTGTACTACATTGCCTTAAAAAATGCTAATCTTAATGTTTTTCTGAAATATACATGTTGAACTTATCTGGTTTTTCATCTTTATTTATTTAGTTATTAATGTTTATACTGAATATAAAATAAATAGAAAACATAAAATATTTAATTTAATAATCAAAATAATTTTTTTAAATATTAGTTCGTAAAAATTAAACTGCTTATAAGGATGTAATATTGAAATGCCTTTGACATAAAATGTGTGTGTATTTGGCAAGTGTTATAAAAGATTCTTTTACATTTTAAAGCATTTTTAAAATTCATTGAATATGATTATGGAACAAGAGTAAGACAGTCTGCCACCACTGCAACAAGGGAAAGATGGAACAACTGCCCAAGTCAGAGAGTCAAACAATAAAAAGGCTAATTGTTAGAAGGGTGTATGGGGGGGAAAAACAGATGTTATGTAACTCATTCTATATAAAGCATGTAATGAATACAAGGACGTGCTGAAACTTTCATTTCAAAAGCGCACTTTTCATCTTTTTATCTGAATTCACTTTGGTGAATTCAGATAAAAAGAGATACTTTTGGTTTCTAAATTATCTACCATCTAGAATGAATGTTTTTATTTTTTAAAATATCAAACTAACAACTATTTTATAATGAATTTAAAAAATGTTAAAAATTTTGGTTCCATTCATACTTACCAATAGCACATTTCCAAAATTTTGTGATTTCTTTTCTTTCAACTGCAAGTTGTATTAATGTTGTGCATAAAGGGTGAATATTAGGATGCACAGCAGTGGAAGACTAGAAATAAATTAATAATGAAGACATGATGAACAAAATTTAAGTAATAAACACCAAAAATGATATCAATAAAATTAAAGCTGGAATATTTTTTCAAGGAAAATACATTTCAATGATTTCTTTTTATGAGGGTCTAGAATTATTTTACATATTGTAATTTCCTGATATGTACCCTCACAGTGTTCATTAAGGCTACTATGACAGCACTACATGATTAAGTTTACATTATTATTAACCTCATATCCATAATTTCCCTCCAAATTAGTCTATTACTTGTCAGCACTCCAATATTATCATATATAACATTTCATGCTTCTAAGGCACTTTTGACTGAATCAATCCACCTAGACCTTGGTCTTCCTCTGGGTTTCTTTCCTGCCATCTTGGCATCAAACACCTGTTTTGCTAAGCTTTCCTCACACGATCCTATTTAAGTGGTCACACCACCTTAGATTAGTTACACATTCTTGAATGCTGACAATTTCAAGTTCCTTTTGTTATGTCTTCTACTTCTTGTATCTATAGGTCTCAAATAGATATTTTACCTTCTTGATTGTACATATATATATGTCCTATTGTTATTCAACCCTTTCTTGCTACTGCAGTCTACCTTGACTAAAACCTAACCCTTCTGTGGCCTCTCTTTCAATCGAATTCGTGTGCAAGCTCTGCAAACAAAGAATTTGCCCCAGACCAGAGCCAACTTTCCCTAATTGCAATTCTGGAGTTAACTCCTCTTCGGAATTAAGAAAAATTTATTTGTTACGCTACGCCATCTTAATTCCTATCCAAGAAAAGTCTCCTTGTCAGAGAGTTAACACACAGACTGTCACACAATTTTGGAATTTAGTAATTAACAAACCCTTTAAATATTCTTCAAATGCAATCGTAACCAATTCCCTGCGCTTGAATTTACACAGGTTCTAATTTTAGCAAGCGGTGCATTGGTTTGAGAGAAGACCAGACAATTCTTTTAGGTAAAGAAAACAGGAATGTTTATTCATTCTAAGTTACTATACAGAATATTCAAAATCACACTAAACTAAATAAGAAGTTCCTGCAGGTAACACTAATCTATCAGACAAGATCTAAATACAATCAGTACTTCATATTAAGAAGAACATTGGCAAATTAAACTATCCTGTCCTTATTCACTTATTACAGTTATACAATGAATGCCTTACTCATTCCCTAATTAATAAGCTATGATATTGCAATAACTCAAAGACAATATCAGTTACAAAACCACTTCCAGAGCTACAACAATTTTTGCTGGAGGATAAAGTACTAAAGTCCTATCATTTACTAACAAGTCCATTTACTTATTATATCAGCGCAATCGCTCTCTCTCTCTCTCTAGCTCAGTTCAGGACATAAAAGGTTTACATTACCGACCATTGAATACGCAGGAGTTTCCTCTCGATCAATTTCTGCTGACTTTCTTCGGCTAGTTTTCACGTTCTGCAACCTGTTGTCCAATGTCTTGACCACCCAGTGATTATGTTCACGAATCACTCGTGTGCCGATGTGTGTGAATCTGCTCTGATGGATAGGTCAGAGCTATCCATCAGAGCAGATTCGAAGCTTCGGTCTTCGCTACTTGTCTGGCTGCACCAATGTCATGCCTTGACCAGACCGTGTGGCCGCCATTGACTATCGTTCTTCCCGTCCATTCGAACGACTTTTACCGGAACCTGAACGCCAAGAGGAGTAAGAAAACAAAAAGGAAGTCTCAATTTTGCGCCGCCACTTCTTTTATATCACTCTGCGGCTGCTGTCCCTACTACGTCACCGACTGCTGACGGCACCTAAGCCCTTTGCACTCCAAGCTATCTTTTCTCCATTACGTCTCCCACGTGGGCACCTCGCACGCGTCTCGGACTTCACATTGCGACTGCCTGGGGATATGTCTATAAGCCGATTACACCAATGAGAACTTTGCTCTAACTTTCTTGTTCTAATGTAACCTTTACATAATTTTGATTCTTGTCTGTTACTTACAGGACAGTTTACAATATGACACACAGAAAGATTTATTCAGAAAGTAATATTATATTATTTACAATTCCATTTACACCTATACACAAGCACCTCCCTTGGGAAATTTTGGTATCTTAATTAAATCCCGAATGAAATGCTTAATGATAAATTAAACCTTTCATTCCAAACACTTTCTAATACCTTCATTGTTAATATGATTCTACCATTGATGGCATCGATTTACTCCCCTAATTTTTCTCAGAACCCTCATATCTGTGGTCTCTAGTCTTTGATCAAGTGCTTTATTTCTAACCCAGTTCTCAGATCCATAACTTAAAACTAGTTTGAATTGTTGTTTTGTATACTGCTTGTTTGGTGTTTTGGCTAATTTCTTTTATCCCATATAAATTTATTCAATTGCTACCAACCATACCATACCACCATACCAGCTTTCCTTACTCCGTTGTCTATTTCCAGATTTAACCTGCCATCTTCACTAAAAACTGTGACTAAATAGCTGGATATATGGAGCTGAAGTTTTCTATGCTCCTGCATATTTGTATATTTTTAGTATGAAAATTGAAAAATGAATGATTTTCATGCCAAATTTGTTACAGCTGTTATTCAATTTAGTTGGAGAATCCTGTAGACTCGCACTAGATGTATTTAGAAGTACAACATCACCTCCATAAAGCAAGGAGCTAAGTTTGACATCTATATTTCTAATATCAGGCCTAATGCCACTTTCTTTCATAATATGATCCATATAGGTGATGAATAAGAGTGGGGATAAATCCTTGTCTTACCCTGATTTTACATCAAACGATCCTCCTCTATTTCCTTCAATTCTAACTGCTGACTGACAGATAACTTAAATACAGACTATGCATTGCTCTATATAATCTTCCATTTACCAGATAATTGTAGTGTTTTGAAAAGCTTTCTCTGGGCACCTTGTCATATTCCCATGATTTCTCAATTATTTGTCGTAAAGTGGAAATCTGATCTTGAAAACTTCTATTTGGCCTGAATCCAGCTTGTTTTTCAAGTGTCTCTTCCACAATCTTTCTTAACTTCTTTTGAAATATGCTTACATAAATCTTATCTGGAAAAATACTTAATAGAGAAATTCCTCTGTAATTCTCACATTCAGCTATATTCCCTCCCCTTTTTTTATATAGATGGGAACTATTAGAACTCTATTCCAATCAACCTTCTGACCAGGCTCTCTGAATTATGCAATGTACCCACTGCAAAACTTTCATACCTTCATACTTAAGCATTTTTTTGTTTAATATCTACTCCAAAAATTAACAAAAATCAGCCACACAAATAACCCTATTTGATCAACATATAAATATAAAGATAGGGATCTGCCAAGGCGATGTGATCTCCACTGATCTATTTACCAGCACTTTAGAATACATTCTGAAAAAAATAGACCTCAATGGAGGAATAAGCATAGATATCCCACAACCCAAAAGACCTAGAAGAAACGGGTGAAAAAATATACACAAACAGCAGTAAGATAGGGCTTAGAAATGAATCTAGAATAAAAAAATGGATCAAAAACATCTACACCAGTAACAGTCACCTATGGATTAATAACATCCCTATAGAACACGTTGACTCCTACAATTACTTAGGACAAACAATAAAAGTGAATAATGATTTATCTGAAGAACTAGCAAAAAGAAAGAAAGCTGCATGGCTATCATTCAACAGACTAAAAGAAACACTTACTGATCCAAATTTTGACATCTCTACGAGGGCAAAACTATTTAATAGTGACATTCTTCCATCACTCACATATGGATCAGAAACATGGCACAACAAGAAAAGAAGAAGAGACTCTCAGAATAACTCAGCATGCAGTAGAACGTAGGATTTGTAACATCAGAAAATGGAACATGTTAGAAACACGGAACTAAGAAAGAGATCAGGCATAAAAGATGAGTATATGAAAGCAAGATGAGATGAGCAGTTCACATAGCCAGACTCAGGGATAACAGATGGACATATAGAATTCAACTGGCAACCAAGAATAAAGAGAAAACCAGGAAGACCACCTAAAGATGGGAAGATCCACTAGTGAAATCTATGGGTATAACATGGAAGAGAGAGGCTCCAGATCAAGATCGTTAGAGGCATCTTTGTGACCTGAAAAAATGGAGATATCCTGAGTGAAACACAGGTCCATCAAGGTACTCCAACTGCCTTTTTGCATTTCAAGTTTTTGATGGCTTTTTCTACCTCAAGTACTGATATGTACTCTTCTTTGCATTTCACTTGAAAATGTTCTAGTATGGTTCTGCCACTGCTTGTTTCCTTTAATAGTCTTTCAAAGTAATTACTCCAGATATCTAAGATATCTTTCTCTTCAGTTTTCATGTCACTTTTATCATCTTTGATTTCTTTTAGAGTACTCTTTAATTCATTTCTAAGCTTTTTCAATAGCCTCCAGAAAACCACCTTCTTAATATATTTATTTTAATTTACTGATATATATATTCTTATTAAAGTCTTAAATATAACTTTTGTTTAACTACTTTTATACACAGCGGTTATTTTCTAAGATTATTTTCTTTTAATAGCTTTTCTGCCATTTTGCATTTTTCTTCTAACCAGTTATTCTTGTCTCTTTTAACTAGTTTTCTAATATAATAGATTAACCAGAGAAATTAGAAAACTAGTTAAAAGAGACAAAAAACAAAGAAGACAACTAATTGAGAGTAAAACAAAAAGAATGGCCAGATGGGAAGAATACCTCAAAGATTTATATAATAAAAACAGCTCCCAGGATATTACGATTCCAGCCACTGAAATGGAAGAGGAAACAAATATCTTTACCAAAGAAATAATAGCACACGGCATAGAAAAACTCAAAACTAGGAAAGCACCTGGCATTGACTAAATACATGCAGAATTCTTAAAAGCAGGAAAGGAACAACTTCTGGAACCATTAAAAACATTATTTGAAAGGATCTACAAAAACGAAGCAGTGCCTACTGATTGGACAAAATCAGTCATAACTCCTATATACAAAAAAGGAGATAAAACAGAATGCAATAATTACAGGCATTAGCCTCCTCAGTATTCCAAGTAAGGTTTTTACGAAAGTACTCCAAAAACAAATTAAGCCATATATAGAACTGGCACTAGGAGAAGAACAAGCCGGTTTCAGACTGGGGCGAAGCACAATTGATCAACTATTCATCTTAAGACAGCTAATAGAAAAGACATTAGAGTACAACCAAAGTTGCTACATAAATTTCAGACTTTCGTCAGGCATTTGATTCAATCCGTGGAAGAATTTGGAATTCCCAACAAAAGCATAAGAATAATAAAGAATCTGTATGAGAAATCTGAAAGTGCAGTATGAATGGAGGACATCTTAACCAACTGGTTCCACACAGAGAGCGGAGTAAGACAGGGATGCAATCTGTCACCAGACCTGTTCAATCTTACACTGGAAGATGCAACCAATAAGGCCTTAAACAATGACGACTCCGGAATCAAAATATATGGGAAAAATGTGACAAATTTAAAATTTGCAGACGACATTGCATTACTTGGTCCGCATGGTTAGCCTAGTGGCTTTGCACTTTGCAACCATATGCCTGGGGAAGGAGTGTCCTAGGTTCGATTCCCGTCGCTGACGTGAGGAGCTTAAGGATCTTCCTCAGCCATAGCCAAGTTAGCCGGTCTTGGGCGTGGACAGCAGGGTTTTTCCCACCAGTTTATCTGGGGTTTTTCATCCTGCAAACAGGCAAACTGGCCCCATGAACACAGGGACAGTCAAGAATACGTACAGGCATAGGAGTGACCATCCTATCCTCGTACTTCGGTTATGAAATCCAAGCATGCTTGGAAAGTTGTGGGCCTTAAAGGCCTGTTAAAACCATTGGGATAGATTGCATTACTTGCAAGCACAGAAGAAAATCTACAGTGAATTTCTGATAAAAAGGAGGAGTGTATAAAATCTGGATTAAAAATAAATATAGACAAAACAAAAATTATGCAAATAGGAAAAAGAAGCACCAATCTGAAAATTGAAACTGATAGTAAGAATCTAGAGCAGGTAGAAAACTTCACCTACCTTGGAGGAGTTATTGAGTACAATGGTGAAATTATAAAAGATATAAACAGACGAATCAGTCAAGCATCCCAAACTTTTGGACGACTTAATAAAATATGGAAGTCAAGAGACATCAAACAAGTAACAAAAGTAAGAATCTATGAAACAATGGTCCTCCCAATACTCCTCTATGGAAGTGAATGCTGGAATCTCAAAATGGCTGAAGAGAAAAAATTATTAGTTACTGAAATTGGTTGGCTAAGAAGATTACTTGGAGTATCTCTGCTGGATCGACTAAGAAACGAAGACATAAGGAAATGACTAAAACAAGAAATAACAATAATAGACAAAATCCAAGAAAGAAGACTGCGATGGTTTGGCCATGTGACCAGAATGGGAACAGAAAGACTATCATCTAAAGCCCTGAATACAACGATGGAAGGTAAAAGATCCAAAGGACGGCCCAGAATTAGATGGATAGACAAAATAAAAGAGGACCTAAAAACCAAATCACAACAAGCGATACCAAACTGGAAAGAATTATTCGGACTCTCCCGGGACAGACAGAAGTGGAAAGAGTTCAATCGGCTTCATCATCATCCACATAGATGATGGAAGCGAGAAGAAGAGATACATAGCGGTGGTGTCCTACTGGTGATGAATTTCATCGTCCTCTTTATTGGAGGTCTGAAGTGGCTCAAAAAAAGTTCCATGTTTAGTTTCTAGAGCAGGGTTTCCAAACTATGTAAAAATAAATAAAAAAATTACAAAAATATATAAAATTGGAAAAAAAAATTTTCTTTTAAATCCTAAGTCCATTCACAACACAAATGTACTATAGGGTTATTGATAACCTTTCGCAGGTGGGAACCACATCAAAAACATATCTCCCTAGCTGAATCAATCAATCAATGTCTTCTTCAGAGTGTGCCACTGAGACTGCAAGGTTTGTTTCTTGGTTTCAAACTGCTTCAAATTTTCTGCAATAATGTTTGTATAGTCAAGTCTACAGTTTATCTGTAAAAGTTGCTCAACTTTAATTCTTTTTAAAACTTTCTTACACACTGTTCTTTTCAATGTAATATACTATTTTATCCTACTTAGCACTAAGTAATGGCTACTTCCAATTTCAAATCCTCTGTACACTACACTCTTGCATCTTGAACTAGCATGAAGATATCACTATCATCAATGACATAGCCAATGATGCTTTTCCTATTCTTGTGTCTTCTATCCACATGAATGCGCACATCTTTGTGTTGGAACATGACATTAGTAATGACTAGTCCATGCCCAAATACTTGTCATTATTATTAGTACTGCCCTTTTCTCCAAATTTTACCAAAATATTCCTATATGCCTGGTGGGATTCATTTCTTACTATGCTGTTTAGATTTCCAACCACTTCTTCAATTTTCTTTGTCATTTGCCTGTTCTAATGAAGTGAAAAATTTTTCAACTTCTTCCTTAGAACTTTCTGGGATTATAGGCATAAATAAGTTTCATTATCCATTTCCCCATTTTTAAGTTTGCCCATATAATTCTACTTGAAACCGCCTTCCAATCAACAAGAAGTTCATTTTCATGTTTGGTGTTGAATGTTATTGCTATTCCTTCCTTTCCTTGATCATTATTGCCTGAAAATAG
Organism: Typopeltis vanoorti; assembly: GCF_054136105.1. NCBI lineage: Eukaryota > Metazoa > Arthropoda > Arachnida > Uropygi > Thelyphonidae > Typopeltis > Typopeltis vanoorti. The sequence continues at coordinate 119,627,026 of NC_143559.1, forward strand.
CATCCTATATTATTTAGATGATCTCCTGTTTTTACTTCTGTCTCAGTAATGCCAATTATGTCCACGTGGTACACTCTAGGATATGACCTACAGAAATCTGGGTATAGTGCATACAGTATTACTGAGTTTCTGCACCTCATTACTTATTGGGTAATGTTCATTAGTTTCCTGATAGTATTATGTTATTAGCTTCAGAGTAGTAAAAAGAATGCACTTTGTAACATTTGTTTTCAATTACATTCTTGCTTCACGTAACAATCCAAATATCATGCGCTCACTCTGAAGATGTAATGAAATGCACATTGTGAAATATGTGTTTTCATATTAAATACTTTATATAAAAAGAGATATTTTATCTTAGGTTATGAGGTTATAAAGTTAATCCTAATATAATTATAAGATTATATTAACAATATAATCAAAGCAAATTAACAAGACTTGCTTAGAAGCAGTTGAGTTCACAAAAAACAATTCCAAATTTTTTACACAAATGAAATTTCAAATCTCAATGGTTATATTTCTTGTACAAACTTCCAAGACTATATACACAGAGACATCATAATAACATAATACTTCCACAATAAATCACAATTATCCAGTTAAAAAAAAAATAATAATAATAATAATCGATAAAGTACATTCAGAGTTTTACTTGACACTTAAGCATTTTTAATGCATCAAAAGTATATATACTCCACACCAAAAAATGATCACTGAGATACTTATTGAAATGATTTCTTTTCCACACATGTGCAATAATGGCTTTGATGTTAGTGTATTTATGTCAGTTAACTGTGCATTTTTTTTTTTTTTTAAATCTTTTCTAGATGGTTTGCCTTTGTTGTAGGATGAAAAACTGTCCTAGGACATTTTAACATAGCAGAGATGGGATACGACAAGTGATAAACAATAATACTCAAAAACAATTGCAATCACATACATGAATGTCTAATTGTTGTTTAGCATCTCTCAAGTATATTTTATGTAATTTCTAATCCTCAGAAATCAGACTACAGAGACTGCAAAATTAATTAGTTTAAGTAAACTTATATTTTACCATGGATAAATCAGTCTCTTACATGATTTATTAAAGCAGACTGTCTCATCTTGAACAATATATATTAGGATTTACTCGGTTAAACGACATGATATTTGATTTAATTTAAATGACTAAAACACCGAGAATAATAAAGAATAAGGCTTAATGGAGACACTACTAGTTTCGTTGGTAAACCAACTTCTTCAGGTGTCAAAGTACAAAGAATTATACACAATAATCCGACAGAAACATTACATAATAACAACAGCAGATCTACTAGAAACTGTAGTACAGTTTAAATTGGAGTCCATGCTACAGTTCCAGCTGTATGTTCATGTGTGTGTGTGATCGAGAGAACGCCAGCACCGGATAGCAGAGCTGTGCGAATCAGGTAAACTGTAGCTAAGGCTGCTATTCATGTGGGTTGAATCAAGGATAATTTCTTTAGACTCAAGAATATGTCTTTCAAGTTCATCATAACATTTGTGAATATTAGAAGTTTGAGACCAGTCTATTTGATGCTGGCAGCCTTCATCAGAGTTTATAGAGAACAAGATGTGGCTGGCGAGAGTGCTGGCTCGGATTCTGTTATATGAAATGTCTCTTTTGTGCTCTAAATTCTGACTGATAAATCTATCCTTCCCGACAAAGATTCTATAAATTTTTTGTATCAAGTGAACCAAAATTTATTGATCTTGAAGACAGTTCAAAAAGTAAACAGAAAGATGACGTGATCTTCACACCAGTTCCAGCAATGGGGCAACAACAACCTAGTCACTTTCAGTGCTCCCAAAAGTTTTCCTGTTTTCTCAAAAAGTTTAATTCTTCTCCTTTTACTTTTGATGATGCTCAACTTAACAGTCAAGACCAATCTTTCTTCTTGAAATGACTCCCACCACTACTAATCTTTCCTGGCATAATCATATCAGTTCTGTAACATCTTCAGCTTCAAGGAAACTTAGCATACTTTTTTTGTTCAAGACATTACTTCTCTCTGCCCAGTTTCTTATTCTAGCTGATTGATGACCCTTCTCTTACAGATGTTCTTCAGCCAATGACTCATAGATGGTCAGTTTCACACTGTATCTCTTCTACAGGTATTTCCAATGGTCACTATTCAGCAGAACTAGCATCCATTATATCCTTTTTTTTCTGCTAAACCAATGGGAATACAAGTAGCAGCTGTCTAACATTCTTTTACAGATGTGCTGCAGACCCACTGAACCTGTTACTCCCAGTCTTTTATTCCACCTACCCATATTCCGTGGAATAGTCTTCCCACAAAATATTTCCCAAGGACTACAAATCTCCAGCTCTTCAAGAAGAATATCAACAGATTACTTCTTTGCTCTTGATCCCAGCCTGTACAGCATTTATTTGCTATAGGTCCTTGTGACTTTTCATGTGTGGGAGTAATATATGTGTGTGGTCTTTGATGTGTGGGACTGACACACACACAGTGTATATAAAACATTCTGGCACTTATATTTAGTTGCAATCCATCCATGATAACATTATTCCTGCTAGCCATACAAGGTTTCTACAGTGAGAGTTAAAAGCATTACTAAATATTTAATTTACTAGTTAGCTATTTGCCTTGTTATTTATTAATTAGCATTGATTACACACATAAAAACAATCTGTCATAGGTTCTGCAACTACTTATGTGTTGGAATGATAAGAAAAAGTTGAATGAATTTTTAACAATTTTTTGGTTATACGTGTATTCTCTTTCTCTTGATGTCTCATTCATAATTTCAAAGACTTAATGAAGAGAAGTGAAACACAAAAATTGTTTTAACACGATTAACAGATTTCTAATCATACATGAAAAAAATATCAACCTTGGAAACAAACTGTCATTAATATCTTAAACTGACAACAATACATACTCACATACATTCTTCATCAGCCATTTTCTGTCTGCTGCATGATGAAGGCCTCTGCCCAGAGTTTTACCAATTCTATTCTATCTTGAGCTTTTTCAGGGCCACTTAGTTCCAAATATCTCTTTAATTTCCTCCTCCCCTCAAAGTCTCGTTGGTCTTCCTATAGCAACCTTTTCCATTCAGATATCATTTTTGTTCATATTTGAATGTTACTTCTTGTAATCAATATTCAATTGCAAGCAATATTCTCGGATCTCACAGCCATCTACGATCGTGTCTGGAGACAAAAATTAATAAAAATTGCATGCGATACAGGAATAAGGCAGAATGCATTAATTTGGATTTGAGATTTCATGAAAGGAAGAAAAATGAAAGTAAAAGGTAATGGAATTTATTCCAACATGTATCGAACTTGGGCTGGAGTCCCACGAGGTTCTGTTTTAAGCTCACTCCTATTTCTCATCTATATAAACAATATCCATCCTCACCTAATAAATGGCACAAAAATAGCATGCTATGCAGATGATATAGCAATCTGGCACACAATCAGTAATCCTCTACAATCTGAAAAAGTCCTAAATAATTCAGTAAAAGACTTAGAAAAATGGGCAAAGGAAAATGGATTTTTTTACAAACTGAGCATCTTCTCTACTGATAGAAAAAATAGACAATTACAACCCCGAAATAAAAATATATACAGTAAATCCTCGATATAACGGACAAAATTTCTGGTCCATATGTCACATGTGAAAATTAACAGGGTGTTAATTTTAAAATGCTTTTAACCAAGATTTGCTTATAATTAAATTAACAGGTTTTTTTTTTGTTATTAATTTCCTGTTTTTTTTTTAACAAATTTTGGTGAATAGGCCATCATATGTTGGAAAAACACTGTAGTAATTTAGCTAACATAAACGAGTCACCACTAATAAAACATGTTCGGCAAATGATTAGGAAGTGATCACACCAATCGCACTGTAATTGATTCTTTTGTCGCGTGATGCGACTTTCTATGGCAATTTTATTACACACATTTTCGTAATTTTAGGGAGTTAATTATAAAAACATTACAGAAGGAATAACCATCTACATTGACTCAAAATCTGCACTTGAGGCATTAAAAAATGGAAAACCAAATCTCATACAGGAAATTCATGAACTACTAACTACCTTAAATTCAAAAAATAAGAACTGCACAATGCAATGGATGCAATACCAGCCCATGTAAATATTGAAGGCAATGAAAGAGCAGACAGACTAGCCAAAAATTACACCCACCATCACTAACTGATGCTAACGCTGTCGCCAAAATAAGATTGGTAAAACAAACTATCAAGAAGAAGAATGAAATCAGTGAAATTAATGAAAATAGAGAAATAACTAGAGTCATCACCAGACTAAGGACGCAATATTTTAAAGGCAAGAAAATTCAGCCAGACACTAGTAGGAGCTATGAAACATGCAAAAACTGTCCAGGAGTTGAACTAACACCTGTCTATATTTATTCTTGTCCAGCAATTGCTGCTGTTCTACAGAAAATTGACAATAATTCTAGAGAAAAGCTTTAATGCACCAAAGTTCAACAGATTGCCAAAGCAGATCTACAGATCCACGGTCATATCTAGAAGCTCTTCAATGGACTCGACAACAACAATTACAACTTCTTGTAATATGACCTGACCAATGGCACTTGGATCTTTTAATGGCTGTCACAATCTTTCTCACCCTAGTCTGAGCTCGGACCCAAGTATGCACTTTCTATCTTAAATGGTAATATTAAGCAGTGATTTTTCCATTTTTCCCTGGGTAGTCTAACTTGTCAGTCAGTTTTTAATCAAAGTTCATTCTTATGCCATAATCATAAGAATACAATTGTCAGGTATTTTTCTTTTAAGACAGATTGGGATGTTCCCTTTGACTGTTTGTTTTCCAACCAAATTGAAATTAACTTCATCCTCACAGTCTCTTTCTAGTGTGATATGTTGTGACATTAATATATTCCTGTCTGTCTAAGACAGACAGGAATGTATTAATTTCCTCTCTTTTTCACACACTATATAAATAATCTAATTTGACCAATTAAAACTATTATTCCCTTCCTCTCTCCACACACACACACACAAAAAAAATATACCTAGGAAAAAAATATTTACCAAAAAATGTACAAGTTAACAAACATACCTTAATAAGTTTATTTAAAAAGGGATAATGTTCTTGGTTCATTAAATCTTCAGTTCTCCAATGCTTTCTTAGAAATTTTCCTTTTATGACTTCCTATAAATAAAAAAGTGTTGAATGTTAAATTTTCATAAGGTTACAACATTTATAGCATAAAATTGTATAAATAATTTAATCAATAATCTCTTGAAATCACATTCTTCCATGCATTTTTGATTCATAAACAATGTAATTTCAAACATTTCGAAAATGACAGCAAAATTCACAACACATGCAGAATAAAGGATGTAACAAAAGTCTATTTTCATAGAGATATGCAATATAAGGTATATCACAAATTTGACAATAGTTTAAAAAAAAAACTGATCTAAGATTCTATTTTACTAAATTTTCATAGTTTAATACTCATTAAAGATTTATCATTTAACATTCATTAAAGAACCTCAGGGAGCAAAGAAATGCTTGTTATGAAAGTTTGCTATAGTGAATTTCCTTTAGAATAACATCAGGACTTTTTGGTTGTCTGTTAGCTTGGTTGTGTGGGCTTGCTATATGCAATGTAAATAAAACAAAAATCCAATATTGCACCACTCAAACATCAGCATGGATCCCCAAAACTTGACTACTGTTGTGAACCATTAGTGTTATTACATAATAAAACATAGCTTGCTAAAGACATAAAAAAGCACCATAATCAGAAAACAGTAAAAGTACTTCCTTTCATGTTTTTCCCTTTTATTTTCATCATAAACCACATTAAATCATCATCAAATTCTCAATGAGGACACAGGATACTGGGAAAGTACTACAAAATACATCACTCCTGTCTTCCTACCAACAACTTTTCTCCAATTAGTTATATTTGTCATGAGTTCAATATTATCAGATCTTATATATTTGAATCTTCTAAGGCACTTCTAATTACATCAATTCACCTAGATCTTAGTTTCCCTGGGTCTTTTCCTGACATCCTAACTGTTTTGATTGACTGTTTTGTCTAACTTTTCTATTCTGGTTATGCGACCAAAGCTCTCATTACTGAATGCTAATGTTAAATTCCTTTCTAATATGCACACTCTTAATTTGATTCTATCATATTAATGCCATCTATCCACCCCTCCTAATTTTTCTCAGATCCATAAGTTAAAATTGGTTTGAACATTGTCTTGCATACTGCTAGTTTAGTGTTTAGATATTTTCTCTTATTCCATATAAATTTATTCAACTGGGTACTTACCATACCAACTTTGCTTATTTGGTTGTCTATTACCATATTTTATTTGCATCTTCATTAAAAATTGTACCTAAATAGATTAAATATTTTGCTTGTTCTTTTCTCCATTAAGAATGCAGTTGAGGTTTTCCCATGTTACCCCTTATTTCACCGTTTATCTTTTTTTTTTTTTTTTTACATTATTTTTTAAATCTCAAACCATCTTTCAAAAGAGAGTCAAAGTAATAAATACAACTTTTTTTTTTTTTTAATGTGAATTTTGCCATTATCTAAAGGTAGACAATTCAGGAATTGTGTTAGAGACCAAACATACAACTTTTCAAGCCTTTTCACATCACAAATAACTCAAGTGGTGACAAAAATCATCTACTATCCACAAACAGTCAAGAACATCAAATATGATATTATTTCTTCTTCAACCATGAACCAATCCACTGCTGGACAAATGTTCTCTCCCCTCGACACACTCCTCAATTTTTTCAAAAATCCTCATAATCTCATCTTTGATGATGATTTAATGTGGTTTATGATGAAAATAAAAGGGAAAAACATGAAAGGAAGCACTTTTACTGTTTTCTGATTATGGTGCTTTTTATGTGCCATTTAGGCCCATTTTATATTGTTATATCTTGCAATAAGTCCAAGTTCTCTCCACTATAAATGTATAACGTATTAGATAATGCCATGCATATTGTTCTTGATCTTATCAAATGAGAAATATCCATTCTAAGTATCATAATCATGTATATTCCTTTCCATTTCTCTGGGTAACTCTCAATTTGTGAACAATCATCAAATTTCTGACATACACCCTCAAGGAGTGGGTGTACTGGATATCATGGAACCACATGAAAAACTTACATTATTACTAACTTCCTATCTACAATTTTCCTCCAAATCAATCTGTTACCTGTCAAGACTCCAACATTATCAGATCTTATATTTCTATCCTCTAAGGCACTTTTTACTGTATCAATCTGCCTATATCTTGGTATTTTTCCTGCCAACCTGGCAGAGAACACTTCTTTTGCTAATCTTTCCTCCATATTCATTTAAGTGACCATACCAATAGAGATTAGCTCTGTTAACATATTCCTGGATGCTAACAATTTCTTCCTAATATCGTTATTTTTAATGTGATTGAAATTGATGCCATCTGTTCACACCCCTAATCTTTCTCAGGACTCACATATCTCCAGTCTCTAGTCTTTGGTCAAGTGTTTTATTTCTAACCCAGCTCTCAGATCCATAAGTTAAAATTGGTTTGAAAACTGTCTTGTATACAGATAATTTAGTATTTTGACTAATTTCTCTCTTATTCCATATAAATTTATTCAGTTAACTTCCTACCATACCAGCTTTGTTGATTCTGTTGTCTATTTCTATATTTAATTTACCATCTTCACTAGAAATCGTGCCTAAGTAGCTGAAATATTTTACTTGTCTATAGGTTCTCCATTCAAAATGCAGCTGATATTTTCAATGCTTCTGCCTATTTTCATTGTCTTTGTCTTGTCACTGCTGACCTCCATACCATATCCATTACAACAGTTATTCAATTTAGTCAAGGAATCTTGCAAACCTATAGCAGATTTATTTATTTTGGGGTGCTTAAGGGTCAAAGCTGTATAACTGAGAGGAGACCTCTCAGTTATACAGCTTTGAGGTGTATTTTGGGGTGCTTAAGGGTCAAAGCTGTATAACTGAGAGGAGCCTTCCACATAGCTTTTAAAGGAATGCAGAGAATAAAAGGGCTTCTGACCTAATGTCCAATCCTCACCTTCTCGTAGTGCACCCTGTTGCGTATCTACTTGGATACTGAACGAACGAGGATGGGCTGGCAATCTGGGATTTAGCCGACCAAATTGTATTCTTACTGGTTAAACCAAAATAAAAAATGATGGTACAACATGACAAAATTTCATGACAGTTGGGGCGTTGCCCAGTTAAACAAGGCCTCCATTGTTTTCGCCACGGAAATAGGGTGAACAGCGAAAAGTCAGCTACTGGAACAAATCTGAAAACAAACCCCAACTCAACATCACCAGAGTTAAAGATTGGTACTATCAACATTAGAAGCCTGAATGGCAAAGAAATGGAGCTAGCTGAGGAATTAGATAAGTATCAGATCGACATAATAGGGGTGACTGAAACAAAAAAGACAAAAACCGGTGAGATCATTTTTAACAATAAATACAAAATGTTATATTCAGACAATGACAATCAAGGAAAAGAAGGAGTAGCCATAGTATTCAACATAAAATATGAGGCTAATCTTCTTGAATGGCAAGCAATATCAAGTAGAGTGATGTGGGCAAATATGAGAATGGGGAACTGGACAATGACTTATTTGCGACTATGGTCCTACAGAAGGTTCTACTAAGGTAGAAGTGGAGAAATTTTTTGAGGCTTTAGAAAAAGCAACTGACACAATGTAAAAGGAAAAGTTGGTCCTTGTTGAGGATCTAAATAGCAGAATAGGAAATGATTGTGAGATATACAAAAATATTTTGGGAAAATTTGGAGAAAAGAGCAAAGCTAATAATAATGGCAAATATCTGTTGGATTTCAGCTCAGGACATGGACTGGTTATTACTAACACCATGTTCCAACATAAAAATGTGCACAAATTCACATGGAGAGAAGAGACAAGGAATAAGAAAAGTCCCATTGACTATGTTATTGTTGATAGTGATGTTTTCTCCCTGGTGCAGGACACTAGAGTGTACAGAGGATTTGAAATTGGAAGTGATCACTATTTAGTCTTGAACAGAATAAAATTGAATTTCATATTGAAAAGAATAACATGTAAGAAAGTTTTAATGCGAATAAAAGTTGAGCAGCTCTCAGATGTGAACTGTAGACTAAAATACACAAAGATTATTGAAGAAAAAATGAAAGAGTTTGAGAACAGGAATCTAACCTTGGAGATTCAGTGGCAAACTCTAAAGAAAACATTGATTGATTCTGCCAGAGAGGCATGTGGTGAGGTTGTCTGCAAGGATAAAAAAATCAGAACACCCTGGTGGACACAGGAAGTTAAAGAGGCAGTGAAAGAAAAGAAGAAAGTATATCAAAAGTTCCTGTCAAATATGTCAGCTTGTACTCTTAGAGAATATAGAGACAAATGTAAGAAATCGAAATACTGTATAAAGCTAGCTAAACAAAAGTCATGGGAGGACTTTGGCAAGAATATAGAAAATAAATATCAAGAAGGTGGCAAATTATTCTGGAGGTTGTTGAAGAAGCTTAGAAATGGAGGAAAGGGTGCTGTAAAAGGAGTTAGAGATAATAAAGGTGACATGAAAACTGGAGAAAAAGATATCCTTGAAGTATGGAGTAATTACTTCTAAAAATTACTAAATGAAACAAAGAGGGATAGCACAGTGGTAAAAAGACTCAGCAGGCATGCAGTCAGAAATATATATCCATACTTGAAGTAGAAAAAGCCATCAAAGGCTTGAAATGTGGAAAGGCAGCAGGAGTAGATGATATTCAACCAGAAATGCTGAAGTACGGTGGTATAAGAGTATTACAGTGGCTGCACTGCATAATTCAGAAAGCCTGGACAGAGGGACAAATTCCCGATGGTTGGAGTAGAGCTCTTATAGTACTCATATATAAAAAGGGAAATTAAACTGAATGTGAGAATTACAGAGGTATTTCCCTACTGAGTGTTCCTGGCAAGATCTATGCAAGTATACTTGAGAAACGGTTGAGAAGAATTGTGGAAGAAAAGTTTGGTGAAGAACAAGCTGGATTCAGTCCAAATAGAGGCTGTCAGGATCAGATCTTCACTTTACGACAAATAGTCACGAAAGCTTGGGAATATAACAAAGATATGTATTTAAGTTTTGTTGATTTGGAAAAGGCATATGACAAGGTGCCAAGAGAGAAGCTATTCAATACGCTGCAGTTACATGGTGTCAATGGGACATTATATCAAGCAATATTTAGTCTTTATTTGAGTTGTAAGTCGGCAGTTAGAATTGAAGGAAGTACAGGAAGATGGTTTAATGTTAAATCTGGTGTGAGACAAGGATGTACATTATCCCCTCTGTTATTCATTATCTATATGGATCACATTATGAAGGAAAGTGGTATTAAATATGATATCAAAATTGGAGATGTTAATATCAGCTCTTTGCTTTATGTGGATGATGTTATACTTCTAAATAAATCCACTACAAGTCCACATGATTCTCTGACTAAATTGAATAGCTGTTGTAATAGATATGGTATGAAGGTCAGCAATAAAAAGACAGAGACAATGAAAATAGGCCGAATCACTAAAAATGTCAACTGTGTTGTGAACTGGGAACCTGTGGAACAAGTAAAACATTTCAGCTACTTAGGCTCAATTTTTACTGAAGATGGTAAATTAAATATAGAAATAGAGAACAGAATCAGCACAGCTGGTATGGTGGGAAGTCAATTGAATAAATTCATATGGAATAAGAGAGAAATTGGTCGGAACACTAAATTAGCTGTATACAAGACAGTGTTCAAACCAGTTTTAACTTATGGATCTGAGAGCTGGGTCAGAAGTAAAACACTTGACCAAAGACTAGAGATCGCAGATATGAGAGTCCTGAGAAAGATTAGAGGCGTGAGCAGATGGCATCAATGGCAATATCATGTTAAAAACGAGGATATTAGGAAAGAACTTGACATTGTAACATCCAGGAATGCCTTACCAGAGCTAATCTCAGGTGGTATGGTCACTTAAACAGAATGGGCAAGGAAAGATTAGCAAAACAAGTGTTCTCTGCCAGGTTGGCAGCAAAACGAACCAGAGGAAGACCAAGATATAGGTGGATTGATACGGTACAAAGTGCCTTAGACGATAGAAATATAAGATCTGATAATTTTGGAGTCTTGACAAGTAACAGACTGATTTGGAGGAAAATTGTATATAGGAAGTTAGTAACGATGTAATTTTTTTCATGTAGTACTATCATATCCTGTACACCCCTTGAGGGTACATGACAGGAATTTGATGATGATGACATCATTCACATAAAGCAAAGAGCCGACATTAACATCTCAAATTTTGATATCAGGTTTAATATGACTTTCTTTCATAATGTGATCCATATAATGAATAACAGAGTGGATAATGCTTGTCTGACACCAGATTTAACATTAAACCATCTTACTGTACTTTCTTCAATTCTAACTGCTGACTTATAACTCAAATAATGCCTACAACTCTAGTCTTTATTTGAGTACAACTGTAGCATTTTGAATAACTTTCCTCTTGGAACTTTGCCATATGCCTTTTCCAGATCTACACATCTTTGTTATATTCCGACAATTTCTGAACTATTTGTAAAGTGAAAATCTGATCCTGATAGCCTTTATTTGGCCTGAATCCAGCTTGTTCTTCACCAAACTTCCCTTCCACAATCCTTCACAACCGTTTCTCAAATATGCTTACATTAATCTTACCAGGAACACTCAGTAGAGAAATACCTCTGTAATTCTCACATTTAGTTTTATTTTCCTTTTTATACATGGGTGCAATGAGAGCTCTACTCCAATCATCTGGAATTTGTCCCTCTGAACTATGCAGTGCAGCCACTGTAAGACTTTTACATTCCACATTTCAGTATTTCTGGTCGAATATCATCTACTCCAGCTACCTTTCCACATCTCAGGCTTTTGATAGCTTTTTCTACATCAAGTATAGATATGTATTCCTGATTGCATGCCTGGTCAGTGTTTTTTTTTTTTTTTTTTTTTTTTTTTTTATTGCTGTGCTGTCATTACTGTTTCACTTAGCAATTTTTCGAATTAATTACTCCATATATCAAGGATATCTTTTTCTATAGTTTTCATGTTACCTTTATCATTTCTAATTCCTTTTAACCCATTTGATCCGAAGAATTTTTTTTTTTTAAAAAAAAGGCAATTTTTTACGTATTATTTAGTTGAAAAATTGTCAAAATGCTACACTATACTGACAGTTAAAAAAAATGAAGTATAATTTAAAAAATATATATATGTGTACTCATATGAGTACAATGGGCAGATCAGGTATCAAAATTAACAAACTGCTTAGCAGAGTGATGCCCAAAATACTTGATCATGGCTTCATCGATTGAGAGAAGTTTGTTGAATATGCCAAACTGTTGAAAATTTTATTTAGTTTATCCATTAGAGGTCTTATTTTATACATTTTATCGTTTTTATCTATTTGTGAATTATTGGCCAAATGTAGATATTTCTTGATTTCTTGAAAACGGTTCCTTGATATACTGTTGGCCACTGGGGGAACCAGGAGATCCTCATCTAAACTCTAATAGTGATGCTCTCTTGGCAACCTGTGGTATCCACTCAAAAGTAGAATTGCGATAAATACCTTGATGTCTTCTTCAGTTACTTGAAATACATGATTATTGTTCTGTATAGCATACAAATTGGTCTGTTCAATAATAATGGTAATAATTTCTTTATCAATAAATCTTTCAAATATTTCAACTCAAGCTAAAAAAAAACTCAAGTTTTTGTTTAGCTAGTTTTACAGTGTTTAGCTTTCTTACATTTGTTTCTGTATTCTGTAAGAGTAAAAGCTGACTTATTTGCCAGGAACTTTTGATGTGCTTTCTTCTTTTCCTTCACTGCCTCTTTAACTTTGTGTGTCCACCATGGAGTTTTGATTTTTTTATCCTTGCACACAACCTCACCACATGCCTCTCTGGCAGAATCAATCAATGTTTTCTTCAGAGTTTGCCACCGAATCTCCAAGGTTTGATTCCTGTTCTCAAACTCTTTCATTTTTTCTTGGATAATGTTTGTGTATTTTAGTCTACAGTTCACATCTGAGAGCTGCTCAACTTTTATTTGCTTTAAAACTTTCTAACATGTTCTTCTTTTCAATATGAAATTCAATTTTATCCTCCTCAAGACTAAATGGTGATCACTTCCAATTTCAAATCATCTGTATGTCCTGCACCAAGGAGAAAACATCACCATAGTCAATGAAACTTTTCTTATTCCTTGCCTCTTCTCTCCATGTGAATTTGTGCACATTTTATGTTGGAACATTGTGTTAGTAATAACAAGTGAATGTTCTGAGAGCAGAAATCCAACAGGTATTTGCCATTATTATTAGCTTTGCTCTTTTTTCGAAATTTTCCCAAAATATTTTTGCATGTCTGACAATCATTTCCTACTCTGCTATTTAGATCCCCAACAAGGACCAACTTTTCATTTTTCATTGTGTCGGTTGCTTTCCCCAAAGTCTCAAAAACGTCCTCCACTTCTACCTTAGTAGAACCCTCAGTGGGATAATAAGCACAAATAAGTCTCATTGTCCACTTCCTCATTCTGATATTTGCCCACATCACTCTACTTGATATTGCTTGCCATTCAAGAAGATTAGCTTCATATTTAGTGTTGAATACTATGCCTGTTCCTTCTTTTCCTTGACTGTGTGAATCATGATAGTTACATTGCCTGTATATAACATTTTTTATTTATTGCACAGAAAGATCTCACTAGTTTTTGTCTTTCTGCCAACCCTATTATGTTGATCTGGTATTTATTCAATTCCTCAGCTAGCTCCATTTCTTTACCATTCAGGTTTCTTATGTTGATAGTACCGATCTTGAACTCTTGTGATGTTGATTTGGGGTGGATTTTAGGATTTGCTCCAGTAGCTGACTTTTCACTGTTTGTCCTGGTGAAAACAACGGTGGCCTTGTTTAACTGGCGATGCTCCAGCCGGGATGAAATACTGCCATGTTGTACCATCATAAAGTGATGGTACAACATTATGGTACAACTGATTTTGAATGAAAAATGTTTTCTTGTTAATTTTGTCAAGCAGTATGCTTTTCATGAGTAATGTCATGCTCAGCTTGTAATCTTTTCATTCCAAAATGATCTACAGTATTATTTACTGTCTTTAATTATTGAAATCCTAATTTAAAAAAAATATGAAATAGCTATGTACATTACATATCCTCTATATCACAGCTAATCAATATGGGTTCAGATCTTGATTTAAATACAGAAAAAGCGTTACTGGAGTTTATAGTGAGATAAATAAAGGAATGTACACAGCAGCCATTTTTTTTTCATATATCTATAGCTTCCAGTGTGTGCATCTGAAAATACCCTAAAATGTCCATATCTAGACCTGAAAATGTCTAGATATGGCATTAAAGGAGTTACTAATGATTGGTTAAAATCCTACTTGAATAATAGAAAACAATATATCAACTATGATACCTTCAGTAGCACAACAAAAATAATAAATATGGAGTCTTGCAAGGATCAGTGCTAGAACACAACATATTTTAAGTTTATGTTAATGTACTGTGTGAGTACAAATGTTTTGGTATAATGATATCGTTCACTGATGACACAGCATTAATACACACTGAAACGTCCCTTGAGGATAAAATGGAACCATGATAAGTTGAAACTAAATAAGTGGTTTAGTAGTAATGAATTAATATTAATACCAATAAAACGAAATATATATGCTTCATATATAACAGATAAGCTAGATCACAATATAACTATAAAATGGCATGAAATGAAATATAATGATTCAAAAGAAAGATTTCGGTATTGCGACCACATGTTTATTAAGATAAATAAAGATAAACAAACCCGACAAGTTTTGTATGTCGTTCAACTTACATCTTCAGGGGTTAAAGGTAACTAAATGTTTCAACACAAGAAATGAGAAATTACTCAAAATAGTCCATTAGATGTTGTTATGGTAGTCTAACTGTTCATCAAATAAAAAATCCGAATGCAGAATTGATACATACGTTAATGCATGCTATGTCTGAACAATGCTGGATATTGTCACGTTCACTCTCTCTGAAGTCTAACTTAGGTATATTTTATATGAAAGCTGACCAAACTTGGTGTAGAATTAGCCCCTTGTTTTTGTTGCATTGCACTGGAATTCTAAGCATATTTGCAGCTTCCTTAAATTTCCTTGTGAAACAGTTTTTTTTTAATATAAGACATGTTCATTTTATGCCAAAGTACATTATGTCCAGTGGAAGTTGTGTGGGATGCTAGGCCTGATTTGTGTTCTCTCCTTTTTTGTACGTCTTTTTGATATTCGTTCATATGAATTTCCTCTGATATTCCCGTCTGGCCTACAAAACAGATGCCACAGGAACAGTAAATTTTATAGACACCTGGTTTTTTTAATGGGCGATGTGGAGATTTTGGAGGATGTAGAAATCTTAATATTTTTTCTAGCAGTAGAAAAGTTACTTTAATGTTATGCTTGTATAGTAATTTGTCCATAACATTCTTGATGTATGGAAGCGTAATTGCGTTCTTGAAATCTTGCTTTTGTGAGATGCTTGTAGGAGGTGTGTTGAGGATTTTCTTGATTGTCTTAGGTTCAAAACCATTTTTTTTGAGGATCTGTGTTAAATAATATAATTCTTCATTTCGCTTTTCTTCTGTGCTGGAAATATTGTAAGCTCTATCCCTCAAAGTTTTTATTAAACCTATTTTTTAACATTGGGTGGTGGTGTGAGGCAGCATTAAGAAATCTTCCTGTTGGTGGGTTTTCTATAAATGGAGAAAGATAATGTTTTCTTTTTCATTGATTTCTATTAGTGTATCAAGGAAAGGTACATTTTTTATCTTCTTCCTGTTCCAAAGTGAATTTTATGTTGTGAAGATTATTAAGATAATCTTTAAAAGCAGTAAGCTCCTCTGTTGCTCCTGGCCATATCATGAAAATATTGTCTACATAACGAAGCCAAATTTTCGGTTTTTTATGATAGTTGTTTAATGCATTATTTTCAAAATTTTCCATATATAGGTTGGCTAAAGTTGCACAGAGGGGGGGGGGGGGTGCCAATTGCCAGTTCTTCTTTTTGTTCCCAAAATTTGTCTTGATACATGAAAAACGTATTTTTTATGCAATGTTTATATAGTTCTACAATGTCTGGTGGAAAAAGATCTTCAAGGAGATTCACTGTTTCATTTCTGGGAACATTTGTAAAAAGGCTGAACTACATCCAAACACTAGCCAAGATGTCTGAAGGTTCTATGTATATATTCTTTACCTTCTCAATGAAATGTACACTGTTCTTAATGAATGATGTTGTTTTTCCTATATGTGGTAAAATCATGTTAGTGAGGTGTTTTGCCAAATTTGAGGTTGGAGAGTCTCTTCCATCCACTATTGGTCTTAAAGGAGTATCTTTCTCATGTATTTTTGGTACTCCATATATTGTATAGATTGTGAGACATACAAAAATATTTTGGGAAAATTTGGAGAAAAGAGCAAAGGTAATAATAATGGCAAATATCTGTTGGATTTCTGCTCAGGACATGGACTGGTTATTACTAACACCATGTTCCAACATAAAAATGTGCACAAATTCACATGGAGAGAAGATGCTAGGAATAAGAAAAGTCTCATTGACTATGTTATTATTGATAGTGATGTTTTCTCCCTGGTGCAGGACACCAGAGTGTACAGAGGATTTGAAATTGGAAGTGATCACTATTTAGTCTTGAGCAGGATAAAATTGAATTTCATATTGAAAAGAATAACATGTAAGAAAGTTTTAAAGCGAATAAAAGTTGAGCAGCTCTCAGATGTGAGCTATAGACTAAAATACACAAAGATTATTGAAGGAAAAATTAAAGAGTTTGAGAACAGGAATCAAACCTTGGAGATTCAGTGGCAAACTCTGAAGAAAACATTGATTGATTCTGCCAGAGAGGCATGTGGTGAGGTTGTTTGTAAGGATAAAAAAATCAGAACTCCTTGGTGGACACAGGAGGTTAAAGAGGCAGTGAAGGAAAAGAAGAAAGCATACCAAAAGTTCCTGTCAAATAAGTCAGCTTGTGCTCTTAGAGAATATAGAGACAAATGCAAGAATGCTAAACACTCTGTAAAACTAGCTAAACAAAAGTCATGGGAGGACTTTGGCAAGAATATAGAAAATAAGTATCAAGAAGGTGGCAAAATATTCTGGAGGTTGTTGAAGAAGCTTAAGAATGGAGGAAAGAGTGCTATAAAAGGAATTAGAGATGATAAAGGTGACATGAAAACAGGAGAAAAAGATATCCTTGAAGTATGGAGTAATTACTTTGAAAAACTGCTAAATGAAACAAGCAGTGATAACAGCACAGTGGTAAAAAACACTGACCAGGCATGCAGTCAGGAATACATATCCATACTTGAAGTAGAAAAAGCCATCAAAGGCATGAAATGTGGAAAGGCAGCAGGAGTAGATGATATTCGACCAGAAATGCTGAAGTATGGTGGTATAAGAGTCTTACAGTGGCTGCACTGCATAGTTCAGAAAGCCTGGACAGAGGGACGAATTCCCGATGATTGGAGTAGAGCTCTCATAGTACCCATATATAAAAAGGGAAATAAAACTGCATGTGAGAATTACAGAGGTATTTCCCTACTTAGTGTTCCTGGCAAGATCTATGCAAGTATACTTGAGAAACGGTTGAGAAGAATTGTGGAAGAAAAGCTTGGTGAAGAACAAGCTGGATTCAGGCCAAATAGAGGCTGTCAGGATCAGATCTTCACTTTACGACAAATAGTCGAGAAAGCATGGGAATATAACAGAGATCTGTATTTAAGTTTTGTCGATCTGGAAAAGGCATATGACAAGGTGCCAAGAGAGAAGCTATTCAATACGCTGCAGTTATATGGTGTCAGTGGGACATTATATCAAGCAATACTTAGTCTTTATTTGAGTTCTAAGTCAGCAGTTCGAATTGAAGGAAGTACAGGAAGATGGTTTAATGTTAAATCTGGTGTGAGACAAGGATGTACATTATCCCCTCTGTTATTCATTATCTATATGGATCACATTATGAAGGAAAGTGGTATTAAACATGATATCAAAATTGGAGATGTTAATGTCAGCTCTTTGCTTTATGCGGATGATGTTATACTTCTAAATAAATCCGCTACAAGTCTGCAAGATTCTCTGACTAAATTGAATAGCTCTTGTAATAGATATGGTATGAAGGTCAGCAATAAAAAGACAAAGACAATGAAAATAGGCAGAATCATTGAAAATGTCAACTGTGTTGTGAATGGAGAACCTGTGGAACAAATAAAACATTTCAGCTATTTAGGCACGATTTTTACTGAAGATGGTAAATTAAATATAGAAATAGACAACAGAATCAGCAAAGCTGGTATGGTGGGAAGTCAATTGAATAAATTCATATGGAATAAGAGAGAAATTAGTCGGAACACTAAATTAGCTGTATACAAGACAGTGTTCAAACCAGTTTTAACTTATGGATCTGAGAGCTGGTTCAGAAGTAAAACACTTGACCAAAGACTAGAGACTGCAGATATGAGAGTCCTGAGAAAGATTATAGGCGTGAACAGATGGCATCAATGGCAGTATCATATTAAAAACGAGGATATTAGGAAAGAACTTGACATTGTCAGCATCCAGGAATGCGTTAGCAGAGCTAATCTCAGGTGGTATGGTCACTTAAACAGAATGGGCGAGGAAAGATTAGCAAAACAAGTGTTCTATGCCAGGTTGGCAGGAAAACGACCGAGAGGAAGACCAAGATATAGGTGGATTGATACGGTACAAAGTGCTTTAGACGATAGAAATATAAGATCTGATAATATTGGAGTGTTGACAAGTAACAGACTGATTTGGAGGAAAATTGTAGATAGGAAATTAATAATGATGTAATTTTTTTCATGTAGTACTATCATATCCTGTACACCCCTTGAGGGTACATGGCAGGAATTTGATGATGATGATATATTGTAGGAACTAATGGGTGTTTTGATTGTAGAGTTCTTTTTAGTTCTTCAGTCCATACTGCATTAAACAACTATCATAAAAAAACGAATATTTGGCTTCGTTGTAGACGATATTTTCATCATATGGCAAGGAACAACAGAAGAACTCACTGCTTTTAAAGATTATCTTAATAATCTTCATAACAACATAAAATTCACTTTGGAACAGGAAAAAGATAAAAAAATACCTTTCCTTGAGATACTAATAGAAATAAATGAAAAAGAAAACAGATTATCCTTCTCCATTTATAGAAAATAAATGTTATGTTGGTTCCACCAACAGGAAGATTTCTTAATGCTACCTCACACCACCACCCCATGCAAAAAATAGGTTTTGACGGATAGAGCTTACAATATTTCCAGCACAGAAGAAAAGCGGAATGAAGAATTATATTATTTAACACAGATCCTCAAAAAAAATGTTTTGAACCTAAGACAATCAAGAAAATCCTCAACACACCTCCTACAAGCATCTCACAAAAGCAAGATTTCAAGAACGCAATTACGCTTCCATACATCAAGAATGTTATGGACAAATTACTATACAAGCATAACATTAAAGTAACTTTTCTACTGCTAGAAAAAATATTAAGATTTCTACATCCTCCAAAATCTCCACATCACCCATTAAAAAAACCAGGTGTCTATAAAATTTACTGTTCCTGTGGCATCTGTTTTGTAGGCCAGACAGGAATATCAGAGGAAATTCATATGAACGAATATCAAAAAGACGTACAAAAAAGGAGAGAACACAAATCAGGCCTAGCATCCCACACAACTTCCACTGGACATAATGTACTTTGGCATAAAATGAACATGTCTTATATTAAAAAAAAACTGTTTCACAAGGAAATTTAAGGAAGCTGCAAATATGCTTAGAATTCCAACGCAATGCAACAAAAACCAGGGTCTAATTCTACACCGAGTTTGGTCAGCTTTCATAAAAAAATATACCTGTCTGACCTCGGACAGAGGGAACATGAACGTGACAACATCCAGCATTGTTCAAACATAGCACGCATTAATGTATGTATCGATTCTGCATTCGGATTTTTTAATGAACAGTTAGACTGCCATTACAACATCTAATGGACTATTTTGAGTAATTTCTCACTTCTTGTGTTTAAACTTTTAGTTACCTTTAACCCCTAAAGATGTACGTCAAATGACATACGAAACTTGTTGGGTTTGTTTATCTTTATTTATATTAATAAATGTGGTCGCAATACCAAATTCTTTGTTTTGAACTGTTAAACCACAGAATCCTATGCCTACAAAATATAGTGATATCCAAAATTGTAACTGTAACGTAGTCAAAATCAGTCAAGTACTTGGGTCTCCATATCAATGGCAATCTGAAATGGAATTCCCATATCTCATTTTTAACAAATAAGTTGAAGTTCATAATTAACAGAATATATTATGTTAAAACATTTGTAAACGCAGTGTTTTTAAGATGCTTATACTATTCTTAGATAAATTCTTCACTGCAATATGGTATCACCTGCTGGGGTGGAAATTATGACAACAATCTAGTTACAACACACTACCTCAAATGAACTGCCATTTACTTCCTTGTCATCCCAATGTCTTACTCTCTGTGGCTATAATTCATTGGCTATCATCAGCATAACTCTCATTTTCATATATGATTGTTCTCCTTTTCCAACAACACAAAACCTAAAATGATTTCTAAACTGACACCTTATAGGGTGTTAAGCATCCTGGATTTAGACTTTGTACATTCTTATTACATTCATTCTTGTCCCCATTATATTATTGAACATGGTAGCACAACTCACATGTTTGGTGAATAATAAATCCTAACACAAGATAATGAATTACATTATTAACAAAAAGAAGCTATTCATAACATAGAAATACAAACTTACTGGAAATTTATGGATACAAATTAGTAATAACCACAGTTTCTGCTGGGTACAATTTTCCCAACCACAACAGAGATCTTTTCTTATGACAGGCCAAAAATTGTTTTTAAATTCTTCCTCAGTCAGCTATAAAATAAAAAAAAAAAAAAAATGGTTTATTTGCACCTTTATTGGATTTAATAAAAAAAATTATGATAATGGAAAAAAAAAAAAATACACACGGCATTAGACAAAACATGTATGATGAGTATTTAAGCATAGATGCTGGTTTGAGCTCATCTTTAGCTATAATGAAATGAAAACAGCACAATGAAATAATTAAAACGGTTTAATAGTTCCATAAATGTTAGACTAGAAGCCTAGAAAGTTCTAAGAGGGGGCATCCTATATGGATGCTGGTAGCTAGCCTTGGATGTTTATTAGTTTCCCAAATCTTGGAAAATTTAACCAACCATGTTTATTTAGATTAGTTTTTTTTTATTTTTATTTTAAAATCTTCTGCTGATTCAAAAACTGAAATCAGAAAAAAAAAATAAAATAAAATAACTGGAATCAACCACTGATGGCTGATTCCAAAACAGCCATAAGCATTCTTAGCGTTGTCCATGACTTTGCAGTAGCACCTTATCAAGTTCTGATATTAGACCTCATGTTGCATATAGCATGAGGCATTGCAACCTGCCTCAAAATATTACTAGCAACATCAGGCTTGACATGGCTAACATCCTTATGAAAGCTTTGTTGCCTATGAAAAATCTCTACAACCATCAACTGCATGCTCTGTAAATCATACAAAGACAAAAATATAATAATTACTAGAGCTGATAAGGGCAATGCTACTGTGATCCTCAATACAATGAACACAATCGGAAAATGAATGTGCTGATCAGAGACCAACACTACTAACAACCCTCTGGATTATGATTACACTAATTTCCAAAATAAAACATTAAAAAGATTACTTAAGGTTGTCACCTCTTGACAACCTGAATTAGTTTAAAAAAAAAAAACTTTTAGTTTCTAGATATAAAGTTTACCTGAAATTCATAAACTCAATAACTCTCCATACAGTAGACACTAGTTTGAAGGAGAGAGTGCTTAAAATGTAAAATGAGCAATAAAGTCTTTATAGCAAAAGTTCGGTCTTTTTTTGAACACGCCTTGTATATGCAATAACAAAACAAATATGTGCATGATCAAAAACAGTAATTAAAAGCTGAGTTTTATGATTGTATTTTTGTATAAACACAGCATTTTCATAACAAATGAACCCAGACCTTTTTTGGCATTGTGTACAATAGAATTTAGCATTATTTGTCCAATCATTCTACTACCAGAATGGTTCCAAGTTCAAATCAATTGACTAACCTTAGCAGACATTGTACATAAAAAATTTCAACTTGAAATTTTTTAAATTTCATTCAGGGTTACATCACTGTGAATCAACTGGCCACAAAAAACTGAGGTGGTTCAGTCAAGATTGCAAATACAAAATATGAATGAAATCCATTCATTACTTGCATACAGAAAGACAAAAATACAGATGCTATGTACTTTCCAAAACTAAACAAAACATACACAGAAAGATATAACATTCTTAAGCATATCTGTTCTTGCTATATAGAAACAAATATTTGATCTGATCTGTCTCATGAAATGTATAAAACTAAACTATATATGCCATTTCAAAACTTGACAAAATTCTTTCAGAGATCTTTTCTAATAAAATACAAGAATAATTTTCTCTTTTCATGTTTTAATAACATCTCCTATAACTAGTAAAATAATAAAGATCATCCTCAGAAATAATGGCAACCTGAAATAGAAGTGTGTCACTAAGAAATTATTAATTTTTTGAAACATTTTTTTAAAAAACACGTTTTCATTGTACTGAATAATGTAACTTTTGAAATGCAGTAAACCTGACTTACCTGACACAATAATTCTTCTACCAATGTCAAAGTGACTTCTTCAATATAACTTCTTGACTGGCAAAGATTTCTTAATGATGTTACAATTTCAGACAATTTTGAAGGATCTTCACATATTTTTCCAGACTTAATAAGTGCTCCATATACAAGCACTTGGCCAATTACTGAACTACACATTTCCTAAAAAAATAATGCATTTGTTTTAGATGTCAAAACAATAACTCATAGTTTGAACATAAAACCTGTTTTTATTAAGTTTTCAACATGTGTTGAATTATTTAACCACTAAAAAGTGGTTAAAATACTTCAACACATAATGCTATTTAAATGGTATGGTATAATAAAGATCATCCTCAGGAATAATGGCAACCTGAAATAGAAGTGTCACTAAGAAATTATTAGTTTTTTTGAAACTTATTTTAAAAAACACAATGCCTTCATCAATTATTTCAAGACAGCAGTTTTAAACATGAGAGAATCTTTTAGAGAATCTTTTCTTCAAAGGTTTCAGGGAATTCAGAAATAATAAAGCGATTCTAACTTTTAGTACAAATCCTCTTAATGCCAATGTGAAGGAATTAAATTTTTCTCCGTTTGATATTGACAATGCTAATTTTGAAATACAATTGCTGAACTTGACAAGCAAAGACTTATGGAGCTCCAAATTTGTACATCTTGGTACTGAAATAGCAGAATTGGAAAATGAAAAATGCAGTCTGATTCCACAGCGCAAGCAGACTGCTATAAAAGAACTACAGATGGCAGACTCAATGATTTTCAATACTTGGAATAGTCTTCCGGATTCATATCATGAGTTGAAAAAAATTGCATTTGGTGTTCTCAGTATCTTCGGGTCTACATATTTATGTTAGCAATCGTTTTCTAACATGAATTTCATTAAATGTAAATTGAGGAGCCAAATTACTGATTCCAACTTGGAATCATGCCTTAAATTAAAACGACTAGTTACAAACCAGACATACAGAAACTTTCTAAGGAAATGCAAGCTCACTACTCACACTGATTAAAACCAATGAAGCAATTTTTTGTGTGATTTTTTCTTCATTTAATAAAGATATAATTAATATTATAACTTGTTATATATTATTAAAATGTTAATTTAAATTTTCCTTATTTGTAAAAATATATTTATGGCTCTCGAATAATTTTTAAATTGTTGTGAGGGACAGGTTTGGCTCTTCCGTCTCAAAAGTTTGCCGACCCCTGTTCTGGCTCATGCATGAGTATATGAAGTGCCTGAGAAAGGATGTACAGACTAGAAGATCTGCTAACATCCATCATGGGGGAATATAAAAACATTTTCTATCATCATTATGACAAGTGAGGACTGGGACCATGCTTTAGACATTCCTATATCATACAAGAAGAAACCAAAGTGCTACATAGAAGCTATTACAAGTTGGGGAGATTATTTTTGGAATCAGCAGAAGTAATGCAGCACTCCCCTAAAGCTTCAATATGTATTAATAAATACCAAGGGGATAGATTTTTTGTAAATTAATACACACAGGTTTTGTAAATTAAAACTCCAACCTAACACCTACAAACCTCCAACATTAGAGTGTGTCAAAATAAGACAGCAATTTTTCCCTACCTATTATTGTGTACTGTGACAAATTACAAATCTAGCAAAATATTAAATTATTATTAAATAAATAAATATCTTATTTATTTCGCTCCTTTAGTGTTGTGGATTATTACCTCGGTATCCCCTCTGGTCTGGCTCCCACTGATGAAACCTTAATAAAAGTCTAAACCAGTCTGGATAGTAACCCTTCCCATAATTCTTAGCATTATACATACCCAAAAGAATGTGTGCTTAACATTAAGGGAAATATTAAGGCAATTAATGTGAGGTCATTAGCATCTATATACAAGTTGTATAGTCGAAATATTTCATGCACAAGCTTTGTTTGCTTACACTTGGATAAAGGATAAACCAAGAACATAACTTCTTGACATCTTTAATATCAGTTGTGGATTATATCACGAAACCTCATATCATATAGCACTGTTAAATAAGATCGTATAAATTAAGCAGTTCTTAATTAATTAATCAATCATATATGGGCTTAATGTATCATAGATTGACTTACCTTGATATTTAATTTTTATAAAAAATGTGAAATAGGTAAGTACACTTTTTTTTTGTATCCCATATCTTTCAATTCACAATCTATAGTCTCTACTATAACGTTTTCATAAAGTTATGTTAACGTTTTGCTAAGGAAAATGTTAACATAATGTTTTCCTTAGCAAAAGGTTTCCTCTAAGCAGAACTAAGTTGTAGGATACACCTAGTAAATCTAGCAAAACATTAACATGCAAATAAATATCTCATTTATTTTGCTCCTATAGTGTTGTAGGATTATATCACAAAACCCAATATCATAAAGTACAGTTTCATAAGATCGTATAATTGTTTCTTAATTTAATTCTTATGAAATCAGTGAAAGTAGTTGATGAAACATGCATGTCTGATAATTCCTGCTATAATTGAGAAAACTGTGAATATAATATATTCACAATTTTCTAGAAACAAAATTATAATATATCATGCAATTTCCTTGTTATGCATAAATACCCAGATGTCTACAGAAAGCAAAAAAAAGTTTATTCACCTCGATTGCACCGCTCAGGATTACTTTTGAATTATGTTTCCACCAATCTTGTACACTTTCCAGTTCATCCGAAATCCTCTCTAACACCCTCTCCCTAAAACGATTCCTCACACTCTCTTCTTTTAAGCGAAACCACTTAATTGTCTTCATCCCATGCCTTCCAGAGGTTCTTATCTTCGATCTTATTTTAAAGTCTGCGCACAGCAGTCGGTGTTGTTGTGCCACTTGATCTGTTGGAATTACTTTACAATTTGTCACAACCTTAAGATGTTTTCTTCTAGTCAAAATGTTATCAAATGTTCTTCTCTCTTGTAGACAATTGCCAGATCAAACGCTACTGCAAAGTCCACAACCCTCTCTTCTTCCTGGTTCATCATTCCCACTCTATTCTGTCTCCCTATGATCAAATGCTTTATTAGGGAAGTGAACATACAGCATGAATAACAGAATCATATTAAAAATGAAGATAATAGAAAGGAACTTGATATTGTTAGCATTCAAGAATGTCAGTAGAGCTAATCTAAGTTGGTATGGCCACTTAAAGAGAATAAGTGAGCAAAGGTTCGAAAAACAAGTTAGCAGGAAAGAGACCCAGATGAAGACCAAGGTCTAGGTAGATTGATTTAGTAAGAAGTGCCTTAGAAGCATGAAATGTCAGATATGACAATAGTGGAGTGCTCATAAATAATAGACTAATTTGGAGGAAAATTGTTGATAGGAAATTAATAATAATGTAAACTTAATCACATGTAGTGCTATCATGTAGCATGAACACCCTTTGAAGGTATATATCAGAAAATCAATGATGATGATGATGATGATATTTAACCTGACAGTAAATTCGTTGATGTTCATCTTAGATCTTTATGTTATGCAGATGATAATGATACTCTGAAATAAATCCAGTATAACTACCCAGATTCCTTAACTATACTGAATAACTGTTTGACAGATTTGGTAAGAAAATCAAAACAATAAAATAGGAAGACTATAAAAAGAGGTGGGAATGTAGAAAACAGCTAAATTTTAAATGGAGAACCTATAGAACAAGTAAAATATTTCAGCTATTTAAGAAATTTTTTTTAGCAAGATAGCTGATTAATATGGAAATAAAAAGAATACGCAAACATAGTAAGGTGCAAAGACAAATAAGAACATAAATGCTGACTTGGCTAACGTTCTACAACAGGTTGTATTTTCAAATCCCATGGTAGGTATAGATGTTTGCAAAAGCCTAATCTGAACAAGGTTGTATAGCTCTTCAAGTTTATAAGGTGTTCCTTCTTTTTCTTTTTTTAAAATTAGTTTTAATTAGTCAAACACTAAAACCAGCTGTATAAAAAATTATGTTCAATGTAGTCTGAAGTTATTTACTCAAAGATAGGTTATAAATAAGTTGATCAAAGACAAACAATAAGAAAAATTAGAGGGGTGAAAATATGGAATGATGGGCAGAATCTTATTAAAAATAAAGATATTAGAAGGAAACTTGACAATGGCATTCAGGAATGTGTGAGAATAGCTAATTTAATCTATAGGTCACTTAAACAGGTTAAATATCAGAATAGTAGAAAAAGATTTTCCAATATATATATTTATACTAACAACTGTGATACATAAAATAACTGTTTGCATAAATGCCAATAATAACAAAAAAAAAAAAAAAATCACATCAATAACTAAATAAAATCACTACCTGTTTTCCAGTAATGGGAATATTTTTTTTTAACAATTTTAGGACATCATCAACAGAAATGAGTCTAAATGCTCGTAACACCTGAAAAATTAAGATACATTTATAAATTTCAGTGGAATAAAAAGCAAATTTATAAACTTAAAATTCATTTTATATAATACTCACAACATTCAACGACAAAGTATAGCTGGAGCAGGGGGGGGGGGGAATAAGGAATGTAACTGCTTTCTTTTTATAATAGAAGCCTTGCTATATCAAATCCCTAAGAACCCAAGCAATATCGTTATTGAAATAGCATTGCTTCCACGGGCTCTAATTCTAGTATTTCTTATCTTCTTCTTTTTTTCTATGTGGAGCATTCTTCTCTCCAAGGCTCTTTGGACCACATGTAACCCATTTCCTGTTTTTTAGTTGTTGCCCATGTCTCACTTCCATAGGAAACCATTGAGGCAGTGCTCAGTGGTTTCCTATTGATAACCTTTCTAAGCTAAAATGTTTTGTTTCCTTGTGTGATTCATCTACTTATATCTTTATTTTCCTTAACACTAGCTGACCAAGGTAAATATATGAGTGAAAGGCTTATGTGTTGGCAGTATGTTAGTTTATTTTAAAGGTATGGATTACAACACAGAATGGTAAGAAAATAATTAATATTTATTAACTTATTAGCTGATATTTCACTGGTATTATATCCAGCATCTTCAGAGCACAAGAACAGTTTGTAACAGTACACAAAACAACAATTTGGTACAACAGTGGGAGTTGTTTAAAAAAATTGTAATGGACAACACAACTAAAGTCCTAAGTGGTGACATCTATATTGAAAAAGAGAGAAAACACAGTATTAATTAGATCTTAAAATGACTGTCTCCCAGATTTTTGGTAAATTTATACAGCCCTTCTTGTTGAGGTTTGGAGTATGTTTTAAAGCTGCTGTTGATTCCAAAAACAATCTCTCTGACTTATAATGACCTCTGTGTAGTACTTTTGTTTTCTTCCATTTGATTCTGGGTGAAGGGTTATCCAAGGCATGGTCTGCTAGACCCAAATTGTCATAATTATTGAATTCATATTTTCCTTCCGTGTAACCCTTATTTGATAATTTTCAGATAATTAAATTTCTGAGTTTTTGATTTCTTTTCTAACTAACTTTTGCACTTCCACAAATTCTGCAAACCAGTGTTATTGACCTACCTTTGGATGCGATTCCAAACCAGCCTACAATTTGCTACATTAGTCTTAGAGCCACACTTGTATAATGGAATTATCTTGCTTTCCTTCCCCTCATTAGGAATCTTGCATGTGCTAAGAGTCAAGTTCAACAACCAGGTCAGGAGCGCTGCTAGCTGTCTTTCACATTTCTTCAGCACCTACCGATATATTCCATCCAGTTCAACTGCAGTATTTGAGTCAAGCTCTTGTAACAGCTTAATACTTCTAATTCATATATCTCTATTCTTTTGTCAAATTCTCTCCTCGTATCCAGACAGCTAACTGGAATACAATGACTCAGCTATTTCTTGTGCACTGACACTTTCCTACCATTTTCATCCACTAAGATTAATTTTCCATGGTAATTTTTCCTTTTACTTGCTACACAGTAATAAAATTCTTTTGGATTTACATTTGCCTGTTTAGCAAATTTCTTTTCATAATCTTATTTCACCTTCTTTACCATGGCTAACACTGTTTCTTTTCTTTTTTCTTTATTTTTTTTTAATGCATCTCTTGCTTTAAAGTATTATTTATCCATTTTTAAGTCCTATGCAATTAATTCTCCTTACTCAGTGGATGCAGTCAGATATACTTTATTTAGGCATCCTTTGAGTAATTCCTATGCACTGCTGTCTACCAGGCAATTTTCTCATGTCAAGAGCACTGCCTCAAATTGCATCTTCTGTTTATTATCAAATGCCTTAGTTCCATACATGTCCTGTAGTCAAAGTTCTTATATGCAAAATCACCACCTAAGTCAAACTGCAAGTTGATTCTCACCACATGGAGCCACCACAATGGCCAACTCATTATTGACAGATTCTCAGATGCTATTACCAGATCCAATGTTCTTGTACCTCGTTCCTTCCATCACATCACTTAAGGTAGTTATCTCCGAATAATTCTATAAATTTATTTTCTCTTATCTTGCATGTTTCTTTATCCTACAGTCCTTATGGTTGAAATCACTCATAATGATACTCCTTTCCACAAGGTTTATCAGTCTTGCTCAGATGATCCTGGTGTGTAACAGCCCCCAATTCTGTATTTTGTCCTATTAACCTACAATAACTTCAAACCCATTTCTTGTATTGCTCTCGTGCCACCACCTTCACTGGTGGTGGCTACTCCTCAGCTAGCTATCAGCCAACACCTATTTTTTTTGTTCCCGTACAGGGAGTAGGCAAGGCCATTTTTTAGCCCTATCTAACTTGTGGCCACTCCAGTTCAGTTATTCCACAATCATTAGTAATTTAATCGCCATTCATATTCAACATTTCATAGTTATCACTATACCTAATTATGACATTTCTAGTAAATTCTAGCACCAGTGTCTCCTATTTCTCATACACTTCATTTTCATTCATATGCTGAATGAAATTTTTTAAATCAAACTCAAAGGACTTCCTGCCTCCATTGTTATATCTCATATAACATATAATAGCGATATAACAGAAATTTGCGATGTAGTGCCAGATAGCATTGAGAGCAGTGTTGAGAGTGAGAGTAAAAGTACAGAGCGTGAGAATGGTTTGAGTGATAAAAAAAAAGAAGAGTTAGTTGCAATGAGGGAGATCGCATGGTTGCATGGAGTGATACATAGGGCGAAGCGGCAGCTGGAGTGATTACAAAATTGTTTACCGAGTGCATCAGTGAACGGAAAGAAGCGAATGTGTGATAAGAAAAACGAGAGCATGATCAGGAGTGAAAGGAAAATGAAGGAGCGAGTGTTGTATGGTGATTCACTAGTAAGAGGTGTGATAGATGAGAGTTCGATAAAATCGTACTTACCGGGTGTGAAAATCAAGGATGTAAGTCAGGCTATTAGAGCGCAAAAGCAGAGGGTGAAAGAAATGATAGTAGTGGCAGGAACGAATGATTTAAAAGGTGAAAAATTTGCTATGAGAGAGGACCTGAAAGAATTACTAGAGGTAGCAAAAGCGTGAGAGAGATAAGATAGTGAGTGTTGCCACAACAGAGAAGAGTTGAGAAGGAGGGCCATAATTGCAAATGACTTTATGTGCAGGTTATGCAGGAGGAGTGGTGTGGAGTTTGTGGATGTGTGGAGTGAGTTTGATGGGCGAAAGGACTTATACAAGATGGATGGTGTGCGTCTGAATGGATTTGGTGTGCGGAGAGTGGAAAAAGTGTTGCTGAATGAAGTGTAAGTGGATGTGCAGAATAGGGAAACTAGAGCTATTGGGGGGGGGGTATGCAGACATCAGTGAGGCAGTTGAGTGTAAGAATGTGTATAATATGCCTGAGCTAGTACAAAAGACAACAAATCAGAAAGGGATAGTTAGTATAAGGCATCAAGATATGGGTGGGACTAACAGGCTTCTGCACTTCATGTATACTAATGCCAGAAGTATTAGGAACAAGAAGGAAGAATTTTGGGTCTTGGTTAGCTGCCCAAAGGTTCTTGGCATTAGTGAAACATGGCTGACATAGCTAGTGGGATAGAATGTAAAGGGTATAGTGTGTTCAGGAGGGACAGAGAGAAAAGAATGGGGGGGAGAAGTGTTACTGATGATAGCTGATGAACTGCAGCCAAGGAGAATTGAAGTTGACTGCAGGATAGTGAAGAGAGCACATTTGAGACAAGTGGAATAAAACAAAATATACTGAGGCAATTTGGTGTGAGATTGAGACTAGTGGAACAAAATATACAGTTGGGTGCTGCTATAGATGGTGGAGATAGTATGCATAGACAAATAGATGCAATGAGTGGAAGGATGGTAATTATTATGGGTGATTTCAACTATGGTAACATTGATTGGAAGGAGGAGAGGATACATGGGAGGAAGGAATTGGATTTTATACAGTTATTAAGGAATAACTACCTGAGACAGCATGTAATGGAATATAATAGGGGTTCGAGAGTGCTTGACCTAGTAATTGCATCTGAGAATTTGACTGTAATGAATATGACCACATTGCCATTAATTGGTGAGAGCAATCATAAGGTCTTGACCTGGGAGGTGGCTAAATGTCTTAATTTCAATTAAGACAGGGCATATGTGGAATTACCGGGTACGTATGACAAGCTTAGGAGATTGCTTGGTTCAGTGCCATGGCATGTAAAAACTGCAAAGGCTGGAGGTTGATAGTGCATGGGAAGCAGTAAAGGAGCATTTGAAGGGGGTAATGGCTGACTGTATACCTAGAGTCCAGATATTAAATCAAGTAGGGGTTAAATGGATGAATAACACCATTAAGCTTGAGCTGCAAAAAGATACAACTGTGGAGGAAATTTAAGGAGAAAGCTGACCTGCAGGCCCATGAACAGTATAAAGCACAGGCCAGAAGGG
Source organism: Typopeltis vanoorti (assembly GCF_054136105.1). Taxonomy (NCBI): domain Eukaryota; kingdom Metazoa; phylum Arthropoda; class Arachnida; order Uropygi; family Thelyphonidae; genus Typopeltis; species Typopeltis vanoorti. The sequence goes on from NC_143559.1 coordinate 119,658,852, forward strand.
TAATGAGTGCGATAAGAAAAGCAAAAGCGGATTATGAAAGGAAATTAGCCACGCAAGCTAAAGAGAATCCCAAACAGTTTTTTCGATATGCTGCAAGTAAAAGAAAAGATGTATACAGCAGAATGATTTTAAAGAATGCCGATGGTAGGGAGGTAACTGAATCAGTTGATATAGTGGAATTACTGGGCGAGCACAATATCACCACCTGGAAGAGTATATTGTCCAGGTGGTGATATTGCAGGAATGAAGGAACCAAGAGCTTACATGGGAATTGTGATGAATGAAGGAGGTGAATAGTATATTACGAAACCTTAAAGCGAATACATCTGTGGAATTGGATGGTATACCAGCTCGGGTCTTACGTGAAGTGGCTAAAGAATTGTCATTGCCCTCGACCATTTTGTTTAATTTGAGTCTCGGGTCTGGGTTAGTCCTGAGGGGGTGGAAAGAGGGGAAAATAGTTCCACTGCATAAAGAAGGTTCCAAGACTGCCGTTGCAAACTACCGACTGACCAGCATAACAGGAGTCGTTGTCAAGGTTTTGGAGAAAGTAGTCAAGAGAAAAATACAGGAATGGATAGATAAAAATGGGATACTATATGGGGAACAGCATGGTTTTGTGAAGGGTAGATCATGCCTCAGTAACTTGCTCACGTTTTATAACACAGTGACGGCTGAACTGGATAATGGTAATGGGTTTACAGTGATACTGCTGGACCTGGCTAAGGCCTTTGATAGGATACCACATGGAATTCTAATCAGTAAACTGCAGCATATGGGGATGGATAGGAGGGTGGTTGATGGAGAGATATCAGAGAGTAGTTTATTCAGGAGTAGAGTCCAAAAGATGGCCTGTGACTAGTGGTGTGCCGCGGGGTTCCGTTTTTGGACCATTACCATTTAATTTGTTCATTAACGATATAGGAAAGAATCTGAGACAAACTGTTCATTTGCTTGCTGATGATGCAAAGATGGGTAGAGCAATAGTGAATGCACATGGTGTCAAAATTTTGCAGAATGATTTGGATACATTGAAGGACTGGGCTAAGGAGAATGGATATCAATTTAATGTGCCAAAGTGTAAGGTTATGCATTTTGGGATGAAAAGATTAGTTAGCAGCAGTATACCACATTGGCGGAACTGTATTCCAGGAGATTAACGAGGACAGGATTTTGGGAGTGTTGGTGGATAGGGAGTTGAAGTTTAAGGGTGCACATTGCAAAAGTGGCTAAATCAGCTCATCAAATCACTCGGTTACTGAAGAATACTTCGACGAGTAGAGACAAGCAAGTTATTGTTCCTCTTATCGAGCCTTGATAAGACCCCATCTTGACTACTGTGCCCAGATCTGGGCGCCAGGGTTTCTTCTTGATAGGGATGAGATGGAGAGGATCCAGAGGCGAGTGACCAAGATGATAGCAGGTCTATGGAATGAACCTTATGAGAACAGGTTGAAGATTTGTGGGTTGCAGGAATTGGTTGATAGGCAGAAAAGGGGTGATATGATTGAGACGTTCAAATTACTGAAAGGCTTCTATAAGATTAATTCAGGGGATATTTTTCAGAACAGGACTGGTGGTGGGAGGACTAGAGGCCATCCATGGAAACTGGGCAAGAGTGTGGTTAGCAAGGGTATTAGAACTAGGTGTTTTTTATTTGAAGAGCTGTGAATGAGTGGAATAAGCTGCCAGAGTCTGTTGTGGGTGCACTGACTGTGAATGAGTTCGAGGCAAAGTATGATAGATCCTGTGTGGATGTTGAATAGTTGTTCTTGACATGATGTTTAGGGCCTCCCTCAATGAGTCTAAGGACTCCTAGGAGTTGTCCGTAATAATAATAATATATATTATTATTAAACATATGAATAACTATATAATAAATAATCAGCCATGCAAAGTTAATTAGAATAAATGAATTAGTAATTCATAAAACTGTTAGAATGGTAAATAATAAAAACATCTTAAGAGCAGTAAAAATGAAAAAAAACTTGTTATCCATCATTATACACAATTCAAAAGCATTTTAAACCATGTCAAAACATATTAGGCAAAAGTATGAAAAGTTTGCTATTTCACACTGAAAGACTAGAAATACTAACTCAAATCCAAGTTCTAAGTTTCAAACTTTGAACCATGTATTACCACTTTTGAAATATCTGAAAGCAATATTAAATACAAGGGTGGTCTGAAAAGTTATTAAAAGCAATATTAATATTAAATACGAGGGTGGTCTGAAAACTTCTCAGCCTCGACCATAGATGGCAACACTAATGTTAAGTTTTTTTTTTCTCTCTAAGTTGGTATCTGTCATAAGCATCCAAGTGAAATTGCAAGTCATTCTATCAAGTAGTTTGTGTTATACAACTGTCTGAAGCAAAAGTGTTGTCTGTATCCCTTGAAATGGATAAAATTGAGTATCGTGCGGTTATAAAATTCTTTGTAAAAGAAAGTTTAATGCCAAAAGAAATTCATTTGAAGTTCATAAAAGTTTATGGGCACTCTTCTTCGTTTTTGACAATTAAGAAATGGGCTGCAATTTAAACGTGGCCGTACCAGCCTTGATCCACATGAAGGACGTCCAAAAAGTGTGATACACCAGAAATCATTGATCAAGTGTACGATATGGTATTGAATGACCCAAGTCAAAGTGCATGAAATTACTGAGACTATAGGCATTTCAAAAGAACATGTAGGATATATTTTGCATGAAGAATTGCAAATGAAAAATTGCACAAGATGAGTGTCACGCTTTCTCAAAAACACACTCTCATGAAAATCTCTCAAAAGTGCTTGGAGCATTTTAACAAGAATAAAACTGATTTTGCACATCGATTTATTACTATGGATGAGACTTGGATTCACCATTACACACCAGAATCCGAACAGCAGTCAAAACAGTGGACAGAAGCCAGTTGTGTTCAGCGCCAAAGAAGACAAAATCGGTTCCATCAGCAGGAAAGGTCATGGCATCGGTGTTTTGGGATGCTAAAGGCATTTTGTTTATTAATTATCTTGAAAAATATTATCTTGGAATAATATTCCAGGGAATATTATTCCAATCTATTAACCAGACTAGACAAAAAATTCGTGAGAAAAGACCCGATTTGCAGAACAAAAAACATCAATCTTTCATCAGGACAATGCACCTGCCCACAAAGGTGTTTTGGCAATGGGAAAATTAAGGGATCTGCACTATGAATTATTGGAACATCCACCCTATTCCCCAGATTTGGCTCCCTCTGACTTCTATCTCTTCCTCGCTGGTCAGCATTTTTCTTCGAATCAAGAGGTGATTGCAGCTGTAGAGGGGTATTTTGCAGATCTTACTAAGAACCACTACAGAGACATGATAATGGCACTGGAGCATCACTGGAATAAATGCATTAGTCTTAAGGGAGATTATGCTGAAAAATAAAAATAATTTTGAAATTATAAATTTGTTCTTTTTCACTGTTAAGTCAAGAACTTTTCAGAGCACCCTCATAAATAATGCATAACAGAGCTTCTTCACAGTATAAACAACACCAGTGTATTGAACTCAGTAATATTTCAGATTCTTTTAATTATTATTTTTTAATGAGCATCACAAGAGCACATTATAACTAATTTGTAAGCAAGCATACAGTACTCAAATAGATAGTTATAGAAACAATTCAAATTGCTCATTAAGACAATGTCTTAATGCCTCTAAGGGTCAAATAAAATTCATTTGGAGAAGTCAGGCTATATTTGGTGTCAGAATGATTACCTACATCTTTGGCAAATTATGTAACCATACTTGAGGTTGACAGGGCTCAGAATCGATGGTGATTCTGAAAATAGCCTCTCAGACCTATAAGCGAATTCTATGCAGCACAGATGTCTTCTTCAATTTAATTCCATGTGAAGGAATAACTAGAGAATAGTCTGCCAATCCCAACTCGCCATATAAGTGATCGCATATGTAATTTTGGTGTTCTAAGGCAGACAGTAACAGATCAGATTACCAGTTTGTTCAAAGTAAGCCAAACTGCACACATGGAACTTTATCATAAGATGTGTAAGAGGACAAAGTTGACAGCTGTATGGAAAGTCCTGACTGACAGACCATGCTCTGTCAGTCAGGAATATCCATACCATACTCTGGATATTCCTTTACACAAAATGGAAGAAGACATCTATGCTACACAGAAGTGACTATAGGTCTGAGAGACTATTTTAGAATCAGCATTGGCTATGAAGCACTCTCACCAACCTCAACAAGTATGGCTGCATAATTTACCAAAGATATAGAAGATGGTTATTATTCTAACACTAAAAATGGTCTAACTTCTCCAAATTAACTTTATGGTTATATGGTCCTAGAAGGCATCTACTTAAGATAATGTTTTTTTTTTTTTTTTACAGTTTGAATTGTTTCTATAACTATCTCATTGAGTGCTATTGTGCTAATCACAGTTATAATTTGTGCTCTGATAATGCTTGTTAGAAAGCCAGTGAAATATTACTAAGTTCAATAATTTTTTTTTTACTTCTCCTCCTCCTCCTCTCTGGGTGCTGTTTATATCTTGAAAGTAATGAATAATCAAAACCTAAGCCTATTTATATGTAAATAATTTAGACAGCAACCTCAATAAGAGTAACCGCAAACCCATGTCTTGCAGCCTTTCTTAAAGATGTCATTCCTTTTACCAGTCTTCCCAAACAGTAACTAACTTCTGGACATAACTGTGAATCCTGAAATGAAATAAAAATTACTCTCAGAAAACTGTGCATTCTATAACATTTTAAGAATTATACATTCAAAAATATTGCAGTTAAGAGAAACTAAAATTTTGGAATGCTATAAATGATTAATACAACAAGGTGCGATGTATGGGGGTGATTATCACATAAGATCAGCACTATGTAAAAATGTAGGTTGTAACATTTGAAAAATAGAAGGAAATAGTATGGATATTTTCTGTTTGACAACAACTTAATGAACATACAGTAGATTATTTCTGTAGAGCCACATGAGATAAAATTGTCTATTATCTCAAATTATTCTGACTCTAAACACAGTCCAATTTAACTGAAAATCGAGGGACTTTACAATTTTAGTAAGGACACCAAACTTCAGGAAATCTAATTCAACCAGAGAGACCTGTTTGTATCAACATGGACAGATAAAATAATCTAATATGCAATTACATTTTGTGAAGGTGCCAAAAAAAACTTGAGGAAAGAGAAAAAAATGATTTCTGTAAATAGCAGATTATAATATCTGCTAAAATATATTGCTGATTTCTTCAAATTACAGAAGTTATAATAATCATACATTGAAGAATGCAAAAGCATTGACTGAATAAACCTTGATTATAACTGCATGTGTCAATTTTGTAAGGGTTAGATTGTACTAAAGGAACTACGAAATCCAACAAATGAAGATATACAACCACTTTCCTTATCACTACTGCAAGAGATAGCAAAGAATGTTATGAATGCAACACCACAATTTTCTTGAATGCTATTAATGAAAATAAAATTCATTCAACTCTTATTTTCATATAATCTCATAGAATTTCTCGAATGTAAAAACTGTAAATTATAATTAAAATTATATAAAAACAAACTTTTCAGTGTCAAAAGACAAGTCAAGGAATACTAATTACTACAGATCAGCTAGAACACTGTCTGAAAAATTATGACCGAAATCCGAAGAAATAATATAATTTATAGCACTATGGTGCATACTGATATTATTATTATTATTTAGTCTATCAGATCAGATTATATGAAAATAATATGCAAGACAAGAATTAATTTTAAAAAAAATGCTTAAATAGACAAACAATACAATTATAGAGGTTTTCATTTAGCAGAAGTATATAAACTAGACATATGAAAACCGAACAAAATAGATAGGACCAAAAAAGTGTTGATGGCTTTTAGGTACTGGAGATAGTGTTAAAGTGCTATTATCTCTAGTACCCAAAAGCCACCAACGCATTTTTATTTTTGGTATTCAAGGAGCGGAGTCCAAGACTCATCAAGAGGGCTCCTACTCTACAACCCTCCGTCTCCACCACTCAACCTCATCCACCTGTCATCTACCAACTGCATCATCTACACCAACACTATATACTGTCCATCACCACTAGTATTTTTCACAGACAATCACAAACGTCCATGCACACGGTGGGATTTGATCCCGCAGCCTTTTGGATGGAGAGCGGATATACTAACCATTTATAATTCATTATTTTCCTGGGTAACCTCATATAGCATTCGCTCTAAATAACCATGAATCCATATATTAATGTTGATTTATATAAAAATTGTATACATTCTTAGTCTGCCTTTTTTTTTTTTTTTTGCTGACTACTGTTAGTGTTCTTTTGTTACTTATCATCATCATCATCAAATTCCTGCCATGTACCCTCAAGGGTACTTTGTTACTTATTTTAAATTTAAATATCAACTCTACACATGAAAAGTCTCAAGACTTATACACCACAGTGTTTTGTGTGTGTATACAAGTATTATTCTTTTTGTATTTATTTATATATTTTTAATGTAATATATTTTTAATCTGGAAACCCTATTCTGGAGACTAACCATGGAACTTTTTCAAGCCACCTCAGGCCGTCAATAAGTGGAGCAGTAGTCTTAATGCCAGGTAACCAAAGTCATCTACCACTTAGAAACATTCAATATAAACATCCATGCCAGGATTCAAAGTCTATTGTTTTGAGAGTAGATATGCTATCCGCTTAGCCAATCAGGTAAGCCAGCTAACAGAGAAATTATTTTATAGTCCAATAATTAAAATTAACTAGCTTAATTATTTTGCTGTCTATGCTGTTCACTTTTTCTTCAGATGGACATTTTTCCTTTTGAGTTACCCTGGTTTTAGTTTTTATTGAAAAAAATGGCATTATTTTAATTTATATATATATATTTTTTTTGTAGAATTAGTTTCTCCAGGGTGTAATAATATTATTTATTATTATTACACCCTCCATGGAGTCGGCACTCATTGTGAGAGATTCATTCAATTGACAACATATTTATCATATAGAATCTTAAAATCCTTAACACTCCTTGCATTAACAACACATTCTGGTAATGCATTCCATTCACTGACAATTCTCTATGTAAAAAATCTACTCCTCACACTCCTCTTCATTCAATCATCTGCAAATAGCAAGGCTCAAATCTTTTTCTATTTGTATTACCAGAAAAAGTGCCATATGGCTTCATTTCAGGGATGCAAATTAAATAAAAATAGTAATAAAGATACTACAGATTCAACCTTATTTCAAAGCCAAATACATGTAGAAACTTTTAAAGTTTCAAAAATTTGACCAGAGAGCTCATGAGAATACAATCCTTGTATTCTCATGAGCAAGTAGTGCAAGCTAAGGTAACTACTTTAAAAGACACGAGTGCTCCCCCAGGCTTCCATTTATTCACCTTTTGATAAAAGTTTCACAATCCTGACAGCTGTTTCAAACGTTGGTTCTCTTCAGAGACCAGGCTGAAACCTTAAGGAGGCAAAAACCCAAGTGCATATCAAAGCAATCCTATGTCCGAGAGTTATATTTTTCATAAGTGATTCAATTGAGACATTTTAAGTTGGTGAATTTTACAGAATTAAGAGAAAAGAAATAATCTCATGTCTTCATCACAATGGCAGGTGAGTGGAATGTATTACTGGAGCATGTTGTGAATGAATTGAATCGAAGGTGCAATATGATATATATGTTGCTGGCTGAGTGAGGCACCTACCACCTGCAATCTGTCTGTTGACTACATAGAGGTTGTTAATATGGGAAACTCACTCATAAGCACCAAGCTGGCTCTCACTTCGTGAATCATTGCTAGAGGTAGTTAAGAGCTTTTAACACATTTAGGACACAATAGAGAGATGCATTGCTGCTCGAAATTCCCCTCCACGTGCCTTTAATATGAAAAAAACTTGAGAGGTACCAATCTAGTTTGCATTCAGTGAAATCAGAATATTATCAAAAGTATGCTAGGTATTGTTTGAATAAGAATCATTAGTACAGGCCTCCCACAAGGAGTCACCAACTCCATGGAAATACCTGAGAAAATAATAAAACTACACCTCATGCCAATTTTACCTCAACTATTATTTACCTGACTATTTTATAGAAATTTATTATTATTATCATCATCATCATCATTATAAAGGTATATGCATGAAATCAGAAGCTTCATTGCAGGAGACCCCATCAATCCAATAACAATAACTCTTGAACTCGTTCACTGACAAAGTACTCACAACCCTCCAAGCAAAAAAAATCTAGTCCTAACGCCCTTGTTAACCACATACTCATACAATTTCCAGGAGTAACCCCTTTTTCTTTTCCTTCCTGCAACTACTGAAAAAAAGTTTTCAGTGTCAATCTTATAAAACCACTTTAATAACATATATGCCTCTTATTACTATTCAGTTGTTTGCTGATGATGTGAAATTAGGAAGAGTAATAGTTAATCAAGATGATGTGGAGAGCTTGCAGGACAATTTAAATAGGCCATTAGTATGGACAAAAATTAATGGGTGTCAGTTTAATGTCGAGAAATAAACGGATTACAAGATGATGCTAGAGATTTAGAGATGGTAGTAGACAGAGAGTTAAAGTTAAGAGAACATATTGCTAAGGTAGTCCATAAGATTACTTGGCTATTGAAGAACACATTGACATGTAGAGATAAGGAAGTTGTCATTCCTCTTCATAATGCCTTGATATGCCCACATCTGGATTACTGTGCTCAAGTCTGATCCCCTGGGTTTCTTGGGGATGAGGAAGTGGTGGAGAGGATTCAGAGGCGAGTGACCTGTGGAACGTTTTTTATGAGGATAGATTGAAGGTTTGCGGATTGCAGAAGTTGATTGATAATAGAAAAAGAGAGGATATGATAGAAACATTTAAGTTGCTTAAAGGGTTTTATAGGATTGATGCAGGGGAAATGTTTCAGCACTTAGTTAAAGGGACCAGAACAAGGGGCCATCCCTGGAAGTAGAATAAAGGTGTAGTTAATAAGGGTGTGAGGACTAGATTTTTTGCTTGGAGAGTGGTGAATGAGTGGAATAGGTTGCCAGAGTCAGTTGTGAGTGCTTTGTCTATTAATGGGTTCAAGGAAAAGTATGATAGATTGGGTCTCCCACGATGAGTCTTCGGACTCCATGGAGGTGCCCGTATAATAAAAATAATAATCTCAGGAGTGGTGGGTAAGGTTTTGGAAAAGTTGGTTAAAGTTAAAATTCAAGATTGGGTAGAAAATAATCTGATATTTTTTTTAAAGGTCAACACATGGATTCGTTAAGGGGAGGTCTTGCCTTAGCAATTTACTTTGTTTCTATAATAGTTGGAAAAAGGTAATTTTGTGAAATCCAAAAATATACTGTTATATTTTTGGATTTCACAAAAACATATGATAGAATACCACATATAAAACTACTAAGTAAGCTAAAGCAAATGTAGATGGATAAGAGGGTGGTTGTCAAACAGGCATCAGAGAGTAGTGTATGGTGGAGAGAAGTCAAAGATAAAAAAAAAAAAGTGACTAGCAGTATTCCACAGGCTCTGTTCTTGATCCATTGTTGTTTAATCTGTATATTAATGATACTGGAGACAATTTACAGAGTGATATCCAGCTGTTTGCTGATGATGTTAAGTAAGGAAGAGCCATAGATTTGAATGATTTGAATCGACTGTCATTGTGGTCAGTTAATGTTTTTTCCTTTAATGCAGCAAAATGTAAAGTTATTCACTTTGGAATGAAAAAATTTCAGTCTGTGTAGTCTGTTGATAGGGTTTTCATTGCTGGAAATTGATGAGGCGAGGGATCTAAGAGTTATGGTTGATAGGGAACTGAAGTTCAGAGGTCATATTGTAAAAAAATTTGCAAAACAGCTCGGATCACTTGGATGCTCAAAAATATACTGACTAATAGGGACAGAAAAGTTTTTATTCCTCTTTATAAGACTCTGATACATCCATATCTGGACTATTGTGCTCAGATTTGGTCACCTGAGTTCTTGGAGATGCGAAGGTGGTTGAGAGGATTCAGAGGTGAGTAACCAAGATGATTGTAGGCCTCTGAAATGTTCAATAAGAGAAAAGAATGATGACGTGTAGGTTACAAAAATTGGCAGATACAATTAAGAGAGGTGACATGATTGAAACATTCAAGCTACTAAAAGGATTTTAAGAATGGAGGTAAGGAAACTTTTTCAGTAGAGGTTGTGACAGAACAAGTTCATCATTGGAAGTTGTGTAAAGTTTCAGTTAGCAAGAATGCAAGATCTAAATTTTTTTCTACAAGGATAGTGAATGAGTGGAATGGGTTGCTTGAGGTGGTCATCAGTTCTTCATTGGCGAATCATTTAAACGCTCAGTATTTTGGTTGCATTATGGGAGGTATGATAAGTATATTATGAACAGTGTTTCTAGACCTCCTGCGATGAGTTTATGGATTCCATGGAGATACCAGTTAATAATAACATCCCCTAATTTACTTAAATAAAGAGCCAATAGGCTTCATTTCGGCAATGTAACATTATTTAAATTAAGGGGATATTAAATCCCACATTGTTTCAAAACCGAATAAGAACCTCAAAGATCGGAATCAAAGAGTTTCATACCGAATATAGTAAACTATAAAAGTATCAGCGACTACTGAAACTACTAGCGTAAGCCAAAGCATATAGTGCAAACTAGGGCAACTTGTAGCAAAGGTGGGTAAAGCTCTGATCACTATTCTTAGTATTTCCCATAATGTAAAAACACATCTCCTAGGAGATGTATGATGTTATACATTATGGTGGAAGGTCACTACCCAGACCGGTTTCCACCATTATAATTTGTAGTCTCTCATTTTCAGATTGAAACCGGTCTGGGTAGTGACCTTCCACCATAATGTATAGCACCATACATCTCCTAGGAGATGTGTTTTTACATTATGGGAAATACTAAGAATAGTGATCAGAGCTTTACCCACCTTTGCTACGAGTTACCCTAGTTTGTACTACGTGCTTTGGCTTACGCTAGTATGCATATGGAAATTCTCTCTCTCTGCAATTTTCAGATCATTTCGTCGTGTACAGAATGAAAATATTCCCCCGCCCCATAAAGCTAATGGGAGAAGGCTCATTGTAAACAATGAGCAGAATTATAAATTAGGGGATTATTTAAATTAAGGGGATATTAAATCCCACATTGTTTCAAAACAGAATAAGAAACTCAAAGATCGGATTTAATATCCCCTTAATTTATAATTCTGCTCATTGTTTACAATGAGCCTTCTCCCATTAGCTTTATGGGGGAGGGAGATATTTTCATTCTGTACACGACGAAATGATCCGAAAATTGCAGAGAGAGAGAATTTCCATATGCAATGATATTTTGTTCTTGATACATAAACACAAGTCAACGGACGGCATGGATCCAAAGTTCCCCACGTGTCAAAATAAATATAAAAAAAAACATACCCCGAATTCTCTCTGCTTTTCTGAAATAGAGTCCACTATATATACTGCAGCATCTAACCTCGCATTTTTGTTATATTCAACTAATCTCCAAAACGAATCCAAAATTTTTTGGTCTACACTTTTACTACTAACGAGATTCATCTTGCCATTCACGAGTCTCATCCTACTACTAGCGTGCTTCTAACATAACCAGGAACGCATAACCGATGTACGACGAGTATGACGTAAAAAATAAATGTATTCTTCGTATGATAAATTTTCGCCATATTTAAAAATAAAATTATTTTAAATTTAAGATTTTAATATAATATTAATTTAAATTAAACTTCTATATTTTAAATTTAATAAGTTTCTTTCCCTAGCGTGGTTATTTGTATTGTAACATGGCGGACAGGTTTCACGATGACTTTGGTCCTAGGTAAGTTTATAGTTTTTATTATTTTTAGTGGATAAGCATGTCTGTCATTTAGCAATGTTCAACAGTTTAATTAAACTTATAACAGTTTGCATAATTTATCCGATGATTTGTAGTCTCTCATTTTCAGAACTTACTAAGATAGAGGCTACACATAACGTTCACAGATAATGCCGAATATTCGTTTCAACGTCAAAAGAAGTGATGACATCTAACAGTATTATCAGGGAATTTTTACGTCTATTAACAGTTGTTGCGGATTTTTAATGTGTTAATTTTCTGTGCAGTAACAAATTTAAAAGTGCCATTGCATCTAACATTGTAACTGTCGGAGAACGGAACTGAAGTGAACATGCCAGTCCATAGTGCTACTGATAAGTTGAATTAATCGAATTTTGAACGACGTTTTTAAAGGAGATAAACTGAAAAGTAATCTAGTAAATGTTTTGCACAGTAGATCATGCATTATTATAATTTTAAGTAATTGAAAACGTTCAGTATTGAGCAAAGTGATATATATTACTTATTTAATCGCTTTGCAAAGAGTTTTCATAATTGTTAATTGATCTATTCCAAATTCGTATTATTAATAACACACACCACAGAACACATAAATTATTCCTTTATTTGTTAATGAATTTTAAAATTCGTTAATTATATTTCCTTATATTATTTGAAATGTCCGTATATGCATAATAAGATTTGAGCAGTTAATGACTTCCTAATTATGTTAGGAATCATTCTTAAATATTTTTTTCATGACTCTTAATAATAATTATTATTAATATTTAATGCCATTATAGTTAAAATTCTTCCTGAGATACACCTACTTCATATAGTTAGTTCAATAATTTATAATTGCATAAGTTCCAAAGATCATCTATTTATTCTGATAAATCTGTATAGTCAGAGAGGTCTGCCTTAACATTTTTTCTAGAATTTTAAAAGTATAAATCAATAGTGTAACTAAATATGATTTTTGAGCATTACAAAAAAAAGTTTTAGTAGGTTCAGCAAGAACCTACTTGAGATGGTCATTTAGAGTTGGTGGATGACATCCCCATTATCACCACCTTAACATAAGTAGTCTTATTATGTGTTAGGCCAGAGTCTGCATCGTGGTCAATTTGATTGAAATTTTTTGGTCGGCAAGATCTAGTTTGAAATCCTATCTAGGATGTTAAGAATCTTTATCAGGGCTTTTCAGTTAAGGTTGAGTTAGCTGGTCTCTCTCTCTCACACATACACGCACACACAAATATATATTTAGACATAACATCATCCACCTTATCCTGAAATCATAGTTATGAAAGCCAGACTTGACAGGTCATGAGACCTTAAAGACCTGTAGTTACTGCAGATGACTATTATCATCATCATCATCAAGAGACTCATTATGGGAGGACCCACTCTCACATACATAGCTCATTGTACCTTGACTTAAATGCATTCACTGTCCCTCTACTTATCACACTCGCAGGCAATAAATTCCAATCACCCACCACTCTCCATGCAAAAAAAAATCTACTTGCCACCCCTTTGCTCACACCCACCTTATACAGCTTCCAGGAATGGTCTCCCCCAGTCTCTGGATATTCTATGAAAAATCTCATCCACACTAATCTGGTAATTATCCCTTACCAAATTGTATATCTCGATCATGTCTCTCCTCTTCCTTCTATCCACTAGGCTCTGTAATTTTCATTGTCTCAAACTGTTATTCTACATTCCAGATACCAGAAGCCAACTTAGTCAATCATCTCTAGACCCTCTCCAACATCTCATCATCTTTTGAACACCTGGCGACCAAATCTGTGTGCAATAATCCATATGCAGCCTGATGCTCTTGTAAAATGGATCAAAACATCCTTACTTCTACAAGTCTGTGTTTTCTGCATCATTCCCATAATCTACTGTGTTGTCCTCACAATTTTAGCAAAATATCCATGAAATTTCAAGTCCTTATCCACCACAACCCCCAAATCCTTCATCTCCTCCACCCCCCCTGTAAAATATCCTCACCAATCCTGTACTCTGCATCCAGTCTTTGCTTTCAAAATTTTAAAACCTTACACTTTGCAACATTAAACTGACATTCCCACACACTTGCCCATTTGGACAGTTTATTTAAGTCCTCTTGCATAACCACAATATCTGCTCTACTTCCCATAACTCTATCACCATTTAAGTCCATTCCAGTGTCATTTACATGCAAATTAAACAACAATGGACCCCAAAACAGACCCCTGAGGCATACCATTAGTGACTTTTCCCTTCTGGGATATCACTCCCCCATACATAACCTGTTGATACCTCTGCACTAATCAATTATCCAACCCCATCTGTACCAATTTAATTACTAGTTTCTCATGTGGCAGTCTATTGAAAGCCTTTGCAAAATATAAATATGCTGCTTCATCACCTTGTTATAATAAGTAGGCAGATTGCTAAAACACGATCTTTCTTTAGCAAACTCATGCTGTCCATTAAAAGCTGTCCACCCAGTTCTGAATCCTTGTCTTCACTAGCTTTTCCAACACCTTGACCACAGTTTCAGTCAAGCAGATTGGTCAATTTGAAGCCTTAGTCTTATCACCTTTATGAATCAGAACCATTTTGAGATCCTTCCATTTTTTTGGGACCTGAACTAATCTAAAACTTGTTAAAAATGTACGTTAAAGCGGTTGTTACGGAGAGTCCTTGAATAGGTGTCCTCCTTCGATGAGCCTTTATTGGAGATGTTACAAAATAATAACTCCCTGGAACATTCCCTCAAGACATGTAGTGATATACTATCAAGTTTACTCAATTTCTCACGTACCTCCTGTTCACTCACTATCAGTGGTTCTGTTCCCCCATTCCCACTGCTCTCAAGTTCTGCATTATGTTACAATCGCAAGGATGGAATACTTGAATGAACTGCTCATTTAACACCTCTAGTATATCCTCTTCAGTGTTTATTATTCTCCCATCATCACTGACCAACATCATCCTCCCATAATCATTCTTCCTGCTTCTGGCCACATATGAAGTTTACAAGGCCAACCTTTGTTATTTATTTTATTATTATTTTTTATTTAGCATATGGCAATCTACATGCAGTTATAAAGGTACATAAGTCAAAATAAATATATAGAAAGTAAGTGCAAACAATTAGAATAAAACAAAGACACTTGACTTTCAACAAACAAAACACTTATAGGTTAAGATCAAGTTGTCTGAGCCAGCCTATGACAGGCAGTGTTGCCTCCAGGAAATTGTTTCTTTGGCCTGTGTATGCATGAAGACTGCACTCAGTAGAGATGTGGTGGATTGATTGATTCGGGTGCCCGTAGTCGCATTCCAGTGAGGAAATTTTTCCCCACTTGTAGAGAGCTTGCACATCTTCCATGTCCGGTGCGAATCCTGTTCAGCTTTGTCCAAGTCTTTTGGCTCAGTTCCATACCTGGGATGTTGAGATGATGCCTATCAAACTAAGTTTGGAGTTGAGCATTGGTATTTATGCTCCACGTTCGTTTCCATTGTTCTTTGGTGTTGTAGTTAGTCGTTCTCAGGTGTTTAGCTTCACAGAGAGGGGGCTTTCTTGATTTCAGTCTGTTGAGCTGTAGCTCTAGTATGTCATTGTGTATAGGCAATTCAGTGTTTCTGAGTATTTTATCATATTCACATAGTAGGGCATCATGTCTTTGTAGGTTTGGTGGTATTATGTTACTCAGCATTGGGAGCCAGTAAATAGGAGTTGTTTTTATGGTTCCAGTGATAAGTCACATTGTGGTGTTAAGCTGGCGGTCAATTAGTTTGGTATAGCAGCTGTTGAGCCAAACAGGAGCGCAGTACTCTGCCACCGAAAAAACCAATCCGAGTGCGGATGTTCTTAATGTGGTTGCTGCTGCACCCCAAGGAGTGCCACATAATTTCTGGATAATGTTGTTTCTGGTTCTGATTTCTCTATCTGTGTTTTCAGCATGATTCTTATATGATAAGGTGCGATCAATTGTAACTCCTAGGTATTTAGGATATTTGTTATCGTGTAGAACTGAGTTTCCAAATCGGATGTTCAGCTCGTCATGTGCCATTTATTGCTGAGATGGAATGTTGACACTTCAGTTTTACTATGGCTTGGTTGCAGTCTCCATTTTTTAAAGTAGTTATGCATAGCAGCAAGGTCATTTGTGAGTTTCCTCCATCCATCTTAGTTCTCTATTTCTGGTGGCTAACGCTATGTCATCCACATAACAGAATTTTCTAGATGCTGTATGTGGCAGGTCAGCTATGTATAGGTTAAATAAGAGAGGGGCCAGTACTGAGCCTTGTGGTAGGCCGTTGTTGAGTTTCTTCTGATTACTGATATTTTCTCCAAGGACAACACAGAAATATCTATTGCTGAGCATATTATTAACAAGCTATATTGTTCTTCGGCATGGTAATGCTTTCATTAGTTTATACAGCATGCCCTCTCTCCAGACGGTGTCGTATGTGGCAGTTAATGAAGGAAAACTACAGAAGTTTTTAGATTTTGTTGAAAGCCCACTTCAATGTATGATGTCAGTGCCAGAACCTGGTTACAACAGCTGCGATTGGGCCTAAAGCCTGCCTGTTCTATCGTAACATGTTCAAGGATGGTGTTGCTTATCCGGTTGTACAGTAGTCTTTCCAGTAATATATATGTGCAGCTTAGTAGTGTGATTGGATGATAGTTTTGTGGGTTGTCAGTTGATTTTCCGGGTTTGGGAAGGGCTATGATCTTAGCTCTCTTAAATTCCTTTGGCAACACGCCAGTGTTCATTATTTCAGAGAAGAAACAGGCAAGCCATTTTTTGGTAATTTTGCCAGCATGAATAAGAAATTCTGGGTGAACTCCGTCAAACCCCAGGGCCTTTCCCCTAGTGCATTGTTGATTTCCTCATTGCTGAAGAGGTCTTACATATTTTGATTCGTCTTGTAGTTTTGCCTTCAGGTCTCTGGATGGTATAATGGTATGGTCCTAACTTTAATGGTATGGTTTTTATCACATTGGGATCTTGAGATTCTAGTGATGTAGTTAGCAACTTGGTTTGGCGTGACATCTGTCTTTTTAGTAGTCATCGTTGTAGCTTCTCCTAACTTCTGTAATACACTCCAGGCCTTCCTGCTGGAGTGCCTCAGGTCTAGTACCTCAACTGTTTTGATCCAGTGTTGTTGTCTTGCTGCGTCCAAGTCAAAATTACCAAAAAATTACCATTTTTTGGTAATTTTGCCAGCATGAATAAGAAATTCTGGGTGAACTCCGTCAAACCCCGGGGCCTTTCTCCTAGTGCATTGTTGATTTCCTCATTGCTGAAGAGGTCTTACATATTTTGATTCGTCTTGTAGTTTTGCCTTCAGGTCTCTGGCTTCTCTTTTAACTTTAATGGTATGGTTTTTATCACATTGGGATCTTGAGATTCTAGTGATGTAGTTAGCAACTTGGTTTGGTGTGACATCTGTCTTTTTAGTAGTCATCGTTGTAGCTTCTCCTAACTTCTGTAATACACTCCAGGCCTTCCTGCTGGAGTGCCTCAGGTCTAGTACCTCAACTGTTTTGATCCAGTGTTGTTGTCTTGCTGCGTCCAAGTCGTGGAAGAGATCTTCTGCAATTTCCAGATCACTGCTCCATAAATTTCTCGTAGAGCTGTTCGTTCCATCCAGGGATATACTCTTTTCTGTAGCTCCTAGGGATATGTTTTTTAGCTGTAGAGATGACAGCTCCTACAAATCAGTTGTAGTTATTGGGTACAGGAAGTATGAAACGAACACACTTGTCAAGGTCAATGGCATATTTTTCCCAGTCGGATCTTCGAAGGTTCCATCTCAGGAAGGGAATTGATCGGACAAGAGGTATTATTATGCCCACTTCAAGGAGGACCAGTCGGTGTTGGCTGTGAAGGAAGTCACTGAGAACTCTTCTTTGAGCAGGTAGAGGTTCGTTCATGTTGTTAGAGGTGACAAAGCAGAGGTCAGGATTATAGTCTCTTCTCTATGCTGCTGATCTGAAGGTGCCATATTCTTTAGCGTCAAAGACCAAGTAGATATTGGAAGTCTCAGCCCAGTCGGCGAGGGCTATGCCGCATTCATCATTCTGAGCATGCTTCCATAACTCAGTGGCTATTGAAGTTGTCTGCATATATAGTTGGGTGGCTCAAAAGAGGCAGGACTTGTTGAGGCCATTGGATGTTTGGTGGCTTGTAGACATTAGCAAGCATAAGTTCGCCCAACTTCGTCATGATCAAGCTGACATCATCATCATCCCTTGATGCAGTAACAAGTTCGATCTGCTTAATGTTGTTGCGGGCATGTGTTGCTGTGCCATATGCATGTTGGTAAGTTGCTCCTACAAGCTGGTAGCCGTATATTCTCCCTCTTCTATACAAGATTTCTTCAGTAGCAGCATCTGTTTCCTGGAGGAATACAATGTCCATATTTTGGTCAAGAAGGAATTTTGAAAGGTATTGACATTTTGATTTGCTAATTCCTTCAATGTTAAGATGACAGATTTGGACTTGGGGTCCGAGATTTCTAGTCAGTTGGTTCTTCGAACTATTCACTTCTGATTGCTGCATGTAGTTAGTAGCTAGGAGATCCGTGGATAGACTGGCTGCCAAGGTCGCTCTAACTCATTTAGCGTTATCCAGGGTGCACCATGAGGAGGCGAGCTAGGATTGCACCCCAACAACCTTTGTAATCTCTTGCAAGAAAGAGCTTGCATCCCTCACCCCTTACCTTCAGTAATACTGAGATATCCAAACACAGTCAGGTTTCTCTACTCAGACTGACCTGCACCTCCAATTTTTCGTGGCACAACCACATTTCAACTATAGCTTCCACAGCTGTCAAAAAACTTGTGCAGAAAAGAGTACTTTTCTGCACAAGACACACTTCACAGCTGCTAACAATGTACAAAGCCCAAATCCACCTAGCCATGGGATATTGCTCCCATATTTGAGGTGGAGCACCAAAATCCTCTCTAAGATTGCTTGATTCAATCCAGAAGAGGGCATTCTGGTTAATTAATGATCCCTCTCTCTCTCTCTCCACTTCAATTGCAGATGTTCAGTTTCTGCTTATGCCTCTTCTACAATACTTTCATGGACAGTGCGCTACTGAATTGGCCACGTTTATTCCTCCACTTTCCTCCAAAATCCTTAAAACAAGTATCACTGCTAACCAACATCTGTTTTACAGTCCACCTTGAAACTCACTGAACCAACTCCACTGCCTCTTCCTTCATCCCATCTACTTTTGTCCTTAGGAACAGTCTCTCCCACTCTGCCTTCCCCAAAGATTGCAACTCTGAGCTGTTCAACCAAAGCATTAACAGATTCTTCCTTTCTTTTATTCCTCTTGTCTACTCATGGCACTGATGTACTATAGGTCTTGTGGCCTTTTGTGTGGGAATCAGATATAAAAAAAAATATCAAAAAACTCACTAGGATTTCTTTTAGTGTCTTATTTGCTACCCTTACTAAAAGAAAAAAGTTAAAGAACATTCCTGAATATAAAAGCATGAATAAAGAAATAAAAAAAATAATGCAGGAAAGCCAAAGAGGAATGCATTAAATATAAATGTATAGATATAGAAAACACAGAAACAGAGAAATGCATGAAAATATCAGAGAAATGACATGCAGGACAAATACAGCAAACCATGCAAGTGTCATTAGAGACTCAAGAGACCATATTCTAATGGATAAAAAAAAATCATGGAAAGATGGATTGAATACACAAGGAAATTATATGAACAACAAAGAAATGATATTCCTGAACAGTCTGATTTAGAAGGACCATCCATTTTACTCTATGAAGTTGAAAATGCCGTCAGAAATCTAAAACCACATAAAGCTGCAGGAATAGATAATATCTTGGCAGAATGGTTGAGGGTTCTCGATGAAGAACTGAAATTTCTAACAAAATTATGCAATAAAATATACGTGACTGGATTTCTACCCAAAGATATTAATCACTAAATTTTCGTTTCAATTCTCAAAAAAACAAAAGCTACAAGATGTGAAGACTTCGAGAAGTTTCCTACAAAGGAAACTTCTCGAAGGAACTGTTGAGGGAAAGAGGAAGACAAAGACTGGAGTGGATGAAAAATATAGAAGACTGGACCTATCTCTCATATGAGAAATGCAGCAGAGAGGTGCAGAATAGGACATGGTGGAGACACATGGTAGTCAATCTCTTGGATGGAGAAGACACCTGACAGGACTAAATGAGTCACCTTCCTTCCTTGCATGTAACTGATTATCTGCACTCATCTTGTGCCACCTCTACAATGCCTTTTTCTTCCAGATTGCACGCTTCACCTCTGCAGTCATCCATTTTACATCTACCATATTTAATCTCCTGATCTTTGGAATACACTCAGTCATTGCCTCTGCCAGATAATTCCTGAATAGAGACCAAGCAGTATTGATTTCTTTCCTATGCAATTCCTCATTCCATGATATTGCTGCAAGCTGCCTCTTGAGTTTGCCATAATAACATGCCTTATAGTTCTACATGTAACTCTTTCTCACAAAAGTCGATATGCCTGGCCACTATCCAGGTGATCACTTCATAGTCACCTACACCAACTGGAGGAAAATGCAACACTTCATTTACAACAATATTTTCTGATAAGATAATCATATTCATGACCCTCGATTCATATACAGAATCTGTTACATACTGCTTAAGGTAGTTATCCCTTAAAAACTCAGGAAATTCATTCTCTTTGGTTCTTGATGCTGTCTCTTCATTCCAGTCTATATTTCCATAATTGAAATCACCCATAATGATCACTTTTCCAGACCAATTTGTTTAAATATTTCCTTCTCACTGCCTTCCACTTTACGAGGGCAATAGCAACACCCCACCAAACATTTCCATCCTATCCACTTCACACCATACTACATCAAAACCACTGTCACTGTTTGCTTCTTGCATCTCCACCCTAAGATGGACACAGCTCTTCTGCCATCATCAATGACACTACTCCTTCCTTTTTGTTTTGTCTGCCTTTGCAAAAGACAAAAATTGTTAAACCTGTCTCATTTGTGTTCTTGTTTATAGATAGGAATTTTGTATCCTGTTTCACCAGTATATTGTAAGTTACATGTACAATGAATTTGGTATACCCTAGGATGAGCCAAGGGGAAGGGGATCTTTGGAGGAGTTGAATTTATTATTATTTTTTTTGTATATATGTGTATACTCCAGGTGGCAAAAACATTGATGACATTTTTGCCATCTGGCCACACAAAGAAATTACCTTGATATGAGGTCGAAAAGTAGAGTGATTATTTTGGTTTATATTATGAAGTTTAATATAAACGTGGCAGTTGTTTCCATAATTTTAAATAAATAGAATTTACATCATTACGGTCTTAATGCAATAAAAAAAATAATAAATAAAAAATTATCAACTTAATTCGGAAACCTAGTCCTCGCCAACCACAGCCCCAAACACTAGATTGGCCTATAATTTGTAATCTCAGTCTTATCACCTCCTTTGTGAAGTGGAACAATTTTACCCCTTTTTTAAATCCCTTGGGAACTTTTCATGTTGCAGAATTCCCATTTAAAGAGATATGCCAATGGTGATCTTCGTTCCCTGAATAATATCTTAACAACACAGTAATATGTTGCCAAGTCCTACTGCCTTATTAGCATCGGGTTGACTTAATTTTTCATATATCTTTTACTCACTATCAGTCCCTTTTCCTCCATATCCATACACTCACGCTTCTCATCTTGTTGCATTCATGAGGATGAAATGACCTGATAATCTTTTCATTCCGCAAAACAGGCAAACTGGCCAGAAGGACACATGCAATTTCTAGACATAATATATTGGCCTTATAGCCTTAGTTGCTTCATAAATCTAGAATAACCAAATTCTTATGCCACGCCACTGCTCCAAGTGGGCTTCCCATTTTGCCACAATCACCTGCTTTGTAATTTTCATATCTAAACTGAAAATTACACATGGTATCTTCTTTGTTTTGGTACATTACATCGATGATGTTTTTGCCATCTGGCTTGCAAAGAAGTTACCATACTTCTACTGAAAATAAAGCATCTACATCCCCTGGATAAATTGTACTATGCAAATATAAAAAGAGTACAAAACTAGCGTTCCTGGACATTTTAATTCTCTGCTCTCCTTCAGGTTTTGAAGGAGAGCAGAGAATTAACTACATCTGAACTAACCACATCTGTTTATTGCAGACTTACCTTCACTGGATGATACATACAACAACAAACTGCTCAACATCTTTTTCAGAAAACTGGATCATAGAAAGTCTTTTACATCATGATCATATGGTTTGCTCAAAACCACAACAACTAAGGCAAGAATTCCTGCACATCATCCACATGATGCATTGGATTAGCTTCTCAGAATGAATACATTTTTGAAAATTATGGAGACAAAAACTGTGTTTGAGTAAAACTTTAATTTACTATGAACCAAAATCCACACTCGACGTTTCGACCTTTATATCAAGGTCATCTTCTGGAGCATATATATACTATATACAGAGAAACAAGCTGTACTACAATCTACATGGTTTGCTAAAGTTACTGACCAACCGTTACAACAATTATTGATTATCTATTGGTTGTAATTTTACATTGGGAGCAACAGGTCTATATATATATTAACATCATGATTATATATATACATTTCAACCAGTTGGTATGGAATGGTTTCCAATGCTAGCTCTCAGGTTGCTTAGAGTCCTGAAGTATGCTGGATACTAAATGTTAGGTGGGCTGAATCTTCCAGCCCACCTTAGTCTTCCAGATTCTTGGAATTTTCATGCCACCATTATTGTTGATATTTGGGTGGTTTATCAGGATTTCGCATAAGAAAGGATTCTCAGAATGAACTATACATTTCTTTAATTCCTACAAGCTTACTTCAAACAACCATGAAACAATACTGAAAGTTCCAATCCCATACATTTCTGGCATCTGTGAATGAATCGCAGGAATCCTTAAAGATCATCATCTATATTATTCCCTTCAACAAACTCTCCTCTTGGTTTCTATCTTAAGATAAACAATCTTCTCTTTCACTACTTGGTGTATACCAAGTTCCTTGTGATTGTCACCTGTTATACTTTGAACACACTGAACATTCTGTGGGAAAAGGGCCAGAAGATAATCAATCTTACATTGTTGTTAACAAGAAATCTGGTTTAGTAAAACATGGAATTGATACCAACCACAATATCTGTTGATCTAAAACATGCTTACTTCATCAGTACTGCAACAAGTTCGAACATTTGTTTAAAGAGAGTGCTGAAGCCTTGCTCTATCATTCAAACTTGAATCAAAATGACTGCCTTGCCTTACTGAAGAAGTTTTATTCTGATCAGACATCATCAATAATTTTTTTATTTTTAATTTAAAAAATTTATTTTATTTTATTTATAACTCATATATATATATATACAGGTAACCCTCATATAACGCAGTACTTATACAACGCGGTTTCGATATAACACAGTCTACAAATTGTAGTAACCCTTGTTCAACGCAGTTTCGATATAACACAGTCTGCAAATTGTAGTAACCCTTTATCTTTTCATATATTTTTCACTGCGCGACTTAAAAATCAAATTTTATCTTCATTAAATTTGTGTCTGCCTGTATTGTGCATGTAGTTATGAGTAGCGAATTTATATTAGGGGAAATAACTTCAGCATGCTTATGTGTCAGTTATTTACAGTAAACGAAGACAACTGAAATTTTCTTAATTTTCTGCCAGGAAAGCACATTAAAAGTCATAAGTGTATTAATCTCAAGCTGAGTATTTTATTTTCTGATGAGTTACATACAATATGTAATGCTTTTTATTGTGTAAAAAATTTATTTTTATAGTACCACTTGGAGGGCTTTTTTATGGGAAAATAGATTTAAATGAGTAGGAACTGGTAGAATTAATAGATGACGTCGAAATGAGGAAAGTTTCTGCAGACGATTCTGATGAATCCATTAAAGAATTCAGTTTAAAGAAATTAGTAGAAGGATTGGACTTAGCAAGAAAGTTAGGAAGTTATTTTACAGATAATAATCCCTCAATGGAACATTCTGGAAAGTTCACGAAACAGTTGGATATTTGTTTAGCTCCATATTATGAACTTTATAAAAAATTGGAGCATAGTGGTAAGCAAGGTCTTATTACTGACTTCTTGATAACTAAACCAGCTGAAGTAGGCAATAAGAATTATGCAAATGATATTCAAGAGATTTCAAGTGCTGATGACATCCGTACAATCATAAATAAAGAACACCTATGAAATGTTAGTTTTGAAGATTAAAGTATGCACTTTATTTTATTTTGCCCAAAACATTTGTGCATTATTTGCAATGAAGTTTATGTACAATTTTTAATTTTATAAGTTTATACTATGTATTTGTTTCATAGTTTATATGTTTTCTTCACTCACTTGAATTAAATAAAAATATAATAACTATAACACTTTTTTTGAATGTTAGTCAAGTGAGTTTTAATTTATCGTCCTTCATGTTTCACCGATTTTTGCTATCGGCATCTTCAGGGAATACAATTGGTAAGCTATATGAAGGTAACAGACTAGGTTTTAACTGGCAGTTCTAATTCATACAAAATTAGTATTCTAATTCATACAAAATTATATTCAATACTAATTTTGTATGAATTAGAACTGCCAGTTAAAACCTAGTCTGTTACTTTCATATAGCTTACCAATTGTATTCCCTGAAGATGCTGATAGCAAAAATCGGGGAAACACGATAAATTAAAACTCACTTGACTAACATTCAAAGAAAGTGTTATAGTTATTATCCAAGTAGTCAAGAAAGAAAATCACACTAAATAAGAATATATTTTTGTTGGGTGTGTCATTGTTGTTTATATAATTTAAAAAAAAAAAAAACGATTTCGGAACATAACCCTACTTTTTCTATGTGATCTGAGTCTCGCATAATGTGCCATTTCTATGGAACTTAATATCCGTGAAAAAAAAAAAAAAAAAAAAAATATATATATATATATTTTTTTTCTTTTTTGAATAATTAATATATCAGCTGTTAACCACTTGAGGTGTTCTATTTATTCTACCACTCAGACTCAGCTAATGCTTTATTAATCATTATCCTTTTGTTTTCTGTTATTTTGTCTTATGCATAAACTGCAGTTCCTGTCCCCTTTGGCCCCAACCTTCCTCACACCTTGTGTTCTCTTCCACTCATTTCCTTCAGGATACTTGTGCATGCACATGCACATACCTGCCTAGGTTCTCTTTGAAGGAATGTTGTTAGCAGCAATAGTAAGCTATATTCCACAAGTGAAGAAGAGGACACAATTTGGTGTAAAGTGGGTGACAAGCAATATTAGACAGGAACTGCATGTGTAAAAGAGGCTATGGAAGATATAAGGAGACAGGTGAAGAGCAGATGCATGAAGAATATAAGACACAGGCCAGGAGAGTGACTAGTATGGTAAGGAAGGTGAAACTGGAATTTGAGAAGAGATTGGCCCTAAGATCCAAAGAAAATTCTATGGAATTTTTTTAGCTATGTGGCCAGGAGAAGGAGAAATGATTGTGGAAGAATTGCATTGTGGGATAAAAATGGAAATAGAGTGACTGATGCAGAGGACATAGTGGAATTGTTCAATGAACACTTTATTGGAGTATTTCACCCTGAAGAAGTAAATTTTAATACTAGAGGGATAGGGCAGGTTCGAGGTCTAGAGGTGCAGGAGGAGAGTGTGTTCCAAATACTGAGTACTCTGGATGTCAGTGAAGCTGTGGGACTGGATGGTATTTCACCACGAGTTTTGAGAGAATGTGCTAAAGAACTGAGAGCTCCTTTGACCTGGCTTTTCAATTAAAGACTGGCTATGGGAATGGAAGGAAGGTAAGATAGTGTCATTGCATAAGGATGGTAGCACACTGGAAGTGTCTAATTATAGGCCAGTTTGTTTGTTATCAGTAGTTAAGATCTTGGAGAAATTGGTGAGGGACCGTATACAGCAGTGGGCAGATGAGGGTAGTGTTATCTGTAAGAATCAACATGGATTTGTTAAGGGGTGCTATTGTTTTAGTAATATGCTAGCCTTTTATAATAAAGTTACAAGAGCAGTTGATGAGGGAAAGCCATATACTGCCATTTTCTTGGATTTAGCGAAGGCATTTGACAAGGTTTGGATGTCAGGTTGGTTAACTGGATTCAGGATTGGCTGTCCGATAGGTATCAGAGAGTTGTGTATGGTAGGGCAGTTTCAAGGGGGCAGAAGGGTGCAAGTGGAGTCCCACAGGGCTCAGTACTGGGATCTGTATTGTTTAACCTGTATATCAATGACATTGTCAGTGGATTGCAAGGGGGATATTCAGTTGTTTGCAGTTGATGTGAAGCTGGGAAAGGTTATTAGTGATAGTGCAGATGTGGTAGCCCTGCGAGAGGATTTGAATAAACTAAACAGATGGGCAAATGAATGGGGGGTATCTGTTTAATGCAGCAAAATGTAAGGTCTTGAGGTTTGGGACACTTCATACTCTATTGGAGGAGTTGTACTGGAGGAAGTAGGGGAGACAAGAGATCTGGAGTTGATGATTGATAGAAACCTGAAATTCGGGCGACATATTGCAAAGGTGGTGAAGGTAACACAGAGGATTGCTGCAATTATGAGAAGGACACTGACCTGCAGAGATAAAAGGTTATCATTTCGTTGTAGAAGTCTCTGATCAGACCACACTTAGACTATTGTTCTCAGATTTGGTCCCCAGGATTTGAAGGGGATAAATTAACTGGGGAAAGGGTACAGAGGCAAATAACAAAGACAGTTTCAGGACTGTGCAATTTTAGTTATGAGGATCAGCTGAGGGAATGTGGACTGCAGAGTTTGGTAGATAGAAGGAGAGGCGATATTATTATTATAATGGTGTCTCCATGGAGTCAAAAGACTCAGCGCAGGAGACCCTACATTGATACACTAATCATTATTCACACAATACCTATCATACTTCTCCTTAAATTCATTCACAGACGAAGCATTCACAACCACCTCTGGCAATGCATTCCACCCATTCACAACCCTCCAAGCAAAAAATGTACTCCTAACACCCTTGTTAACCACACTCTTGCATGATCTCCATGGAGGGTCCCTCATTCTCTCTCTCTCTCTTCTTGCACTGGTGTTAAAAATGTCATCAATCCTATAAAATCTCTTTACTAATTTATATGCCTCTCTCATATCTCCTCTCCCACATCAGCTAGTTTTTGTTGCTCACAGATCTTCAATCTATCCTCGTAGGGAACATCCCACAGACCTGCAACGATCTTTGTAACTCGCCTGTGAATCCTCTCCACCATTTCGTCATTACCAAGAAATTCAGGTGACCAGATCTGTGCACAGTAGTTCAAATGCGGTCTTATTAATGCCTTTTAAAGTGGAACAATAGCTTCCTTATCCCTGCTTATTAGTGTGTTCTAATAAGCAGGGATAATTTGATGTGATGTTTTGGTAGTCTTTGCAATATGCCCTTTAAACTTAAGTTCTCTGTCCACAATAACTCCCAAGTCCCTTGCCCTGTCAACTTCTTGCAGTTCAGTTCCATCAATATAGTAAACAGCATGTGATCTCACCCTCCCGAAGTGCATCACCTTACACTTAGCCATGTTAAACTGACAGCCATTTACCTTAGTCCATACCGTCAGCCTATTTAAGTCATCCTGCAAGATATCTACATCATCTGAATTGACTATCGCTCTTCCTAATTTTGCATCATCAGCAAACAAGTGGATATTTCCTTTCAAAGTATTCTCAATCTCATTGATGTACATAAACAATAGAGGACCAAGCACTGAGCTCTGAGGTATACCACTAGTTACCTGCCTTCTCCTGGACTCAGCTCCTCCTTAAACCACTCTTTGATATCTATCCACCAGCCACCCTCTAATTTATGCAACAGAGTTCCGTGTGGAATCCTGTCAAATGCCTTTGAGTAGGGATTTCCTTTATCCAACTCCACTGTTACTTTATTATAGAAAGTAAGCAAGTTACTGAGGCAGGACCTACCTTTCACAAAGCCATGTTGCTCCTTATAAAGTATCATATTGCTGTTCACCCAGTCCTGAATTCTAATTTTTACCCATTTCTCCAAAACCTTAACCACCACTCCAGATATATTGATTTGGTCTATAATTTGCACCCTCTGTCTTGGAGCCTCCCTTATGCAGTGGAATTATTTTCCCCCTCTTTCCACTCTATTGGTACTTTACCAGAACTGAGGCTTAAATTTAACAGCCTGGTTAGAGGAGGTGCTAATTCTCTTGCTCATTCTCGTAACATATGGGCCAATATGTCATCTAACCCAATGGCAGTGTTAGCATTAAGGTTCTGTAATATATTAAGCATCTCCATTTCATCTATCTCTAGACTCTCATCAGTCAATGACACATTCGACACTGCAATATCACAACCAAGATGGTACACTTTTGCAAAATGATCACTAAGCAACTCAGCTATTTGATTTGCTTCTGTAATTTCCTTACCATCAACACTTTTTAAAGTAATCTCTCCATGGGTATTCTTCCCTTTACTTGCCACATAGTGAAAGAACTCCTTAGGGTTTCTTTTGGATTCATCAGCTAGCTTCCTCTCATAATTAGCTTTGGCTTTCTTTACCATACAGGTTACTCTCTCTTTGCATGTACCTTGTACTGCTCATGGGAACATTCATCTCCTTTTTCTTTATACTTCTTCCACAGCCTTTTCTTTATCTGCAACTCCTGCTTAATAGTATTATTAATCCATCTTACTCCTACTTGATTTCTCCTTCTGATTTTGGGAATACAGTCTGATACAGCTTTCTTTAAATACTCCTTGACAATCTCTTATGCACCATCAACATCTCTCAAATTCTCATGCCATAGCATTGCTGAAAGCTGACTTCTCAGCTTGTCATAATCACCAGCCTTGTAATTCCACATATACCCCTTTTTATCAGAATATTCAGCACATCTTACAATCTTCCAGGTCAAGACCATATGATCGCTTTACCCAAGTGGAGACAGTGTAACTAAATTGCTTATTGATATGTTCCGCAATGTTATGACCAGATCTAACACTCTCAAATCTCTTCTCCCTTTCATTACATGCTGTCTCAGGTAGTTACGTCTTAACAATTGTATAAACTCCATTTCCTTTGTTCCTTGTGACCATTCCTTCTCCCAATCTATGTCCACAAAGTTAAAATCCCCCATAATGATTACTCGACCTTCACTCATCGTGCTAATTTGCGAATACATACTGTACATTCTCCCTTATACCTCTTGGATTACAACAACTGATTACATATTTCACCCTGTTGATCTTTATCTCACACCAAACAGCCTCGAATGAACTGCCCTTTACATATCTGTCACCTTGAGGCACTTCTACCTTTTTTGGCTTTAACGTTTCATCTATCATTAGTAAAACCCTTCCTTCCGTTCTGTCATCTATGTCCTGCCTGAAAATACTGTACCCCTTACATTCAATCCCTATAACTATATCATTCTTAGTTAACCAAGTCTCACTAATTCCTGTAATTTTGGCCAAGTTGTACTAAGTAATGACAAAAATTCTTCGCACTTATTCCAAATACTTCAAGCATTAGTATACATAAACTGCAATACTCCCTCCCATAATCTCCCTGTGTGTGAGTTAGCCCACTCTTATACTATTAATTTTATGCAAATAATTAATCCCAAATTCACAGCGATTAATGACCTTAGTACTATTTACACCTGCCTCCCTAGCAAATCCCATTTCCCTGTTTTTGACTATTTACTCTATCCTTTATCAATAAATGTTCTAAATGCCAAGTGCCCATTCCATTTAAGTGCAAACCATCTCTCCTAAAATACTCCTTCCTTTTATCAAACTCATCCCAGACATTCATAAAATGAATATTCAGTTTCATTTCTTTGCAAAAGCTTTTACACAATCTTGATATCATTCCATTTACTATAATTGCTCTTCTGTTTAATTCATCACTATCAAATCTTGGTAGCACACTCATGATCTTTCTACTCTTGCTCTTTGCATTCATCGCTATCATTTAATCCTTCAAATCTTGTCTCACAGAAAATCTTTTGCTACCTAGATCATTCATCCCTATAAATGCAATAATCTCACTTGCTTTATCTTTCTGCAATTTCACAGCCTCAGTTATATCCTTAATCTTTGACCCTGGATAACACGCTTTTAATTACTCTACCATCCTTCACACCCTTAATTATAGAATCCTCATACAGCACAATCTTTTTTTGCTCCTTTTTAATTTGACATCCTTTACCCCACTGATGCTTGTTTTTGTCCCTGATCTTCTCACATTCTTTTGTATATCGCTCAGCAATCTATCTATGTATGTATTTCTGCACTATTTATTCCATGCACACACTCACTTAATCCTTTACTAAATAATCTGTCATTCTTAATCCCCCCTGTTTCTATTCCATAAAAAACATAAGAACATATTGGAATGCTGCAAGATAGACTATATAATTTGGTCAGATCAAAATTATAAAATATATTACATCATTTAAAAATGTCAGTTTCTTTGTCTCAGGAGAACTTGCACAACACAATTTACTCCACATGCTTCTATCAGTTACATTGGGATACGGCTGTATAAAAAAGGCATGTTATGAGACCTATGGCACCTAACTGTGAAGTCTTGATGATCACTTAAACTTGGGACATTAGACAAACCAGATGTATCATCATATATTATATTAAAACTTTGGTGTTTATACGAGTCAATTAATACAGGCAAAACAGTTGATACATTAGAAGATGTGAAATGGACTGCATAATCTTTCGTTTCTACCTTGCCATCAGATTCAAGAGGTGATACCATAGACACACAAGATGATAAAGATGTTAAGTAATCTGGATTGACATCCCTAGTAACTACAGAAGAAATGGTTGACTCAGATGACATATCAAAACTAGAAAATAAAGGATTGATGTAATCGCTACCCAAGATTTTGATTGGAAGGTGAGAATTAACTGAAGAGTCAGAAACCAAAAGGGACAATACACTGGTATGTACACATTCATCTGACAGTTGACCTTCAGCAACCAGGTCAAGACCGCTAGAAAGTTGATTTAGATGACCATATTCATTTGGCAAGTCTGTCTCCTTATCCTTTAATGATACCAAATCATCTATAACAGTGTCACTTGAGTTGTCAAATATTGTTTTCAAATATTTAAGCAGTTTAATTTTACTAAGTGGGATAGAAACCAGCGTTTCAAGATGCTTAACCTCTGACAACGACTGCCTTACATTACGTTCAGATCTAAGTCCATCATAAGTCTTTTTGATGATTCCCCTTGTTGACTCTTACTTATCTGTGTTTCCTTCTTTGAATGCCATTTTCTTTGGCCAGACACAGTGTGACTATGCATGTTTGGTTTCCCTGTTTCCTGATGATCATTACCTGAAGCTCCCTGCTGTGTGCCTTCCACAGAATTATAGCAACTTCCAAAAAATCTTTAATTTTTAGCAACTCCGCAGCTTTTAACAATGATGGAAGCATATCGCGTGAAATATTAATTTCTCCATGGTACATATATTGTACCATCAACCTTAAATCATTAAACTTCATATCACTTAATGTCACAACAGGATGATTACTTGAGTTCTCTAAAAATAAGCTGTATAGCAGAGAGCTGCTTGCAGATAGAACTACTTTGTGAGCCTTAAGGGTCATTCCCTCATATGATAATGTTACATCCACCAAACTTTCACTAGCAAGTAATTTATCAAAAGCAGTTAATATATTAGATTTGTGATTGTGTCCTTTCATGCAAATTTTCTGTGATGTTGTTATCATATTGAGTTCTGACCAGGATTAAAATAAAATACTCATATTAGGATTCTTTAAAGTACCATGCCCCTAACTATTTAGAAAACTGCAGGAATTGCCAAAATGCTTCGTCAAACACATCATTACTCAGACAACATTAAACAATAAAAATACCTAACAAAATTTACATACATTGCTTCAAATAATCATCTCAGTATTATACACTTATAATCAGTAGTTTTCAAATTAACACCAAATACACATGCTCCAAGATTAGGCTTAAAAACAACAATGCGATCACAACAGCAAGATTAGGCTAACTGCAACGATTCTATACTCATACAATCTGATATCAAATACAAGCCAATTATACCAAATAAAAATACCCCACACAAAAATATAAACACATACTTCAAAGAAACATCTAACTGAGAATCTGCAAATATTGCAGCCTAAATTTAGGCTGGTAAAGTTCTAACCAACGCTATTTGACCTCCACAATTAAATCGTAAATGTACCATTTTTTGAGGTGATACCATAGACACATATATGATTGAGACTTTTAAACTGTTGAGAGGTGGTTACAGGGTTGACACTGGCGAGTTCTTTCGCTTGGTTGAACAGCGGGAAGGAGTGATGATGAGAGGCCATCCCTGGAAGTTACGAAAGGAAGCTGTAAGCAAGAGGGTGAGGAGTGGTTTCTTTGCATGGAGGGTGGTTGAACCATGGAATGCATTGCCTGTTAGAGTGATGAGAGCGAGAACGGTCAAGGAGTGGAATGATAGACGTTGTGTTTCCTAGGATGGACCTCCCGCAATGAGTCTTTTGACTCCATGGAGGCCTGAATAATAATAATAATTACACACATACCTAGGTTCTCCCCCCAAAAACAAAAAATAACTTCAGTTTTCCTTACTCTGCATCATTTCACTGAACAACACTTTCTCAAGATACCAAATCCATTTGATTGCAAATGATTAGCCTTTATATAAGTCCTTTCTTCCATCAGACTCATTCTATACATCCACAAACTCCATACCATTTCTACTTCACAGCCTATGCATCGATTCATTTTCAATTATGGTCTTCTTATTCACTTGTGCCAGTAACTCTTTCATATCATGCAGGTCACATGTCAGATTATTTGTACCTGCCAGTATAATCTTTTTCACTTTCTCTCTCTGTATCCTAACAGCATCACTTCTGTAATCTTTATCTCCAAAACATGATTCATCACTCTCCTCTAGCATTTTTTTTTTTTTTTTTTTTTTGCCTTGCTTTCTCCTCCCTCGCACCTCTCTATACTACGTGCCAGGCATTTCTTTGTGCTATCACATTTTGTTCTGTGTAGGATCCCCACACAAGCATGTTATCTCTTTTGTTTCTTACTATCACTCATACCTTGTTCACTTTTTCTACCTCACTTTTATGAATTGTTCTTGCCTACAAACAGTCTCACTTGCTTTTTTTTTTTGTTATTGTTGTTGTTGTTGTTCTACCCCTTGTTATCATACTTTTAGCACTCGCTCTTAAAACACTTCCTACATATGTACACATATTCTAGTACATATGCATCAGCACTATTGGCAGCCGGTGAAAATAAGTGGGGGTGCTGCATATACAAAATAAGAAAAATAATTCATTCTTTACTAATCAGTAATCAATTTATTAATAAATAAATTTACATATTAAAAAATTTGCTTCATTAAAACTATTTGAAAATAATATTTTTAATATGTATTAAATTTAATATTAATAAAATTTTTAATAATATTTTTGCACGAAAGCATACAATTTATCATAGCAACACTGCTCAATGAGCAGTGTCGGATTCACTTGTTACATGCAGTGACAAAGCAGACGAGTATCAGCGAGTCTAGCCGCAACTGACTTAACGTAATAATTCCGACACTGCGTTAGATCGCAGTGCATTTGTTTCGTAATCTAAAGCATTAATCGAACAATTCCAATTTTTAACTATTCAATGAATGTCGAAACATAAGCTGTAACCTTTGACATGTAGTCGTGCATTTGTATAATGTTGTCCTAATTTATGCTTGCATGCAGACCTACACTTTACCGTGTAGGCATTTGGAACCGAAATCCTATGGAATAGGTAAGCATTATTATTATTTATAAACACAAACTTTTTTTTTCCCCTTGGGGATGCTGCAGTGTCACAAGCCATGACTGATCAGCACTATAGCAAGCAGTATATAATAGTAATAGCAGTTTTTTCCCTTAATTGAAAAAAAAAAGTAATCCCATATCATCAATTATTTTTGAAATAATTTCCAGCTTCAAATCTTCAATTAGTTGCTCCAGATTTTTTCAGTCAGATTTAATTATCAGAACAGCAAGTTCTGAAAACTGAAGGGTCAGATAAATGGTAGATTTCTGTAGTTAAATTTGATTACCTTTCCACATTTAACTTTCAAAGTCTGTTTTATTGTTTTGTAACTTCAATATTGCATTCAGTTTAATGAATGGAATTAAGTGCAGATAATCTATATACGATAAATGCCTATCTGACTGAGGGTTTCTGCTCCATTTGCTGGATTCACATTTAAAGCAGGTTTTTGGATTAACTAATTAGTTTGTCTCAGGTTACTTAATCTAACATTCCATTGATTAGCTTAACACAAACAACAACAAAAAAATTTACAAATAGCATCTTATCATCCACATTATTACTTTCAATCACTTCCTTCAAACTCATTCATATTTCATGTACTCATTCACTGCTACAGCTACATTCTCCACAACTCTTTGATAATAAGAGAAGATAGAAGAAATAGGGCAGGAGGAGGAGGGATATTATTGATAACTGAAGAACTTCAACCAACAAAAATAGAAGTTAAGGAAGATTGTAGATCTGATGGAAATGATTCATTTGAAACAGTCTAGTATGAGATATATATTATCTGAGACCTCCAGGGAGTCAAGAACTCATCGAGGGAGGCTATAAATCATCCAATCTAGCTGTCATACCTTCTCTTAAATTCATTCCCATTAGATGCACTCACAACCCCAAAGGCAAACTATTCCACTCACTCACTGCTCTACGAGAGAGAAATCTAGCTCTTACCGTTTCTTGACTGTGAACAAACTTAACTTCTATGGATACACCAATGTTCTCTCCTCACCTTCCATATAACAAAAAATTTCATCAGACAATATCCTATAACACCCATTCAAAAGTTTATAGACCTCTATCATATCACCCTTCTTTCTCCTGTTAACTAGAGTCTGTAATCCACATACTCCCAGTCTGCCCTCATAATGCACAAGTTATATGCATCTAAACTTTAAAAGCCGCCATAGCGCAATTGGAAGAATAGTGGACTGTTGCACCCTTCGATTGGAAAAGGCCTAAGTTCGATTCTTGTCGTGATGAGGGGAATTCTTATATGGGCTTTTTCAGTTGAAGGTGAGTGTGTTATATAATAATAATAATCTAAATTCCATAATCCAGATATGATCCCATACGGAAGTAGCAGGTTTTTCATCCCACATACATGCAAATCTGTTTTCAGGACACATGCAATTTATAGACAAAAAATACTAGTGGTGGTTGTGGTGATGGTGGTGGGCAGTAGATGGCACTAGTGTAGATGATGAAGATGGATGAAAGTGGTGGAGACAGAGTTGTAGAGTAGGTGCCCTCTCTCAATAAGTCTTTCGACTCCTTGGAGGTGTCACAAAATAATAATAATCTTTGTACTCTTCTTTACACTGTTTCCTCAGCTTCTCTATCCCCTTGGAACCCAGGAGACTAAATCTGTGCACAATCAAGGCTTTATAAAGAGGCAAAATGATTTCCTTATCCTTATATGTCAAGGTTCATTTCAACATCACAATTATTCTCTGAGTTATATTTGCAACTTTTGACCTTTGAACTTCAAATTCCTACCCACCATTATGCCAAGATCCTTTGCCACATCAATTTCTTGTAGCATAACCCTGTAAATATAATATGCCGCTGGAAATCTCATCATGCCAAAGTGCATAAACTTTACTCTTACCAACGTTAAACTGATAGCCATTTTCGTTTGCCCAAATTTCCAGTCTATTCAAATCATTTTGTAAGTGCTGGATATTAATAGCATCCCTGATTACCTTGCTTATCTTTGCATCATCGGCAAACAATTGCACATTTTGTGAGACCCTTCCTATTGTCATTAATGTATAGATTAAACAATAATGACCCAAGGACTGAACTCTGAGGTACACCACTAGTTCTATTCTGTTCCAACTCTTAGAGGTGGAACAGAATGATTATAATAAATGAGAAATTATATTCTTTTTTAATTCTTTACTAAACATAAAGTTTGTGCAGAAATATCTTCATCACTAGGCTACTTCCAGATAGAGGTTGTTGACTTCACTGTAATTGCCTTAGTATCCCATAATGCACTGCACACCTCTATTTGGATATGTATATTGCTAAGCATTATGGGAAGGATCACCACTTAGACCAATTTCCATCTTTATTAAGGTTTCATTAATGGGAAGTAGACCTAGCAAGATACTTAGGCTGCATCAATGTAGGTCATATTTTCCACACATACTTGTAATACAATGATCTATCCTCAATGCTGGCTTAAGGTTCTAAAGGCTCTGCACAAACAGTTCTTGGGAGGGAGGAGATAGAGTTGCTGTGTTTCAAATCTATATATCAAGAGTAACAGTGAAATGCAAAAAAAAAGTGAATTAGTTGCAGAGAAGAAAAACTTAATTTTGTTATTTAATTTTATAATAATAATAAAAAGAACAGAACATTACAGTAACTATCATCATCATAATGCTAATTACGGATATAGACCATACCGATGTGTTCCAGTCTTATTATCCATCTAATATCCTGAGGTCTACTCGGCTTTCTCTTTCCATTTGGTTTATGTTTCATTAATTGTTTAGGATGTCGAGTGTCGACCATTCGGTTTACATGTTCTATCTAATTTTGTTTGTAACTGTTTAGTTTTTCCTTCTGTTGATTTTATTTTTAGTTTTTTTAAAACATCTTTGTTCCTTTTTTTTTTTTATATAATAATGTATATTTTGCAGTTCTTCTCATGAATCTCATTTTACTTGTTTTTATTATTCTTTGTGTATCTAGTTCATTTATTGCCCAAATTTCACTGCCATATAACAATGTAAACACTGCTAAAGTATCATATATTTTCAAGCGTGTTTCTTTTTTGTACAATATTTGGAGTGTTCTGCTTATCCAGCCTATAATCTGTAAAAATTTGAAATTTTTAATTTTATGTCTTTTCCTCCTTCATATGATATTTTGCATCCAAGATAACTGAAAGTATTTATCCGTGCTATTATTTTATTATTAACTATTTTACTTCTAACTGGAGTTTGTCCACAGAATGCCATTGTTTTAGTTTTATTATTATTGTTATGATTCCGGCCTCCATGGAGTCAAAAGACTCATCACAGGGGGATCCTTCCTAGAAAACACAGTCTATCATACTACTCCTTGAACTCATTCTTCATACTCTCACCACTCCATCAGGCATTCCACGATTCAACAACCCTCTATGCAAAGAAACCACTCTTCTTCCTCTTGCTCACAGCTTCCTTTTGTAACCTCTAGAGATGGCCCCTTGTCCTTGCTCATCCTGTTCCACCAAGCGAAAGAACTCCCCAGTGTCAACCCTGTAACCATCCCTCAACAGTTTAATAGTCTCAATCATATCACCTCTCCTTCTATCCACAAAACTCTGCAGTCCACATTCTCTCAGTCAATCCTCATAACCAACATTACATAGTCCTGTGAAACCATCTTTGTTATCCACCTCTGTACCCTTTCCACAGCCCTTCAAATCCTGGGAACCAAATTTGAGAACGATAGTCTAAGTGTGGTCTGATCAGGGCTTTATACGATGGAATAACTCTTTTACCTCTGCAGGTAAGAATCCTTCTCAGTATTGCAGCAATTCTCTGGGTTTACCTTCACCACCTTTGCACTTTGTTCCCTGAATTTCAGGTTTCTACCCTCAGATCTCTTGTCTCCCCTACTTCCTCCAGTCCAGCTCCTCCAACAGAGTATGCTGCCTCCCATCAGTGTATCCCAAACTTCAGGACTTTACACATCTGTCTAGTTTATTCAGATCCTCTTGCAGGGCTGCCACATCTGCAAACAGCTGACAATGCAATCCACTGACAATGTCATTGATATGCAGGTTAAACAATACAGGTCAAGTACTGAGCCCTGTGGGACCCCACCCCTTTGCCTCCTTAATATTACCCCACCAGACACAACTTTCTGATACCTATCAGATAACCAATCCTGAATCCAATTGACTAATATCTAAACCCATGTTATGAAACTTAAATATCAACTTATCATGTGGCACCCTGTTAAATGCCTTTGCAAAATCCAAAAAAAATGGCAGAATATACTTTTCCCTCATTAGCCACTCTTCATGTTATTATAAAAGGCAATCATATTACTAAAGCAAGAGTGCCCCTTAAGAGATCTGTGTTGACTCACAGATAACATTACCCTCATCTGCCCAATGCTGTATGTGGTCCCTCACTAATTTCTCCACGATCTTAACAACTACTGATGAAACACAAACTGGTCTATAATTTGACACTTCCAGTCTGCTACTGCCCTTATGCAATGGCACTATCTTACCTTTCTTTCATTCCTTGGGTACCTTTCTCATAGCAAGACTTTCATTGAAAAGCCAGGTCAAGGGCACTGTCAGTTCTTTAGCACATTCTCTTCAAGCAAAATTCCATCCAGTCCTACAGCTTTATTGACATCCCGAGTTTGCAGTATTTGAAACACACTCTGCCCTATCCCTCTAGTATTAAAACCTATTTCTCCAGGATGAAATTCTCCAATAAAGTGTTCATTGAACAACTCCACAATGTCCTCTGCATCAGTCACTTTATTCCTATTTTTATCCCAGTGTCATGCTTCCACAGCCATTTCTCCTCCTACTGACCACATATTTAAAAAAAAATTCCCTAGGATTTTCTTTGGATCTGAAGGCCAATCTCTTCTCATATTTCAGTTTTGCCTTCCTTACCATACCTCTCCTGTCCATACCTCTCCTTCTTATATTGTTCATGCATCTGCTCTTGACCACTCTTCTTCACTTGTGGAATACAGCTTACTATTGCTGCTAACAAATATTCCTTCACAATTTCCCAAGCACTAATGATATCTTGCCCTTCCATTTCCTCCCTGCATCCCCTCCATGTGGGGCACCTGTTCATGGTGGAGGGGACCTCCCAGTGATGGTACTGGCCCTTTTCATTCTTCCTCTTTTTCTTTGCTTTTCTTCCCGTATTTATTCTTTGCTCTACTTCTCCTAAGTCTTTTTCACTATCCTTTTTCCAGACCACCATCACTGGGATCCAACGCCCTGCCGCCGTGTTTGCCGTGCGGTGCGACCCGTGGACATCCGGAAAGGGGGATCCTGGTAGTCTTGCACTACTTTGGCCCCTGCTTTGGCAAGACGGGTGGTCCTGGATGGCCCAGCCAGGATCAATCGGCTAGTGGGCTTGCCTGCAAGGGTCAACGGTGTTGCAGTAAGTCTCTCACCCCATGGTCCGGGGTCGGGATACTAGACCTGCTGCAGTGCCGGTATAGCGTCCAGGGTAGCCCTGGCGTTCCACTCCTGAGCGCATTCTTTGCTTGCCGGGTAGTGGGCATCCATGTGTGGCTCCATGGTGGGGGGAGCTTTGGCACCGAATTAAAATTCCTTAAAATATGAATTCTTCATCCTCAAATGTTTCAGGGACCCTAACAAAGTCCCAACCAAGTACTGATAATATAGATACAGCCTATGGAAACAGAAGTAAGAAACAAAACATATCGGATACTAACAAAAATGTACCAACCTTTTTAATCATTCATGCAACAGGTGAAAAACCAATTGGGAAAATGCCACCCTTCTTTATCCAAAAAGGTTTAGAAGGACTGGCAGGATCTCCCAAAACTGTCAAGAAATTACGTTCTGGTGATATCCTCGTGGAAACAATGTGCAAACAACATTCCGAGAAACTACTGAGAGCAACGACAATGGGTGGAATACAAATTGCAGTAACACCTCACAGAACACTCAACTCCAGTAGAGGAGTGATATCAGAATGGGATCTCCTTGAGGTTCCTAATGAGGAGATATGTTCAGAGCTTAAAGAACAAGGAGTTACGGGTGTGAGACGCATCCTGATTCGCAGGGATGGTTGCCTGGTCCCAACCAAGAACATCATCCTTACTTTCGATACACCTAGACCTCCGACATCTGTAAAAGCAGGGTATCTCAGCTGTCCTGTTAGAATATATATCCCTAACCCGCTGAGATGCTTTAAATGTCAAAGATATGGACATGCCCAAACTGCCTGCCGTGGTTCTACTACCTGTGCTCGATGTGGTAGTAAAGAACATGAAAATAAATCTTGCTGTGAAAAAAAAAAGCTAAATGTGTCAACTGTCAGGGAGATCATCCAGCATACTCTTGTGCATGTCAGAAATGGAAAGATGAAAAAGAGATACAAAAAATAAAAGCAGAACAAAACATAACATATCAAGATGCAAAAAGAAAGCTAGCCACCATTACACCTGTTCTACAATCCTCTTATGCTGAAAAAGTAACAATTAAAAAAGTGCAAACAGCAACTCAAACATGTATGTCTATTCCACCATTTGATAATTTCACCATATCTGAACTTTACGATAGTAAGTGCTTCTCTGTTGAACACATTAATCACAAGACCTATGGCCTTACTCCAAAGACAACTTCAAAAATGATCCCATTCATTGAAAACTCATCTGTCAAAAAAATTATGGTGGAGACTTCACTCAAAGATAAACCACCAGACACTCGCACAGAAAAAATGGATACCTCGATACCCACTGAAAGCAAATTAAGCATACCAACCGACCCTAACAAATTTGATGTTTTGAACACTCTCCCAGAGGAAGAGATGGACACTGGCCGTCTGTACTTCCCAAAAACAGTGGATAAATATAAATCTGACAAAGGTAAGCCCTCAACCTCTCGAAAACCAGACAAGTCAATAAAATCAAAACAATAGGAAAATTTTTACAATGGAACTGTCGTGGGATCCGCCAGAATATTGCCAATATCAAGATGTTGTTGCAGAAACACAAACGTTTCTGTCTACAGGAAACTTACTTAAGACCCAATGAGGACCATATCTTTAGGAATTTCACTGTTGTACGTAAGGATAGAACTGGCGATGGTCCTGCTCATGGAGGAGTAGCTATCCTAGTGGGCAGTCATACTCCTTTCCATCAGGTCCAACTTAATACTCCTCTAGAAGCGGTAGCGATTCGCTTCTCTGTGGGATTCCTTATTACAGTATGTTCAATTTATTTACCACCAAATGCTGAGCTAAATGAAATTGATCTTGATAACCTTATCTCGCAACTGCCTGAACCCATACTTTTGATGGGTGACTTTAACGGTCACAATACTCTATGGGGTAGTGCCAACACTAATAGATGAGGTCGAAGCAGTGAAAAAATTCTTGATAATAATAACCTTTCCCTTCTAAATAATAAACTCAATACTTTCTTCCATATGCCTACCCGCTCATATTCTGCAGTTGATCTTACAATCCGTTCCCTTTCCATTCTTCCACTGCTCATGTGGGACGTTGAAGAGAACATATATGGAAGTGATCACTTTCCTGTTCTTTGTACAATGTCTTCACAGGAACCATGTTCACCCACATGGATACCTATATGGAAAATGGACCAGGCTGACTGGAACACTTTCTCTCATCTTGCAAAATTTAATGCTGATGCCATCAGTCAAACACCTATCAATGAAGCTGTAAAATATATAACAGAATGCATTGTCCAGGCAGCAACAACCTCCATCCCAAAAACATCATCTCGATTTCCAGTCTATCCAAATCCTTGGTGGAACCCAGAATGTCAGGCAGCCAATAAAGATCAAAACAGAGCATGGAGCATATTTCGTAGATACCCCACCATATCAAATTTAATAACTTTCAAGCGTGCTCGAGCCAGAGCACGTTTTGTAAGACGTCAGAGTCAAAAACAATCATGGATCCAATTTACTACATCAGTTAATCAAATGACCAGTCCAAAAATTGTATGGGATAAAATCTGGAAAATGAAAGGCAGATATAATACACATTGTTTGTCCACCTTGGACTATAATGGAAATGTTCTTGCTGATCCCAAAGCTATTGCAGATACTTTAGGAGAAACTTTTGCTAAAATCTCAGCAACAGCTTCATATTCTCCAGAATTTTTAATGCTGAAAGAGCAGCAAGAGAAACAAAGGCTTAATTTTTCTACCAACATTCTTCAACCATATAATCAGCCCTTTTGTCAAGTAGGAACTAAAAAGAGCTCTCCTACAATCTCACCCTAGTGCAGTAGGACCTGATGACATCCATTATGAAATGATAAAACATCTACCATCATCTTCTATAGATCTTCTTCTCTTATTATACAATAGAATACTTG
Source organism: Typopeltis vanoorti (assembly GCF_054136105.1). Taxonomy (NCBI): domain Eukaryota; kingdom Metazoa; phylum Arthropoda; class Arachnida; order Uropygi; family Thelyphonidae; genus Typopeltis; species Typopeltis vanoorti. The sequence continues at coordinate 119,701,101 of NC_143559.1, forward strand.
CAGAGGAAGAGTTTCCAAATTCTTGGCATAAGTCAATTGTCATTGCTATCCCAAAACCAGGAAAAGATCCAACACAAGCAAATAATTATCGACCCATTGCTCTGACCAGCTGTCTTTTTAAGATACTAGAGAAAATGGTTAATGCCAGACTTCTCTGGTATTTAGAAAGCAACAGTCTTCTTTCCAATACACAATGTGGTTTCCATAGACATCGATCAACTTTAGATCATTTAGTTCGGTTAGAAACATGTATAAGAGATGCATTTCTGAAGCGAGAACATCTTATCTCTGTCTTTTTTGACATGGAAAAAGCTTATGACACAACCTGGAGATATGGCATATTAAAAGACCTCCATAACTTAGGTCTCAAAGGACACCTCCCTATATTTATTAAAAACTTTCTGTCCAGGCGAACTTTCCAAGTCAGAGTGGGAAGTATGCTATCTCAACCATATCTTCAAGAACAAGGTGTTTCCCAAGACTCTGTCTTAAGTGTAACCCTTTTTGCTATTAAAATTAACTCAATCATTGAAAAGCTTCCTCCCACTGTAGACAATGCTCTGTATGTTGATGACTTCACAATATACTGTCACTCACGTAACATGAGAGTAATTGAAAGACAACTTCAACAAGCAATTGATCATGTCTCTCTGTGGGCTCTTAATAATGGGTTTAAGTTTTCAACAGAAAAAAGTGTCTGTGTACACTTCTGTTGAAAAAGCACTCATCACCCAGATCCTGAACTGAGAATGGGACCTACTGTTATTCCAGTAACTACAGAAACCAAGTTCTTGGGACTCATTTTTGACAGAAAACTCACATTTCTAGCACACATTCGTCAACTAAGAGAAAAGTGCAAAAGAACTTTGAACCTCCTTCGCACTCTATCCTCTACTGAGTGGGGTGCTGATCGAGCTTCATTGCTCCATCTTTATCATGCACTTATACGTTCAAAGCTGGATTATGGGTCCCAAGTCTATGGTTCGGCAAGACAGAGTAACCTATGATGGTTGGATTCCATCCATCATCAGGGTATACGGATAGCTATTGGTGCCTTTCGCACCTCACCCACTCCAAGTCTCTATGTAGAAGCAAATGAACCGGCTCTATCACTTCGACAAAAACAGCTGTCTCTTAATTACGCCCTAAAAATAAAATCTCTCCCTGATCACCCTACATGGAATAGTATCTTCTCTCTGCGTTGGGAAGCTCAATATCACACACATCAAACTGCTATACATCCTTTTGGTATGCTTATTAAAGAAACTATGCAAGCTGTTAGTATAAATGTTGACAACATTAGCTACACTAAACATAACAACATCCCTCTATGGCAGGTTTGCACACCATCTTGCAACCTCTCACTTTGTCAGCTACAGAAATCTTATACCCCATCATCCATCTACCTGCAATTGTTTAATGCACACAGAGCAGCACACGCTGATTTCTTACCCATCTATACTGATGGTTCAAGAACTAACATCTCTGTTGGCTGTGCTGCTGTGTTTCCTGACATTATTATTTCAAATCAGATCCCACCTGACTGCAGTAATTATACAGCAGAGTTACATGCCATTCAGCTTGCACTTGTGCATATAAAAGAAAACTGCTACCAAAGGTGTATAATTTATACAGACTCATTGAGCTCTTTACAAACTATCTCTTCTCCTATGTATAATCCTCATCCAGTACTTCATGAAGTGCTACACCTGCTTCACAAAATGAAAATCCTTAATTTCGATGTCCAGTTCTGCTGGATTCCCAGCCACATCGGAATCAAAGGAAATGAGGCTGCAGGTGCAGCTGCTAAATCAGCCCATACCTTCTCCACATACTATTTGACAGTTCCATATACAGACAACTTATAAGATCAAGGCTAATTGCTCAGTGGGAGTTAACATGGCAAGAAACATCAACAAACAAATTACATAACATTAAACCTGAAATTAAACATTGGCTTTCTAGTCAACGTACAAAGAGAAGGGAGGAGGTTGTCCTTGCTAGGCTCCACATTGGTCTCAGTCACCTTACGCATTCTCATTTACTGAGAGCTGATGACCCTCCCATATGTGAAAAATGCAACACACATCTTACTATTCATCATATTCTGGTAGATTGTCAAAAATTTACACGAGAGAGGAATGAAATTTTCACCTATCTAACCAAGCCATATACACTCAGGGAAATACTAGCAGACTCAGGCAAATTGTATGATGTTTTTAATTTTTTAGAAAGAATTAATTTGTACAAACACATTTGACCATAAATTTGTTTATATGTAAATACTTTTTTGCTTAACTTAACTTTTATCTTTTATTTGTAATATATCTGACCAATTATGTATTATCATAGGCCTTGATCTTGTATATTTGTATCACTCTGCTGTAATTTTGTTAATATGTAAATACCATAATGCTAAACTTAAATTTTATGCATCAATGCTGTATATAATAATTCCTTTTATTAGTATAATAATGTTTGTTGTAATCTTCCTAGATGTAAACACTGCTTTCCTTGACTTGTTTTGTATATACATATGTTAACCTATAATTATCTATTTATGTACTGCTGAAACCTCTGCAGTAATTTTGTTTATATGTAGATATTGTATCACTTAACATGCATTTTGTGTATGCATCTTATTTATTGCTTTATTTTTCGAATAATCATGCAATGCTGTAGGACATCTTACGTATTTGTGTACTTTCTAGTAATTCTGTTTATATGTATTCTAAATTCTGTTTCTACTGCATTACTAAATTTAATTTTCATACATGCATATTGTATAATAATCCCTTTTTGCCTATTTTTGTACTGCTATAAAGGCATTTATTATAATTTTACATATATGTAGATACTGTGTTCCTTGGCTTAGTGTTTCATATTTTATGTATTAACTTATATTGTTAACTATTTTTGCACTACTGTAATAACCTCTGATCTTGTGTGTTGCTGTGCCCTCTGCAGCAGTTCTGTTTACCTAGAGATGCTGCTTTATGAAATTATTTTTCTGTAAATGCTTATGACCTTTGTAGTTTTTATACCAAATAAACTAGAAACCAACCAACCAACCTCCCTGCATGGAACTGCCCCAAGTTGATAGCTAAGACTATTATAATCAACCACCTTATAACTCCACACATTCCCTTCTCTTTGATACTCCTGCATGTCTATTCATCTTCTAAGTCAAAACCACATGGTCACTCTCTCCAACTAGGGGAAGAGATGCCATCTCAGTTATAATCAACTCTTCTGATGCTATGACCAAATCCAAAACTCTTGAACCTTGTGTTCCTTCTATTACATGATGCCTAAGACATTTGTTCCTCAAGAATTCTAGAAATTCCATCCCCATATTACTACATGCATTTTCATATTCCCAATTTATACTGCCGTAGTTAAAATCTCCCATAACAATCATTCTTCTTGTACTTGCCAAGCTCAACTGCCTAAACTTCCCACCCTCTGTGCTTCTTGGCTTGTAACAACATCCCACTAAATATCCTGTCTTGCCCACCTCTGCCTCACATCATATGCTTTCAAAACCATTATTGTCACTGCCCTCCAAAGCCTCCACTCCGAGAGCACATAAGTCATCACTTATCATAAGGCAGTACTCCACCACCGCATTTTCCCTTCCTATCCTTTCGAAAAATGCTGTCCGCGTGGTTAGCCTAGTGGCTGTGCGCTTCGCAACCATATGCCTGGGGAAGGAGTGTCTCAGGTTCGATTCCCGTCGTAGACGTGAGGAATTTGAGGATCTTCCTCAGGCATAGCCAAGTTAGCTGGTCTTGGGTGCGGGCAGTAGGGTTTTTTCCGCCAGTTTATCTGGCGTTTTTCATCCCGCAAGCAGGCAAACCGGCCCTTGAACACACGCCTCTACAGTCAAAAATATATTCCCCCCCCTCCCCAGCGGCAGACCAGGTGACAGGTCGATTGGGAGTAGTACTAACAAAGAAGTCGCATCTAAGTAACACGCGGACCCTGCAGAGGAAGCAGGAATAACGCGTAGGGAAAGAAGAAGAAGATCCTTTCGAAAAATGCTGTACCCTGCTACTTCTATTCCTGTTATTATATCATCTTCCGTCAACCATGTCTCAGAGATCCCAATAATCTTTGGACAGGTTGATGCTTTCAGCACTACCAATTCTTCTCCTTTATTCTGGATACTCCTGGCATAAAAATGTCACTGTTTCTATACCTATCATTATCCCCCTCCTGACTCCACTGGACTCAGCATTACCTGATGTATTCCCCCCTTCTCCCAAGCACTTATTCCCACAAGAGGCCATCCCTGCTACCGTCCACCCTGGGAATTCTAGTTTCCCTGCATTAACACACTGACTCGTTCAGAGAACAGCAATCTCTTCAGATGCCTACATTCTTCCTCATTCAAATGCAAGCACTCTCCTGCATACAGTTCCTTTCTGTCCTCAAATGCCCTCCAAGCATCCACATATTCCAAGCCTCTCTTCTGACACATTCTGGCTATCATTCTATTCATTATTAATGCTTTTCTATTCAGCTCGTCATTATCATACCTGGGCAACACACACACACTATCTTCCCCCTCTGAGTTTTCTTCTCTACAACCTCAAGCATGAATCTCAGATCTCTTGCCACGTGATTTATTCTGCCTCTCAAGTCATTTGTGCCCATCATCACAGTCATCTCATCCTCCCTTTCACCCCACTTAATTTCCATAGCCACACTTTCTATTGTACCTCCAGACAATTCAGGCAAATTTATCAATGGATATTTTCATTCCAAATTGTTCTACTTCTAATTCTCTTCTTTTCTCTATAAGTAGTTTTAAACAAAAAGTTGCACCCTTTCTAAATCCATGTTGACATTCTAATAATATTTTTTCACTGTATATTTTAGATTTTTCATTAAGTATTCTATTATATGTTTTGTAGCATGTATTCAATAAACTGACCTCTGTAACGATACCTTTGTAATTAGCAGATTTTGTTTTATTGCCCTTTCTAAATATCGGTATTATTACACTTCTTTTCCATTCTATTGGTATTTGTCCATTTGTATGTATTGTATTTTAAAATTTTAATAATCTCTGATGAAATTTTTTTCCAGCAAATTTATACAATTCAGAGTTTATTCCATCCCCTCCTACCATTTTTTATTTTACTCAGGTTGTCCTTTAATTCTTTCATTGTTATTATATTACCAAACTATTCACAAGGAATTGAATAGGATCAGTACTGGCAGTTGCATACCTGTATGGAAACCATACAGGTACTTGAGGTATTACCTGATTTCTTGAAGAATTGTAAAGTTCATTTACAATGGTGTCAGGAACACTCTGACTGGACACTGGAGGACGAGAAAAAAGTCGTGATCTGACAGATCACAGTACGACTTGTTCTGTATCAGTAGCAGGCAGAGAGTTTGGTGGGAGCCCCATGAAGCAATGAATCCAGCTTGCCTTGTAAACACAACTAAAGGTTCTGGAGATGGTGTCATGGTATGGGACATGTTCTGTTGATACAGAACAGGTTCCCTGATATTGCTGAAAAGTCGGGTGTCCTTCAAGGAATATCTGAATATTGTTGCTGATCAGGTCCATCCTGCAGTGTCTACTCAGCAGGTGGTGGTTGTTTCATCGATGACATTGCTACTGCTCATCGAGCAAGAATTATTTAGCAGTGGTTCAGTGAGCATCACAACAACAACTTCCATCATCCTTCCTTGCCACCATAAAGCCCAGATCTGAACCCCATTAAGAATGTATGGGACATATTACAAAAACAGATCCGAGAACAAATTCTTCCATCAAATTTGAATCAGATAATGGACTGCTGTCTGCTGAACACCTGGTATGTTGTAGATGCAATCCAACACCTTGTGGGATCTATGCCAAACTGCATATGTGCTGTAATTCGAACTAAAGGATGTCCAACACGCTATTAAATAAATAAAGAAATTCAGTGGTGTATGTGTAGTAGCCTAGTTGTGAAGATGCTTTACAATTTTGTTTGTTTATGCTTGGATAAAGGATTGGAGTGAAAATTTTAATTCTTTGTTATAATTTACTTTGTACTCATGCAAAAAACTTTCTACAGCTGTTTCCCCTCTTTTGTTCTTCAGCTCATATATTCTTCTTCATGTTGCTTTGTAATTTTATGAGGTTGTCCCCTTTTGGTTCCTTCACACTGTACTACTTCCCAAACTTTGTGATAACCAATCCATGTCCATCCTGTTGAGGTACCCAACACCCTTCAGTTATTGGAAAAGGAAAAAATAGCAGTTGTATAAAATCCCATAGAAGTTAGAGCCATTTTAGTCAACTGTAAACTTGTATTCATTGAATTATCAAAATTGTCTACTGCAAATTTTCACTTTGTGCTATTGAAATGAGAATAAAACCACAATTTGTGCATTCATTTTGTGTTGACTACAGTCCTACTAGTTTCTGTTAAAGACTGGTGTTGAAAAATACTGCCATCTTATCAGTTTCTTGAGGATAAGTCATTCTGTTTTATGCAGTGGTTGGCTTGTATATTATTGTTATTATTATTAAGAGAAGCTTACAGGGAGTCAGGAACTCATCGAGGAAGGCCATACTATTCATGCCAGCTGTCATACCTGTTCTTGAATTCATTCACGCTACTTGCACGCACAACATCCACTGGAAATCCATTCCAATCTTGCACTACTCTGAGAGAAAAATCTAGCCCTAACCTTCTTCTTGACACCTTTCATTCTCAACTTCCGTGGGTGCCCTCGTGTCCTAACCACACCCTCCATAAAATAAATAAAATAAAAAATTCTGAAACTCTCTATAACCTTTTCAGAAATTACTAAAATAAAGAGCCAAAAGGCTTCAGTTCGGTGATGTAAAATTACATAAGCAAAGTGGATATTTGATCCAATGTTATTTCAAAGCCAAATATAGAAACTATGAAAGTTTCATAAGTTAACCAGAGAGCTTGTGGGAATACATTCCTTGGCATCCCCCGAGTTGCCTTAGTGGAATATTTAAAAGACAGGTGCTACCAAGGTGTCTATGTATTTGCCTTTTATTAGTCCATTTCTGATCAAGTTTCACTGGCCTGACAGATGTTTCAAACTGGTTGGTTCTCTTCAGAGACCAGGCAGAAATCTTAAGAGACCAAAAACTCTCATTCAGTATGAACTTGAAATGTCAGGGAAATGTTATTTTCATAAGCAAACGCTTGGTCGGTGCATAAAAGTAATTACTAAAATAAAGAGCCACAAGCTTCAGTTCAGTGATTAAAATTACATAAGCAAAGTGGATATTAGATCCAGCATTCTTTCCAAGCTGAGTGTAGAAACTATGAAAGTTTCGTAAGTTAACCAGAGAGCTTGCAGGAATACATTCCTCAGCATCTCCAAGTTTCCCTAGCTTGGACTACTTAAAAGACTTAGGTGCTGAGCAGGCATCTATATATTCATCGGACTCTGAAGAGAACCTGCCAGTTCAAAACTGCTGTCAGGTCAGTGAAACCTTATCAGAAATGTCTAATAAAAAGGCTATTGGCTCTCTATTAGCTTGTTTAATTAATATAAAATCTTGTTCTATTAATACAATCATGTCTTCAACTTGTTCTACAGACTTGAAAGGAGATAGTATGGTAAGGGAGAAGATATTAAAAAAAAAGTTGTGGAATGCAGTGAAAACGAAGAGCAAAAGGATCAAGATTGTCCAGCCAACTCCACTACTTGTCATAATAGATGGCTTTCTCTCTTTGGAATTCCCAACAATGCAGGAGTACCCCAGGGCCCTGTACTTTCATCCACTCTTTCTCCTGTACACATAGCTGTTTAGGATCTGAACTCACTGACTTCAGATCCTAAACAGCTATATTAATGACAATACACTCCACTCTTCACATCTCATTTGACAAACCTTGTAATTCTCAGTCAAGATCTCTCATAACAAATACCTTAAATTCTGATATCCTCTGTATTCTTCACTGGGATGAAGATGAATGGGTGAGGATCTAACACATACACATTCTGTATCTATTAGATCCAATGGTTTGTTATGACCAAATAACTTTGCTGTTGTAGGAACTGAATTTTTACTAGGCTAGGAATGCTGTCTCTGTTCTTTGCAGCAGTGTTCATCCATTGTGTTTAGGTATGAGGTCATTTTAATTGTTTGTGAGAGAAAACCTTACTAATCATCATCTAAGATTGGCCAACTTGCATAGTTAGCATATCTGCTCTTAATCACCAGCCGAGGGATCCATGGCCAGAGCAAGATTTGATCCTACAGTGAAGAATACTGAGGATATCTGAATTTAAGGTATTTGTTATGAGAGATCTTGACTGAGAATTACAAAGTTTGTCAAATGAGATGTGAAGAGTGGAGTGTACTGTCATTGGCATAGCTGTTTAGGATCTGAACTCACTGACTTCAGATCCTAAACAGCTGTGTTTTTTAGTCTGATGATATCTTATTAAGGACCAAAATGCATCTGGTTGGTAACTAGATAATGGAAAGCAATATTTGTTCCCTAAAGACTCATTTTCCTTTGTAATGAACACTTACTTTAGCTCCTTATGTAAGTACAAAAATACAGCATAAATAAATTTTTCTGAAAATAAAATCTTGTATTTGATTTCTTCATAAAATATATATAATTGCCGATTAAGAAGAGCCTTCATAGGTTCAAACATGTTTCAGAGATATATATTTTCCATATGATTTCTAAATGTATGTGATTGCCTTTCGATGAAAGACTAATTTCATTTCCTAGTCTGAGACCATCACTCCAATGTTTACAAAAACCTCTCATGGGTGAGAGGTTTTTGTAAACAGGTTCTCACGGTTGAGAATGTTTATTTTTTTGTAAAACAAAAAAAGAAAAAGTGTGCACAGAAAATAATAACAAGCAAAAATCCTTGTTAATTTTGTTCACTCTTACATAAATTGCTGCAGTTGAATACATTTAAAATGCCAAATATGGTTTGCTTTTAAAATGCAAAATATAAAAAAATTACAGTATTTTTCAAATAAATTTGTTTACCATTCAATTAATCTTCCATTAAATATACATATTGTCAGTTCTTTGCTTTAAAAAAAAAGTTACTTTCATGAAGCAGAGCTTAACAAGATAAAATCATTTTTCTTATTTACATTGCTGTGTTTACAACTTTCATTACCCTTCCTATCTTCTGCAAGCTATTTTTGAGCACTTCCTCTGTTTTTCATTTCAAGGCTGCTTTGATAAAATAATGACTTAAAATAAAAACAGCAGCTCTATATCTTTATTACAAATATAATTTTCATAATGCATTTGAATTTTGAGATTTTGAAATGGTAAATCTCATTAATTAGATTATATATATATATATATTAAATCTGGAAGGTTTTCTTTCTGGTTGAATAGTGGTCTGGAGCCGAGAAACCGTATTGTTTAGCCATACCCCTAGTACTAAATACATGAAAGGTTTACTTTCATGTATTTAGTACTTTTTTTTTTTTTTTTTTTTTTTTTTTTTTTTTTTTTTTTCAGAGTGGAATTCACATTAAAATAAATAAATACATAATGGAATGGCACATGCTTTTCTGGTGTCATGGATAGTGGGGGGGGGGGTAAGTAATAGAGCGTTTAGTAATGAAACTGGGAGAGTCATGCTGAATAGCATAGAAAATGAGTCCATGAGTGATGCTTCTGTGGACTTGAATGAAGTTAAGAGTGGTAAGATATATGGTGATTCTATGATTAAGGGTATGGAGAGTGGTATGCATGAAGAGTGCTTGGCTGATGGCACAATAGAAAGAGTGGCTTTAGCAATAAAGAGAGGGCATGAAGCAGACAAGATGATAGTTATGGTGGGTACAAATGACCTGAGTGGTGGTATAAATTGGGTAGGAAAAGATTTAAGAACATTGTTAGATATTGTGAAGAGGAAAAGTGTCAATGGGAGGATAGTGTGTGTGCTGCCTCGTTTTGACAATTACGGATTAAGTAGACAAGCGATGATAATGAATGATATGATTGCAAGAATGTGCAAAAAAGAGGTCTGGAATTTGTTGATGTCTGGAGTGTGCTTGAAGGAAAAAGACAGTTGTATGCTAGAGATGGGGAAGCATCTGAACATGGAAGGACATAAGCGATTGAAGAAGTTACTGTTTTCTGAACAAGTTGAAGTAATTGGGCAGGGAAAATAATATTGAAAAGGTTGAGTGTAAGAGAGAGAAACTTTAGCACTGATTGTATATTTATTGAACCTTATTCGCAGAATAAATTGCAGAAGAGAGGGGATAAAAATCGGCATGGGACTACTGAAATTATTATATATCAGTTCTCAAGCCGGTACAAGATCTAGAGGGAATCTGCAATTTTTGTATACCAATGCAAGAAGCATTCGAAATGAGAGAGAAGAATTTTTGGCATTAGTCAGTGCAATCTCACCAAAAGTTGTAGGCATTAGTGAAACTTGGCTGTCAGTAGAAGATGTGGTCACTGGAATTGAATGTGATGGGTACAGTATTTTCAGGGAGGATAGAGAAGATAGAACGGGGGGGGGGGAGTACTGTTGATGATAGCTGATGTGTTGCAGCCAAAGAAAGTAGTATATCAAGATGATAGACATGTGAATGAGAGTTCATTTGAGGCGGTCTGGTGTGAAATAGTGACCAATGCAACCAAATATACAGTTGGATGTTGCTATAGGCCAGAGAGTACAGGGGGAGATATTGAATTCATGCATCAGCAAATTAATGTAATGAGTGCAGGTTTAGTGATTATTATGGGGAATTTTAATTATGGTGATACAAATTGGAAGGAGGAAATATCACGTAGCAAAAAGGAAATGGAGTTCATATATCTTCTACGAGATAATTACTTGAAACAGCACATAACTGAAGGGACACGCGGCGTGAGAGTGTTGGACCTGGTTATTGGTTCAGAGGATATATGCATAAGTAAGGTGTACTCGTTACCTCCAATTGGTGAAAGCGATCATGTGGTATTGACTTGGGAGGTTGCAAAATCTGTGGATTTTTCTGTTAAGAAGGGGATATATATGGAACTACAGATAATGGAAAGCAATATTTGTTCCCTTGTATTTGATTTCTTCATAAAATATATATAATTGCCGATTAAGAAGAGCCTTCATAGGTTCAAACATGTTTCAGAGATATATATTTTCCATATGATTTCTAAATGTCAGATTCATATTGTTATAAAACTAAAGTTTTAGTATCATGGTAGGTAGGAATTGGGTTTATATTCGGCATGAGTATACACTTTTAACTGAAATAATTATTGCAAATGTGTAGAGCCTACAGTATGTGTTAATATTGGTGTGTTTATGGAAATTTTATGAAAAAGAGAGAAAAAACATGTCATGGCTTTTTAACCACTGAAGATTGCAGTCATTAGAAACCACAAGATGACAATGAGTCTTCCAGGGAATTTCAGTAAATGAAATGAAGAAGCTGGTTTGATCGGTTTGTAGTTGCATTGAGAATGAACATTGATATCCTACCATTTTCAGTCTTATACTTTTGGAGGATGATGGATGCTAACAGAACCTATGGACTATGACAAAAAAAAAAAAAAAAAAAAAAAGAAAAAAAGGCAGACATAGGTTGTGGGATAGATAACTTTAAGATTAAAACTCAGGTCTTGTAAAAATAAAATGTTGTAGTTAGTTTAGGTGTCAAATGCAAATTTTTTATTCCTAAAATGCAGTAATTTCTTATTTATCTGACTGCATCAGGAAATTAATTTGTTGGTCAGATCATTGAAGGATATCAATTATATAGTGCTGTACAAAGGTGTTTGACACACTAGCTCATTCAAGGGTTGGATAATTGAGAGATCAATGTATGTGACTTTGTTCTTAGAAACAAATAATAAAGTCAAGCTAGTTTGACTGCAGTTAGTACTTGGAAGGGGTTCAATCGTTCGATGCTGTTGGCACGTTCTCCCTCGACGAGTCTTTGGACTCCCTGGAGGTGTCACATAATAATAATAATTTTTTAAATGAAATGATTGTTGTAGTTAAAAACACCTAGCAGCATAACAATATTTTAATTTATAGCATTAAGATTTTATGTAATATTAATTATCCCATTTTTATTTAGATATAATAATCGAGCTAGAAGCTCTCGTCCCCTTCCAGAGCATCCACCATACACACTCTTTGTAGGTAACCTTCCTCAAGGCGTTGTCCAAGGAGATGTTGATGAGATATTCAAAGGACTGAAGGTAATTGGTTCATAGTAATGTTACTGATTCATAAATGTGATATTTATTTAGGTATGTCTACTACCAAAATAGAGGTCATCATCATCATTCTATCAAGGATTTAGGCCTAGAGTGGCCTGTTCTGGCCTTAGAAGTCATCGTTGAATCTTTTAAGAGGATGTCCTGGTTTTCTTTTACCTAATGGCTTGTACTTTAAGGCTTGTTATGGTAATCTTTCTATTTTCATTCTTTGAACATGTTTCATCCATTTATGTTTATATTTTTTAATTTTTTGTATTACTGATTCCTGGTTTGATTCTTTCATAATTTCTTCATTTCAAAAATAGAGGTGAGATCTAAAAACTTCTTTTTTTTTTTTTTGAAAATTCTTTTCTGCAACTCTGTTGCAGAGATTTAAAGAGATTGAGATTTGTTGCCTTGCATTCATACTACAGAATTTTTATATTGATGTCAGCAAAGGTTGGTTGATTGGTAGAGCCTCTGCTACTAATGGCTCACACAAAAAGTTAAGCAAGTTTGAACGCAGTTAGTAGTTGGAAGGGAATCCATCGTTCGATGCTGTTGGCACACTCTCCCTCGATGAGTCTTTGGATTCCCTGGAGGTGTCACATAATAATAATAATAATAATATATCATCTTCAGGAATACATATAAACCCACGATGCAACCACAGACTAACAGATAACAATGGTGTTATCCTTATTAGGTAGCCAGTGTGTGCAAATTTATTATCTATTTTATATAAAAAAAAAAAAAAAAAATGCAAACCTACCATATTAAGAAATAATCAATTGATTTACTTTATATATATATATATTTTTTTAATAACCTATAGTCAGTGAATTTTCATATTTTGATAGCTATGAGATATAAGTAAAATAAGAATAAAAACTGTTTGCAAATATATCTTTATTATTTTTTATTGTTACATATTTTTAAAGAATTTTTCAGTGCTTCTCAACATTTTAACAAATGCTTGTTTGATTGATTTATATATATATATATATATATATATATATATATAATTTTTTTTTTAACATTTAAAGGAATTCTGTATATCTCTTCACTGTTGGGCGTGTCCACACATTCAAGGTCTCGTGAATGTCAAAGTTGGATAGCAGCGCAATAATAGTCTGAGAGATTATGGCTGAGGTTAGTGTTGAGATGTACTGGATTGAGGACGATTATTTTAGATTCTACAATTATTCTCTTCAGTTCATCATAGCATCGAAAGATATTTTCCAATTTGTCCCATGTGACTGGATGAATGATAGAATTTTCATCGTTAACATCAGCAGAATTCAGGACATGTTTTAATAACACAGTGCTTGCTCTAGTTCTGTGATGTGTGACGTCTCTTATGTTCTTCTAGACGTAATTCGATGGATTTTTCAGTCTGCCCAAAATAAAGCATGTTGCCCAAATACGGTAAACGTTGGGATATTTTGATATGTTTTTGCTCTGGTGTGCTGAACAAGGAATGGATGTTAAGTAGAGGAGTGAAAGAATTCCAGATGTTATATTTTTTGAGAACTTTGGCTAATTTAGGTGAAACAGAACTGATATATAATAAGAATACGTAGCCTTGAATATGGTGAGGGGATGAATTGAATAGTAACTTATTAACTGTTTCTTTTGAGTAACCATTTTGTTAAAAGGTTGCAAGAAGAAATTGAAGTTCTTTGTTGATATATTCTTCATAAAGGAGGGAGTGATCATGTTTGTCTAGTGTAGAGATAATGGCAAGTTTTTGAGGCAGACAGTGATGGGACTGTGCATGGAGATGTCTATTGTTGTGAGTGGGTTTTCTGTAAATGGAGATCTTTAATTTCCCAGATACATGAGTGAGTTTGACATCTAAAAACAGGGAGAGAACCATCAATCTCTAATTCTGTAGTAAATTGGATTTTTGGGTGTTAACTGTTGTGATGGTTTAGGAAATTCTTTAAAGAATCAGGTCCATTACTCCAGATTAGTAAGATGTCATCTATATATCTTTTCCACAACCTAGGTTTCAATGGGAATGAAGAAATAGCTTTTTCCTCAAAAGATTCTAAATATAAATTTGCCAGTATGGGAGATAAAGGATTGTCCTTGACTAAATCAAAGTTCTTGAAAGTTTATTTTTCACTTGGTGAGACTATAATAAATTTAGTTTAATCCTTTATCCAAGTGTGTGCAAACAAAGTTTACACCTGAAAGTATCTTCAGGACTGGGGTAAAGTGGTACAACACCGGGCGACTCCTTGCAAAGGTGGAGCAAGCTACCAACACTCCTATCTCCCATAATGCAAAACACATCTCCTTGCAGATATGTATAATGTTATGCATTAAGGGAAGGGCCACTACCCAGACTAGTTTCGACCTTTATTGAGATCTCTTCAGTGGGAGCCAGGCCCAAGTGGAGATACCAAGGCAGAAGCAGTAGCAAGGTCATCTCTTCCCATAGGAGCTGCCAAACAGTGTGCCACCTTTTTATTAAATTACTCTGGATTTAGAGAAAGATGTTGAAAGTTTATTTTTCACTTGGTGAGACTATAATAAATTTAGTTTAATCCTTTATCCAAGTGTGTGCAAACAAAGTTTGTGCCTGAAAGTATCTTAAGGACTGGGGTAAAGTGGTACAACACCGGGTGACTCTTTCAAAGTTTGTGACTGAAAGTATCTTCAGGCGCAAACTTTGTTTGCGCCTGAAGATACTCTCAGGTGAAGAGAGTGGTTATGTGGTTCATCTGAGAAGAAAATCTCAGATGAACCATGTAACCTAGAAATATAGAAAAAGTTAGGTATGTCAGGAATAAAATAAAAAAAAATTATGATTCATTCATTAGTGTACAGGCTAGGCTACTATAAATCAATCATACTGCTGCTGCTTCATTATCATTGCATGAATCATTATATCTGTAAATAAATATGAATTTCTTTTTCACATTATCTTTTCATTTTTGATGTCTGTTATTAGTAATATGTATAATATCTACAGTGTTTTGTATTATATAACACAATATTAATGCTGGTACTGACAGACACACGATTCATCTTGTAAACAGACAGCATAAACTTACAGTATAGATTAATACAGTATACTACTGTAAATATATTTTCTCTTCCTTATGATTTTCTTAATTTTCGTTTCTCTAGCTTACTTTATTGTAAGAATGTAGTATATATATCATACATATAACATGCAAAATATATGTTAATTGACTTTTTATATTTTCGCAGATTTTCGACTGTGTGAGGGGGGGGGTCAGTGCCCCTAACCCTCGTGTTGTTCAAGGGTCAGCTGTATATTTACTTCATCATATAATTCATTGAAATTTATATTGGGGTGTTAATGATTTTGCAACTAAATCAGTAAAATCCAGTGGTTTTCCTAATTGAAAAATTTTTTAAATAGTATTTTCAAACTTTTCCCAATAAGTGCTCATATATTCTAATAGGGACGGTCAGTACTATCTGCATAGTATGCTGTATATACAGGGTGTTCGGGATAAATTTGACATATTTATAATTAATTATATTTTTCCGTAAGTTACATGTATTAACACACACTTCTCTTCATTTAAAAGTTTGGACCCTTCTTCATTCATATACAAGATGTCAGAAAGGATGGATAGCTGGAACCCACCTGAATCATGGAAGAGAATAACTTGTATCATGATGATTCGTGCCCGCCATCAAAATAAGGATATTACGACTGCTGCCCAATGCTCCCTGAATACAGTAAAAACAATCAGGCATGAACTAGAGACTTGCAATGGTGACTACGAGGATGTAGCAAGAAGAAAGATCCCTAGCAGACGATCTGATTGCGTTCGTACAGCAGAATTCCTCGCAAATCTGCAGGAACAGGTGTTGAAGAACCCTGGCATTGGAATTCGGGCTTTGTTCGTGGAGTTGCTAACTGTAGTCAAGCCCTGGATAACAAGGGTAGCCAATGGTAGGCCGTATGTATGGCAGCAGGATTCGGCCCCTTGCCACACCTCTGGGAAAAGTCAAAAATGGTTGTCTGAAAATTTCTACGACTTCACCAGTCCAAATGTTTGGCCTCCAAACTCCCCAGACCTTAACCCCATGGATTATTTTGTATGGGGCGCAGTTGAAAAAGACACCAATCGCACTTCCAGTAATACAAAAGCCCAGTTAATGGATAAAATTAAAACAGTTTTTGCGGCCCTTCCCAGGGAGACTGTAGCATCAGCTTGTTCGAGGTTCCGAAGCAGAATTGAAGCTGTGATCGATGCTAATGGTGGTTATTTTGAGTAAATCTTGTTGATAGTATTGTAATTAACTCTGCCTGTAATGTTTTTTTGTCAATTCATTAAATTTAATAGATACAAAGAAGATTTTCTTTTTCCTTACGAAACTGTCAAATTTATCCCGAACACCCTGTATGTGCATTGTGCATCTAGTTTGTCTATCTTGCAGAATGAAAACCAAAGTTTCCAGATAGAGAAACCTTGCACCTCCATATGAGACTGGTGAACTCACTTTCAGTTAGAGGGGGAAAAAAATTCATTGGGTTACCAAGTAAATTATACTTGCCAAAAATTATATTGTTTAATCCTTTATCCAAATGTTAGTGTGATGAATGTGAAGTCTTCAGCCTCTATATTTCAAGTAGCCTAGTTTTCAAGATACTTCACATGCCAAGTTTGTCTACTTACTCGGATGAAGGATTGAACAAGGATATAATTTCTTGGCAAGTATAATTTAACTCGCTTTCAGTTGAAAGTCTTGTAAAGGCTGTTTGCATCATAGACAAGATTTGAACTCACTATTTCCAGCCACATGGCATCATTGATGCAGACTGAGGTCCATCTGTGATACAGAGGCTGTGTATGGAAATTATTTATTTTTAACATTGTCGTGATTTTACCTATTTATAAAAAAACAAGAGCCTCCATAGCTCAGTCGTTATAGACAAAGCCGCTTGGTCGGAAAGACCTGGTTTCAATTTCTGTCGGTGCGTGAGGAACCTTTATCCGGTCTCAAGGGGGGGGGGGTCACCTGATGGAAACTCAGATTTTTCATCCCCCAGAACAGGCAATCTGGCCACATGAACACACACATCTACAGACATAGGATATGCTGAGGATATGCATAGAGCCAACTATCTTATCCTTGAGACGGTTGTGGTTGTAAGAATAAAAAACCTCAACACCATAAAAGGTAGAAGAGGAGGATTAAGAAAGAAAGAAATAAACAAAAGTGTTTGCTGGCCTGTCCTAGCTGCCAAATGGTTAGCATATTTGCTGTCCAACTAACAGGCTAGATTGAAATCCCACTGGAGTCATGGATATTATATGCATATGAATTTCATCATCCTGTGTGAGATGACCATCCTGTTTATAGGCCTGATGTGGCTTGAAAAGGTTCTATGTTTGGTCTCTAAAAAAACTTTCAAATCCATCATATAAATTTTGCTTCTACTGATGAAAGAATAAACTCACTACTGGTGTACCCTGGTCATATGGTACGTTAGGTTCCAGACCACCATTGTATAGCAAATTGCCTTTTTTTTCCTCTTTGCTTGTACATGTAATGGTATAACACTTTTAAGCAGCCATATACAGTATATGTACAACTGATGTAAATAAAGCATTTATTTCCATTAGTTATGCAAACAAAAACATTAGAATAATTTTTGCAAATGAAAAATTATTGTTCAAAGGATGAAGGTGATGACACAACTTTTGGATCATCTTGGTGTGCCTCATATGCTAAATGCTTTCTTCCTGAAGATTTTCACAGACTTCTTGTAGTAGCTGATCATCAGGTAGAACTTAAAATGGATGTTGAAGGTTGAGATAGGATTTGAGAGGATGCTTGTCTTTTACTAAATTTAATATTTTTAATCTTATTATCTAATGTTTACATAGGTTGATGTATTATAGGTTTACATATCTTCTTTTCACTGGAAGCAACAATATCCATACTTTGATTTTTATCTGGGTGCTTAAGGGTCAAAGATGTATAACTGAGAGGAGACCTCCACATAGCCTTTAAAGGTATGCGGAGAACCGACCAGAGCTTCTGACCTAATGTCCAATCCTCACCTTCTTTTGGTGTACACTGTTAGGTATCTACCTGGATACAGAACGAACGAGGATGGGCTGGCAAATTCTATTCTTATTGGCTTAAACCAAAATATCAAATCATGGTACAACATGGCAGAATGTGAATGGTGGCAGAACATGCCACCAGCGAAAAGTCAGCTACTGGCACGCCAAAGGTATTTGCTGCCTAGGTGCAAACTTTTATCGGTCGCCCCTAATACTGCATTGTATAATCCAAATTAGATATTAGTTACATAAAATTCCGCCCTATCAATGTTGCCGCCTGGGTGCAGTACACCCCTTGCACCCTTGGGTTGGCGTGGCCTTGGGCACACTCCCAGCTCAACATCACCAGAATTCAAGATCGATACTATTAACATAATAAGCCTGAATGGCAAAGAAACGGAGCTAGCGGAGGAATTGGGTAAGTACCAGATGGACATAATACGGGTAACTGAAACAAAAAAAGACAAAAACTGGTGAGATCTTTCTGAGCAATAAATACAAAATGTCATATTCAGGTAATGACAATCAAGAAACAGGAGTAGCCATAGTATTCAACACTAAATACGAGGTTAATCTTCTTGAATAACAAGCCATATCAAGTAGAGTGATGTGGGCAGATATCCAAACAGGGAGCTAGACAATGAGACTTATTTGTGCCTATGATCTCACAGAAGGTTCTACTAAGGTGGAACCTTCTACTACTCGAAAGTCTTTGACCTAGTCATTGCATCTGAGAATTTGACTGTAATGAATATGACCACATTGCCACCAATTGGTGAGAGTGATCATAGGGTCTTGACCTGGGAGGTGGCTAAATGTGTGGAATTTTCAATTAAGACAGGGTACTTGTGAAATTACCGGGCTGGTAAGTATGACAAGCTTAGGAGATTGCTTGGTTCAGCGACATGGCGTGTAAAACTGCAAGGGCTGGATGTTGATGGTACATGGGAGGTGGTTAAGGAACATTTGCAGGAGGTAATGGCTGACTGTATACTTAGAGTCTGAATAGTAAATCAAGTAAGGGTTAAATGGATGAATAACACCATTAAGCTTGAGCTGCAAAAAATGTAACAACTGTGGAATGAATTTAAGGAGAAAAGTGATCTGCAGACCCATGAACAGTATAAAGCACAGGCCAGAAGGGTAACGAGTGTGGTAAGAAAAGCAAAAGAGGATTATGAAAGGAAATTAGCCACGCAAGCTAAAGAGAATCCCAAACAGTTTTTTCGATATGTTGCAAGTAAAAGAAAAAATGTATATGGCAGAATGATTTTAAAGAATGCCAATGGTAGGGAGGTAACTGAATCAGTTGATATAGTGGATTTACTGAGCGAGCACTTTGCAAGAGTATATCATCCAGGTGGTGATATTGCAGGAATGAAGGAACCAACAGCTTATACGGGAATTGTGGTGAATGAAGTGGAGGTAAATAGTCTATTACAAAACCTTAATGTGAATATATCTGTGGGATTGGATGATATACCAGCTCGTGTCGTACATGAAGTGGCTAAAGAATTGTCAGTGCCCTTGACCATTTTGTTTAATTTGAGTCTCGGGTCTGGGTTAGTCCCGAGGGGAGTGGAAAAAGGGGAAAATAGTTCCACTGCATAAAGGGGGGTTCCAAGACTGTTGTTGCAAATTACGACCGATCAGCATATCAGGAGTCGTTGTCAAGGTCTTGGAGAAGGTAGTCAAGAGAAAAATACAAGAATGGATAGATGAAAATGGGATACTGTATGGAGGACAGCATGGTTTTGTGAATGGTAGATCATGCCTCAGTAACTTGCCCACGTTTTATAACACAGTGACGGCTGAACTGGATAAGGGTAATGAGTTTTCAGTGATTCTGCTGGACCTAGCTAGGCCTTTGACAGGATACCACATGGAATTCTAATCAGTAAACTGCAGCATATGGAGACAGATATAGGGTTGGTGAGATAGATAGGAGGGTGGTTGATGGAGAGATATCAGAGAGTAGTTTATTCAGGAGTAGAGTCCAAAAGACTGCATGTGATTAGTGGTGTACCACAGGGTTCTGTTCTTGGACTGCTACTGTTTAATTTGTTCATTAACAATATAGGAAAGGATCTGAGACAAACTGTTCATTTGTTTGCTGATGATGCAAAGTTGGGTAGAGCAATAGTGAATGCACATGATGTCAAAATTTTGCAGGATGATTTGGATACATTGGAGGACTTGGCTAAGGAGAATGGATGTCAATTTAATGTGGCAAAATGTAAGGTTATGCATTTTGGGGTGAAAAGATTAGCAGCAGTATACCACATTGGAACTGTACTCCAGGAGATTAATGAGGCCAGGGATTTGGGAGTGTTGATGGATAGGGAGTTGAAGTTTAGGGGGGCACTTTGCAAAAGTGGCTAAATCAGCTCATCAAATCACTTGGTTACTGAAGAATACTTTGACGAGCATAGACAAGCAAGTTATTGTTCCTTTGTATCGAGCCTTGATAAGACCCCATATTGACTACTGTGCCCAGATTTGAGTGTCAGGGTTTCTTCTTGATGGGGAGGAGGTGGAGAGGATCCAGAAGCGAGTGACCAAGATGATAGCAGGTCTATGGAATGAACCTCATGAGAACAGGTTGAAGATTTGTGGGTTGCAGGAATTGGTTGATAGGCAGAAAAGGGGTGATATGATTGAGACGTTCAAATTACTGAAGGGTTTCTATAAGATTAATTCAGAGAATATTTTTGAGAACAGGACTGGTGGTGGGAGGACTAGGGGCCATCCATGGAAACTGGGCAAGAGTGTGGTTAGCAAAGGTGTTAGAGCTAGGTTTTTTATTTGAGAGTGGTGAATAAGTGGAATAAGCTGCCACAGTCTCTTGTGGGTGCCATGACTGTGAATGAGTTCAAGGCGAAGTATAATAGATTCTGTGTGAATGTTGAATAGTTGTTCTTGACATGATGTTAGGGCCTCCCTCGATGAATCTTAGGACTCCTTGGAGTTGCCCATAATGATAATAATAAGGTAGAAGTGGAGGAATTTTTTGAGGCTTTAGAGACAGAATGAAAAATGAAAAGTTGGTCCTTGTTGGGGATCTAAATAGCAGAGTAAGAAATGATTGTCAGACATACAAAATATTTTGGGAAAATTTGGAGACAAAGGGCAAAGCTAATAATACTGGCCAATACCTGTTGGATTTTTGCTCAGGACACAGACTGGTCACAGTCTGTATCCTGTCACACTTACTAACACCATATTCCAGCATAAAAATGTGCACAAATTCATATGGAGGGAACAGGCAAAGAATAAGAAAAGTGTCATTGACTGTGTTATTGTTGTTAGTGATGTTTTCTCCCTGGTGCAGGACACTAAAGAGTACAGAGGATTTGAAATTGGAAGTGATCACCATTTGGTCTTGAGCAGGATAAAATTGAATTTCATATTGAAAAGAAGAACATGTAAGAAAGTTTTAAAGTGAATAAAAGTTGAGTATCTTTCAGACATGAATTGTATATATAAACATTGTATAGACTAATATATATATAAACATTATTCAAGAAAAAATGAAACAGTTTCAGAACAGGAACCAAACCTTAGAGATTCATTGGCAAACCCTGAAGAAAGCACTGGTTGATTCAGCTAGAGAGGTTGTCTTCGAGGATAAAAAAACAGAACTCCATGGTGGACACAGGAAGTTAAAGAGGCAGTGAAGGAAAAGAAGAAAGCATATCAAAAGTTTTTGGGAAATTAATCAGCTTGTGCTCTTAGAGAATACAGAGACTAATGTAAGAAAGCTGAACACTTTGAAAACTAGCTAAACAATAGTCATATGAGGACTTTGGTAAGAACATAGAAAATAAATATCAAGATATTCTGGAGGTTGTTGAAGAAGTTCAGAAATGGAGGAAAGAGTGCTGTAAAAAGAATTAGAGATGATAAAGGTGACATGAAAACTGGAGTAAAAGATATCCTTGATGTAATTGGAGTAATTACTTTGAAAAGTTGGTAAGTGTAACAAGCAGTAATGACAACACAGTGGTAAAAAAAACACTGACCAGACATGCAATCGGGAATACATATCCATACATGAAGTAAAGAAAGCCATCAAAAGCCTGAAATGTGGAAAGGCAGCTGGAGCAGATAATATTCAACCAGAAATACTCAAGTATTTAATATCCAATACTTTATATCAAATGCTTTACACGATAGAAATATAAGATCTGATAATGTTGGAGTCTTGACAAGTAACAGACTGATTTGGAGGAAAATTGTAGATAGGAAATTAATAATGATGTAATTTTTTTCATGTAGTACTATCATATCCTGTACACCTCTTGAGGATACATGGCAGGAATTTGATGATGATGATGATGATACTCAAGTATTGAAGTATAAAAGTCTTACAGTTGCTGCAGTGCACTGTTCTGCCAGCTGTGTCCTGTACACCCCTTGAGGGTACGTGGCAGGAATTTGATGATGATGATGATTACCATACATTCGAAATGCCTCCCAATTTCAAATCAACTTAATAATAACAATCATGGAAAGTCTAGCAAAGGGAAATAGATTATGTGCATGTGAAAAGAAACCTCCCAAAGCCTTCCAGATTCACTTCACAAATATACAGTCTTAATTAAGTATAGTTTCTGGGAAATTCCCATGTTACTCCTCTTAAACGCTATTAATATAATTAACGGCTATTGTAGCCTGTTTTTGTTTAGGAGTGTCCCTTATTTTAAAACATTGGCTAACATAACTCAAAAAGAGGTATATATATATATATATTTTAGGGCATTATGGGCGAGTATAGAAGGCAATTATGGCAGAAATAAAAAATGTGGAAAAATTTTTTAGAAGGCATCATTAAACCAAAAACAAGGTATATACAAAATTTTTCCACATTTTTTATTTCTGCCATAATTGCCTTCTATACTCGCCCATAATGCCCTAAAATATATATATATATATATACCCCTTTTTGAGTTATGTTAGCAATGTTTTAAAATAAGGGACACTCCTAAACAAAAACAGGCTACAATAGCTATTAATTATATTAATACAGTCTTAGTTTTAACCTAAACAGTGTTCATATTCAGTCTAAACTACATTTACTTTTCCTACCAGAATCTCCAAGCTCATCTTTTTTTCAAGCACTATTCATCACACTTTACCCTGTAACACTTTTTGTCTCAAAGTATTATTTGTGCATATGTTCACTCTAATATATATATATATATATCATGTCAGAAATTTTCCAACTTAGAATGTTTTTTTTTTTTTATCTTTTGACTAAAAATCTCTCTGCCTCCATATTATCAAATTATTTTTCCCTGTCACTTCCTAATGCCACTAGCCATTCTGAATGTTCTTGATTATCTAGTCCAACTTTTCTAATAGTGCTATAAAGATTAAAATTTCCATGGAAAATAGCTAAGACATTTGATATCACCAGTCGTTTTACCCATATTGTTAACATTACTATTGGAATACCAGATAGCACTCAACAACTCTCCAAACACTCTGGATGTCTTGTTGATTAGTAACCATTCTAACTATACTGAGGATGGTGTTCGTCTCTAGGCATTATAAGAATATCAAAGATGAACTTTGTGTTTCTGTACTTCCTTTGCTTAGTTGGATCATTGATCTCATTCTTTTGATCCAAACATTTGCACTAAACTTATCACTGAAGCAATTCTTAGTGCTGTACAAGCATTTACTCCCCGGTTCGCTTTGATCTTATCCCTTATTATCACTGTATTAAACCCGTACAAGAGAAGGACTGGACATATCATATTTGGCTTTCATTTGAAATCTCCATCTTCCTTTTTCTTTATACTGAACCTGAAATTGCTTGAAATAAACTATCAGTGCATCCAAAACTAATCCAAAAGATCTAAAATTAGGAATCTTTCATCATATCTATATTTCAGTAATGTTTTTTGGTCTCTTTCCACTGCTACTTTTCCTCAAATTCTTGCATAGATGATCTTGGTACATGTCCAACTATTTCAAATGTGTAATGTTCAATTCCACATTTTGATTTTTTTACCAAAGAGATCAGAAGGATCCTGTCCAAACTGGATCTTGATGACATTTTTCTGTCAGTTATATGTTATATATTTATTCTTTCTTATTCCACAGGTATTCAACTCATTCTTAAGAAGAGCAACAAATGCTTACCATCAAATTATTGTCCACTTTCACTAAATTTAGTTCTTTCCAAAATGGAGAAAACTATAAACACTTGACTTGTTATATTACTTGAAGCCTCTCTGTTAATAAACCAGTGTTGGACAAATGCCATGGAAAAGGTTGTAGAATCTCAAGCAGTTGCTCTTGATATTGTGAAGGCATTTGATCAACTTTGGCAAAGGTGTGTTAGGCAAACTCCATCATATGATCTTGCTTTGGAATTCTACAGCTATGTTGCTATCTTTCTGTCTGTCACATATGATGGTATGTGACAGACAGAAAGTCACATATGATGGTATGTGTCACATATGATGATAGGTGGATCTTTATTCTTGAACTATTCAGCTAATAGTGGCAATCCACAAGATTCTGTTCTTTCACTTACTCTCTTCCTCCTGTATACATCAACAACCTTCTCCAGTTGATTGAAATTTCATTACTCAGTTTTACTGATGAGAATAATTGTCTCCACTTTCTCATTGGACAAACCTTGCACTACAGCATATTACCAAAACTTTCAGAATATCAACTTCTGCAGTCCTGAATTCTGATCTCCAAACCATTCTTCAGTGGAATGCCAATAGCATTGTTGATTTTTGATGCTAGTAAAACTCAATCTTGTTTTATTTCAAATTATAAATAAAAGATGCTGATAAAATAAATATACTGAAAATTTTAGCATATTACAAATATTGTCTCCTCAGCATTCCAAGAATTGTGTTTTGTCTTTGGCTGAAGGTGTTACTTATTCCAGATTCCCAAAGTAAGAGGATGCTCCACCCTTGGGATTGTTTTTTTTTTTTTGGGGTGGGACATTGTAAATATGAAACATCTTTTAGATCCTTTACTTAGTTGAGGTAGCTTAGTTATCCTAAAGTAATTTACCTTGGTAGTTTGACAGTATACATTCTAATAAGTAAATAGCAATATACGTTCTAATAAACACTTAAAATGTGTTTTTAAATTTGCTGACAGTATAACATACAAGAAACCTGCTCTTTGTTACTTCCTATTTGAAAAGTTCTATTTAACTTTATAATATAAAAAAATAAAGTTTACTCATAGCTAATTGGATGTTAAAATAGTTGATTTGCACTTGTTCTAGAAGTAGGTGTGAAATTTATTAAATATTTTAAGCATAGTGCAGGGTATAAAAGTTTTCTCCTCATCATTCATTCCTTCAACTATTGTCTTAATAGGATAGTCTCCCCTATTATATTTCTTAGAGATACAATTTACAGATCTTTAAACCCAGTGTTAACAAGTCTCAACTTTCTACCCAGTTCATAGTACTAATCTACAATAAGTTGAACAGACTCGAATGGAAGGGATTACTATAAAAAGCAAAATTGATTTTCTCCTGTGTATTTCCAATGTGCAAAGAGTGAACTGTTGAGATGTGATTGTTCTCTTTATTTCTGTTGAAATGAAATGTGATTGCATTAGTGGAACTGCTGACTAAAATATTCTTTAGATCAGTTATTGGGCTTCTCAATCTTGTTTGCCTGCCAACCTCTCCCTCTTCCATCATAAAAGCATTTCTTCCTCATTGATCCCCTCATCTAAAAATATGCATTTTAATGAATCAATTATAAGAAAAATTTGTTAATATTTCATTTATGTATTAAAATATATAAGTAAGAAACAGTTAGTTTGTAATAACAATTTTCTTTAATAATAAGAATTATTTGGTTTATAGGTAAGTTATGTTAGTCTCATAAAATTCAGAGAACATTACAGTTTGTTTTAAAAGAATACTCATAAGCTTGTCAATTAGATTTTTAATGAGGTGGTTGTGCTTGCTAATTTGCAGTAAGCTAAAATTACTCAATTTAACCTTAGGTCCCTGAATTCTAGTATGTTCAGCTCTTTCTTGTTTCTCAGTAAATCATTAATATGACTGAATCCAGCTGCCATAAGATAAGAACTGAGGAAAGTTTCAAAAATTATAAAATAAAATAAGAAAACTGTTCTGTCTTAGTTTGTAATTTAGGATGTTTGCTTTGTGCATCTTCATTATTCCAATGAACAGCATATCCTTTAGTTTGGAATATAGATTTTGTTCCCAAATCTTCTGCCATTTCAGTTGACTCTATTGGGAATCCCTGAATTTGAGGTGTCTTATTCTCAC
This sequence comes from Typopeltis vanoorti, assembly GCF_054136105.1. NCBI lineage: Eukaryota > Metazoa > Arthropoda > Arachnida > Uropygi > Thelyphonidae > Typopeltis > Typopeltis vanoorti. The sequence continues at coordinate 119,727,674 of NC_143559.1, forward strand.
TCATGCTTAATTATTGATATTGTGCTGTGACCTAATTGTATTTGTTCTCATAGGGAATATATTGCTTACTAATAAAAAGAGAAAAACTGTCAAAATGGACTGGAATATAGAAAACTTGAAGTGTATTCTTGCTGCAGAACCTGTAGAACAAGTAAAACATTTCAACTTTTCAACACTTTTTAAGTTAAAAAGTGTTGACTCTTATTCTAATTTATGTAGAATAAGAGAAAAATAAGGAATTTTTGCCATACAGCACTAAACTTGAAGTATATATGAGATAGATTTCAAACTAGTTTTAACTTACCTATCTGAAAGTTGGATTAGAAATGAGAAAGTTGACTGAAGACTATAGATATGAGAGTTCTTAGAAAATTAACAGAATGAACAGATGTTATCACTAGTGGAAGTGTATTAAAAAAAGATGCTGGAAAGAACTCGATTTGTGTTATTAGCATTTAAGAACATATGAGCAGAGTTAATCTGTGGTTGTTGTATTGTCTCTTAAATAAAATGGGAGAGGAAAGGTTAGTAAAACAGGTATTGTCTATTATTCATACTGCTCTCTCGCCATACCTTGCTCTTGTATGGCGAGATTGGTAAAATCTATGCACCCACTTACTCCTAGATTGTATGGCCTTCCGAAAATTCACAAAGAAGGTATACCATTACGTCCAATAGTTGATGGAATCTATTCTCCCACTTACCAACTATCCAAGTATCTTGCAAAGATTTTACAACAACACATTCACGTCTTGGATACTTATATTAAAAACTCAAAACATTTTATAGATAAAATAAAAAACATCCCTATTTTTGAAGAGGATATACTAGCAAGCCTGGATATCACATCTCTGTTTACTAACATTCCAGTGGTTGAGGTCATCAACATCTTAGACAAATTGTTCCCAAGAGACATCACTAATTGGTTCAATCACTGTTTAACTTCTATTTCATTTGGCAAAAAAACAATCTACAAACAACTCACTGGATTAGCTATGGGTAGCCCCCTCTCACCTCCTTGTGCTGACTTATTCATGGAAGATCTAGAGAAAAAAATCTTAATCCAGATCTTTCCAAAACCGAAAATTTGGTGCAGATATGTAGATGACATCTTTATCATTTGGGATCATACTAAAGAAGAACTAATGAATTACCTCAACCAAATCAATAGTTTCCACAATACCATCAAATTCACATTAGAAATGGAAAAAGATAAAAAACTGCCATTCCTTGACATTTTAATAAAGAAACAATCCAATAATAGTATCAACCTATCTGTATACAGAAAACCTACAAATACTGGACGTTACCTCCATTTCAACTCAGCTCATCACATAGCTCAGAAACTTAGCATTATCCATAGTCTCAAGAAAAGAGCTATACAGTATACGGCAGACAAGGATGACCTACTAACGGAATTAACCACAGTATCTAGAGAACTTTCTTTAAATGGTTACCCAAAAAGACTCTATAACAAGATTCTATTTACTGATATACCACATCGACAACGTGATGACGTCCAATACATCAGTACAATTACGATTCCTTTTGTCAACAACCTTTCCAAAAAATTAGCTAACCTTTTAAAACCACATAGGATCAGAGTGGCATTCAAACCAATCAACACTATTCGGAAATTTTTAAGATCACCGAAAGATCCTCACCCATTCTTCAAGTACTCTGGAGTATATAATATTCCTTGCTCATGTGGTATTAGTTACGTAGGTCAGACATCTAGAAGCTTTGAAACAAGAAAGAAAGAACACATAGGATATGTCAGAAATAACAGACAAGACCTTTCATGCCACTTTGCCTCTACTAACCATCACATTGAGTGGGTAAGAGCCTGATGCCATACATAGAAGATAGCTACCATTCAAGAACCTTTAAAGAAGCAGCTACAGTCGTCCGTAAAACTGAAAACCTAAACAAGAATCAAGGTCTAATTTTACCAGAAATTTGGAAAACTTTTATCAGATCATTAAACATCAAAGAAATGAACTTTCATAACAATTACGTCATGAGCCATTACGAATAAATCACGTTAACGAGACATGCACATTGTCACGCACAATACCAATTTTTTGTATGATTTAGAACCATCGGTTATAACCTAGTCTGTAACCTTCATTTTAGCTTACTAGTTTGTATTCCCTGAGGATGCCAATAGAAACAGATTGGCGAAACATGTAGGAGGATAAAATAAAGCTACTTGATAAAGATTATATAAAAAAGTGTAATAGTCTTATACCTTGCTCTTGTTCTAAGTGTGGAACTGGGTTTGTGTAGCCAAGAAATCTTTGCCACCTCAGTGAGAGTGTTAGTGTTTCTGTGTATGCTGTTTCAGTTTGTGCTTGTTTTCAACTTACACAAATTAGTCTTAGTGATATTTGCTTTGTTACTAGTGTGTTATTTACTTTGAAAAACCACAGTAGAGGTCTCTAAAGGGGAAAGTAATGATTCAGCAAAATTGTTTCCAAAGTTGTTCACAATGGCAGCCTACGACTGTTGTGTTGTATTTGCCTGCCATTTGACCAGTTGTAGCCCATCTGCTAGTTTGTATAATTCTTCTAACTCTTATCTTCTTACCAACTGCTCTCTATGGTATCTAAAACTTATTCATGAACATTCCAACAGCTCATCAAATTTGGTGAAGCTTGTGATATCCCTTAGATTACCCATTTATAGTTATCACATTAAATATTGTATTTTCATGTCATACACACAATTCTTGTTATATATATATATCTGTCTGTCTACTTTATGTAGCTTGATTGTAAATGAACTTTGAAGTATTTAGTTGCTCAAGTACACGATATTATGAAAAATGTCCTTTGTGTATTACAGGTTCGCAATATTCGTTTAGTAAGAGACAGAGATACAGATAAGTTCAAAGGTAAGGTTCTTTGAATGCATTAAAATTGTGTTATCTAAGAGTAAGATAAGAGTAGTTTTCTCAAACATTATATCACTTTGGAGACATTTTTCCTTAAAAGCAAATTTACCAACTCCCTTCTTGTTCTTTAAAATGTTGTTTTTGAGAAGGGAAATAATGGGTGGAGGGTTCTTCTAAGGTCTTCTTGCTTTTCAAGTATAAGGATTTCTCTGAAATTGATTTTGTCCATTATTCTTAAACTCTATTTCCCAGTACTTTGTATATCAGTTCTAACCAGGATCACTCATTTACTTTTAAAATAGGAACAAAGAACTTTAAAATGGATGATAATAAGAATAATGAATGGGTCCAAGAAGAATCATTTAAAAGTTGTCATGTTTCATATACCAGAACATCTTGGAGAGGAATAACATTCTGGAGTTAAGATTGGTGTCAAGGACACTGAATTACTCTCCTGGATTTGCTGGGTGTATAGTGCAGAAAATGTATTTCGCTATATAAGGCCTAAACTTTTTTCTTTTTATAGTGATTGAAACTTCAGTGAAAGTTATTTAATATGCATGTTGAATGATAATTACCCATGACTTAAAATACTCCTGTTAAAATTTTAAGAATCAGTAATCAGTTTGTAAAAATATAAACTCCTTATTATGTGAAAAAGTTTTAAATTATGTGAGTGAAAAATTATGTGATCAAGCATTTTTATATTTACTTTCAGCAACAGTATGAAAATAGACAGTAAAATAAGTAAAGTTGGTATGAGGGGAGTCAGTTGAATTAATTTATATGGAATAAGAGAGAAATTAAAATCAGCCATAACACTAAACTGTCTATATAGAAGACAATGTTCAAGCTGATTTTAACTTATGGTTTAGAAATAAAACAGTTGATCAGAGACTAGAGAACACAGATATGAAGATATGAGAGTTTTTGAGAAAATCAGGTAGCATCAGTGGCAGAATCATGTTGAAAATGAAGAGATAAATTAGAAGGAACATTGTTAGCATTCAGGAATGTGTTAGCTAGTCTGAAGTGGTATGATCATTAAACAGAATAGGAGAGGAAAGGTTAGCAAAACAGGTGGTTGATGCAAGAATGTTAGGAGGAAGGCCAAGATCTAGATAGATTGATTGATTAAAAGTGTTAGAAGGTTTCACACATAATGATGATTTAAAATTTTTACATTTTCATATATGACAAATGAATTTTGGAAATTAATTGCTTAAAAATGAATTAGATTTGCTTTGTATAGTACATTGATGTTTTAAAAACTAGTCTTATGTCTGATTTTACATCAGACATGTTTGGATATCGTCTTCTTCTTTCTTGAATTCCATCAGGAACAATGGAAGTCTATAAATTCTTTCCAGTGGTTTCTTTCCAGCTTTGCTAATAACACATAGCAGGTTTTTCCTTCCAATTTTGCTATTACTCTGTCCTAATTCTCCTTTCTTTGATATTTTTACTATTATCCCTCTATTCTAATCGCTAGGCTCTCTTTTTCTGAAATGTCGGAATAGCGGGTTGAGCATATCACTGATAGTTATGATGTGAGTTTCTAGAACCTCTGCAGTGATACCATCATGTCCTGCTGCTTTCCCATTTTTCATTTCTTTAATAGCTTTTTTTTTTTTTATCTCTGAGAAGCTCACCACAGTTTTAAAGGAATTCTAGCCCACGTGATCTATTGCAGTGCTCCATTTTTGTTGCAGAATGGGGTGTAAAAACACTTTTTTCTTGCATAGAGTATATCATCATTCCTCATATTCTCTTCTTCCGTTTTCCCCTGGTGATTTTTTTTTTGGAATATATAACTGTATAGATCCAATTATCAGATGATGATAAATTTAGTTTAATCCTTTATCCAAGTGTGAGCAAACAAAGTTTGTGCCTGAAAGTATCTTCAGGACTGGAGTAAGGTGATAAAACACCAGGGCAACTCGTTACAAAGGTGGAGCAAGCTACCCACACTCCTGTCTCAGTATCTCCTATAATGCAAAACACATCTCCTTGCGGATATGTCTAATGTTATGCATTAAGGGAAGGGCCACTACCCAGACTAGTTTCGACCTTTATTGAGGTCTCTTCAGTGGGAGCCAGGCCCAATCTGAGATACCAGGCAGAAGCATTCGCAGGTCATCTCTACCTATAGGAGTTGCCAAATGGTGTGCCACCTTTTTTTAATAAATTACTCTGGATTTAGAGAAAGATGTTGAAAGTTTATTTTTCACTTGGTTAGAGTATAATAAATTTAGTTTAATCCTTTATCCAAGTGTGAGCAAACAAAGTTTGCACCTGAAAGTATCTTCAGGACTGGGGTAAGGTGATACAACACCAGGGCAACTTGTTGCAAAGGTGGAGCAACGAGTTGCCCTGGTGTTGTATCACCTTACCCCAGTCCTGAAGATACTTTCAGGTGCAAAGTTTGTTTGCTCACACTTGGATAAAGGATTAAACTAAATTTATTATACTCTAACCAAGTGAAAAATAAACTTTCAACATCTTTCTCTAAATCCAGAATAATTTATTAAAAAAAGGGTGTCGCACCATTTGGCAACTCCTATAGGTAGAGATGACCTGCGAATGCTTCTGCCTGGTATCTCAGCTTGGGCCTGGCTCCCACTGAAGAGACCTCAATAAAGGTCGAAACTAGTCTGGGTAGTGGCCCTTCCCTTAATGCATAACATTAGACATATCCGCAAGGAGATGTGTTTTGCATTATAGGAGATACTGAGACACGAGTGTTGGTAGCTTGCTCCACCTTGCAACGAGTTGCCCTGGTGTTGTATCACCTTACCCCAGTCCTGAAGATACTTTCAGGCACAAACTTTGTTTGCTCACACTTGGATAAAGGATTAAACTAAATTTATTATACTCTAACCAAGTGAAAAATAAACTTTCAATATCAGATGATGATATGAGCCAGTATCAGCACTTCTTTTATTTCAGACATCTAATAACATTTTCTTGCACTTTTGGCTGATGGCGATATGATCTATATGATTCTGTGTTTTGCCATCTAGTGACACTCAGGTTACTTTATGTATACCCCTACACTGGAAGATTGTGTCACTTATTACTAAGTTATATTTGCTACAGTTCTGGTAATTCACCATTTATATTTTTCTCTTCCAAAGCAAGTTTATCTATTACATTCTGCAACCCCTCATTATTTGTACCAACTTGAGCAAATCATCCATGTGAAGTATACTCTCTTTACCAGGTGTTATCATCAAGGTCTTATCGAGCAGACTGTAAAACTTTTCTTCAAAGGATGCATTCTCAGTTAGGGCATTGCACTAAACAATTATTAGCCTTCCAAATTTAGTTTTAATATTTATTGTTATTATTTGTTCTGAAATTGGTTCCCACCCAATCATTGCTTGATTAATGTTGTGGCCTTCCAACTTCATGTAGATGTGTATCACTTAGGCATCTGTGAATAAAGAAATACATTCCCATTGGGAAAATTTATTCTAGAGTACCATTCCATCTTAATTCACTAACTCCCAATAATTCAGTCTTATATTTTTCCATCTCTTTTCTTAGTTGTGCTACTTTTCCTGTTTGATAAAATGTTTTACATTCCATTGATCAATTTATTATTATTATTATGTAACACTTCCAGGGAGTCCAAGGATTCATCAAAGGAGGATACCTCCTCTGCAGCTCCGTCTCCACCACCACTAGTATTTTCACAGACAATCACAAACATCCATGCCCTTGGCAGGATTCGAACCTGCAGCTTTTGGCTGAAAAGCAGATACACTAACCACTCGGCCAACCACATCTGCATTGTCCTAATTTTTTTCAAGCTTTAGTCATTATCAAGGAGTCCTCCAATTTCTCCATTTATCATTTGAAAACAATATCTATGTTTGGAAACTAGCAGGTTGTTAGCATTCCAGTGATAGGACTGCTACCTCAGCATCCAGATATGCTGAGGTAGCAACGGTATTTGAGTAGGCGAGGCTGCTCAAATACCACTTTGTATTCACCTTGATGCAAAATGGACAAGGATGATATGGCACTTTGTGGCTGAGCTAACTAAATTATATTCTGTATTAACTTAAATGTTACCCAAATATGATGGCGCAACATGGACCACACTGTTTTCATGATGAAACCAAGGCAAGCAGTGATAAGACAACTATTACAACAATCTCAGACTGAAAAGAATTTGAAAATGGGCATCAAAATCATTGAGGGTCACAACGTGGAATGCAGCAAAATTACATAAATACCATGTTGATACAAAATCCAGGCAGTAAGAATGGGGGGGGGGAATAGTTGTTACATTTCTAAGCCACTTGAACAAACAACATTAATGCATAAAATTTACCATTTATATTTAAAACAATAACTCTTTTCTAAACACACTTGTCACACATCTTCCCTCAGGCTGTCTTTCCTTCACATTCTACCATAACTCTCCCACTCACTCGCTCACACACACACGTGCCAATATATACACAAAGATTCGTACTACCATTTAACACAACACAAAAACTCAGAACTATCAAAACCACCAGACATAGTGCAGAAATAATTTGCTTTGATGACACTGAAAAATGAATGTGAAATTATAAGTCAAACTTTTATAAATAACGACTACAAAAACAGTTCACAAGATTGTATCCAGTACTGCTCCTAAAGATTTAAAAAAATTACAAAAAATGCCATACCCTACATTTAAGGGAATATGGAAAAAAAAATAGAACATTACACAAATATTAAGGCATGGGGTGACTAAGGATCAAAGCTGTATAACTGAGAGGAGACCTCTATATAGCCTTTAAAGAAATGCAGAGAACTGACCAGAGCTTCTGACCAATCCTCATCTTCACGTGGTGCACCCTGTTAGGTATCTACCTGGATACTGAACGAATGAGGATTGGGCTGGCAATTTGAGATTATCCGACCAAATTGTATTCTTATTGGCTTAAACCAAAATATAAAATTGATGGTACAACATGACAGAATTTCGTACTGGTTGGGGCGTCGCCCTTAAACAAGGCCCCTGTTGTTTTTGCCAGGGCAAACAGTGAAAAGTCAGCTACTGGAACAAATCCTAAAGCCCACTCCAACTCACCATCACCAGAGTTCAAGATTTGTACTATCAACGTAACAAGCCTGAATGGCAAAGAAATGGAGCTAGCTGAGGAATTGGATAAGTATCAGATCGACATAATTTGGGTAACTGAAACAAAAAAAGACAAAAACTGATGAGATCTTTCTGAGCAATAAATACAAAATGTCATATTCAGGCAATGACAATCAAGGAAAAGAAGGAGTAGCCATAGTATTCAACACTAAATTCGAGACTAATCTTCTTGAATGGCAAGCCGTATCAAGTACAGTGATATGGGCAAATATCAAAATGGGGAGCTGGACAATGAGACTTATTTGTGATTATGGTCCCACAGAAGGTTCTACTAAGGTGAAAGTGGAGGAATTTTTTGAGGCTTTAGAGAAAGCAGCTGACACAGTGAAAAATGAAAAGTTGGTCCTTGTTGGAGATCTAAATAGCAGAGTAGGAAATGATTGTCAGACATACAAAAGTATTTGAAGAAAAGTTCAAAGCTAATAATAATAATGGCAAATACCTGTTGGATTTCTGCTCTGGTTATTACTAACACCATGTTCCAACATAAAAATGTGCACAAATTCACATGGAGAGAAGATGTAAGGAATAACAAAAGTCTCATTGACTGTGTTATTGTCGATAGTGATGTTTTCTCCCTGGTGCAGGACAACAGAGTGTACAGAGGATTTGAAATTAGTAGTGATCACCATTTAGTCTTGAGCAGAATAAAATTGAATTTCATATTGAAAAGAAGAACATGTGAGAAAGTTTTAAAGCGAATAAAAGTTGAACAGCTCTCATATGTGAACTGTAGGCTAAAATATACAAACATTATTCAAGAAAAAATGAAAGAGTTTGAGAATAGGAAACAAACGTTGGCGATACATTGCCAAGTCCTGAAGAAAACATTGATTGATTCAGCCAGAGGGGCATATGGTAAGATTGTATGAAATGATAGAAAAATCAGAACTCCATGGTGGACAGTTAAAGAGGCAGTGAAGAAAAAAAGAAGAAAGCATATCAAAAGTTTTTGGAAAATTAATCAGCTTGTGCTCTTAGAGAATACAGAGACTAATGTAAGAAAGCTAAACAATAGTCATATGAAGACTTTGGTAAGAACATAGAAAATAAATATCAAGATATTCTGGAGGTTGTTGAAGAAGTTCAGAAATGGAGGAAAAGTGCTGTAAAAGGAAGTAGAGATGATAAAGGTGACATAAAAACTGGAGAAAAAGATATCTTGATGTATGGAGTAATTACTTTGAAAAATTGCTAAGTGAAACAAGCAGTAATGACAGCACAGTGGTAAAAAAAACATTGACGAGGCATGCAATCAGTAATACATATCCATACATGAAGTGAAGAAAAGCCATCAAAAGCCTGAAATGTGGAAACGCAGCTGGAGTAGATGATGTTCAACCAGAAACTCAAGTATGGAGATATAAAAGTCATACAGTGGCTGATCTGCATAGTTCAGAAAGTCTGGACAGAGGGACGAATTCCTGGTGATTGGAGTAGAGCTTTCACAGTACCCATATATAAAAAGGAAAATAAAACTAAATGTGAGAATTACAGATGTATTTCTCTACTGAGTGTTCCTGATAACATTTACGGAAGTATACTTGAGAAGGATTGTAGAAGAAAAGCTTGGTGAAGAACAAGCTGGAGTCAGGCCAAATAGGGGTTGTCAGGATCAGATTTTCACTTTACAACAAATAGTTGAGAAATCATGAATATAACAAAGATCTGTATTTAAGTTTTGTAGATCTGGAAAAGGCATATGACGAGCTGCCAAGAGAAAAACTAATCAAAACAATATGGTTGTATGATTTCAGTGGGGTATTATGTCAAGCAATACTTAGTCTTTGTCATCATCAAATTCCTGCCATGTACCCACAAGGGGTGTACAGAATATGATAATACTACATGAAAAAATTATATCATTACTAACTTCCTATCTACAATTTTCCTCCAAATCAATCTGTTACTTGTCAAGACTCCAGCATTATCAGATCTTATATTTCTATCGTCTAAGGCACTTTGTACCGTATCAATCCACCTATATCTTGGTCTTCCTCTGGGTTGTTTTCCTGCCAACCTGGCAGAGAACACTTGTTTTGCTAATCTTTCCTTGCCCATTCTGTTTAAGTGACCATACCACCAGAGATTAGCTCTGCTAACGCATTCCTGGATGCAGACAATGTCAAGTTTTTTCCTAATATCCTCGTTTTTAATATGATATCGCCATTGATGCCATCTGTTCACGCCTCTAATCTTTCTCAGGACTCTCATATCTGCGGTCTCTAGTCTTTGGTCAAGTGTTTTACTTCTGACCCAGCTTTCAGATCCGTAAGTTAAGTTAAAACTGGTTTGAACACTGTCTTGTATACAGCTAATTTAGTGTTCCGACTAATTTCTCTCTTATTCCATATGAATTTATTCAATTGACTTCCCACCATACCAGCTTTGCTGATTCTGTTGTCTATTTCCATATTTAATTTACCATCTTCACTAAAAATTGTGCCTAAGTAGCTGAAATGTTTTACTTGTTCTACAGGTTTTCTATTCACAACACAGTTGATATTTTCAATGATTCTACTTATTTTCATTGGCTTCGTCTTTTTAATGCTGACCTTCATACCATATCTATTACAACAGTTATTCAATTTAGACAGGGAATCTTGCAGACTTGTAGCAGATTTAATTAGAAGTATAACATCATCCGCATAAAGCAAAGAGCTGACATTAACATCTCCAATTTTGATATCATGTTTAATACCACTTTCCTTAATAATGTGATCCATATAGATAATGAATAACAGAGGGGATAATGTACATCCTTGTCTCACACCAGATTTAACATTAAACCATCTTCCTGTACTTCCTTCAATTCTAACTGCTGACTTACAACTCAAATAAAGACTAAGTATTGCTTGATATAATGCCCCATTGACACCATATAACTGCAGCGTATTGAATAGCTTCTCTCTTGGCACCTTGTCATATGCCTTTTCCAAATCGACAAAACTTAAATACAGATCCTTGTTATATTCCCATGCTTTCTCGACTATTTGTCGTAAAGTGAAGATCTGATCCTGACAGCCTCTATTTGGCCTGAATCCAGCTTGTTCTTCACCAAGCTTTTCTTCCACAATTCTTCTCAACCGTTTCTCAAGTATACTTGCATAGATCTTGCCAGGAACACTCAGTAGGGAAATACCTCTGTAATTCTCACATTCAGTTTTATTTCCCTTTTTATATATATGGGTACTATGAGAGCTCTACTCCAATCATCGGGAATTCGTGCCTCTGTCCAGGCTTTCTGAACTATGCAGTGCAGCCACTGTAAGACTTTTATACCACCATACTTCCGCATTTCTGGTCGAATATCATCTACTCCTGCTGCATTTCCACATTTCAAGCGTTTAATGGCTTTTTCTACTTCAACTATGAATATGTATTCCTGACTGCATGTCTGGTCAGTGTGTTTTATCATTATTGTGTCATTACTGCTTGTTTCATTTAGCAGTTTTGCAAAGTAATTACTCCATACTTCAAAGATATCTTTTTCTCCCATTTTCATGTCACCTTTATCATCTCTAACTCCTTTTACAGCACTCTTTCCTCCATTCCTAAGCTTCTTCAACAACCTGCAGAATATTTTGCCACCTTCTTGATATTTATTTTCTATATTCTTGCCAAAGTCCTCCCATGACTTTTGTTTAGCTAGTTTTACACACTGTTTAGCTTTCTTACATTTGTCTCTGTATTCTGTAAGAGTAAAAGCTGACTTATTTGCCAGGAACTTTTGATATGCTTTCTTCTTTTCCTTCACTGCCTCTTTAACTTCCTATGTCCACCAGGGAGTTATGATTTTTTTATCCTTGCACACAACCTCACCACATGCCTCTCTGGCAGAATCAATCAATGTTTTCTTCAGAGTTTACCACTGAATCTCCAAGGTTTGATTCCTGTTCTCAAACTCTTTCATTTTCTTTTCAATAATCTTTCTGTATTTTAGTCTACAGTTCACATCTGAGAGCTGCTCAACTTTTATTTGCTTTAATACTTTCTTACATGCTATTCTTTTCAATATGAAATTCAATTTTATCCTGCTCAAGACTAAATAGTGATCACTTCCAATTTCAAATCCTCTGTGCACTCTGGTGTCCTGCACCAGGGAGAAAACATTACTATCAACAATAACATAGTCAGTGAGACTTTTCTTATTCCTTGCCTCTTCTCTCCATGTGAATTTGTGCACATTTTTATGTTGGAACATGGTGTTAGTAATAACCAGTCCATGTCCTGAGCAGAAATCCAACAGATATTTGCCATTATTATTAGCTTTGCTCTTTTCTTTAAATTTTCCCAAAATATTTTTGTATGTCTCACAATCATTTCCTACTCTGCTATTTAGATCCCCAACAAAGATCAACTTTTCCTTTTTCATTGTGTCAGTTGCTTTTTCTAAAGCGTCAAAAAATTCCTCCACTTCTACCTTAGTAGAACCTGGTACTTATCTAATTCCTCAGTTAGCTCCATTTCTTTGCCATTCAGGCTTCTTACGTTGATAGTACCAATCTTTAACTCTGGTGATGTTGAGTTGGGGTTTGTTTTCAGATTTGTTCCAGTCGCTGTCTTTTCGCTGTTCGACCTGGTTCCCTGGCGAATACAACGGGAGCCTTGTTTAACCGGGCGACGCCCCAGCCGGCATGAAATTTTGTCGTGTTGTACCATCATTTTTTATTTTGGTTTAACCAATAAGAATACAATTTGGTCGGCTAAATCCCAAATTGCCAGCCCAACCTCGTTCGTTCAGTATCAAAGTAGATACCCAACAGGGTGCACCACGAGAAGGTGAGGATTGGACATTAGGTCAGAAGCCCTGGTCGGTTCTCCGCATTCCTTTAAAGGCTATATGGAGGTCTCCTCTCAGTTATACAGCTTTGACCCTTAAGCACCCCTACTGAAGAGACCTCATTACATAAAAGTCAAAACCAGTCTGTATAGTGACCCTTAATATACCGTATTTTCCGGTGTATAAGACGCACCCAAGAAATTTAATACAATTTTCTGGAAAAAACCTAAACTTTAAAGTATGATTTTTAAAAAAAAATGGATAAAATAATAGATAATTTTTAATAGTAAACTGACCTTTCAGAAACCTGCAAAACCCATGTCACCGTCATCTAACTCTTCTTTATCATCATTAATTTCTTATAATATAGAAATAATTTTGTCTTCATATTCTTTTGGCATTTTTTGACTGATTTTTGTTTTTGTACGCATACAAAGTCCACTGCGTTTCATGAAACGGTAACACCATGACGCACCACCTTTAAAATCTTCAATGTTATGCTCACAGGCTACTTTGACTGCATGTGTGCGAATCATTTTTGTTGAAATGGCAGTGCCATTTTGCCAATTTTCTTGCACCCATTTCAAAACTTTGGTCTCTAGTTCTCGCCACTTCGCAATTTTTCCACGTTTTGCATGCTTTTCTTTACGCAAATTGTACAAAATCTCCTTCTGACGACGACAAGTTCTTAGTCAATGACGTGCTAGAAGTCACGTGAAGGTCACGCATCAATTTGATTGCACCATTAACTGCCTGCAAAGATCTTGGAACATAAAAGGGAGTGCGTATGACTTTGAAAAGAGGAAACAATCTTTACCTTCATTATATAAGACGCATCCCATTTTTAAGGTAAAAAAAAGTGTGTCTTATACACTGGAAAATACAGTAATTCATAACAATGTACATTCTCAAAGAATGTGGTATATCCACATTCTGAACATGGACCTCACATTCCAATGTCTTCACATCAGAATGTTAAGTCTCATGGAGATAGTTCATGCACAAACTTTGTTTACACTTGGATATAGAATTAAAACAAGAATATAATATCTTGTCTGTTATAATTTATTTACAAAGTGAAAAAACTTTCTGAATATAATTGTTCATTTTATTATAGAGCAGAATCATACAAGTCCGCTTTCTGGTCATTTGGTTCTGAAAAAACTTCTACACTACAGAGATATACAAGATCATGTCATGCCTCTCATTTGCAAAATCCATTCAGAGGAAATGGTTTCTCTCCAAGTGGTGTAATTTATCATTGAGAACATTTCAACATATTCCTGTCATATTATTTTGCTATCCTGAGACATTTCCTCTAGTATACAGTGCCCAAAGTGTTGTATGCATACCCCATGGGTACAAGGTTTTTTTAAACAAAATATGTCTCTTACCGCATATGATTGACCTCAGTTAGGACTTGACGGTGCAATTGCATTCCATCTGTGTGGTTTGAAGTATTTGTATTAAAATTTTAAATTCAAATAGTTCAAACCATGTGGTCAAAATTCTCCATTAAATTTCAGAATTCATATCTTAAATTTTAACAGTCTTCAGCAATTTTTTTTTTCACCACCTGTGCATGCATCTACTGAATTTGCTGCACTTGTGGACATGAAACTGTCTTCTTGACGTGAAGCTCATCTACAGCTAAAAATAAAAAAAATATAGAACCAGATTTTTCCAAACTTGCCTCTTCCCAACAGAAACAATTTCACTCATCTCATTATACTTTTTTTTTATTATTATTATTGAAAATTTCATAATTTTTGTTTCTATTGTATGTATAATGTATTCATATAACTAAAAATGCATTTAATAATAGAAAAAAAAACGTTTTGCCTGTTTGCAGTTTATTATAATGCAAATTTTAAAAATAAATACTTTTGTATTATTCACATTTGAATGAAATATTATAATAACTTCTCAAATTTCCTTTGCCTATGGAAGTGGGGGAGGGGTATCTAGTGTTACTAAAATTTTGAAAGGGGTATGCAAGTACTGTAAGTTTGTGAAATTCTAGGACATCAAATTACTGAAACATTGGTAAAATGTGAATGCATAATTCTGCAGGTATATCTCTCTTGAAACCTTACTGATTTCTAGACGTTCTTTCTCTATAGTATAATTACTTCTTCTGGCATGCATGTTGCCTTGAGTGGATTATGCAAGATAATGAACAAGTCTATAAAACAAATACGTTCCACCTTTGATACTAGAGAAAAGGACTGGAATATTCATCCTCCAAGTGCTTTATTTTTTTTTGCATTTTTTTATTATTTTTTTTTATTGCAGGACCAAGGAAATGTGTATGCTTCCTGTTTTCTAGTATCACTCAAGGTGACTGATACTAGAGTGGATAATATAATTCATTCTTTCTCAATTGTAGTTATAAAGATATAGATGATTTGGTTAATATATTACAAAATTTTTGTACTGCTTGGGAAAGAAATAAGTGCATCATCTTCAGATAGAAATATTTATAAATTTCTGTTAATAAATCTTGTAAGGAAAGAATCGTAGTTTTAGTGAGTTAATTCTTTTACAACATTAAGCAAAAAGAAATCAAGCTGGAAAAGAACTTACTGTCACACTTTCAAGAATTTAATTAAACACTTCTTTTTCTATATCACTTTATTAAAAAAAATTTATAAATATATTTTTTTTTAATTCTGACATAATGATGATGTGCATAATTTTACATGAAGCACGCACAGGAAATAAGAAAAGTCTTATTCTTGATAGTAATATCTTTATACCAATTCAGAATATAAGAGTATGCAGGGGATTTGATATACAAAGTTATCCTCATTTAACTGGTTGACTTTATTCAAGCATGAATAAAGTCAACCAGCTTTCAGATGTGAGCTGTAGATTAGGAGGGAAAAAAAAGAGATTTTGAAAATAAAACCAAAATCTTAGAGAAAAATTAGGTAAGTAGAGGGCAACAATGACAGTTTAAAAAAAAAATTTTTTTTTTTTAAATCAGCTTTTTGTTCCCTATGCAGGAACAAAAAGGCGTTTTTGTTCCTGCATAGGGAGTAGGCGAGGCCGTTTTAGCAGTATCTAACTTTTGGAGACTGAGTGAGCAGTTCAATATTTTTTCAATCGAACATTTATTATTGGTGCATGTGCATGGTGCACTATTTTTTGTAAATCTTATTTTATTTTGTTAAAATAACATATAATTATTTATTTATTATAGATACAAGGCTGAATTATGATGAGTGTAACTGTTGAAAATATGAAAAGAATAATATTTTTTCAATTATCGTTACACGAAACAAATGCACTGCAATCTTCGTTTGCTGTCATTGCACATTACATCATTAGATACACTGCTGCTTGGGCTGTGTATCTTATGCCTGCGCTCATTATTCCTGTGAGATATGAAACATTTATTATTGGCACGTGTTCGTGGTGAACTATTTTTTTGTAAATTTTCTTTCATGCGCTTAAGCTTGTTCAAGAAAAGTCCACAAACATTCACCAATCTTTCAGCATATGAACTTCATTCATTTCTCAGAAAAGGCTATCCATGACACAGCAGTAACAAGTGCCTTTTTTTTTGTCTCAAAATATAAAAGTAAGATTTTGGGTGTTTCCATGAATGAAAATTTCATTCTTGGTGCTAATAAGTTTCATTATTGAAGACAAGATCTTAGAAGTTAAAATTGTGGTTTAAATAAATTCAAATCTCTACAAGAGAGTGTTTAATTCCTTTCATTGTTTGGTCAGATGAATTCCTTGATATCTTCATAAATGCTTTTGTCTATAACACCAACTTCCTTTCCACACTGGAAACATAAAGTTTATTATTTGTCAATAATGCAAGATATTGCAATGATGATGAGTAGGTATGTGTTGCCAAATTAATGTATATAAAAAAAAAACTATATCTTCTCCTCTAAGTTTCTTTACTGCAAGTATAATCTTCTTCAATTTTTTTCTCTATATACCTCTTTTAGTTCAATCCAAGATTCCCATCTCATTTAAGTCTTTTTGTATGTCATCTTCCCAATGTTTCCTTGGTCTTCCACTAGATGGCTTTCCACCAGGCATAATGTCAAAAACTTGTTGAGCCCTTTCTTTCCACATATATAAGCCACCTCAGTCTGTAGTCTTATTTCATCATTTTAGAGTGATGATCTGTAGAGTTAGTATAGTTCTTAGTTATGTCTTCTTCTCCATTCATTTTTTGTGTGATCTTTCACACCAAATACTTTTCTAAGGATTTTATTTTCAAAAATTGCAAGGCTTTTTCATTTTGGTCTGCATGTCCCAGGTTTCTGCTTCATACAAAGTGATAGGGTTTATTGATTGCATTGTATATTAAGTCAGATTACCATCTTCATGGAACAATGAACAAACTGATACATGCATGTAAGCATATGGATAAATAAGATGAAATAGAGTAAGAAAAGTGAGCCTAACCCCCCCCCCCCCTAGACAAAGCCTAAGGAAGAGTTTTTTGTATTTAAATTTGCTATTGTGTATTTAGTTAATGATAAGATCTATTGAGGCTTGTATTTTTGTAATAATTCACTATCTTGAGTGATCAATGTTTGAAGGAAATAATATTTTTAAATTTCTGGTTATCAGTAGTAATTTCCCTCTTGGTTGTTTCTTCATACTTTTAATTATTCAGATTTATTCTTACTGATTTTTAATTAGTTTTTCAGCAGAAGTTTTGAGTTTTGTAAATGTTATTCTAATATTGTCAGCATTTTCTCCACTAGGCAAATATTAATATTACTGTTCTGTTTGTGTTATTTTTTACAGTTTCTCTATTGCATTTTTCTAAAACTAAATTAAATAGCATAAGCAAAAAAGGCATCTCCATGCTTCATCTTAATAGCAAAAGGTCAGATCAAATTCCATTAGCTAGTACTATGCATCAGCTGTCAGTGATGCAAATTTTAATTAAATTTATTATCTTATGAGGTGTTTCAGTTCATTTATTAACACTCCACAGAGACCTTCTCTGTGAAAGCTATCACATATTGTTCTAAAATCTATAAATAAAAATCTTGTAAGTTGTGGATCTATTTTTTTTAGAATCCTGCTTGATGTTCACCTATATTTCTTCATCATTTATTAAGATTCTTTTTAGTATAATATTAGATAAAATTGTGTAGCCTGTGTATACAGAAGTGATACTCTTCCTTGATTTTGAGAAGATCCATCCATTCTGAGAGAATCTATTTGTTTTCCCATGTTTGATGAATTCAGCTTTTATTCCATCAGTACGTGGTACTTTGTTGTTTCTAATACTTTCTTCTACTTCAGCTAGGTGATAAGTTTTCTGTTCAAAAATCTCACAGGTTTCATTGCAATTTAGAAGTTAGCTCAAACACACTCTCCACCTGTTTGCTATTTTGTCTTTAGTAGCTAATGTTTTCTGTTTGCTCCGTTGCTATTGTTTGATTGTTGTTTTCATATGTGG
Organism: Typopeltis vanoorti; assembly: GCF_054136105.1. NCBI lineage: Eukaryota > Metazoa > Arthropoda > Arachnida > Uropygi > Thelyphonidae > Typopeltis > Typopeltis vanoorti. The sequence goes on from NC_143559.1 coordinate 119,745,963, forward strand.
ACCTTTTTGTTTATAATTTCAAAGAATTTTCTTTGGTTATTTAATGTAACATTGTTCTGGATTTCTTCAGTCTACTCATCTAATTTTTTTCTTTTGTTATCTGATTGTTTTTTGAAGAGCATGCAGGTGAAGATCGTAAGTCTCCTACCACACTATAATAGAGGCAACATGAGGAGGAAAATGTTGATAACCAATGAGTACACATAGATTGCGCAGAAGGAAAGCTGTAGGATTTGTAAATCTGCAGTCTGTGTTTGATGGAAAGAAGGATCTGTACAATGCTGATGGACTGCATCTAAATGGTTTTGGTGTTAAGTATCTAGTGAGAACTTTGTTTGCTGAACATGCTGGAGCACAAATTCAGGGAAACTTAAGCAATTAGGGCAGAAGCAAATTGGTGTGAGGAATCTAGTGTCTCAAGCAAAAATATTGAATAGGGTAGTCAATTCAGGAAGTAAAGGTAGGTGGAGACCTAAACGGATGCTGCAGTTTCTATATACTAATGCCAGAAATATCAGGAACAAGAGAGAGGAGTTTTTGACATTGCAATCGCACTAAAAGTTATAGACATTAGTAAGACTTGGATAACAGCAGATAATTACATGGGTAGAATGTGAAGGTTTGAGCATCTTCAGGGAAGATAGAGAAATAGGATGGAGGGAAGAGTATTGCTGATGATAGCTAATGAATTGGATATGAGATAGGTGGGAGAGCGGCTGTTCATTTGCAGCAGTGTCGTGTGAGGTTAAGGCCAGTAAGACAAATTATACAGTTGGTTATTGCTATAAGCCAAAGAGTGCCACAGATAATCTAGAAGACATGCATCACCAAATTAGTACAATGAGTACAGGTCGAGTGATTATTACGGGGGCTTCAGTTATGGAGATATAGACTGAAAGAAAAAAAGATCACATAGCAGGAAGGAAATAGAATTTATACACCTACTAAGAGATAATTACTTAAGGTAACATGTGATGAAGGGGACTAAAGGGTTTGAGAGTATCGGACCTGGTCATAGAATCAGAAGAGCTAACCATAACCAAAGTGACAACATTGCCTCTAATTGGTGAAAGTGACCATGCGGTCTTGTCTTGGGAGATTGTAAAACATGAGGAATATTCTATCCGGAAGGGGTATGTGTGGAACTACAAGGCCAGTGATTGTGACAAGGAAAAAACTTAAATCTGTGCCATAGCATAAAACATTACATGGTAAGGATGTTGGTAGTGCATGAGATATAGTTAAGGGTCATCTATAGGAATCATTATTAAATTTTATACCTAAGGTAAGGAGGGTTAATCAGATAGGAGTTAGATGGATGAGTAACATCATTAAGCACAAGCTGTAGAAGAAGAGAATGCTGTGGAGGGTGGGTAAAGAGAAAGATGACCAGCAAACTCATGAAAAACTCATGAACAATACAAGGCTCAGCCAAGAAAGGTGACCAGTGTTGAGGAAGGCAAAATCAGACTATGAGGAGCATATAACCGAGCAGGCCAAAGGAAATCCCAAAGAGTTATTTCGTTATGTGGTAAGATAGGAAGAATGACTATGGAAGGTTAACCTTAATGAGTAATGATGGTCATGAGGAGACAGAAGCAGATAAAGCGTTGAGTTACTGAGTGACTACTTTGCATGGGTATATAATCCTAGTGAGGTTATTGCTTTAACCTATGTGACAGACACTAATCTGGTAACAGAGGTGGATGAATTGAACATTCTTAGGGTCATCTATATTGCATATAGATGATATTGCAGAATCTCACTGTAAATATAGCTGTGAGATATCAACTAGGGTTCTGCGAGAATGGACAAGGGAACTGGCAGTGCCTTTCACTAGTCTCCTTAAGTCTTTGCTCAGGTAGAGTTCCAAGGGAGTGGAAAGAGGACAACATATTCACAAAGCATAAAGGAGGTTCTCAGATGTGGTGATAAAAGTACTAGAAAAAAATATGACACTGTATGAGGATCAATGGCTTTGTGAGGGATCAGTCATGCCTTAGTAATTTACTAACTTTTTATAATAGAGTAACAGCTGAGTTGGATAAAGGAAATGGCTACACCATGATTTTGCAAAGGCATTTGACAGATTACCACAATGGGCTGCTTTTACACAGATTAGAACAAATGGAGATGGATATGACACTGGTTAAGTGCATAACAGGGTGGCTGCTGAAAAGATATTAAAAGTGGTATATGGAAATGGCAGAAACAGGTGAGTAGTGGTGTGCCAGAAGTTCAGTGTAGGGACCATTGCTGTTTAATTTGTATATAAATGATATAGGAAATGACCTGAAAGGAAATATTCAGTTTGCTGATGATGTGAAATTAGGTAGAGTAATAGTTAATCAAGGTCCTTTCTTTCATGCTTACATGGTGATCGGAATACATTTTGAAAAATTATGGAGACAGCTACCATGTTAGAATAAAACTTTAGTTTAATTAAACCAAAATCAATACTCGAAATTTCGACCTTTCTATCAAGGTCATCATCTGGAGCATACACAATATATATACAGAGAAACAAGCTGCACTACAATCTACATGGTTTGCTAAAGTTACTGACCAACTGTTACTACAATTATTGGCCTGACCTCTGATGGAAAAAAAAAAAACCTTTACTAAATCAAAGCTAGAGTCTTATTATTATCTATTGGATTACAAAACTAAATTGTGCTGGAGAGCAAAATGTTTATATATATATATATATATATATATATATATTAAAAAAAAAACAATGTGATTATACATATAAATTTCAAGCAGTTAGTATGGAATAGGCTGAATATGTACCATCCAAATTCTTGGAATTTTTATGCCACCATTATTGTTGAGGTTAGGATAGTTAAATATATATATATACAGGGTGTCCCAAAATTCACGCAAGAAGTAATTTTGATAGAAAACACAGGTTTTTAATTAAAAATTGTAATTTCTTATTGATTCATAAAGCATACAGTATAGGGTTATGCATGGAATAGCATATCGGGTAAATGGCCTCCACGGCTTTGCTGGCACATACGCACTCTTTTGTAGAAATTTTCCATGACCGTTTTGCATAAATGTGGCTGAATTTCGTTGATACAGCGCTCAATTTCCTCCTTCAAGGCGTGGGTGGTTGTGGGCTTGTTGGCATAAACCTTAGACTTCAAAAAAAACCCAAACATTTTGTCGATTAATGAAGCCATCAAGATGAAAATGAGCCTAATCGATGAAGATGATTTTGTTCGAAAAATAAGCATCCACTTGTTGTTGTTCCATAATCCATTCAACGAACTCTCTTCGCTGTGTGTAGTCATTTTTAATAACCCTGAACTGTCTTTTATTCCTCATTGGCAACACTTTACCACACAAATGGTGCTAAATTTAAATCTAAATCACGCCAACAGATGGCAGCACAAGGCTGCATTACAGTCACAGGGTGCACCTACCTTCATAAGTCAGTGTGCCAAAAGACATCATCCTGTTTACATCAGGAGCTGTGCAACTGATACTATTCTGACCACTTATGTTACCACATTTGCGATTTCATCATGGACAGCAAGTTAGAACAAAGAGCAAACATGAAATTCTGCATTAAACTGGGCAAATCTGCCACAGAGACGTTTGACATGATTCGACAAGTTTACGGCGATGCTGCAATGAGTTGTTCGAGGTGTTTTGAGTAGCACGCATGCTTCAAGAGCGGAAGAACATCATTGGAAGACAATGAGAGATCAGGAAGACCTTCAACGAGCTCAACCCCAAAAAATGTCGAAGCCATTTGGCAACTTGTGCATGAGGATCGTCGGAGAACACTCCACAACACTGCTGCCTTTGTCGGTGTGTCATATGGAACAGTCCGGGCAATCCTCACGTGTGATTTGAACATGCACCATGTTGCTGCCAAGTTCGTCCCCAGGCTGCTGACCCAGGAGCAGAAGGAACACTGCGTCGAAGTCTGCCAAGAACTCCATCAGCGTGCCGTGATGAAACCATCCTTCATGTCTAGGATCATTACTGGTGACGAAACTTGGGTGTATGGGTATGACCATGAGACGAAGCAACAGTCTTCACAGTTGAAGAGCCCATCATCTCCACGACTGAAAAAGGCGAGGCAGGTCCGCAGCTCGACCAAGTGCATGCTCGACATTTGCAGCATTGTGCAATGAGAATTCATCCTCAGGGGCCAGATTATCAATAGTGAGTTCTACTGCCAGGTTTTAAGGTGTCTGAGGGAGGACATTCGGCAAAAGTGACCGGATCTGTGGCACGCGAAAAACTGGATGCTCCATGACGACAATGCATCCTGTCACCGAGCTCTCTTCACGCATGAGTTTCTCACCAGAAACAACATGATCTCACTTCCGCACCCACCCTACTTGCCAGATTTGGCTCCTGTAGACTTCTCCCTCTTCCCGAAGATGAAGATCCAGCTCAAAGGTCACCGTTTTGACACCATTGCGGAGATCCAGCACAAATCACAGAAGGTGCTTGACATGCTTCGAAAAGAAGACTTCCAGGACACATTCTAGAAGTGGCAAGAATGCTGAGAGGCTGTATTGATATGCAAGTGGACTATTTTAAAGGTGATAATGTGTAAACATAGATAAAGTAATTTCTCGAAGAGCTAGTCTCAAAACATTTTGATACCACCTCATATATATATATATGTATAAACATGTTGCTCTCAGCCCAATTTAGTTTGTAACCTAATAGATAATAATAATAGGACTCTAACTTTGATGTAGTCAAGTTTTTTCTTTTTTTTTTTCACCAGAGGTCAGGCCAATAATTGTAGTAACGGTTGGTCAGTAACTTTAGCAAACCATGTAGATTGTAGTGCAGCTTGTTTCTCTGTATATATTGTGTATGCTCCAGATGATGACCTTGATATGAAGGTCAAAATGTAGAGTGTTGATTTTGGTTTATATTAAACTAAAGTTTTACTGTAACACGGTAGTTGTCTCCATAATTTTTCAAAATGTAACTACTGAAATAAGAACCAACAGGCTTCACTTCGGCGAAGTAAAATTATTCAAAATTAAGTGGATATTGAATACATTATTTCTTAGCTGAATAAGAAACTCAAAGATAGAAAATCTAATCTAAGAGTTTCATGCTGAATATAGAAAACTATAAAGTTCGGCGATACCAGGTGTTGGCTTACGCTTGGACTTGTATGAAATGTAATAAAGGTGGAGTAAGCTATGATCACTGTCCTTAGTATTTTCCAATAATGTAAAACACAGCTCCTAGGAGATGTATTACTGTTCTACGTTATGAGAAAAGGTCACTGCCCAGACCAGTTTCACTGAATAAGTAAAGCAATCTCTAAAAATAGGACAATCCCTAGACCACTCCATAGTGGCCGAAAGACCGTCCAACTCAGTGACAGGCTCACCCCACCACCAGACAGAGCCATAATCTCAGTGGTGGCCCTACTCAGAGACAGGTAAAAACCTACCCCAAGCAAAGCCTCTCGTGCATCCAAGAAAACGAACTCATCGGTGAGTAGGTAGACCTATATGTAATACTAAGGTTTCAATAGTCAGAACTTATTTCTTTACTGTATGAGTTGCCAAAAGGTGCACAAATACAATTACTGAAATAAGAGCCAATGGGCTTCACTTCGGCCAAGTAAAATTATTCAAAATTAAGTGGATATTGAATACCACATTATTTCTTAGCCGAATAAGAAACTCAAAGATATGAAATCTAATCTAAGAGTTTCATGCTGAATATAGAAAACTATAAAGTTCGGCGTGTCCAGGTGTAAGTCAACACCTGGTAGTGCAATGCTAGGGCGACTCGTAGTAAAGGTGGAGTAAGCTCCAATCACTGTCCTTAGTATTTTCCCATAATATAAAACACGGCTCCTAGGAGAAGCTTCACTTCCAACAGGCTTCACTTTATTTGTGCTTTTGGCAACTCGTACAGTAAAGAAATAAGTTCTGACTATTGAAACCTTAGTATTACATCTAGGTCTACCTACTCACTGATGAGACCTCAAAAAAGGTCGAAACTGATCTGGTTAGTGACCTTCTCTCATAATGTAGAACACTAATACATCTCCTAGGAGTTGTGTTTTACATTATGGGAAAATACTAAGGACAGTGATCGGAGCTTACTCCACCTTTACTACAAGTCGCCCTAGCATTGCATTACCAGGTGTTGGCTTATGCATGGACTCGCCGAACTTTATAGTTTTCTATATTTAACATGAAACTCTTAGATTAGATTTCCTATCTTTGAGTTTCTTATTCGGCTAAGAAATAATGTGGTATTCAATATCCACTTAATTTCAAAATGTAGTTAATCAAGGTGATATGGAGAGCTTGCAGGAAGATTTAAATGGGCACCCATGATTTGTACTCTGTTCACTGATTGGGTATCAGTGAAGTGATACATTAGAGTGGGGGTGGGGTTGAATTAAAGATGGCACTATTCTTCATCCAGCTGAGGACAGTAGTCATGTTGTACTGACCTGGAAAGTACCTAAGCATATGGATGTTTCTTTCAGGAAAGGTTACATTCTATACCACAAAGCAGGAAATTATGACCAACCAAGGATTGAACTTAGCATTCTTCTCAGCTGGCAGTTCATTATTGGCAGCATATGTAAAGTTATAAAAAATTCATCCTTGTTACAGTAAGTGTCCGTAGAGTTTTAAGAATAGGGCAGTTGTAAAATTATAAAGCCCAAGCCTGAAGAAATTTATAGGTGAAGCCAACTCAAAAGCATTCTTTTGTTTTTTAGGAAATGAAAGAATGAATGCCAAAGAGATTGTTCAGCTAAGGAACTCATTGCTGTTTCTTTATATTTGATGCAGGTGTATGAGCAGGAGGTATTACAGCCATTGCATAAACTTAATGAGAATTCTACAATTGGGACTGATGGGATATCAGCATAGATGCTAAAAAATATTCGTTTGATTGGCTGTGTAATCTGAGTCTCAGCACAGGGTAGATTCTACAGCAGTAAAAGAATGTATGATAATTTCATTGCACAAAGTGGTGCAGAAACTGATGTATCTATCGCCTTCATCTGTAGAGTGATGGTGAAGATTTTGGAAAAGTTGGTAAAAATTTGAATATAGAAATGGATTAACAGAGAATCTACACCTTGCAGTAAATAAACAGCATGGGTTTACAAGGAGAATGGATGCACTGTGATACTTTTGGACCTTGCTAAAGCTTTTGACAGGATACAGCATTGAATGCTGTTATATAAGTTTTATTATATATGCTATTATACAAGACTAGTGGTGTGCCGCAGGGTTCTGTTCTTGGTCCACTATTGTTTAATTTGTTCATTAATGATATAGGAAAGGATCTGAGACAAACTGTTCATTTGTTTGCTGATGATGCAAAGTTGGGTAGAGCAATAGTGAATGCACACGATGTCAAAATTTTGCAGGATGATTTGGACATATTGGAGGACTGGGCCAAGGAGAATGGATGTCAGTTTAATGTGGCAAAGTGTAAGGTTATGCATTTTAGGGTAAAAAGATTATCAGCAGTATACCACATTGGTGGAACTGTACTCCAGGAGATTGACGAGGCCAGGGATTTGGGAGTGTTGGTGGATAGGGAGTTGAAATTTAGGGAGTACATTGCAAAAGTGGTTAAATCAACTCATCAAATCACTTGATTAACTGAAGAATACTTTGACGAGACAAGCAAGTTATTGTTCCTCTGTATCGAGCCTTGATAAGACCCCATCTTGACTACTGTGCCCAGATCTGGGTGCCAGGGTTTCTTCTTGATGGGGAGGAGGTGGAGAGGATCCAGAGGCGAGTGACCAAAATGATAGCAGGTCTATGGAATGAACCTTATGAGAACAGGTTGAAGATATGTGGGTTTCAGAATTTGGTTGATAGGTGGAAAAGGGGTGATATGATTGAGACATTCAAATTACTGAAGGGTTTCTATAAGATTAATTCAGTAGATATTTTTCAGAACAGTACTGGTGGTGGGAGGACTAGGGGGGCCATCCATGGAAACTGGGCAAGGGTTAGAACTAGGTTTTTTACTTGGAGAGTGGTGAATGAGTGGAATAAGCTGCCAGAGTCTGTTGTGGGTGCCATGACTATGAATGAATTCAAGGTAAAGTATGATAGATACTGTGTGGATGTTGAATAGTTGTTCCTGACATGATGTTTAGGGCCTCCCTCAAATGAGTCTAAGGACTCCTTGGAGTTGCCTGTAATAATAATAAGTTAATGAGATATATGTTTGGTAAGATTATTATTTTTAAATTTATTTATTTTACCAAAATAATAATATTATTTTGGTAAGGTAAGAGTCTAAGAAATGAAATAGTGAACTAAATTAACCCCAGAGACCGGAACAGGCCACTTGGTTTAAATTCCATGTTAGGAAGAAGAAAACAAAAAGATTGCCCTTCCTAATGTCATCATTGTACAAATTGAACAACAGTGGCCAAAGGACTGAAACCTTACATACACCACCGGTCACCTTAAATCAGGCTGATTCATACCCATCGTATACAACTTTCTGATATCTGTCTGTCAACCATCCACTGATCCAAGTCAAGAATTTAAGTAATTTTAACCCTTTCCCTTCCTTCACATGTGTACTTGTGAGCTTTGCATTTGGGTAAGAGGCATGACTTTATGCTGCATTGTTGTTAAATAAGGTAAGAGTCTAAGAAATGAAATAGTGAACTAAATTAACTAAACTAAGTAATATTTTTAATGAACTATGATGAATCCAAAAATGATTATTCTCCTCTCTAGTATACACAAATGATGAATTTCATTTTTTATTTACATTTCAGGCCATCTATAGTGAAGAGGCTTAAAATATTCTAGAAATTTTAATAAAGAAATGTAAAACTTTCTGGGAATTATTCCAGCACTTTCAGTATATTGAAATAAATTAATAGTTGTATAAAATGCAATTTTGGCTACAGACATCAGGCCAATTACCTGCAGGTGCTAGTTTGGATACCATACTACTGCTGCTCAGTTTCAGTAATTCCTTTCTTCGAACAAATGGGGAAGCATCACATATCACAGTCCCCTAACCACAGTAAGATATTTAGAACCTAAACTCTTGTCTATCTATAGGTAAGGAATCCATCCTCCCTCCCCAAACAGTATTTGAACACTTTATTATCCATTGGTAGCATCCACCAGTAACAGAGCTGAATAATAACCCTTGTTGAGTAGATTGTTGTATTTTTCTCCAAAATAAAAAATGAGTTGCAAAATTTTTGTTTTTGTTATTATTATTTGGTTTTTGTATGCTGAAAATGCTGGGATAATTCCTATAGAACATTATTAAAACATAATGTTTTATTCTATTTTGTAACATTTAAAAAAAAAAAAATCTTCTAGTGAATCTTGCCTATTTTTGAATCCTGCATTAGACTGAAAGAGTGGAAAAACATGGTACAGTGGTTCAATAAGCTAGTAAAATATTATTATTATTAGTCTTCATTCAGGACACTTATTGTCTAAAAGTGGCAATGGCATGAATCTACAGATTATCCAAATTTCTGTTTAGACCTGGCAGTACATCAGCTGCTACTGAATGTGTCCAAGGTTGGTTGAATGTTTATGAGTGAAAAATTCTACAGGACAACAAACTCAGTGCTGGAAAAAGAAGAAAAAGAAATGAAATGAACACCAGGTGAACCACATACTGAGTACCACTGTGGCCAAATCCAGTATGCATAACATGAAATTTACAATTCATTGTATAAGTTGACTTGTGTATATTTGATACTCATAGCTTCCTCTCCTTTTTCTACTCACAACTTTTATTAATTTTTTTTTTTACATATGTATGCTTACACAAACATAACAGAGCTGCCATGTTTATGAACAGTTTATGTATCATTATAAATTTCTAATGAACTTATCCTCTATATATAACACTTGACTGATTCTTTCTTAAAGTTATATAAATTGGGGACTTCTATAACATGAAAGTCATTTCTGTGTCAAGGGTTGAAGATTTTCAACCTTAACAGTAAAATATAAACTTCATATATTTGTCCCATTTTCTTCACTATGTTTTCACTGTCTCAGTACAACTTAGTTTGGCCAAGTGCAACAAACTTCTGCTGTCTATCTTATATAAATTCTGAACTAATTTACAGTTATCAGAACAGTTAGATCAGTTAAATCTTCTTTTTTGTCTCCTATTAGATAAATTCATCATATTACAGCTAAGCCAACCAACTAATTTTTATAATTATGATATAGTCCTTTTACATATGTAATGAACCTTTCCTGAATTTACAGTTATCAGAACAGTTAGATCAGTTAAATCTTCTTTTTGTCTCCTATTAGATAAATTCATCATATTACAGCTAAGCCAACCAACTAATTTTTATAATTATGATATAGTCCTTTTACATATGTAATGAACCTTTCCTGAATACCTTCAGTTCTCTTGAAATTAAAAACCTGTGTAGGATCAAGAACCATAAATTAATATTGACCTGACCAGATGCTTGTATAACATAACCTCCTTTCTTTTATTAACTTTTTCTGAAAGTCATTCCACATTTCATAGTGTCTTCTTATCAAATTACATACATTAATTTTGGTTTGCATCAAATTTTTAATTTCACTTCCTTCTCCATTCATCCAATCTTTTAAGATAATCTTGTAATGAACTGAGGTCATCATGGTTTATTACCCTACCTAGTTTCACATCATCAGCAAACAGCCATTTTCTTATCCTTCACACTAGGTGTGATCAATCGTTACTTATTTATACATTGTAAGTAGGTTCTTACGTTGAAAGATTTTGTTGAAATTCAAATATATCGCATCATATTCATTATTCCGATCTATTTCTGTTATGGTTATTTTGGGTATAATTCCTAATTAATTTGTAATGAGAGTCATTGCTCATATTTTTCCACTTTAGGTAATAAATCACCCTTGTGAATTGGAATAACTCATGCAAATTTCTAGTTAGAAAGTAATTTTTCCAAAGTGATTAACCCTGACATATATCTGCTTACTGCTTCCAACCTTATCAGTTACTAAACAGCTGGTTAAGATATCACTAATTTCCTTCTCCTATAGTATTGTATGTCATTAGATCAGTTTTGCTTCTGAAGATTTCCACTTATAACTGACTAGTTTTCACATATACACTTGCAAAAATATTTATGGAAATCCTGTAATCACAACTGGAAACTAGATTATTCAGTATTGTTCCCAAAGGTGCTAGCTAGTTATGCTTTATATATATATAATACCATATGAAAGATTTTTGGATTAACCTTAGTATTTCTAGCTAACCTTAATTCATATTTGCTTTACAATTTTTAATTAACAACTTAGTTAATGCCTATATATATGCATATATGAATCACACTCCCTGAAAGACTGTTAGCCTATAGTACATTGTATTAGTACCATGGCTGCAGTGAGGGCTAGATAGTCTGGAAACCCTGCTCCAGATACTAAACACGGAACTTTTTCAAGCTACTGCTGCTAGCCTCCAATAACTAAAACGTAGTTTCACACTAGAGAGCAAAGTTCATCTAGCATAAATGCATAGCCTGTTGGTTGAACATTGGATATTCTAACCATTTGGCTAGCCAGAATATCTAGCTCGAAGCAGTGATGACACTGTAGTGATTTCACTTGACATATTTAATGAGATAAATATCTGATGACTATATTCTGGCAGTATATTTAGAATGTATCGTTAAAATAACATGCAAATGAATAGATAGTTCACATGATAAGTGTGTTTCTGCACCTTTGATGTTAGGCATATTAAATCATCTTATTTAGGAAAAGTAGGCAGAATCAGTAATAATATGATTGATGCGGAAGACTTAAGAAATATTTAATGATAATACATTTTCTCTATTCTTATCTTTATGTAACTGATATATAAAAATTCATGTGAATGTAAATTTTGGCATATTTTATGTATATTTTCATTATGAAATTTCATATTGTTTATTATATGCTGATTGTAATCACTATAACAATCTTCTCCTTCTCGCTCTTTAATCGTCATCTTTATGTGTGCAGTTATGATCAGATAGTGCTGAGTCTGGATTGTATTGCTGGATATGGTAGGAGCTTCATCAGCTCTGATTTTTTGCATGATATGTGTGTGTGCATGCATAGTGTTATTGGAAGAACACCAATTTTCTTTCTTTCTTTCTTTCTCTTTTTTTTTTATTTTTATTTTTTTTTTTTACTGGGTAGCTTGCACAAAATACTGTTCACTCACTTATTTAGAGTTATTGAGAATAGAGGTTATTATTGTTGATGATGCATTCTTTTGGAACCTCTCCCCAAATGCACAGTCTAACAGTGTTCTTCAGACTGATGTCTTATTGGTACTGGAAATGCTACCTGCTCTATCTTGATCTTTTTTTTTTTTTTTGGAGGGGGGGGGACTTGAAACAGATCTACTTTTCATCAAAGATAATGGTTTCTTTAATGAAATGTTCACTTCAAGAATTGGTTAGAAATTTATGCATATCATATTTTTCTGTTATTTTGGGTGATGTTATTTTTACCATTTTTACCAGTCTGGAAAAATAACATCATACATTTGCTTTGGACCTTGCTTTGCTGTAGAGTGATTCTGCCAGTTTTTTTAGCCAGTCAAATGTAGTGCTGTTCTTCTTCAAGCATTTTTACCTTTTCCTTCACTGATAATTCAGATTATTTTGACTGCAGTATGCAAACTCATAAAATAGTGTTGAACTAAATAATTTTAGTCACTCATTTCAAACCATGAAAAAAAATTGCTTAAGCCTCATCTCAGCTTCTGTTTTTCATGTTAGGCTCATTGGCCTGTAATAGTAAAGTAACTTGGCTTTTTTTGAAACCTGATACTGCTGATTAATCCTATCCACATGTTGTGAATTGATTGTGTTCTTCTGGTGGGTTTGCCTATTTTTGTGGGATGAAAAACATGAGTTTCCAGAAGGAAAACCCCTGCTGCTTTCAGTTGAAAAGCTCTGATAAGGGTTCTTCATGTCCTAGAAAGAATTCAAACCCACCTCTTTCTAACCAAAGGGCATCATCAGCACTGGCTGCTGAGCTATGGGGGGAGGGGCTCTAACTGCTTGAATATTAAATATATATAGTTCGCATACACTATCCTATCCTATCAAAAGTCTTGGGACATGGTCAGATAGAAATTAATAATATGTTGCTGGCCTTAAAAACTGCTTCATTGTGGAAGCCTTTGTATTCATTTCTGGTAGAAATTTGTAATACTGTGTTTCACCCCTCTTTAAAAAGCATTAATTAATAAGTTCCACTGTTGAGGTGAATTATCTTGGCTATGTACTAGTTCTACAGATGTTTTGTTCATGTTGGAATTCTGTGCAGACCACTGTAGTGTTCCAAAGTTATCTTCTGACTGCTTATCCTCATTTCTTGATGTGCAGTGAGTATAAAAAATTCCTGATAATTATCCAAACATAGTTTAAGATCTAGTCATGATTCCATGCACAGCAAAACAATACACAGTGATACACTTCATAAACACATGAAGCAGTTACACATCATCATTATGCTATAACCTCTAAACTTTGTCAGCAGGACAACATGCTCACATAATACCTGCTCTTCAGGCATCCTCCATATTCTCAACCACATCCATTACATTGGAAGAGTGTGTTCTGTGATCAGTGCTCCATAGGACTGATTTTCTCTGTTTTCTGTTAGAACTCATGCTGGTTGCTACAGTATTCCAGAGTTGTTGTCTTCAGATTGTGTTTACACTCATTGCTTTATGACTTGAAGTTTTATGTTGGAGATGTAAGAGCCGGCACTAAAATTGACACAATATGGATTGGTTGGTTTATAGTTTATTGTCACAAGAACAGCAAAGGTCATACTGTGTCATAGCATAGGTTACAGGAATACATAAACAGTCAAATGTAAACAATATGCATGTACAAATACCAAGCCAAGAAATGCAGTATATATAAATAAAATAAAATTATAGTAAAGGTTAAAGCACTACATAAGTAGTCATTACCAATATGCATGTACAAAATTTAAATTTCACAATGCAGTATCTACATATAAAGAAAATTGCTGCAAAGGTTACAGCAATACATAGGGTCAAAAGTTACAGCAGTACATAAATAGTCAAAAATAAACTAGTAAATAATATGTACAAAAATCAAGTTAAACAATGCAGTATCTGCATATAAAAAAAATTACAGTCAAATGTGTTTGTATAAATTAATTCTTTGTAGAAAGTTAAAAACATCAGGCAGTCTGATAGCATCTGAGTGTATATCACTTGGCTAGATAGGTAAAAATTTCATTCCTCTCTTGTGTAAAGTGCTGGCACTCCACCAGAATTTGACAAATAGTGAGATGTGTATTGCATTTTTCACACATGGGAGGATCATCAGTCTTCAGTAAATAAAAATGTGTAATATGACTTTGACCTATGCAGAGCCTAGCTAGAACAACTTCCCTCTTCTCTTTCTATGTTGACTAGAATGTCAGTGCTTTTCAGGCTTAATGTCATGTTATTTGTTTGTTAATGCTTCCTTCCATGATGACTGTCATTGAGCAATTAGCTTTGATCTTATAAACTGTCTGTAGTCTGTATATGGTACTGTCAAACAGTAAGTGGAGAAAGTATGAGCTGATCTAGCAGCTGCATCTGCAGTCTCATTTCTCTTAATTCCAATATGGCTGGGAATCCAGCATCACTTTTTCATCCTCTTTATAACTCTTTTTATTCCACTTAGCACAGATTCCACTATGATTATGTGACTATTGGAAACCTCAACCGGCTTGTTGCAGCCTGACATTAGTGGTGGGGGGGGGGGGGGGGGGGGGTTGCAGTTTTTTATGACTGTAGAAGTGTGTTCATGGAGCTGGTTTGCCTGTTCTGGAAGATGAAAAACCCAATTTTCTGGGTGAAAAAAAACCCCTCACCTCTGTATGAGACCAGCTAACTCATCTTTTAGTTGAAAGAGACCATGTAGAGATTCCTCACGTCTTGGATGGGATTAAAACTCAGGTCTTTCCAACCAAAGGGCTTCATCTATACTGACTGAGCTACAGAGGCTCCAGAATCCAGCACAACTGAACATCAAAATTAAGGGTTTTCATTTTGTACAACAGGTGTAACACCTCATACAGCACTGGATGTGAATTATATATAGGAGAGGAGATACCCTGTAAAGCCCTCAATGAGTCTATAAATTACACACTTTTGGTAGCGGTTTTCTTTTATATATGCAAGCTGAATGGCATGCAAATTTGCTGTATAATTACTACAATCAGGTGGGATTTGGTTGGAGATAATAATGTAAAGAAACACAGCAGCAGCACAGGTATCAGTTCTTGAGCCATCAGTATAGATGAACTGCTCTGTGTGTATTAAGCTATTGCAGGTAGACAGGTGTTGGAATACAATACTTACGTAGCTGACAAAGTGAGAGGTTGCAGGAGGGAATGCAAAACTGCCATGGAGGGATGCTGTTATGTTTGGTGTAGGCAATCAGGTAGGATCTGATTCAACATTCATGCCAACAGCTTGCATAGTCTCTTTAACATGCATACCAAAAGGACATATGGCAGTCTGACATGTGTGATATTGAGCTTCCCAATGCAAAGAAAAGAGACTTGTCCATGCAGGATGATCTGGGAGAGATTTTATCTTTGAGGCATAATTAAGAGACAACTGTTTCTGTCTAAGTGATAGACCCTTTTCATTTGCTTTAACATAAAGACTTAGAATGGGTGATATGCAAATGGCACTGGTAGTACGCATAATCCAGCTTTGAGTGTTTAAGTGCATGATAAAGATGAAGCAGTGAAGATCAATCAGCACCCTACTCTGTAGAGGATAGAGTGCGGAGGAGGAGGATCAATGCTCTCTTGCAATTTTCTCTTAGTTGACAAATGTGTGCAAGGAATGTAAGTTTTCTGTCAAAGATGAGTCACAAAAACTTGGCTTCTGTAGCTACTGTAATAACAGTTCATCCCATTCTTAATTCAGGATCTGGGTGAAGAGTACATTTTCGACAGAAGTGTACACAAACACACTTTTTTCTGTTGAAAACCTAAACCCATTACTAAGAGCCCACAGGGAAACATGATCGATTGCTTGCTGAAGTTGTCTTTCAATTACCCTCATGTTACGAGAGTGAATACAGTAAATTGTGAAGCCATCAACATATAGAGCATTGTGTACAGTGGGATGAAGCTGTTCAGTGAGTGAGTTAACTTTCATAGCAAAAAGTGTCACACTTAAGACCAAGCCTCAGGGAACACCCTGTTCTTGGTGATATAGCCAAGATAGCATACTTCCCGTGCTGAATTGGAAAGTTTGCCTGGACAGAAAACTTAATAAATACAGGAAGGTGTCCTCTGATGCAGGATGTGTCATAAGCTTTTTCCATGTCAAAGAAAACTGAAACCAGATGTTCTTGCTTCAGAAATGCATCTCTTATACAAGTTTCTAAATGAATCAAATGGTCTAAAGTTGAACGATGTCTATGGAAGCTACGTTGTGTATTAGAGAGAAGATCATTGCTTTCTAAATACCAGAGAAATCTAGCATTAACCATCATCTCTAATATCTTATCCAAAACCAGGATCCTTTCCTAGTTTGGGATAACAGTAACAATTGACTTATGCCAAGAATCCAGAAACTCTTCCTCTGCAAGTATTCTATTGCATATTAAGAGAATGAGATTCATAGAAGATGATGGTAGATGTTTTATCATTTCATAATGGATGTCATTAGGCCCTACTGCACTAGGGTTGTGAGACAGTAAAAAAGCTCTTTTTTAGTTCATCCTTAACAAATGGCTGATTGTATGGCTCAAGCAATACAATATGAGACATTTGTTGTCTAGAGCATCATTGTATAATCTAATCCAGGTTGCATATGCTTTGCTCATGCTATTTAATGGTATATTGTTAAATAAGCTAGAACTGTTTCATGAAAATTCATTGAAAATTGTGACTACTTACATTTGGACAGATTTTCTAGGGTTTAGTGGTAAGATGAGGTTATCTTCTCGAGTGCTAGGCCCTCAGACAATATTTTAGACTTGCTTGGTTATTATCATGAGCTTATCACCTGTGAACATCAGAATTAATTTTTTATTTTTTTTATAATGCTGTCATCAGGGCTGTACTTATGCACAGGTGCATGAGGCTGTAGCTGAGGATCCTGAAAAATTAGGCTAATTTAAGGGCTCCAAAACAATGAGGAAGGATCTCGGAGCACTCTAGTGCCTCAGGAAAAGTAAGTACAGCCCTAGCTGTCATCCACAAAAGGTTGTGAACTTGTAATATGTACCATGGGTGGGTAAAGATTTTTTTTTTTTTTCCCTTATTTTTTAAATAGACTGAGATCCTTTATTTGAGAGAGAGAGAGAGAGAGCATGCATGGAACATTTTCCGGCCACTTCAAATCTCCAGTAAACAGGGCAGTAGTCTCACACTGGATGATGAAATTCATCTCCCACCTAAGGACAATCAGAAACATCAATGTGTTCATGATGGGATTCAAACCCACAGCTTGTTGGTTGGAGAATGTATGTGTTAACCACTTGGCCAACCAGGATGGTAGATGATCCAACTAGCATTCCATCAGAAATGCTATTAACTCTTTTGTTTATGCATTGTACAAGATCAAAATGACCTCAATCTGTTGCATAATTGCATCCGTTTTTCTGTAATTGTGAAATGTCCTAAAACATTTACTAACATAATGTATATGCTTTAGCACTTTGGTTTGGTTTACAGAACAAATTATTTATTGTGAAACTAAAACTGATAATAAGTTCTTGAATACCTTTAGATTTGGCTTTTATTAATAAGAGATTTAGAATACTTTAGAATTCAGTCAAACACTGGAAGTATTTATTATATTTTAGTGTGCTATGCTAGAAATTTTCATTAAATATATATATTATATATATATTTTTTTTTTTTTTAGGTTATTGTTACGTTGAATTTGATGATGTTGAATCTTTAAAATCAGCGCTGGAATTTGATGAAGCAGTGAGGAATCTTTTTAATCTTTGTCATATAGCCTTAATCCTCTAAATATAAAAGTTTTCACAAAAGATTCTTCTAAATAACTTACCTTGAAAGTACCAAATTTAATTTTGTTACATCTTATTGGCATGCTAGAATATATATATATATATATATACAGGTTTCCCTCGATTAACGTGGTTAATTAATCCCTCGATGTTACTGCGTATATCAAAATCACGTTAATCAAATCTAGTAATCAATGGTAAACATTACAATTCGTCCATGATCGATTACTGTATTAATGATTCGTTTTATATGGTACTTTTTTAGGAAAGATAAAAAATGAATGCAAAGTAATGTTTAATAAATACTTGTAACTACATTATTTACTGCAACTTTTTTATCAAAAGAAGTTATCAAGAGTCATTTGAACAGTTTTAGTTTTTTTCTTATCAGCATAAATTCTATGATAACCAGCAAAATGACTCTCCAGGCCTCGGCAAACAAGCAATAAAACAAAGAAAATATAATACATGATAGTACAAATTAAGTGGATATTGAATTCAACGTTATTTCATAGCCGAATATAGAAACTACAAGAGTTTCATGCCGAATATATAGAAACTAAAAGTTTCGGCAGATGCAAGCATAAGCAACCTTATGGGTAACTTGTAGTAAAGGTGGAGTAAGCTCCAGATCACTTTCCTTATGGGATGGTTATCAGGAGAGATGGAGGTCAATTTGTCTTACCAGAGTTGACTTCTATGGGCTGAGAGGGCATCTCTCACTGCAGAGTTGAACCTGTTCAAGATCCATTTGTTTTGCAGCACCCTGGTGTTGTGGTATCTTTTTCTTGCCTTGTTTTTTTTCCTCTGATCAGATTCATAATATCTTCTCGCAAGTGGTTGGATTTGCAGGTAGTTGCAGGGGTAGTAACTGCTGCACAGCTGTTTCAATTTCCTCAAGCCTTTCCCAAGGAATGAATGAGTGAGGGAGGGGGGGGGAGAATTTTTCAGGTTTCCCAATTTTAACTATTGGATTGTGATCTGATGATAGATCATTAATCGTCATTAAACTGTATTGTAGTCTGATGTGCTACAGTATGGCTATGTCCAAAACATCAACCTGACCATAAGTGTTGATGGGTGGGGTCGGTGGGACCTATCACAAGCAGGTTGTTGAAACCAGCATAGTTTTGTAGTATGTGTCCATTTTTGTTGGTGTCAGTATTTTCCATAATGTGAAGCACATCTCCTAGAGGATATGTATGACAAAAATAAGCCTTTGGCTCTCTATTTCAGTAATACATGATGGTTTATTTATTTTCAGTCACAATCTACAAATTATTGAACAAAGAATAAAAATAAAAAAACTAAATCATACTATACTGACATTGGAGGTCGCGGTATCTCTCAGATACAATTTACTGTCAAATATCACAAACCTCTACATGACATGTATTAAACCAGACTGGTTTAATACATGTTATGTATTAAACCAGTAACATATGAATGCACAGATACTCATGACCTCCAAGCTATACACTGAATTGTGTAAGAATATTTATATTAAACATTTTGCATGTATCTGTCAGATCAGCTGCGAGCTCCGCAAGGTTAAAGGCGTGTCAACAAAACCACGTTAAGCAAGGGATACCTGTATATACAGGGTGTTCGGGATAAATTTGACATATTTATAATTAATTATATTTTTCCGTAAGTTACATGTATTAACACACACTTCTCTTCATTTAAAAGTTTGGACCCTTCTTCATTCATATACAAGATGTCAGAAAGGATGGATAGCTGGAACCCACCTGAATCATGGAAGAGAATAACTTGTATCATGATGATTCGTGCCCGCCATCAAAATAAGGATATTACGACTGCTGCCCAATGCTCCCTGAATACAGTAAAAACAATCAGGCATGAACTAGAGACTTGCAATGGTGACTACGAGGATGTAGCAAGAAGAAAGATCCCTAGCAGACGATCTGATTGCGTTCGTACAGCAGAATTCCTCGCAAATCTGCAGGAACAGGTGTTGAAGAACCCTGGCATTGGAATTCGGGCTTTGTTCGTGGAGTTGCTAACTGTAGTCAAGCCCTGGATAACAAGGGTAGCCAATGGTAGGCCGTATGTATGGCAGCAGGATTCGGCCCCTTGCCACACCTCTGGGAAAAGTCAAAAATGGTTGTCTGAAAATTTCTACGACTTCACCAGTCCAAATGTTTGGCCTCCAAACTCCCCAGACCTTAACCCCATGGATTATTTTGTATGGGGCGCAGTTGAAAAAGACACCAATCGCACTTCCAGTAATACAAAAGCCCAGTTAATGGATAAAATTAAAACAGTTTTTGCGGCCCTTCCCAGGGAGACTGTAGCATCAGCTTGTTCGAGGTTCCGAAGCAGAATTGAAGCTGTGATCGATGCTAATGGTGGTTATTTTGAGTAAATCTTGTTGATAGTATTGTAATTAACTCTGCCTGTAATGTTTTTTTGTCAATTCATTAAATTTAATAGATACAAAGAAGATTTTCTTTTTCCTTACGAAACTGTCAAATTTATCCCGAACACCCTGTATATGTATGTGTGTATATGTGTGTGTATATATATATATATATATATATATATATATATTGATTGATTGATTATATTTAGCAGCATTCCATTTTTAATTAAATTATATTATAATTTTTGCAGAAGGATTTACAAAAAATAAATAAATAAATAAAAATAAAAACTTAATTGTACTGTTGCATTCAGCCTAAGTATATAATACTCTAGAGAGAGAGAGAGAGAGAGCAAGATTATTACATTTTGACAGTTAATGACCTTAAGACTATAAAAAGTTTGTAATTGAGTAGAATGTTTTAGTTTTAAAAGTGTAATTTTCATTATAGAACTATGCTTAAGTTTTTATGCTATACTCACGTTTTTTTTCCTGAACATAAAAGGTTCAGGAGTTTCATTATAAAGTTCTTTCTTCTGTGTAGAATGAACAATCTTCTGATTTTGAGTTCTGTAATTTTCAAACTTGAGAGCTTATTAAATGCAAATTAAAAGACTTCATCTTGAATCAGTAATTAATTTTCTTTTTTTAAATAAGAATTGTGTCAAATAATAGGCAAATGTTGTCATTATAAAACTGAAGATTTCCACATGGCACTGCTAATCTGCTTATTTGAGTGAATATCATCTTTGCTCTCTACACTACTTAACTATAGATGTGAATCCCACTGTGCATGGGTGTGAATCCATGGTGTGAGACCACCACCCTGGTTATGAGAAGTTATGATAATATAGCCTTTAACCATCCAACTGGCATATTGATAAAATACATCACTCTGCATACACTTCATATCCATCATATATTTCAATGTAATATCACTGGTATTACAATTTTAATATGCACTTCGCATACATGGTAACCTTGATGTCTATAGACGTCGTGGCCAGTTGGGTGGTTAAACCACTAACTTTACAAATGTGCCATGGGATTGACTTAAAACATTAATTTTGATACTAGACACAAACCTATTAGTGTTTATTTTAATAAAATTTGATTTCTTTTCAAAATAAGAAATCAAAATTTCTTATTTTAATACCTAAAAAATGAAGATACATCTAGTAATAAAAAAAATACTAGATAGGGTTAGGTCTTGGCAAACAGCAGCTTCCTGACAAAATGCAGTCCACATTTCCCTCTTACTTATTTGATGCTGAATTAAAAATTTTTCAACACACAAAAAACTTTTCTTTATGTATATCAAGCACAGCTTTGAAATCTATATATACACACAATAGTTAAACCTCTGTTGTAAGAAACTTTAAACCTACGCCCTGTGAGTGACAAAACAAGGTAATATTCATTTACTGAGGGCAGCAACAGTTAATTTTAATATTAATAATAATATATTCTCTTATATTCTTATAATAAAAGTTGTATTAGCATTGATCTTCTTCTTCTTCTGCAGCTTCTCCCACTTAAGTGGGGTCACTGTTTCTTATGAGTCTCCTCCACACCTTCCTGTCTTGGGCTGTCACCACATCCAAGTTCTTCATCTTCAAGTCCTCTTCTACCAGCTCCCTCCATCTCTTCTTTGGCCGCCCACGCTTCCGCCTTCCTTGCACATCCATCTGCATGACCCTTCTTCCCACATATTCGTCCTCCCTCCTCATCACATGACCAAACCATCTCAACCTTGCCTCCTGTATTTTCGCTCCTAAGTTCGTAACTTTCACTGTTCCCCTGACATAGTCATTTCTCAGATGATCCTTTCTGGTCACACCGCACATCCACCTAAGCATTCTCATCTCTGCTACTTCCATCCTGCTAATGTTATTTTTCCTCAGAGCCACAGTTTCTATAGCATATGTCATAGCTGGCCTCACTACTGTCCTATAAATTTTGCCTTTCAGATTGACCGGCACCCTCTTATCACATAACACTCCAGCCATCTCCCTCCAGTTCCTCCAACCTGCTTGTATCCTGCATCCCACTTCCTTCTCACCTCCTCCATCTTCTTCCACTGTCGAACCTAAGTATCTAAAGTCTCTCACCTTCCTGATGACATTTCCTTCCAGCTCCAGGTCTGACTCCTGGCCACCGCCCACTGCGCAACACATATACTCTGTCTTACTTCTGCTCAGTCTCATACCTCTCTCTTCCAGTACTTTTCTCCATCTTTCCAGTTTAGTTTCCGCTTCTTCTCTTGAATCTACACACAGCAAGATGTCATCTGCATACAACATTGTCCAAGGTGCATCTTCTCTCACCTCCTCTGTTATCACCTCCATCACAATATTAAACAGAAACGGACTTAATGCTGACCCTTGATGCAAGCCAACTGTTACTTGAAAACTTTCTGTCTGTCCCAAACAGGTCCGAACACTTGTCTTCACATTTCTGTACATTTCCTGCACCAACCTGACATATTTCTCCGGCACCTTCTTCTCCCTCAGACACCTCCAGACTTCTTGCCTTGGTACTCTATCGTATGCTTTCTCCAGATCAATAAATACCAGATGTAGCTCCCTTTGTTTCTCTCGATATTTTTCCATCATCTGTCGTAACCCAAAGATAGCATCTGTTGTTGATCTACCAGGCATGAAGCCAAATTGTTCCTTTGCAATCTCCACCTCCTCCCTCAATCTACCATCAAGAACCCTTTCTAGGATCTTCATTGTGTGGGACATCAACTTTATTCCTCTGTAATTTTTACAGTCTTGTGCATCCCCTTTACCCTTGTAGATGGGAACAAGAGTACTCTCCCTCCATTCCTCGGGTATATTTTCCTGTTGGCAAACTTTCATGAACAGGTCCCACAGCAGGTCAATTCCCTCTTCCCCCAGTGTATTAGCATTGATAAGATTATAAATTCTATGTTGACACCTCAAGTCCATGCTCTTGTGTAAATGAAAGATAACTTGTATTTGACAAGAGTTATCTGTCATAACTGTTATGTCTCTGAAATAGAGATGAAATGAAAAGTTGTATTTTTTGAGGAAGAGAAATTTGTAGGGGGGCGGGGTCCATTTGTGAAAGGGGAAAATGTGCAGCCATGGTTAAAATTATATTGTTTAATAAAGCAGTTAACATACAAATGTTTTTTATTTGTATCACAAACTATCATCATTCTAAAACAGCACTGTAGAAAATTCGCAATCAATTAAAATTACATGCTATAACAACAGTCATCTTTTATATGTAGTCAGACATCTAAATTGTAAACAATAATCAGGATCCTTAAATTCTGGATTTTGTGCATAAATCCATTCATTGAAATTAAGATTAAGATAATATAGGAGAGGAGAGCCAAATTATTTTGGCTTTCCTCTCTTTTCTTTGAAAATATGTTCAAATTTCAAGATACTATAATGAATTTAGTTTAATCCTTTATCCAAGTGTAAGCAAACAAGGTTTGCGCCTGAAAATATCTTCAGGACTGAGGTAAGATGGTACATCCCTTGGCAACTCGTAGCAAAGGTGGACAAAGCTCTCATCACTCCTTGTCTCAGTATCTCCCATAATGAAAAGCACATCTCCTTGCAGACATGTATACTTCTATGCATTAAGGGAAGGGCCACTACCCAGACTGGTTTCCCTTTGTTTAAGTGCAGGATACCTCTCCAAAAACTCGTAAAATCACCCGGATCACCCAATAATGAGTGACCTGCAGGATCAGAAACTCAGCGTTGTTCCCCTCAGTAACAGGCTCACCCTGTCACTGAGAAGAACTCTGAGAACCGGTTGGCTCTACACCGTGGCAGGCTCCCCCACCACTGAGCAGAGCCACTCATATCTCAAGAGGTAACAGCAACAGCCATGCCTCAGTTACCTTCACAGGCTACAGCATTGCCATTCATTACCCCCCCCCCTCCCCCCACACACACTCAGGCCCTAGGTGACAGCAACAGCCGTTTTCAACCTTTATTGAGGTCTCATCAGTGGGAGGCAGACGCAGAGTGGTGATACTAGGGCAGAAGCAATGGAGAGGTCATATTTACCTATACAAGTTGCCAACAGGTGTACCACCTTATTATTAAATTACTCTGGATATAGAGAAAGATGTTTGAAATTTATTTTGCACTCGTTTAGACTATAATGAATTTGGTTTAATCCTTTATCCAAGTGTAAACAAACAAAGTTTGCGCCTGAAAATATCTTCAGGACTGAGGTAAGGGGGGTACATCCATTGGCAACTCATAGCAAAGGTGGACAAAGATCTCATCACTCCTTGTCTCAGTATCTCCCATACTGTTATTCAGGCCTTTGTATCATTCCAAAGAACTTTCGACTAGTATCAGTCCCATGTTGTGCAGTTCTGAAATTATGATATTTATGCATCATCATCATCAAATCCGTGATATTCAAAGGTTGTAAGAAACTATAATAATCTGTTACTATACTATATTACTAAGATCTATACTATATATTATAATAATCTGTTCACTGCCCTTTCTGAAACCTTCATATTGCTGTCTTTGAACAACTGCCTTATTTCTACCTTGCCCTCATATCCATAGTGATTTGATTTTTTCTTAAAATTTATAATTTTTTTATTTGCCTCCCCACCTTACCAACATTGCTTATTCTGTTGTCTACTTCCATATTTCATTTATCATCTTCAGTCAAAGTTGTGCCTAAATGGCTGCAATATTTTACTAGTTCTGTTGGAAAACATAACCTCAGTCTTTCTCTTTATTGCTGATACGTATGTCAAATTTGTTAATGCAGTTATTTAATTTACATTAAAAATCATAATGGAAAAGCAGATAACAAGCTATGGGTCATACTCAAGAAGTTAAACATTCCAGATCAGCTGTTCTCAACAACACTAACATGTATCAAAACATATAGCTATAAGAATCACTGCAGATGTTAGAGGATTGAAACCAGAAACAGATGAGTCAGCCAGGGATATCCAATGTCACCACTCTTATTTAATATCTATATAAATAAAATAAAGTCAAGAAAAATGTAAAACTAGATTGTGGAACTCTCCTTAATCATCCTTTTGTGTCAAGTAACCAAATAATCATAGCAAGAAATGTATCTTTGTTTCTAATTTCAAAGATCAATATTTTCCTTAAACACAATTACTAAAAATATCAACAAATACCGATTTGCTCATACCAAATGTTCATGGCTTTTAGAGGAAGTCTGAAGTAAAATCATGATTGAAAATAAAAGTTTAGAACAAATTAATTGCTTCATATATGCTGTATATCAAGAATTGGCAAACCTTTTCTGAGAAGGACCAAACAGTAAATATTTTACACTTGTGAGCAAAGAGATAAAAAATTGAGAATATTATGTATTTATATATAAGATAGAAAACAAAATTTTTTAATTAAAAAATACAGAATATAACCGTGCACAAATAAATTTTTGAGAGATTGGTGAGAAGTATGGAATTCTTTTTTGATATGACATAATTATGCTTAATCGGGGTTCAAAGTTAGTGTTCCCAATCATTAAAAGCAATTGTAAATGGTCATACAAAGCTGATCTGTAACACAATTTACATATTTCATTTTAGAAAATGTCTTTATTCCGAGCTACCAAATTTGAATATGAACGAATATGTACCAATATTCATCAACATAAATTCATGATATGTGACTAAGAAACGCATGGTTCTCAAAACACTGTCAAATTAGCACAGTGAACGAGAGTGGTATTTGTGGTGGTGCACAGCACTGAGCAATGCAACATATGGTTATTGCTGCAGCTACTTATGGTGCAAAAGAAACCATAGACAATATGCAAACAGTTGGACATGGCTTCATTATGTGGCATTTATGATAGGCATAACTAAAAAAAACTTATGAGGAGAGGAAAAGAGATTTGTGAGATGTAAATAACTAACTAGTAATAAACAATTGTATATATTGGTAGCTCAGTAAATAACTATAGGAGATTATTATCCAATGATCTAATAATGTTAATCAGATGATTAACATTATTGGAGATGTTGATCAGGAATATGTGTGGGGATGATGGAGCAACATATCATCTGTACAATTTGTTGTGCTTGTTATTTATTTCTATTTTTGTTATATTTCACTTTGTTTCTAAGTTTTTTTATTCACCAATGATCAATATACACTTTTTACGTAGTAATATGTACATAAATAATTTCTGATTATTATTTTATTGCAGCACCAGAATTATCCTGGTGGTATCCTACTCTTATCACAAGTTTTTTCTTTTCTGTCAGTTGCTCTTTATATTATCAATAACAGATATCCTGCATAGTTGAGTATTTTGTTGGAGATTAACAAATGCCATCCTCTATTTATGATGTGTAGGATTCAATTTATTCAGGAATAGATGTATTTTTACTCAATTTATTCAACAGACACCAATACTACAAATGTAAAGGAAAGAAGTAGTTTTATTGTACCACTAAATACACTACAGAGACATTTACGATTTACAGTCTATGCACTATTAATTTGAGACAACTGGAATGAAGATAACCCTTCATAATGAAAAACAGATCTCCTATCATATCTCTGATCCACCATTTTATTTGTATACATGCAAGCAAAACAGTTTTATTGTAGCACCAAACACAGTATTTAACTAAGTACATTTGTCCTGACATCATCCTCTTTGAAATTTTCTGTTGCAGAAAATACTTGGTAACACCTGCTTATAATACAGAAAGCAAATTTTCTAAACTAAATAAAAGTGTATGTGTAAACTTGCAATCAGGAATCATCTATCATTAAAACAGTTCATGGATGGTAATTTTACAAAATTTTATCAATAAATGTCAAAATAATTTGCCTTATAAATTTTGTGAAAATGCTCCTGCCTGACAGAAGAGGCATACATGTGGTAAAGGGAGTTCCTGGTTCTTGTGGTTGCCATAACACATACCTAACACAGCCTGCTATGAATGTATTAAGGAGTCTGATTATGTTGTGCACAAACAATATTTTGTATTCATGCTTAACAAATACTCATTTCATATATAGTGTTATTCAGCCAAGGCCTGTAGTTCAGTGAAGGTTGCCCTCTTCACTAGGCTACCTACAGAGAAAGCCTGAAGTTCGATTCTAGTCATTGACTACAGAAACTCTTTCTAAGCCTTTCTGAGATAATCAATCTCTGCCATGGGCAAGTGGGATTTTTGTTCCATAAGCTGAAGAAAATTGACTGTAGAACTCACACTATTTCAGACAGTAACATATTAAGGTTAGTGACCACGAGATGGCAACACTTGACAGCCATTTCTTCATCAGATGTCACTTATAATTAGTAATAATATTGGGCCGGCTGTCTCTGATTGACTACTGGTGGAGATTGAACTATCCTCTCCTTAGTCTTCAAACATCAGATAGGGCTAAAATGGCAATTGTTCATTTGGTAAAAGCTGTTGTGTAAAAAATATGTAGACAAAACACGTGTTGGTGCAATTAAAACTAAGATAAAATAAGATAATTGCTCCAATATGTATGTTTTGCCTTCATAATTTCTATACAGTGAATGCTGACCACCATGCAACCAGGAGAGAAAGAACGGAAAAGGCATTATTTGTTTACAAAGGTTGCGAGTTTGAATTTCATGTGAAGCATGGGTGTTTATAAAAGCTTTCTCTAGATGAACTTAAAGATTTGCATCATCAGTTTGTGAGGTTAAAGATTAATCAGCTTCATCTCAGATAACAAATGGTCAATTGTATGGCTTTAAGGAGGAACTAAAAAAAGCTCTATCATTGTCTCATCCCAGTGCAGTAGGTATTGATGACATCCATTATCTAAATACTTATATAAGAAATGCATTCCTGAAACAAGAACATCTGATTTCATTGTTCTTTGACATTGAAAATCTTGACACAGCCTAGAGATATGGCATTTTAAAAATTTATAGCCTAGGTCTCAGAGGACTCTTTCCTATATTTATTAAAAACTTCGTCTATCCGAGTCTTTCAAGTCAGAATGGAAAGTTTGCTACATCAGCCATATCATCAAGAACAGGGTGCTCCCAAAGGCTCTGTCTTAAGTATACGACACTTTTTGCTATCAGAGTTAACTCAATCACTGAAGAGCTTCTCCCATTTTTGATATCTCCAAAGCTTTTGTCTGGGTCTGGCACAACGACTTACTAAGCAAACCTCCATCATTTGGTCTGTCTCAGAACTTCTGCAGTTGGATTGCCAGCTTTATGTCTGGATGCACATTGTGTGTGTGTGTGTGTGATGATAGACAGTTCCTTATCCTGTCACCATTCAACTAATGCTGGGGTTCTGCAAGGTTCTGTTCTCTCACCAACCCTCTTCCTTCTATATATCAGTGACCTATTTCACTTGACCTGCAACCTGGTACACAGTTTTGCAGATGACAGCACATTGCATTCCTCTCATTCATTTGATAAATCTTACTCTATACAACTCACAATTCAACCTACAGAACCACTGCCCTCAATTCTGATCTCCAAGCCATCCTCCAGTGGGGTTCAGATAATCTCATCGATTTCAATGCTAGTAAAATCCAGTTCTGTCTTATTTCTCACAAAAATGAACCATTTTCTCCCAGAGTTATTTTTGACAACACTAAAATTTCCAGACAGGATAAGATTTCTCTTCTTGGAATTATCCTGACATCAAGCCTCTCCTGGCATAAATGCTTCACAACCATTTCATCCTCAGCTTCTAAAAAACTAGGATTTCTCTTTCACTCAAGACGTTACTTCACCTCTGAACAGCTGTTAACCTTATACAAATAATAAATCCGTCCAGCTATTGAATACTGCTCTCACATTTGAAGTGGAAAACCTTAAGAGCTCTCTCAAAAATGCTTGACTCAATACAGAGGTGGGCAATTAGATTGATTAATGACCCATCTCTTACCAACACACTCCTCCCACTTTTGCACAGATGTTTAGTTTCTTTATCAGGGCTTTTCAACTGAAGATGCGTTAGTCAGTCTCATACAGAGGTGGCAGGGTTTTTTTTTTCTTCCCAGAAATTTGGGTTTTTCATCCCACAAAGCACAAACCGGCCATTAGAACAGATGCAATTAACATGCATAATACACTGGCCACATAGCCTGAGTTGCTTTGACCATAAATCTATAGACTATTTCTTCTCATATGTATAATCCACATCCAATGTTTAGTGAGATTTTACAACTGTTGCACAAAATGAAGACCTTTAATTTGGATGTTCATTTGTGCTGGATTCTCAGCCACGTTGGAATGTGAGACTGCCAGAACAGCTCATACTTTTTTTAATGTATTTTTCAACAGTACTACATACAGACTGCAGCTAGTTTATAAGTTCAAAACTAATTGCCCAAAGCCAGTCATGTCTGGAAGCACTGACAAAAATTACACAAGAATAAGCATTGGTAGTCTAGTCAACATAGAAACAGAAACCAGGAAATTGTTCTTGCTAGGCTCTGCATGTGTCACAGTCATCTTACACATTCTTATTTACTGAGGGCTGATAATCCATCTATGTGTGAAAAATGCAATGTGTCTTACCAATTGGCATATTCTGGCTGAGTGCTAGCACTTCATGTGAGATAGGAAAGAAATTTTTACTTATCTGACTGAATTATATACACCTAGATGTTATCTGACTCAGGCAAACTGCATGACATTTTTAACCTTTTACAGAGAAATAATTTATACAAACATTTGATTATACAGTAGCCACCACTTATTGTGATCACTTTGGGACATTCATTTTTCGATAACAATAATTGGCTGATAGAATTAAGCAAAGGATATAAAAATTGCATCATTTATTTCAATTTATTGTTATGAACATTATTTAATTTGTTACATATAAACAACTTTTTAATAAGCAATAACAAAATTTATTTTAAAAACTTATCTAGTGTTATCTGTTGTATGTTTGAATATAGTAGTTCATGAATAAATTGCTCATGCTCATAATGCTTTTTGAAGTTTGTTGCACACCGTGACGAAGTATTCGTAGAGCTTCTTGCATTTGGGCATTGGTTGGAGAAGCTTCTAAAATTTGTTCTTCTATACTTGTATTTGGTTCACTTCCTTCTACTAGTTTAAAGTTCTCATCAGAAGCAGCTTGACATATTTCCAACACTGATCATTGTAGCCACCACTTCAACAATGTTGAAGTGGTGGCTACAATCCAATATCCAACCAATTTTGAAAAATTCTTCTTTTGACATATTATTATTATTATTCTGGGATTTTACCAAAAATTTCATTTGTAAGATATTCAAATTCTTTGGAAGGAGGAGTTTCAGAGTTTGTTTTTAAAAAAAAATCCACCTTTTTTGGAAACAGTTTTCAGTAGTTCTCTGAGACTTGCTTCCATGACATTGCTACCAAATTCAGTGCATCAGTAAGGGAAATCTTTTTTGCAATTTCACTTGCATCACATTTGTCTTTTATATAATCAAGTTCAGGATCACTTCCTTCTACTAGTTTAAAGTTCTCATCAGAAGCAGTTTGACATATTTCCAACACTGTCATTGTAGCCACCACTTCAATATTGTTGAAGTGGTGGCTACAATCCAATATCCAACCAATTTTGAAAAATTTTTCTTTTGACATACCATGAACTTCCCTGCAATAATAAGCTTTAAAAGCTTGTGTGATGCCTTGGTCACATGGTTGAATCAACGACATTGTGTTCAAAGGCAAGAAGATTACTTTGATGTTCTTTAATGATAAATTAAAGAAAAATTTTGTGTGTGCAGTGCATTTGTCTACTAACAAGACAATTTTTTGCTTTAATTTAAGATCCCACTTAACTAACCAATTGTTGAAATGGCATTAGTCAGACAAGCTTTTGACACCTTTAAAACACCGAGGATTTTTACTTTTTCCAATCACTAGAAGTTCTCATTTCTCACCTTCTATATCAGCACAACAAAGAACTGTTACTCACTCTTTTAAAGATTTAAATCCTTTAGTACTTTCATTTCTAAACAAATATGCTGGGCATTGCACCATTGTAAACATCCTCGGGAGAATATTCAGCAATAATTTTTGGCCACTCAGTCTTAATCCACTTATCAGCTGATAAAAAAAAAAATAGCACTTTTGTCTTCACCATGAATATACTTGTACACAATATTCTCTTACTTTTTCCACCTGTTAAACCATCCATCAGTTGCGGTGAAATTTTTTTTGCGAGTTCTGCTTTTTGATGCATTAAAGGCCCATTAATCGAAGCATTTTTTTCACTGACATTACTAAATCAAATTTTTAATGCTGATTCAGCTTGAGTATCCTTACCAGATCGGGCTCTCTCTTGATCCATGTTCTCATTAGTAAGAGTTGAAGTTTCAATGTTTGATCTGTTTTTAAGATCTTATACAAGAGTGGTTGTGAAATTTTTAAATGTACAGCTGCACTACGCTGACTCATTTTGGGCAACTTATCATAGTTCTCCAAAATTCTTTGCTTTTCTTGAAAAGATAAATCTTTGTTTTTTACTGCTTCTGCCATAATGCTAAGGGTTGTTTTAATGAGCACTTAAAAGTCAAATTCACTTACTGAAAGAGAGTATGAAAATAAACTCGGAAAATCACAATTCGACTATTTATACCCACCTGCATTTGCCTGGAAGATTAAGATTAAAAGAAGATTAACACAAAAGTCAGATTCAACAAATGTTCTTTGTCAAATTTTCTCCTAATTAACCTGTAAAGTTCTTAATTCTGAGATGCAAAAGGCTAAACATTCGAGGATTTTGATAACAATAACTGGAAGTTTGATTATAATACATGGATTATTTTTAATTCATTTTAAATGGTGTGTTTTGGGACTGACTGATTTTGATAACAATA
This sequence comes from Typopeltis vanoorti, assembly GCF_054136105.1. NCBI lineage: Eukaryota > Metazoa > Arthropoda > Arachnida > Uropygi > Thelyphonidae > Typopeltis > Typopeltis vanoorti. The sequence goes on from NC_143559.1 coordinate 119,778,244, forward strand.
GCCGATTGATAATGTTATCTGTGATCACAATAAGCGGATTCTACTGTATAATCTATTTATGTGTATATACTGTATTGCTTAACTTAATTTTTTGTATATAACATATTATTCGCTAGTTTATCACTGTGTACAGCTGTAGGCAACCTTTGGTGCATTATGACCTTTGATGTCCTTGTATCAGTAAACCATAAACCTGTCAATCAGATAATCAAATGACCACATATGAGTGTTTCATATTTTATGTAAAATTTTTATAATATATATGACCAATAATTCTTCATGGCTAGTCTTTGTTACTCTTGAAAATGGAACCACATAACAGTATCATCTGTCATATTTGCCTTCTAACAGTGTAAAGAAACTATTTAAATTTACACAAAAGCTTAATTTTGTTACAAAAAATCCGAACATTTGACCATATTGACTATTAAAAGTTCAGGATACTTTGCAACAGTTGCATTGCCTTCTGTAGTGTATTTGTAAGTAAGCTACTTGAGATTTACTCATCATTTGGAAAGATTATGGTTCAAATCCTAGAAGAGGAAAAACCTTTGAGGTTTTCAGCTGAAGATGAGCTAATTCCATATGGAGATGGTAGGAGTCTTCTTGGGAACTAGTCTCTTGAAAAAGAAAAAAAAAAAAAACTATGCCCTGTGCCTTTATTTTTCATATATCTTGTAATAAAGAATAATCTCTTTCTTTAATCTCATTATTCATGGTGTTTGTTTGCTGTTATGAGCAGAAATGAAACTTGCTCATGAAAATTCGAAGTTTTACATGACAAAAGAGATCATTTCAACAGTTTAGTTCCTGATAAGGAATTGTAAGTAGCATTGTTGAATTAACTCGTAAATATATTTGGATTTCAGTTTCAGGTGTTTTGAGAAAATGATTTCACAGTTCTGCATTTATTGAATTCATTTTTTTTTTTTACCAGAATTGATTACTTTTCAAGTTAGTTGCTGTTAATTCTTTATGTATGTATTAAAGAATGATTTCCTCTCATTTTTGCAGGATTTTGCTGGCAATATTCTCCGAGTTGATATTGCAGAAGGCCGACGTGGTGACAAGGGAGGCGGTTTTACCAACCGTGGCGGTAGAGGTGGTGGAGGTTAGAGATTTTATTTTTTCAAATTACAATTGCATAGCTTTTGTATTTGTAGTATTTGCTTGATTTAATCAGCATATTGGGGAGTTAAAATATAGAAATCTTTTTGTTTAATAAGATTATAAAAGTGAGTGGGTTGTTTAATTGTTTCTTGTATAATAAAACTCAATCCTGTTTTCAGTACCTGTTTCCACTAACAGATTTCTTATCTTAAAAAAAAACCTTAACTGTTAAAATGGAATTTAAATTATTTATTTTTTTAAATAAAACACATTTTATGTTTCCCAACGAATGCTTTACAGTTGCTGCAGAGTTTCAGAAAACCTAGTGAAATGCCACTTTTATGATGTTTTATATAGCATTTCCTGCCAAAGCAAGATAAAATTAGAAAGCCTAGTTAGGTATTCTCCAGAAAAATCATTTAAAAATCTCCTTTCGTAATCACAATGTGGGGCAGGAATGTACAAACATTTTTTATTGTAAAATGTTTCTGTATCAGTTACTATGTAGAAACCTAGGTTAGCATTTCATCACACAGTCATTAGCCATCATGCATACTGTGGGGTCACATTATATAGATGTTTATGAACGTATTGTAAGATTATCATCATTGGATAGCATCAGAACACTGCCATTCTGCTTGTTGAAGATTTGGAGCAGCCTGCCCATTTAAAAGTTCTGGAGCTTTATCAGCAGAATTGTTATTTTTAAAAAAAATAAGAAAATAATCATTGCATATAGTACATTAACAAGTGCCAATAAGAGTTTTTTTGTGATAAGCTCACTCATGAAAAATTGGAAATCTTTAGTCTATTAGTCATGGATTGAGAACCTTACTCTAGAGACTAGACATTGTATAGTTGATGTATTGATATGTGTGTGTGTTCAGCAATAGAATATACAATAAAATACGTATGTTAAATTAAACATAATTGTAAATTATGCATTGATTTTTTAAAAAAAATCAATGCATAATTTACATTGATTTTTAAAACATGTCACCACACAGCTCTCATATTGTTAGCAGTTACTTCAAACCATTCATCAATGTTTTCAGCAGCGTTTCTGATATTAAAACATATTGAGAAATCTTGACTCCGTCTTCCACTGCTGCTTTTATGACTTGAGAAAAAGTTTGTCTTAAATAGTAAGCCTTAAACGTAGCAATGACACCCGTTATCTGCGATAATGATGTTGTGTTGGCTGACAGAAAAATGATTTTTTTAACATTTTCATGAAAGTCAGAAATGGCAGTAGGATGATATGATGCATTGTCTATTAACAACAAAATTTTAAAATCCATATCATTATTTTTGAAGTAACGTTTGACTGCAGGGCAAAACTTAAATTGTAAACCATTCTTAAAAATTTGTCATGTCATCTGTGCTTTCTTATTTGATCGCCATATTACAGGAAGAGCACTCTTAGCATAGCCCCTGAGAGCCTTTGAATTTTCAACTCAGTAAACAATCAAAGGCTTTAAGTTAAAGCCACCAGATGCATTTCCATCTAATAAAAGTGTGCAACAGTCTTTTAAAATTTTATAACCTAGTTTCAACTTTTTCTTTTCTGCTAAATAAGTGCACAAAGGCATCTTACCAAACAAACCCATTTCATCAACATTAATCCTTGTAACCTGCTTTTTTGAGTCACTTCTTCTAACTAGTTGGGAAAATTTGTGTCAGCATCGTTATCATCACTACAGTTTAGATATACTTCTGGTAGAAAGGCAAGTACATTAGCTATTCACAATTATTATTTTTCAGGAAATTACCACGTATAATGGATATTAATCGAATATTTCTACGATGATATGTGCATACAGTACTAGTATTGGGTAAATGAGGCTGAAGAAAGGTAACCAAAATTGGCCCTAGAGTGGCATTTCAGAAGGATGAGTGCTTACCATATTTGGGGCACTTTTATGCACCAAAATTTGTTGAGGTTTTCTCGGGGCTGAGGCAGATTTTAAGAATAGCCTCTCATATTTGTATTTGCTATGGTGGAGCAGAGTGGCCTTCTTCCAGTGTATCTATCCTGCATTACAGTGTATGTATCGGAATACTGCATTACAGTGTATGGTGGGTGAATCGGAAGACCAAGAAAGAGATGGCATGAGACCGGAACAGGCCACTTGGCCTAAACTCCATGTTAGAAAAAAGAAGGAGGATGTTTGGCTGTAATATGACAGTTTGCAAACTGCAAGGAACCTGGTAAATACCTGGCTGGTCTTTGGTAGAGTGGATAAGAGAGGCCAGTTTTTTGTGTGGTTTCCAGTTTGTTGTAAGATTGTATTTCTTTAGGATGTTTGTTAATTTTTCAGATGAGCCTCAGAGATATGGAATGGTGATAGATTTTGTGTAGTCTCTGTTCTCAAGTGAGGAGGGATTAAGGGGTTTAATATTTTTTGGATTTTGTGGGGGATTGTAGCTATTGGCTAAGGAATTGTTGAGAATGTGGTTATGGCACTGTTATCATATTTGATATCATATCCTAGGCTGGCGTGTAATCAGTGCCTAGGAAGGGGAGACTGTTGTTGTTTTTTCTTTTCCAAGGTGAACTGGATCCTGGGATGTTGATTGTTTAGATATGTTGAAAGTATCCAGGCCATGTGGCCAAATGGAGAACACATCTATGTGGCATAGCCTGACATTGGGTTTACATGGGGCAGAATTTAAGATTTTCTCTTTGAAGTTCTTCATGAAGAAGTTGGCCAGGGGTGGAGAAGTGGCTGTTTCCTCTTCTATCTGTTTGTAGAATTTTCCTTGCCAAACAAAATAACTAGAGTTCATGGTGAACTGAAACAGGGCTGAGATATCAGGAGAAAATATACTTTAGATAAGGTTTAAGGTATCTTTAAGTGGGACACTAGTGAATAGCAAGGAGATATCAAAATCGATCATTATGTCAGTGCGTTGGAATGTGAGGTTTTCTATACTGGCTTTCAAGTGGGCTGAGCTTTTTTTATGTGTGAAGGAATGTTGCCAGTATATTGTGAGAGCACTTTGGCTCTCATCTCATGATTTTATCTAATTTGTATATGGATGAGTCACTGTCATCCACATTGGGGTGTAATGACACCTTAAAAAGGTCACCTCTTGACCTTGGAAGTTACTGTTAGCAGAACTGATTAATCAGTTTTGCTAACAATGCCCTAACTACTGAACTTGACCAGATTCTCAACACTTTCTTAGCCAATGACTACAATCCCCCACCAAATCCAAAAAATATTAAAACCCTATAGCCAACCCCCTTCCTCCCCTCCAGAACAGATACTATTTAAACTGTCACCCTTCTATACATCTGTGGTACATCTAAAAAATTAACAAAAATCATAAAGAAATACAGCCTTACAACCACTTACAGACCCCATAAAAATTGGTATCCCTTATCTGCTTCACCAAAGACCAGCTACATTCATTAGACCTGTCAGGTTTTTCCAGGTTCCTTGCAGTTGCAAGCTTATCCTACTATGGCCAAACAGGCAGGGCAGCTAATATCACTATTTCTGAAAACATGGACTACATCCGTATCCACCATTATGGCCACTCTGAACTTGCTGGATATGCTTTGAACACCCACCACAGGATACACTGGAAAAAAAAGTCCACTCTATTCCACCAGAGCAAATACAAATATGAGAGGCTATTCCTGGAAACTGCCTCAAATTAGGGAAGTGCTTATTCTCGGAACTTCAGCTTCATTTACCCATTTTTAGTGCCTGCCATTGCACATATCATTGTTCTGTGAACCCTGATGATGGCAGTTTGACTTTGCTGAAATATTGGAAGTATCAATTAAAATTATTATGATTAATAGTCATTATGTGTTGTAATTTCCTGAAAAATAATAGTTTGATTATAGAGCCCATGTGAACCCTGATGATGGCAGATCGACTTTGCTGAAATATTGGCAGTATCAATTAAAATTATTATGATTAATAGTCATTATATGTTGTAATTTCCTGAAAAATAATAGTTTGATTATAGACCCCATTACTTTTTAAAGTTATAAAACCAGCCACAGCCTGCTGAAAAGTTCCCCTTCACCTCCATTTTCTTTTACCACATTATAGAGACTTGTTGCTTTAGCTTGAATTGTCACCTGACTTAGTGAAGTTTTTCTGATTGTACCAATGAATCATTCATTCCTTTGTCATGTGCTATTTCAGTGTATGACTAGTCTAGTCATAAATACTGTTACAACTTGAACAGTGCATAAACCTTTAATCTATTAGTAAATCATTTACAGCTTTCTGCACATACAAACCACATGTATAACGTGCATATAGCAGCACCGAATGTTTGAAATGTCCCCCCCTTTTGCCTTCACGCATGCTCGAAGTCTATGTGAACACATATTGATGGTGGCATGCACAACATCCAACGGAAACGCTGCCACTGCTCACTCCAAATCTATTTTCAGGCTGACGATTCTGGCTACTCTCTCTCTCTCTCAAGCTCTGACCACGTTTGAAGTCCAACAGATTCAGATCAGGATTTCCAGATGGTGATGTGTGGTCTGGCACATTTACCTCCAACCACTGTTGTGTGGTCCAGGTGTATTATTTTTTTGAATATCTATTTCTGTGTATAGTGTGCTTGCGCGTGCACACACACGCACACTGGAATATATACCGGGTGATCCAAAAGTAAAAATTCAATAATTAGAAAAGTATAGACAGTAGAACGATGCGATTTTCAAAGAAATGCACAGAAAGACATGGGATTTTTTTTTTAATAACGAAAAATTTTATTACCAGAATAGTTACATTTGCCATCGACAGGTGGCGCTTCAGTTGTGTCGGTAGTTTGTGCAGTGGCACAGCACAGTTCACAACGCAACTAGGATTACAAATGCTCAATGTGACGGCCGTCATTCATGAGAATGGACATCAGACATCGCATGACACCCTTCACAGCATTGAAGAGGGTTTCAGCTGTAATTCCTGTCACATGATGGCAAATAGCTTCTTTCCACATGGCCAATGACGTCGGCCGACCTCTGTACACCTTGTGACTTCAAGTAGCCCCATAACCAAAAGTCACAAGGTGTAAGGTCTGGAGATCTTGGTGGCCATTCGTGCGGGAAAGAGCGACTGAGGACATGGTCATTGCCAAATGTCGGTCACAGCAGGTGCTGGACAGGACCTGTGATGTGCAGAGGTGCTCCATCCTTTATGAATGTTACACTATGGAGCACTTGCCTCTCTTGCACATTCGGAGTTCTGATAATACAGCTTAACTAAAAGTGCTTTATCTCGTAACGATAATATGCCTCACCTTGGCAGAACGTTTAACTTCAGTAATAAAAAAATTAAATGCTGAAAGTTTAACTTCAGTATTCACTACATCTGAAATTTACGTACCTCACGGTTTAAATAGTGACAGGCAGCAGCTCCGCAACCGTTACCCCTTAATTTAACTAAATAAAGACTTTTGAATGTGAAGTTAGCCAATCTCATATGGAGGTGGTATGGTGTTTTCATACCACCATAAGGCAAACTAGACCAGAAGAACATGCACAATTTAGTCAACATAATATACTGGCCTCACAGCTTGTTGCTTCTGCCATAATTCCAAAAGAATAACAATAACCATAAAATACTGAAGAACTTGGTTATTGTTGCATGTCCATGACAGTTTAAAACTGCACATCCAGCTAGCAACCTTTATCCATTCTCCTAGGACAAACTCCATCCACTAACACACATCCTGAAGCATTTAAAGTTCCATGTGTCTACAACTTAGCCTACTATGGAGAGTCCAGAAGATCTACTTTACAGTTACTATCATTATGACAAGTTATGATTGACAGATCAGAAAGTGTATCTGCACTCTGGATAAATCATATAGTATTAAATGAAAGAAGATGACTGCGTTGCCCGGAAGTTCATTACAAGTCTGTTTTTTTTTTTTTAGAATCAAGTGACTCTGAACCACTCTCCTAACCTCAATGAGTATGGCTGCATTAATTTACCAAATGTTTGAGAGGCATTTATTTTATGACTATCTCTAATCTGACATTGCCGAATCAACTTTCTTTTCTCCATCCCTAGAAGTCACCATGATAGTGCATTAAATCATTTTTACTTGTTATAGTGAATTGTTTCTACAACTATTTCATCAAGTGCTCTGTATTCAACAATGGGTATATTTTTATTCTCAGATGTTGGTTTGAAATCCACTGAAATATTAGTAACTTAATAAATGATTACTTTGTGGTGTTCGTATAGTGAAGCACAACTATGAAAGTGCCATGTTTATGGTTGAATACTATAATTGTGTCTTTTTTTTTATTTTCCAGATTACTATTTTCTGAGTAAATCATCTGATAATCATAATCATTATTTAGAAGGATTTCATCTTTTAGTCCTCCTTGTGTGGGTAGCAGTGTTCATGTCCACATAGTATTTCTACATTCTATTATTTACATAATTTTTTACAATGATGGAATTCATCATCATTTCTGTTGAGTTTTTTGGTTGTTCAAGCAGTCAACTTTTCATTATTTGTCCTAATTACCTGACAAAAACACTTTGAAGCTTGTTTATCCAGGCAGTGTCCCAGGTGGCATTCTATTTCATTGTGTTGTATGATATGTCTTGGAGTTTTCTAACCAACTCCTAAATTGTTAGTTCATCCTTCTTAGTTTGTATAGGAGCGGATACTTATTAGCAAGCAACACTGGGAAAACAAGAAGTAGACATTGAGTCAGAAATCCTGGTTGCTTCACATTCTTGCAAAGAATACAAAATTCAAGTCTCCTCCCATTTTCCCACTTTTGGTCCTTAAGCAGTCTCTTACAGACAAGCCCATTGTACTTGAAACTGCATTCAATTTTATATATTTATCTTCTTGTTTAATATTGAATAGAGTACCTACTCTCTACTCTGCTTGAACTCCATATCCTGAATAAATTACTATTTAGCATGACTGACACAACCAAACTTTAGAATGTATGGTTTCTTTGTTCTAGTAACAACACCATTTATATTAGCAACATCAAAAAATCATCTTCACCCAGTGTGAGACCATCATTCTTCTTATTGGAGGCCTATGGTGGCTTGAAAAAAAATCCATGTATAGAGCAGTAGGTATAGTTTTATAACTTTTCATTGGTCATATTTGCATAATATCTATCTATCTACACACACACACACACACACACACACACACACACACACACACACACACACACACACACACACACACACATTGTTAAAATTTAAAGTTACCAAATTTTGGCAAGTAGCATTAGCTCTGTCTTGAATGCATATAACATTATGCTGTGGTTCAGCTTATCTTTGGTCCTGGTTTGTTGAAGTTTTGATTAATTGAGTGGATACTTATTACCAAAGAGAATAAGATTTACATGTCAGTTGTAGACATATCTTCCCATAATAGGAAATTGATGGTATACACAAAATTGATATTTACACTGTATAATAATTTCATACTTCAGTATGCAATTATTACATCTGGTAATCTTTTAAAATTCATCATCATCATCATCAAATTCCTGCCATGTACCCTCAAGGGGTGTACAGGATATGACAGTACTACATGAAAAAATTACATCATTACTAACTTCCTATCTACAATTTTCCTCCAAATCAGTCTGTTACTTGTCAAGACTCCAACATTATCAGATCTTATATTTCTATCGTCTAAGGCACTTTGTACCATATCAATCCACCTATATCTTGGTCTTCCTCTGGGTCGTTTTCCTGCCAACCTGGCAGAGAACACTTGTTTTGTTAATCTTTCCTCTCTCATTCTATTTAAGTGACCATACCATCTGAGATTAGCTCTGCTAACGCATTCCTGGATGCTGACAATGTCAAGTTCTTTCCTAATATCCTCATTTTTAATATGATATTGCCATTGATGCCATCTGTTCACGCCTCTAATCTTTCTCAGGAATCTCATATCTGCAGTCTCTAGTCTTTGGTCAAGTGTTTTACTTCTGACCCAGCTCTCAGATCCATAAGTTAAAATTGGTTTGAACACAGTCTTGTATACAGCTAATTTAGTGTTCCGACTAATTTCTTTCTTATTCCATATGAATTTATTCAATTGACTTCCCACGATACCAGCTTTGCTGATTCTGTTGTCTATTTCTATATTTAGTTTACCATCTTCAGTAAAAATTGTGCCTAAGTAGCTGAAATGTTTTACTTGTTCCACAGGTTCTCCATTCACAACACAGTTGACATTTTCAATGATTCTGCCTATTTTCATTGTCTTTGTCTTTTTATTGCTGACCTTCATACCATATCTATTACAACAGCTATTCAATTTAGTCAGAGAATCTTGCAGACTTGTAGCGGATTTATTTAGAAGTATAACATCATCCGCATGAAGCAAAGAGCTGACATTAACATCTCCAATTTTGATATCAGGTTTAATACCACATTCCTTCATAATGTGATCCATATAGATAATGAATAACAGAGGGGATAATGTACATCCTTGTCTCACACCAGATTTAACATTAAACCATCTTCCTGTACTTCCTTCAATTCTAACTGCTGACTCACAACTCAAATAAAGACTAAGTATTGCTTGATATAATGCCCCATTGACACCATATAACTGCAGCGTATTGAATAGCTTCTCTCTTGGCACCTTGTCATATGCCTTTTCCAAATCGACAAAACTTAAATACAGATCTTTGTTATATTCCCATGCTTTCTCGACTATTTGTCGTAAAGTGAAGATCTGATCCTGACAGCCTCTATTTGGCCTGAATCCAGCTTGTTCTTCACCAAGCTTTTCTTCCACAATTCTTCTCAACCGTTTCTCAAGTATACTTGCATAGATCTTACCAGGAACACCCAGTAGGGAAATACCTCTGTAATTCTCACATTCAGTTTTATTTCCCTTTTTATATATGGGTACTATGAGAGCTCTACTCCAATCATCGGGAATTCGTCCCTCTGTCCAGGCTTTCTGAACTATGCAGTGCAGCCACTGTAAGACTCTTATACCACCATACTTCAGCATTTCTGGTCGAATATCATCTACTCCTGCTGCCTTTCCACATTTCAAGCCTTTGATGGCTTTTTCTACTTCAAGTATGGATATGTATTCCTAACTGCATGCCTGGTCAGTGTTTTTTATCACTGTGCTGTCATCACTGCTTGTTTCATTTAGCAGTTTTTCAAAGTAATTACTCCATACTTCAAGGATATCTTTTTCTCCTGTTTTCATTTCACCTTTATCATCTCTAATTCCTTTTACAGCACTCTTTCCTCCATTCCTAAGCTTCTTCAACAACCTCCAGAATATTTTGCCACCTTCTTGATATTTATTTTCTATATTCTTGCCAAAGTCCTCCCATGACTTTTGTTTAGCTAGTTTTACACACTGTTTAGCTTTCTTACATTTGTCTCTGTATTCTGTAAGAGTAAAAGCTGACTTATTTGCCAGGAACTTTTGATATGCTTTCTTCTTTTCCTTCACTGCCTCTTTAACTTCCTGTGTTCACCAGGGAGTTCTGATTTTTTGATCCTTGCACACAACCTCACCACATGCCTCTCTGGCAGAATCAATCAATGTTTCCTTCAGAGTTTGCCACTGAATCTCCAAGGTTTGTTTCCTGTTCTTAAACTCTTTCATTTTCTTTTCAATAATATTTCTGTATTTTAGTCTACAGTTCACATCTGAGAGCTGCTCAACTTTTATTCGCTTTAAAACTTTCTTACAAGTTATTCTTCTCAATATGAAATTCAATTTTATCTTTATTTTATCTTTTAAAATTGTGTTTTTGAAATTAGAGAAAAAAATTTTTTTTTAGTAAAATCTGAAAATCTTATAAAAATTGTTATATGTCTTATAAATTCTGGTTATAGACAGTTTTATCCAGAATTTATTAATATTTACAGCAGCAGCACATATTAAATATCAAAATGCAGCATAAGAAAATATACGGAAATTTATAAAAAATTTAAAAATTGTTTGCTTTATTTATCAGTGTCAGGCTTTGACCGTGGCCGTGGTGGTGACAGAGGAGACAGGGGAGATCGAACTGGTGGCAGATATGACAGAGGTGGTGGTGGTGGTGGTGCAAGAGCAGGTGCCTATAGAGGAGGTTTTAATGACAGAGAAAGGGATCGGGGAAGTGGAGATCGAGATTTTGACAGGGGATCTCGTGGTTTTGCTGGTAGTGGTCCACCTGTTCCTTCATCTGTTGGCGGAAGAATGGGTCTACCCAGAGATAGGAGACCATCAACTGAAGAATTTAAAGAGCCATCAGCAGGTTCGAATATGTAATTTTTAAATATATTTGAAGTACGTTTAAATATTTAAAATTTTCAATTTATGGATATTTTTCAAATTCATGCATATTTCGAACTTTATTTGCACTAAAAAATTAATTGCAACATAAAGTATGTTGTTGCAACTAGACCTGTTATTTGTTTCATGCCCTCACTTTCTTTATATTAACAAACACTGTATTTTTGACAAGGTGTTCTGAATGCTTTATTAAATTACAGTGTGGATTTTAATCCAGGAGATTCTCACATCCAACCATTATATATTTCAACCTTCTTTCCCCATAATTGAATAGCCACCCAGATACTTGAAATCAATGAAAACTAAAGCAAAATTTCACTTTCATTTAATAAGCAGAACAGCACAGTCAGTGATTCAACAATGACTGTTATCAATGGCATTCATCTTGAATAAGTTGTTTAATTTATTATATTATATTCTCAGTTGGTGTTTAAATTTATATACTATTCTTTTCAAAAAAAGAAGAAAAAAAAACGCCCTTAATTCTGATTTGGAGATATTTCTCAGTAACAGTGCAGAAGTAAGAGGTCTGGAAAAATTCCATAATCCCTTCTTTACATGTGTTATGATGTCCACTTGCGGAATAGTGTCAGCAGTTAAGGCTGCGTTAAAACTTCTAGATAAAATGCAAGATGACCAATAGATTATGACCTTTTACGGTGATCTAGATGTTTCATATGTTTTTCTTTTTTGTGTTGCAGCCAGTTGAACTTTTTATTTAAATTATATTTCTTTCAATTAAAACTGATATGACTTCATTGGCTGTTAGTATGCCTACAATGTCCCATAATTCTACTAGTAGTGATGTTGCTAATCCTGTGTGTATTAAGGAGAACATATCGACTATATTTCATCTCAGTGACTGAGATGAAATATAGAGGTGATTAAACGTGTTGTTTAATTATTTATATGTGCTGTATTTATTCCATTCAACCCCATAACGAGTTCAAACCAGCACTTGAGTCTAAATAGTCGATTGTTAATACTACATGGAATAAGCATAGCTCCTTATTGTTTTTTCTTAACATCTCTCAAATCCATAAGTTGAAATTGGTTTGGACACTAGTTCTTCTATACCAGTATAGAAGAACTAGTTTTTTTAGTTAATTTCTCTCTTTATTCCATATAAATCTATTCAACTGGCTCCCCACCATATACCAGCTTTGCTTATTCCATTATCTATTCCCAAATTTAATTTACTATCATCATTAAAATTTGTACCCAAAAAGAGTTCCAATGACTTGTTCTGGATTTATAGTGGAGTATAATCATCTGCATACAATAACAAGTGGAGTTGAATGTATCCAATTTGGATAAGGCATCACACCTTATTATTAAAATACTCTGGATTAGAAATAGATTTTGAAAGTTTTACCATAAGTTATATTATAAATTAAAGATGTCAAGAAATTACATTCTTAGTTTCATCCTTTATCCAAGTGTAAGCAAATATAATAATAAGGTGTGACACCTTTTGGCTACTTGTATATGGAAATATGACTTCTGCATTTCTTCAACCTTGGTATCACTTCTTGATAGTGGCCCTTCCCATAATGTATAGCATTAAAAATGTCTGTAAGGATATGCGCATTGCATTATAGGATACTAAGGCAAATTAAAATTAAAGATGCCAAGAATATAATTTTTTGACATCTTTAATTTATAATATAACCAAATAGAAAAACTTTCAACAGTCAACTCTCACTATAGCAAGCTTGTAGAGACTAAAGGAATATTTTGCTATAGTGAAATTTCTTTAGAATTGCATTTTGCTTATGAGGAAGGAAGTAGTTTGTTATAGTGAGTCAGTTTGTTATAACAGTGTTTGCTGTGGTGAAAGTTAACTGTGTATAATCCAGATTTGAACAGATGTCATGGATCATGCTTGTTTCCATCATGGTAAATATTTCCTACATTCTTTTGCTTAACCTGCAGCACCTTATGCTGGACCATGTGTTACTTCGTGTAATATGCACTTGTTATATTATCTATAGACTGGTCCCTACTTCTCTTTCTTTTCTCTTTGGTTTTTTTTTCTTGCTCTTTCTCTAATGCTGTTTAGAATATTCATGTGCATCCTTTTTAATTTCTTCTTATGCAGTGTGCCTTCTCTTCCAGGTTTTTGCCATAGCTAGTAGGTTGAATCCCAAGATGTATGGTAAACATGGTAGGAGTGACCAGATATTATTCCTTAGAGAAATAGAGTTGACAAGAATCAAAGGCCAAAGTGGGCAGGTTTTCTTCATTGTCATATGTATTTCTCATAATGATAGAACTGACTTAAATCCAAATGGGAGTCCTTTCTAAATAATGTATTTGTGAAGAACATCATGATAAGGAAAATGAATATCTGTACTTGCTGTCTGTGTCAAAACTTTGAAAGGATCAGAAAAGGAAGAACAGTTGTGTAAGGTACTGGGGAAAATGAATTCGGATATACTTACTTATATTTGCAGAACTAAGAACAGAAATAAATAAAAAAAAAATTCTGAAACAGCTAAGTATATTTTACATACAACTGGAAAAGTTTTTAATCACGTAGGAATTTGAATTATATACGTTGCATAAAAGATGGAAGAATAAGAATCTTGAAGTGTAAACTAGTCTCCCATACTCAGATTGAAAATCAATCAGTCAGAGTTTTAATTGAATGTAATACAAATATATGCACCTACCTCCAATCATCAAATGAAGAAATTGATTGTATCTGTGAGGATCTCTCTAACACTCAGAGATAATGCATGTCATCAGAAAATTTTAATGAGAGACTTTTGTAAAGCAGATAAGAAACAAGAGGAAGAAAGCGCTGCTGTAAATATAACAAGTACAGGTCAAAGAATTGAGGGGACAAATACTTATTGTATAACCGAGAAGAGACCTCCATATAGCCTTTAAAGGAATGCGGAGAACCGACCAGGGCTTCTGACCTAATGTCCAACCCTCACCGTCTCGTGGTGCACCCTGTTGGGTATCTACCTGGATACTGAATGAACGAGGATGGGCTGGCAATTTGGGATTTAGCCGACCAAATTGTATTCTTATTGGCTTAAACCAATATACAAAATGATGGTACAACATGACAAAATTTCATTCCGGCTATGGTGTCGCCCGGTTAAACAAGGGCTCCCATTGTTTTCGCCAGAGAATCAGGGCGAACAGCGAAAAGTCAGCTACTGGAACAAATCTGAAAACACACGCCAACTCAACATCACCAGAATTAAAGATCGGTACTATCAACATAAGAAGACTGAATGGCAAAGAAATGGAGCTAGCTGAAGAATTAGATAAGTACCTGATCGACATAATAGGGGTGACTGAAACAAAAAAGACAAAAACTGGTGAGATCATTCTGAGCAAAAAATACAAAATGTTATATTCAGGAAATGACAATCAAGGAAAAGAAGGAGTAGCCATAGTATTCAACACAAAATACAAAGCTAATCTTTTTGAATGGCAGGCAGTCTCAAATAGAGTGATGTGGGCAAATATCAGAATGGGGAATTGAACAATGAGACTTATTTCTGCCTATGGTCCCACAGAAGGTAGAAGTGGAGGAATTTTTTGATGCTGTAGAAAAAGCAACTGACACAATGAAAAAGGAAAAGTTGGTCCTTGTTGGGGATCTGAATAGCATATATATCTAAATAAATAGTAGGAAATGATTGTGAGACATACAAAAATATTTTGGAAAAATTTGGAGAAAAGAGCTAATCTAATAATTTCTGCTCAGGACATGGACTGGTTATTACTAACACCATGTTCCAACATAAAAATGTGCACAAATTCACATGGAGAGAAGAGGCAAGGAATAAGAAAAGTCTCATTGACTATGTTATTGTTGATAGTGATGTTTTCTCCCTGGTGCAGGACACCAGAGTATACAGAGGATTTGAAATTGGAAGTGATCACTATTTAGTCTTGAGCAGAATAAAATTGAATTTCATTTTGAAAAGAAGAGCATGTAAGAAAGTTTTAAAGTGAATAAAAGTTGAGCAGCTCTCAGATGTGAACTGTAGACTAAAATACACAAAGATTATTGAAGAAAAAATGAAAGAGTTTGAGAACAGGAATCAAACCTTGGAGATTCAGTGACAAGCACTGAAGGAAACATTGGTTGATGCAACGCTTCATATCACTTTATTCGATTAAACAAAGTTCCAAATTGGTCTAATAAGAAGCAAGTTCTTATGGATTGGCTCTCTGCAAATAACATTTCTCATTCCCCAGATATGCGAAAAATTGAATTGTTTAATTTGGTCAAAAGAAACTCGCCCACAACTAAACTATTTAAATTCGACATGATGCTCAAAGAGCATGGATTTCTAGCTTTGAGGCTACCACCATATCATTGCGATATTAATGCTGAGTATGTTTGGGCAGAAGTGAAAGGTTTCATTCGCCATCGCAACGTAACTGGAGGTATTGACATGTCGAAACTTTTTAAGCTTTCAGAACAGGCGACTGAAAGTATTACAGTTCAAAACTGGGGAAAATATTGCTCTCATGTCACCTCATTCGAAAATATATATTGGGATAGAGTTGGAATTATCGAAGAATTGTGCGAACCTTTGGTGATCAGTTTAAGTGAAAGTGATGGCGATTCGGACACCGATTCAGATGACTCTGAAGATTAAAAGAATTTGACAATGGTATTTTTTTCCAACATTTTTTTGCATGCTATTGAGAGTCACAACAAGTCATAAATAATTAATCAGTTTAGGACATTAAAGTGTTCTCAGTTCTCTCAACTGTAAGTTTAAAATATCTAAGTTCATTTGAAATAATTTCTGTTTTTCTGTATAATTCTTTTTATTTTATAGAAAACTTTCTTAAAAATAAACTTAGTTACGTTTTTGTTTTATGCTATAGCTTTTTTAATTTTATTAACACTCTACGTACATTTTTCCAACTGTTATATAAGCAAAATGGTTACACTTTAAAAACAGCAATGTTCGTATAAGAAAAGCTAAATTTTCCGACCTGTAATAATAAACAAACTGAGTTTGTTTATTATTACATCCCAGAAGACAGACTGATTACCCTATTATCGGAATGGATTCTCCTTTTTCTGACATGCGCAGAAGTGTCGAGGGACCTCAAATCGGTGGGCGAACTATACCTTAGTAGTATCTTCTGTGGGACCAATAGGCAAAAATAAGTCTCATTGTCCAGTTCCCCATTCTCATATTTATCCATATCACTCGACTTGATATTGCCTGTCATTCAAGAAGAGTGGCCTCGTATTTGGTGTTGAATACTATGGCTACTCCTTCTTTTCCTTGATTGTCATTGCCTGAATATAACATTTTGTTATAAAAATCAGGTGGAAATTAAATCCAGCATTTATTTCAAAGCCGAATACAGAAACTATAAAAGTTGCATATGAAATTTGACCAGGTTGCTTACGGGAATACACTTGCCGGCATTTAGGAGTTGTCCTAACCTGACCTTATAGGAAACGTGATCGCTATACCTAGGCATCCA
Source organism: Typopeltis vanoorti (assembly GCF_054136105.1). NCBI lineage: Eukaryota > Metazoa > Arthropoda > Arachnida > Uropygi > Thelyphonidae > Typopeltis > Typopeltis vanoorti. The sequence continues at coordinate 119,795,137 of NC_143559.1, forward strand.
TATATTCGCCTCCTGTTGGTCCATTTTGATAAGGTTTCACTTGCCTGACAGCTGTTTCAAACTGGTTGGTTTTCATCAGAGACCAGGCAGAAACCTTAAGAGAGCAAAAACTCTTTTTTAATACTAAGAAATTTGAAATGTCGGATATGTGTATTTTTCATAAGCGAACTCTCGGTCTGTATGTAAAAGTATTTACTAAAATGAAGAGCCAAAAGGTTTCATCTAATGAAGCTAGTACCGATCGAACTAGTACAAGATAATACCAATCTTGAATTCTGGTGATGTTGAGTTAAGGTGTGTTTCAGGATTTGTTCCAGTGGCTGACTTTTTGCTGTTTGATCAGGACCCTTGTTTAACCAGCCGACACCCCAGCAGGCATCTAAATGGGTTAAATTATTCAAATTATAATATATACTATAAATGACCAAATAATCATAAATTATAAATGACCAGACTTACTGTGACATACAAAAGTATCTTTTACAGATATTCTCTCTAATAATTTTAATAATCTCAGCAAATTCCTTCAAATACAATGACAGTATTCTCCCTGATCTTTTTCTCGCCTATACGCAAATTCTTATTATCCTTACTACAGATGTCATCACTTATTACGGTAGATATGTAGACGATGTACTTACTGTGCATTGGCAACCCAAATGCTATACAGCAATTAGTTCATTCAATTCACCTTTAGCTCCAGATTAAAATTCATAGCTCAATGCAAGGAAAATAAAACAATATCCTTCTTAAATTTGACTCTCATTAGATTCAATCATCATATCAGTACCAAAGTATACCACACACTTACAAACTCTGGAAATTATTTGCATTTCACTTCCTATCACTCTTATTGTGTCAAAAAATCTATCATATCGACACAATTCATTAACGCCTGCCAATACTCATCTTCAGATACTGCTTTAAACCAAGAAATTACTCTTCTGAAAAATATTTTCAGCTGTTGACAGTATCCAAGCAACTTATAGACTATACTATTCACTCAGCCCTAAAGCACGTCTTCTCCACAAAACTTCATATCAATGTCACATATAGCTTTAAAATTTCCATATATCCAAAACATCTATAAAGCCATAAAATGAATATTCGAATTATAAAATTGTCTTCACTACTAACAACAACAACCTACAAAATTTACAAAAACATAGAACCACAATAACTCAGTCAACATGCTGCTATGTCATAATGTAGTCTTTCTAAATCGAACATATCAAGATTGTAATATATTCCCATATCTGACTATCTACTTGCTGCTACAAAATCTAAACAAACCCCAGAAATCATATCATTACTTATTTTCAAGGAAATGAGTCCAAACTACAATGTTCTGAATTGCTGGCCATAAGTTGTTTATGTTGTTTATTATTTTAACGGTATAATAGAACACAGAAACTAAGTAAATAATTAATTTATTAACTTGATGCTGATATTTCGCTGGTATTATAACCAGCATCTTCAGAGCACAAAAACACTGTTTGTCACAATACGCGAGACTAAAACAACATGGTGTACATTAACAAAATTGTAGCAGCAACACAAAGACTAGAGTCCTGATTTTGGCGCCCTCTATCTGAAAAAAAAAAAAAAAAAAAAAAACGCTATCATATATTGCTAGAGTCCTAGAAAAGTGCTAGTTTTTCCTTAATATGACTGTCTCCCAGATCTTCGGCAAGTTAATACAGCCATATTTGTTGAGATTTGGGGTGTGTTTTAGGGCTTCTGTCGCCTCTAAGAACAATCTCTCTGATTTATATGGGTTTCTGTGTAGTACTTTTGTGTTTTTCCAGTTGATCCTGTGTGCAGGGGTATCCAGAGCATGGTCTGCTAGGCCCGACTTCCCATAATGATATTTCCGGACGTATCGTTTATGTTCGCTGATGCGGATATTCACAGTTCTTCCTGTTTGACCGTAGTAGGCTTGATTGCATGAGCAGGGTACTTGGTAGACTCCTGGATGTGATAAAGGAGGAATGCTGTCCTTGGGTGAGCGGATGAGGGTGGCTAATTTGCTACATGGTCTGAATGTAGTGCGTAGTTTATGTTTAATGAGAATTCTTGAGATCTTTTCGGATGTGCCTTTAATGTAAGGGATGGTGACTGTTTTGTTGTAGTTCTCTGTGGTGGATGGTGGGAGGGGTTTCTTAGGAGTGTTTAGTATTTTGTTTATTTTTTGTGGATTGTAGCCGTTGGCCAAGAAGGTGTGGCGTAAGTGAGTCAGTTCAGCAGTAAGAGCCTTGTCATTTGAACAGATTGCTCTCGCTCTATGGGTTAGCGTTTTTAAAATGCCATATTGTTGAGAAGGATGATGGTGTGATTGTTTGTGTAAGTATCTGCCTGTATGTGTGGGTTTTCTGAAAACTGAAAATGATAAGGAACCATCTGGGAGACGTGTTCTATTATACCGTTAAAATAATAAACAACATGTTCGACGAACACATAAGTCTGTCCACACGTTTGCTGGCCATAAGAACCACCCAATGTGCTATAAACACAAAAAGGCCTCTGGAATCAACCAACCTCCTTCAATTACATTTTACAAAAAACTGTGTGGCAGACTCAGTTAGTTTTGAGCTTCTAATCAAATATTTTGTTAAGTTTTCACCATCTTTACTTCCAAGACATTCAAATGGGCATATTAATTAATATCCTTTATTTTAAACCCTTAAATTAAACCTTTAAGCCTACTTGATACAAAGGACTTGCTCGATTGCCAACAAATAGCTTAGCTTTTTTTTCCTACTGTAAATATTTAGAAGTATCATGATTTTTCAGTAATTTAAAGTATTCATATATATATATATATATATACAATATTTGTTTTTGCTATGAAATTCTTGGTGCATTATGCATTTTGATTAAATGAAGTCAAAGCTTTTCTTTGGGCTGTTAGCTTGTTTGCTGGAAGTTTCATCAGAGTAATCTTTTTTTTTTGTAATTGCAAATATAAATAACATGAATATTAAAGATGAATATGTACAGGTCTTCACAGTTAGATTTTTCATACTTACTACAGTGGTAGTAAGTAAATTTACTTTGGCATTGTTGACTACATTATCATAGCACTGCTGTGCTCAAAGAATTGCAACTAAACCCACCAAATGGTTTAAAATTAGCCTATAATGGCAGTGTAGCAAAAGAAAAGCACATTATACATTGCTTTGTATTCTCTTTTGAATATCACAGCTTCTCTAATTTTATAAATTCTCATTTATCAGGTTGGAGAGTACTTAAATTGTAAAATTTTTAAAGTAGGTTTGCATTAATTTAAGAAACATCTTTTAAATGCTATACTAAATAGTTAACTATAAAAATCTTTTGTGCAGAGTAATTAATAAGTAACATATTTACAATCTTATATAGAAGATTCTGCCCAGCGGCCAAGGCTGAAATTAAAACCAAGGACAGTAACAGCCCCAGTGAATGATATTGCTGAGACAGCTAGTAGAGCAAGTATATTTGGGGGTGCTAGACCGAGAGATGAAAGAGTTTATGAAGAAAGGCGGAGAAAAGAGTCAGGTGGGAAAGATGGTGAGAAATTTCTTATTAGAGATTAAGAATCTGATAACTGTTTATTTCCTGGATGGTACCTTCAAGGATAGTCTAAATCAGCGTTTCCCAAACTTTTCCTATGATGGAACACTTCACAAATCCTGAAATTTTCACGGAACACCTTGGTTATTTTGTAATGTATTAATTAATAATTAATTGTTAATTTAGCTGATTTTTTATTATTAATTAATAATTGATCATTAATTATTAATTAAATATAAACATCATTAAATTAATTTGTGTTGATTTTCATTGACATATCCCATTCTGATCACCAAAAATTTATAATATTATAAGTACTTACGAGTAAATGCAGACTTTTTCTCCTGTGTGCTGGTAGTTTTCCCCTCCTTTTGTACATCCTGGAGATCACTTTGTAGGCTGGTGGTGGATGACTCACAAGCACCTTCAATAAGAGATTTCTTAATACCAAAATTAAACAAAGTCCCTTGTCTCTTATTCATATTAAAATTTAAATCTGCAGGTCTATTACTTTTAAGAAATCACGACACTACGGTTTTTGAAACTTTCATCCTACAATACGAACTTGCAAAGAAAGTATTCAGTATTACTAGATTTGTGAACCGGATACAGACTACCTTGATCTTCAATTTTAGTGGAAAATTTTTCTTTATACTTCCTTGCTGATTGGTCACTAACATTTGCAACACAGATGTTATTCTTTCAGTTTTGAGAACAGAGGATACGCTGCCTATTGTTGTAATCGGCTTGCAGGCAATTTTTATGATCGGTCATAAACAGCAGTATTCTCTTTCCTGATTGTTGAAAGATTTCGATGTGTGAAAATTAACATTAATTCATGAATATTTCCATGTTTAAAAATATGCCACTTGGTCACTGACATTTGCTACACAGATGTCATTTCCTTCCGTTTTGAGAACAGGATATGCCACCCATTGTTATAATCTGCTTGCAGGTAATTTTTATGACCGGGCATAAACAGCGGCATTCCCTTTCCCAAATGTTGAAAGGTTTTGATGTGTGAAAATTAACGATAATTCATGAATACTTGAATACTATGGCAAAAAAAGGTTAGGAATGGCTAAAACAACAGTCAGAGACCTGTCTAAAATCTGGAAGGATGGATCTATCTCCATGGGAACAAAGTTGAGGATTTTAGATACAGTTGTTTTTCCAACAGCGACTTATGGATGCGAGACTTGGAACCTAAAGAAGTCAGATAAGAAATGGATATCTGCTTTTGAGATGTGGTGTTACAGAAGGCTGTTGAGGATATCATATACTGAAAGGCGTACAAATGAATGGGTGTTAGAAAAGATTAGTAGAACTTTAAGGCTCCTTAAGGATATTGACAGAAGAAAGTTAAAATATTTTGGACACATAGAAAGGATGGAAGGAGGACTTCTCAGAACAGTAATAGAAGGTAAAGTTCCTGGAAAAAGAGTCATTATGTAGACCATCAATGAGATGGATGGATGGTGTGTGTGGAGTGACTGATCTTCAGAGAGTTGAGGCTGCCAGAAAAGCAAACAACAGGACTACATGGCGAAGCCTGGTGTGGAACATCACCGAGCATCGGAGTGACCATACGGCATCTATAGATGCCCAGTGAACATAGAGAACATGAATACTTCCAGGTTTAAAAATACACAGCTTGGTCACTAACATTTGCTACACAGATGTTATTAGGCATTCTGGATCTGAGCTTTTCGACATATTCATGAATATTATTCTCCTCAGAATATTTCCACTATAAAATATTTATTCATGAAAAATGCTTAGAAAACTAAAATGACAAATTCCAGGAGAATTTCTCATTGAACACTTATTCACCTTCCGCAGAACACAGTTTGGGAAACCCTGGTCTAAATAATTAAAATTTCAATACTGTTCCTGGTATGTTTTATTTTTATTTATTTTTTCCTTTCTGGCTTATGTCAGATCTCCAAAAGCTTGACTTATTACATTGAGCAGTCTAGATCTTCTGCTGAGTCTTTTTCAACATTTTGCTTCAACTATCTATTTTTTTATGTTAATATTTCATCTTCTGTTTTTTAAATGCTATACTATTTAATTGTAAATTAATAATGGTAGTCTGGTTGGCTGAGTGGTTAGCATATCTGCTCTCCGACCAACAGACTTCGGATTCAAATCCTGCCATGAACATGGTTGTTTGTGATTGTCTTTAGGTGCAAGATGACTGTAATTGCCTGGTGTGAGACCACTATCTCATTTAATGGAGGTCTGAAGTGACTTGAAAATGTTCCATGTTTGGTCTCTGTGATTTCTGGACTATGTAAAAAATAAAAATTAAAAATAGGAGAAAAAAAAAAAAAATATATATATATATATATATATATATATATATATATATATATATATATATATATACTGTATTTTTTGATAACGCGCATGCGCCAACTAACAGTAAAGTTAGGCAGTACAGACAGAGGATGAAGGAATTCTTTAAAAGCACGTGTATTGCTAGTACCAGTGGTCGATTATTCCGTACATCCTGTTTTAAAATACTTCCTAAAGTAAATCATTATTTGTTTATATTTTGTTATTAGATCTGAATTATCCATGGAAGAGAGAAGTACTTCTCTGAGAAAATCCTACATAGCACAGTTCAAGCTTGAAATGGTAGAAGTTGCAAAGGAAAAAGGGAATCATGAAGCTGGTAGATTGTTCAGTGTTGGAAAAAGTAGTGTTCATGAATGGCGAAAGGCTGAAACAATCCTGAAATGTTTACATACGAGGAAACGTGCTATGAGGTTTAGAAGGTGTGGCCAACCATAGGGAAAAAACTGTTTGATTGGGTTGTTAGTGAAAAAGCTAAAGGTATGAGAATATCTACTGTCCGTGTGTTGCAGGAATCGAAAAGAATTGTGCAAAACAATAATATAAAGGATTTCAAGGCCTACCCATCTTGGGTTATTGGATTTATGAAGAGAAACAATTTAAGTGTGTGTGCTTCTCCACTAGTGTTTGACAAAATTTGCCGTGCAACTGGGAAGCGAAAGTAGCTAAATTTCGTTTGTTGTTTCTGAGAGAAAACTTTTTTAGAAAAAAAACCTGAGATAACAAAACAGGGCACATGAAAAGAACGTCATATAAAGATATACAGGGTGTTCGGGATAAATTTGACATATTTATAATTAATTATATTTTTCCGTAAGTTACATGTATTAACACACACTTCTCTTCATTTAAAAGTTTGGACCCTTCTTCATTCATATACAAGATGTCAGAAAGGATGGATAGCTGGAACCCACCTGAATCATGGAAGAGAATAACTTGTATCATGATGATTCGTGCCCGCCATCAAAATAAGGATATTACGACTGCTGCCCAATGCTCCCTGAATACAGTAAAAACAATCAGGCATGAACTAGAGACTTGCAATGGTGACTACGAGGATGTAGCAAGAAGAAAGATCCCTAGCAGACGATCTGATTGCGTTCGTACAGCAGAATTCCTCGCAAATCTGCAGGAACAGGTGTTGAAGAACCCTGGCATTGGAATTCGGGCTTTGTTCGTGGAGTTGCTAACTGTAGTCAAGCCCTGGATAACAAGGGTAGCCAATGGTAGGCCGTATGTATGGCAGCAGGATTCGGCCCCTTGCCACACCTCTGGGAAAAGTCAAAAATGGTTGTCTGAAAATTTCTACGACTTCACCAGTCCAAATGTTTGGCCTCCAAACTCCCCAGACCTTAACCCCATGGATTATTTTGTATGGGGCGCAGTTGAAAAAGACACCAATCGCACTTCCAGTAATACAAAAGCCCAGTTAATGGATAAAATTAAAACAGTTTTTGCTGCCCTTCCCAGGGAGACTGTAGCATCAGCTTGTTCGAGGTTCCGAAGCAGAATTGAAGCTGTGATCGATGCTAATGGTGGTTATTTTGAGTAAATCTTGTTGATAGTATTGTAATTAACTCTGCCTGTAATGTTTTTTTGTCAATTCATTAAATTTAATAGATACAAAGAAGATTTTCTTTTTCCTTACGAAACTGTCAAATTTATCCCGAACACCCTGTAGTTACCTGGATTGTAGAAAGTTGGGCTGCTGTAAGTGAAAACTGTGTGAGAAATGGTTTCATTAAAGCTCAAGGGAATGCAGTGGTGTTCGGTGACAATGATTATGAAGCTGAAGAAATACCAAACGAAATTTTTAATGCAATTGATTCTTTCAATATTGAGTCTGATGAAGAATTTTTTGGATTTGAATAGTGTAATGTTCAATAAATATTAAGTAATACTTCTACCTTAGTTTTGTTATTACATTTGATTTACCTCTCATACTTTTCAAATGTATACTGCTCATGTTCATTTTTAACGATTTTAGACTTTTTTTTTGTATAGATAATGTGTGCGTTATCTATCGAAAAACACAGTATATATATATATAAATTGATAAAAATAGGAAAAAATCCTTAGCTTACCCACAGTACAAAATGTACTATAGGTTGGCAAAATAACCTTTTGTGGGTGGTAGCAATATAAAATAAAATAAAGCTGATCTAAAGAGTAGCTTATTGTGTTAATATTAATTATCGAATATTAATAATAGCAAGTTCTTCTCAGATATATTCATTCCTCCAGTTCCATCAGACCTCACATCTTCTCTAGCCTTAAATTAAATGTCAAATCCATTTCTCAGATCCATATGTTAAAATGGGTTTGAAAAATGCCTCTTAAATTTTTTTTTATTTGACTCCTACCCACATAAGGTTTTTACCTTATGTGGGTAGGAGTGATACTAATACGAGGTGGTATTAAAAAAGTTTCGAGACTAGTTTTGTAACACGCCAACAGATGACAGCAAAAGGCTGCACGCACGGTCACAGGGAGCACCGACCTTCATAAGTCAGTGTGCCAAAAGACATCGTCCTGTGTACATCAGGAGCTGTACAACTGGCACTATTCTGACCATGTGCGTTACCACGTCTGTGATTTCATCATGGACAGCAAGTTAGAACAAAGAGCGAATGTGAAATGCTGCATGAAATTGGGCAAATCTGCCACAGAGATGTTTGACATGATTTGGCAAGTTTATGGCGATGCTGCAATGAGTCGTTTGAGGTGTTTTGAGTAGCACGCATGCTTCAAGAGCGGAAGAACATCATTGGAAGACGATGAGAGATCAGGAAGACCTTCAATGAGCTCAGCCCCAAAAAATGTCGAAGCCATTTGGCAACTTGTGCATGAGGATCGTCGGAGAACACTCCACAACACTGCTGCCTTTGTCGGTGTGTCATATGGAACAGTCCGGGCAATCCTCACGTGTGATTTGAACATGCACCATGTTGCTGCCAAGTTCGTCCCCAGGCTGCTGACCCAGGAGCAGAAGGAACACTGCGTCGAAGTCTGCCAAGAACTCCATCAGCGTGCCGTGATGAAACCATCCTTCATGTCTAGGATCATTACTGGTGACGAAACTTGGGTGTATGGGTATGACCATGAGACGAAGCAACAGTCTTCACAGTTGAAGAGCCCATCATCTCCACAACCGAAAAAGGCGAGGCAGTCTGCAGCTCGACCAAGTGCATGCTCATTGTTTTTTTCAACATTCGCTGCATTGTGCATCGAGAATTCGTCCCCAGGGGTAAGATTGCGAGTTCTACTCCGTGTTTTAAGGCGTCTGAGGGAGGACATTTGACGATCTCGCCAGATTTTGCTTCTGCAGACTTCGTCCTCAGAAGATGAAGATCCAGCTCAAAGGTTGCCGTTTTGACACCATTGCGGAGATCCAGTCCGAATCGCAGAAGGTGCTTGACACGCTTCGAAAAGAAGACTTCCAGGAACACATTCCATAAGTGCCAGGAAACCTGGGAGTACCGTATTGCTATGCAAGGGGACTATTTTAAAAGTGATAGTGTGTAAACGTAGATGAATAAAGTAATTTCTTGTAAACAGAGCTAGTCTCGAAACTTTTTGATACCACCTTGTATACTATAATTACATTAGTATCGTGGGTGGACTAAGGACTGTTTGGTATTTTTATTTATTTTTTATATAATTTGGAGACCTAACTCTAGAGACCAAACATAGAACTCTTTCAAGCACCTTAGGCCTCCAGTAAGCAGGGCTGTGGTCTCACACTGGGTGATGAAATTCATCTCCCACTTAAGGATGGTCACAAATGTCCATGCACACAAAGGGATTTGAACCTACAGATAATATGCCAACCACTCGGTATATATGCTGTTCTATATAAATTTATATTATTAGGTCACCATCCTTACATATTTTGTGTTTAATTTGCTGTCTATTAACACCCTAGAGGTACAGGTAGCCTTAAAACTCACTAAGAATGGCATGACTGCAGGAGTGGATGGTATCCTCCCTGAGTTTCTAAAACATCTCAGTCAACAAGGCCAACCATGGCTAGCCACCCTTTTCTCAAAAATTATAATGACTGGAAAACTACCAAATCTGTTGCAGGAAGCCAAAATAATTGCCGTACCCAAACCAAGGAAAGATCCAAATGATGTCAAAAATCTACAACCTATATCCTTGCTTTGCACCACCTTTAAGCTCTTTGAAAGAATTCTCCTTAAAAGAATTTCATCACTCATCGAAAGAGCACTCCCAATTGAGCAAGCTGGCTTCAGGCTGGGAAGAAGTTGCTGTGACCAGGTCCTGGCCCTGACAACACAGATTGAAGCAGGCTTTCAGAAGAAACTTAAATCCAGAGCCACTTTCATTTATGAAAGTAGATGTTAAAGAGTAAAGGGGATGAGACAGAGTCCTGTGGAAGACCGTTGTGAAGGAATCTGGGCCTGTTCTTTTTTCTGCCAATATGAACCCAGCTTTTTGAATCCATTCTCTCCAACAGAAAGATCCAGGTTCATATTGGTAGAAAAAAGAACAGGCCCAGATTCCTTCACAACGGTCTCCCACAGGCTCTGTGTTATCCCCTTTACTCTTTAACATCTACGTGTATGACTTACCACATACCAGCTCAAGCAAGTATATGTACGCTGATGACCTAGCAATCCTACATCAATCTACCTCCTTTGCCAACCTGGAATCAACCTTGAACACAGACCTGAACATCCTGGAAGAGTACTTGAAGCCAAATCCAACAAAAACTGTGTCCATAGTATTTCACCTGAACAATGCAGAGGCGAATCGACACCTCAACCGTTCTTTCTGTGGAAAAATGATAGAACATGAACCTCATCCGAAATACCTTGGAGTGAGCCTGGACAGAAGCCTAAGCTACAAAGGCACATCACCAACCTGTCCAACAAAATTAAAATGAGAAACAATATCATTTCAAGGCTTGCTGGAACAACCTGGGGGTTGGGTGCAGAAGTCCTAAGCTCGTCTGCACTAGCCCTTGCATTCTCTGCAGCAGAATATTGTCCCCTGTCTGGGAAAATGCACACACTAACATTATAGACACCCAGCTAAACTCTACCATGCACTCAATTAGTGGGACAGTGAGAAGCACCCCCCCCCCCCTCTCTCCTGGCTGCCTGTCCTATTTAACATTGCTCCACAAAACATATGGAGAAGACAAGCCTCGATTAAGGAATTTAATAAAGCAATGAGCAACCCACTTCTGTCCCTGCACCAGACTCTCATAAATCCACCTAGTCTTCATCTAAAATCTAGAAAGCCTTTTTGGTCCATGGACGAACTCTCTTCAGCTGCCCTGCCATCAACACCTGGCATGTGGAGAGAAAATACTGATCCAACAATCTCCCAACAAACAGCTTCCTGGTAGAAGATCCTTGTGCTTTGCAGCCTGGTTTTGCTCTTTCTAGGAAGATTTGGTCATCAATCAACAGGATCAGAAGTAACCAGGGCAGATGTAGCTACCTATTACGTAAATGGAGGCTGTTAGACCACCCTTATTGTGATTGTTCTTCTGTGTCTCAGACGATTACTCATATTGTGAATGACTCCCAGGCACCAATTTCACGGTGGTGGCCTACAGGATATCCACAAGGTGATGGATGAGGCCTTGGATTGGCTTTCCAGACTGGACATTGGCTTGCAGCTGTTTTGTATTCCTTTTGCCATAAGAATAAATAAATAAATAAATAACACCCCTACTGGCTGAGGTGGATAAATAGCAAGACCGAATTGCACTTCTTATCCATGTTATTCAATAGGTGTTACAGAATCATATCCAGATTTAGCTAGATGTCTATAGATGTCCTGGCCGGTTGGGGGGTTAAGTACAATAGAAATTATGTCTTCATCTTCATCATCTTCATTATACCCTCTTTTACCTTGCAGTGTCGAGGGTCCATTGATCATCGGACCTCACTCTGTTTACAGGATAAGGTGGTCAGCCTTATGCCCCGGTGTATCCTATGGCCTGTAGTGTTGAGTTCTCAAGGCCACTTTGCCTGCTTTGCAGGATGAAAAACCCCAGAATAAACTGGGGAAAAAACCCTGCTGTCCATGCCCAAGACTGGCTAACTTGGCTATGGCTGAGGAAGATCCTTGAGCTCCTCACGTCACCGACGGGAATCGAACCTAGGACACTCCTTCCCCAGGCATATGGTTGCAAAGCGCACAGCCACTAGGCTAACCACGCGGAAATTATGTCTAGTAGCTCAAATGTTTTAATTGTTTGTTTTATTTAAAATGTAGTATGATAATGTACCTCAGAGCATTTAATAACATCAAATGAGGTGGTTGTGCCAATGTGTGATGAATATCAACTGGAAAAAGACTGTTTACAGCAGACCAAAAGTGGATAAGAACCATCTATTTCTCAATTTAAATAGAACATAAGAAAGGATATAATCTTTTTTGTAATAATTATTCCATAATATCCTTATCTTCAATTAATTACTTAATCACTGAGTCTTATGGTGCTTTCATTCTTAGGTTCAAGCTGTTGATGATTCTCCTCCCTCTATAATTTTTATTGTTTATCATGAGTGCTTTTATGCAGAAATGACTGACACCATTCCTTCGTATATAGATGTTCAACATCTCTACAAATGTTTAAACTCACTTAACCGTCTTCTCCTTTCATTCACTCTACCCTAATTTCTTTGGAACAGTCTTCCTTATGCTATTATTTTACAAGGACTATGGAAACTATCAACAGGAGCCTTCTAAGTGCAGTTTATATATTATTTGGTTATATACATATAGACACTTCAATGATTTTCATTCTTAGGTTCAAGCTGTTGATGATTCTCCTCCCCCTGACCGCGCGGTTAGCCTAGTGGCTTTGCGCTTGGCAACCGTATGCCTGGGGAAGGAGTGTCCCAGGTTCGATTCTCGTTGTAAACATGAGGAATTTGAGGATCTTCCTCAGGCATAGCCAAGTTAGCCGGTCTTGGGCGCGGTTAGTAGGGTTTTTTCCGCCAGTTTATCTGGCGTTTTTCATCCCGCAAACAGGCAAACCGGCCCCATGAACATACGCTTCTACAGTAAAGAATATATCCCACCCCCCAGCGGCAGACCAGGCGACGGGTCGGTTGGGAGCAGTACTAACAAGAAGTCGCATCTAAAAGTAACACGCGGACCCTGCATGGGAAGCGAGAATAATGCGTAGTAGAAGAAGAAGATTATTGATGGCATCTGTGTAGCTTAGTGGAAGTGTCATGTGCCGTCCACAGTTCTAGATCACTTGAAGAGAGAGTGCATTTTACTAAGTTCATTTCTAATCGCCGACTAGAGGAACTTTTACTAAGTTTTTTTTTTACCAGTTCCTGAGTTAGTCAATCTCTGGCACAGGCAAGCTTGTTTTTCTCCTGTAAACTCAAGAAAATTGACTGTAAAATTCACACTATTTTCAGACAGTAAACATAGTGTTTAGATGAGGGGGCCATGAGATGCACTTGTCATTTATCTCACTTCACCAGGTGCCATGTATTATTAGTGATAGTCTTGGGCCAGCTATCTCTGATTGGCTGCCAGTGGAGATTGAACTGCCTTGCCTACTCCCTATATGGGAATGAAAGCAGTTGGCATTTTTTTTGACAAAATGATAATCACTGACTGGATGGAATTTAATAAAGTTGGATGTTTAGGATCTTTTTTAAAATTTCACTGATATTTTTATTTCAGTAGATCAGATCTACCGAAATAATATATTAAAAGTAACATTAATGTCATCTTCTGGTATAGATCCTCGAGGGAGGTGTGTGACAGATCAGTTTCTTCCAGATTAGTCTTTTATTACTCAAGTACCTCATTTGATCTTGCATTTGGATCTAAAGTACTCCTCAACCCTATCTCTGTCTTGGTCTTTTTCTTGCAAGTTTTTGCTTCAGTCACTACCTTTGCTAATCTTTCATTATCCCTTTGAATGAATTAAATGAATTCTAGGTGGTGCATGTGAAGAAGTTACTCTAAACTTGTGCTCCCACAACATTTTATCATTATTACAAATGTTTTTTTGCTCAAATTAACCAATAAATGGAAATCAAAATGAGTACTAAGGAGCCGATTACTTCTGCACAACTCAGTACTTATAGTGCATCAAGCCAGTTATCTTTTCAATTAAAAATCAGCCACATGCAAGCACACACTCTGCCTATCGTGCGACGTAAAGATAGTATCAATAAAGTCAACGAAGGAAGAGCACCTTGTGTCTTGCCAGTACAGCACGATCAATCACCAACAAACCCAATTGCCACAGCTGTAAAATTGATGTTACTGATAAGAAAAAGGGTATATCCATTATACTCAAATTAGGAGTTGAGGCCTCTAAAAGCTCCCTCTAAATGCTTGAGTTAATACACAGGAGGGCAATTAGATTGATTAATAATTCATCTCTTACCAACTCACTCCTCCCACTTTTGCACAGACATTTAGTTTCTATAATATGTGTATCCTGTAAATATTTCTATGGCAAATATTGATATGAAATTGGATCCATAATTCTCCCACTCAGTACTAAGTTCGTTGGAACGTGTGGTTGCCACCCAACATCCCTTCACAGTACATCTTGAAACCCACAGAACAAGTTTCTTTTCCTCCTCCTCCTTTTTTCCTTTCCTCACCCATTACCCATACACTATACTAATGTACTATTGGTTGATTAACCAACCTCTAGTATATGAGATTTAACATTAAAAAAAAAAATGGAGAGAACCATCAATTCCCAACTCCTACAATATCTCGAAGGTACCCGGTTAATAAATATCCACCAGTATGATAATAAATTGACTGTATTGTATTAGATGGTATCACCTGCAAATGTGGAGTTCTTTTAGAAAAGACATAAAATCATACATAAAAGCCATTTTTTTTTTTTGTGGAGTGGTTGTACCAAAAAAAAAAGCTCTGAAGCCTTTCTACTATATTGTCTCAATCTGAATAGATCTAATGGGCTTAAGTTATTCTCCATTATATGGAATTGTTCTTCACACAGTTCACCCTAGTTGATTTTTTTAAATGTGCGTGCGTGCATGCATGTGCCATTAGGACTTCAAAGCAGTTTGGACTCTGCTACTCTACTTTATTCACATGTGACTGATGCTTTCTCATTTTCGATGCATCAGTTATGTTACTTGTGCTTTTTTTTAATTTTTTAATTTATGCTGAAGATTTTTTTCAGAAGATTTGTAAACTTTTGGGATGATTTATAAGTAGAATTAGCACTTTTGCTAACTTTTTTCATTTTATTATTTTATTTAAGTATGCCCAGTCATGTCAAACAGTTTTAATTGAAATTTTTAAAAATACTTGGAACTTTAATTTAAAATAATGTTTACTATAAGTTGTGCCAGTACAATAACAGGACAAGCAATTTCAAGCTCATCAGCTCAGCTAACGCCTCTGTGTTAGCTGAGCTGATGAGCTCAGCTAACACAGAGATTTGGCCTCGCCTACTCCCGTATACGGGAATAAACGAGGCCATTTAGCCCTATCTAACTTTAGGAGACTGAGTGGGCAGTTCAATCTCCACTGGTACCAATCAGAGATAGAAGGCCCAAGGCTATCACTAATTAAGCGGTACACAGTGAAGAGAGATGGCTCAAATGTGCCGCCATCTGGTGGTCCCTAACACAATATATTTAATGTCTGAAATAATGTGGGTTCTACGGTCGATTTTCTGAGTTTACGGGGCGAAAAACCCAAGTTTCCAGGAGGAAAAACCCGCTTGCCTGTGCCAGAGATCGACTAACTCGGGAACCGGTCAAAAAAAGGCTTAGAAAAATTTCCTCTAGTCGCCGACTAGACTCAAAACGAAGTCTTCCTTCGTGTGGCCAAGCACCGTGGTGTGCAAACGCCACATCTACTGAGCTACACAGGCTCTCATTAATTTTTTTTTTTAGGTAGTACAAAAAGAACTGAACTAGTTAGTAACCATGGGACTGGCTCCAATTAAAAGCATACAAATTTTAAGATGAACCCCTTTTAGCTGAGAGAGAGAAGGAGCTTTGTCTTAAATTCTGATATTTACAGCATATTTCTTTCTGTGTCCATATATTATTCTATTTTTAATAGTCATTCTTTAAATTAGTTCTGATTAGATGCTTTGTACAAGTCATCTTTGTTTTGTCCTGAAATTTATGTGATTAACAATCAGTAAACTAAAGATATGGTGCTTCATAAAGACCTGGCAGGTGATTATAAATACTTTTATCATCAATATCAGCTAATGCCTTCCCTTATAGAGACTAAGCAAGGAGTTCTTTAGTCCTAACTAATGGAGACTTAGTGGGCAGTTCAATCTCCTCAGGTAACCAATCTGAGATAGCTAGTCCAACTAATTTTAAGCGACAGCCAGTGAAGATAAGGCTAACAAGTGCCACCATCTTGTGGTCCCTGACCTAACGCAATATTTTTTTTAATGTCTGAAATAGTGTGGGTTCTATGGTCTATTTCCTTATTTATTTATTCGTATGCCATGAATAAAATATGCAGTACAACACATTGTTATTTAAAAATATATATAAAATTAAAAGCCATTTTAAAAAACCAGTAAAATTAAAAGATTATATCCATATTAGTCAAATAGTTCATAGCTTCGGGAGTAGCACTTAAAAAGTTTGATTTGTCTCCTGAATATGCTCTAAGATAACATTGGGTCACAATATGGTCCACAGTTTGTCTTTGAGCTCTGCAATCACAATGTGGAGACAATCGTTTACCCCCATTTAAAAAGCATGTCTGCACATCCATGACTAGTTTGTATTCTATTAAGCTGAGTCCAGGATTTTCGTGGGAGGTTTGAGCAAGCATCAAAACTTTCTTATAATTTGTTGAGAAAAGATTTTGTAATATCATCTGTCTGACTCTCCCACTGTTCTTGCCACTTTTGCTTCTGGTTGAAGTTAGATTGTAGTAGTTTTGGCCAATTGTAGTTGTGGATGACTTGATCTCAATCGTTGTACACTTAAGTCTGGAAGTTCTAAGTGTATTGTTAGGGCTCTGTTCTCCAGAATCTTCTTGTACTCCTGTAAGAGTATAAGAAGATTCTGGAGAACAGATTCTTCTTATACTCTTACAGGTTTAGTTCTGTGCAGACTTAGTGCAACATTGTTGCTAAGAGCCAGAAGTCAATGTGTGGGCGTTGATTTAATTGTACCAGAAATCAGTCTCATTGCATTATTTAGTTGGTTATCAACAAGTTTAATATGTGTGCTATTTACCCCCACTGGTGAGCAATATTCGGCAACATAGAAAACTAGTGCAAGAGCTGTAATCCATAGATTATCGGCTGTTGCATCCCATGTCATGCCTATTAGTTTTTGTATTATGTTGTTACGGGTTTCTTAACTTAGCAGAAACATTTATTAGATGTTGCTTCAAAGAGAGTGTATGGTCCAAGGTCATGCTCAAGTACTTTGAAAACTTGTGTTGTAGTGAGCATCCTTCAAAGCAGATATGCAAAGCGACATCTGCCATGTGATTATTAAGGTGAAAGCTTGATATTTGTCTGGATTAAGCTGGAGTCTCCATTTTTTGTAATATTCACCTATTGTTTTCAAGTCTTTGGTAAGTACTTCTTCAGCCTGACTCATGTTTTTGTGTTGAATGGCAATTAGTGTCATCAGCATAACAGAACTTACGTGAGATGGTGGCTAGCAAAACGTGTGTATATAGATTATAAAGTAGGGGTGCCAATACTGATTTTTGTGGAAGACCATTATTAAGTTTCTGTTGTCGGGACATTTTATTTCCTAATATAACTTGAAAAAAACGTTCCATGAGCATGGGGGAAATGAAGTGCACAGTCCGTTTACATGGGACAATACTAAGGAATTTGTATATAAGACCTTTAGGCCAAACTGTATCATAGGCTGCTGTTAGGTCTAAGAAAACAGCTGATATTTTTTTCTTGCTTCTGGAATCCAGCTTCTATGTATGACGTTAAAACGAGTACTTGGTCACAGCAACCATGTGTTTCTCTAAAACCAGCTTATTCAAACGGGATGTGCTATATGATTGGTATAGATAATTTGTTGTACAGAAGGCATTCCAACATTTTATAAGTACAACTCAATAAAGCAATAGGTCTGTAACTTTTTGCCTCCTGGGACAGTTTTCCAGGTTTAAGAATAGCAACTATTTTTGACTTCTTAAACTGGCTAGGTAGTCGGCCAGTCAATAATATATCATTGAAGAATTCAGAAAGTGATTGTATAGTATTTGGCCCGCTATTAATCAGGAATTCAGGATGGATACTGTCGTAGCCTGTGGCTTTGCCTGCTTTGACATCTTTTATGATGACTTTTACTTCATCTGTAGTAAAGATCGAGGCATATTGTGAGAGAGCAGGGACATTTGTTTTTAATGCTCTAAGTTCTTTCTTAACTTTCTTGGTATGTTCATGGTTCCTAGGTGCCTTTGACATATTAACGATTTGATTAGCTATTTTCTCTGGAGAGATCATTATGCTTTTACTTTTAGATAGATGATAGTTGTGATAGTCTATTTTCTTGAATTTATGGGACAAAAAAAAAAAAAAAACGAGTTTCTGTGAGAGAAAACCCACTTGTTCGTGCCAGAGATCACCTAACTCAAGAACCAGTCAAAGAAAGGCTTAGAAAAGGTTCATTGAGTCAGTGACTAGAATCACCCCTATGCCATTCTTTGAGTAGCCTAGCACTGAGGAGTGCAAATGCCACTTCCTCTGAGCAGCACAAGCTCTAAATCTTTTAATGCTAATTTAAAAGTAACCAGTTTTCCACTAAGCAGCATTTCTCTTCTCAGCCACAGACTAGACTCTGTTTGCAGTTAAAAAAAAGATAGCTACTCAATAAAAGATAGTTCTTTATATAAGGAATAATTCCTCTGCCTTTTTTTACCTTATCCTGCTAAAATATTTTGCATAGGAATATGTCAGTGTTCAAATATTTTACATTCCAGCACTACCATGAACAATTACTGATCTAAAATAATGTATTCACAAAGCTGTTTGCATTGGTGAATATGGATATGTTACATAGGAACCTAGAAAGAATTTGAATGGGCTAGATAATTGCTTTACCAGAGTTCATTCTGAGGTCATAACTTGGTACTTGTCCTTGTTAAATGATATTTGATTGTTCAGTATGCCTGTTTAGTAGCTTTAGAAATGTAAGCATTCGTAATTAGTTAGTCCTTTATGAAATATATGAAACACTTTTGTAATAATAGTATAAAAATAATAAGTATATTTTTCATTTTATTTTTTAGATTAACTGAATATCTCCGGTCAAGCCTTGCAAAAAATCTCCATTGTCACAGGTGTACAGTGCCTGTCATCCCCATTACCACATTAAGGCAAAGAAGGATGCCCACTTCTGGTAGCTGCCTGCCTTCCAGATGTGGGCTATTCCTACTGTCTGTTAACTTTGTTCCTTTTTACGTCAACCTCTGTGTTGCAACATTAGTGTTACCTAAACTTTGTAAAGTCTCACTGTCACTTCCAACTGTTGCTGTAGACTGTCACCAGGCAGGCTTCTGTCACCATGTCTTTGGTCAGCGCCATACAAATACATTTTGTACTCATCAGCTCACATGTAACAAAAATAAATCGTTCTTATTAAGATTTTGCTGTTTCTGCTACCATGTGCAATTTAAGCCTTTCTAACACAAATGTTTTTTTGTGTCCATTTACCATTTTATTTAGCAAGAATGTATAATATGACTTGTTGGAAATTCTTTTCTACTTTAATGACTATTTCAAGGAACAGCATTTTGCTATTTGGGACTTTGTTTTTATAATTACTTGCTTACAGATGAATTGTCCAATAACCGCCACTTTACTAGAGGGAGGGGAGTAAACTTTATTTATTAATAATTGAAGTGCTTTGAAAAATTCAGGATAATCTGTGAGATAAAAGGTATTTGAAAATTGTGATTAGTCTCAGTACAGTCAAAAATAAATGTAATTTTTTAATATGTTACTTGTGTAATTATCATATACACACACTATAATAATGAGTAAAGAAATAAAAACATGGATGCTTACAGAGCATAAAACATTATTAGGAAAACTTTCCATAACAAAATTTTAAATATCTTTATTAAATAGGAAAAAAATATGCATTTATGTTTATCTTTAAAAAATATATTCATAAATTTGTGTCTATTAATAAAGTAAACTATTTCTGATAAGTTTAATCAGCAGTTTAAACTGCTTTTCACATAAAGTGCATTTGCAGTGGTGAGTTCTCCATGACTTAATCAAAATCACATATTTACATTGTTTTTATTGTATAATAAAAAAATGATATACTGAATTTACACAAAATATATTTCTGCTGCAGTAATAATGCCTGTCTGCTTGTTTATTTGCATGATTTATTATATTTTTTGGAATACAGACATTAGCTAAGCTGCAAGGAAAAATCATGTGTTTATTCATTTAATTAACTTACTCTTTGATATCCCAAGAGGGAGTTGATTAGTTGGTCCATTCAGTTGATAAAGGAAATATTAATTTAATAAATGCATAATTTATTTAATATCACATATGTAAGAAAAGTAATTAATAAAAACATGCAAATAATGTGTCACCAATTATTCCCAGTAAAAGTAAATAATAAAATCCGCTTTCTCTGAAACTATATTCATAAATATGAATTGATATAGATAAGAAGAAAATTATGATCTTGTTTCATTAAAAAAAAAAAAAAAAATTCAAACAGAAACACTATTTTGGTCTTACTTATGGAATCACATGAACTAATGTTTTCTTTATGCTTTAGAATTTATACACTGTTATGATGTTTATTAGAGATCATCACTTAATAGTATGACATATTACTATGGGCCTTCAGAATAGCCTTGATACACTCGAGCATCTTCCCTGTGAGGTTCTGGAAACACTCCATAGGTATCAAGGCCAAGGCAAACCTCACAAATATCTCATTTAGCTCCCAAAGATACTTAATGTGATTGAGATCTGATGACTGAAGGGACAAAATCCATTGAGGTAAAGCTGTAATGCTCCTCTGACCATTTCAAGATGATACATATCCTGTGACACATTATCCTGTTGGAAGTTTTCTGTCATATACATAGTAAATGGTCAACAGGGGGTGTGTACTTGGTTGGTGGTGGTGGTAGTGTTCAGGTGGACTACCCCTACTCTGTTGTCCTTCCATCTACATGAAATGAGAGAAAGTTGGTTTCACTATTCCACGTGACTTTTCTCCAGGATGTCCAATACAGCAATCCTTCAATTAATGTGCCCCCCCCCCCCCATTAGTGCGTCATTTTTTTTCGATGCCCAAATTCGATTAGTGCACCTATATACATCTTAAAAATAAATGCTACAGATTTTAAAAATTTTCAATCTAGACATTTTTTATGGCTAACTATTTTAAAAAATCACTCACCAGGATGAAATAATTTAGTTATCGATTTGAAACATTTTACAACGTTATTTACTGGCAAAATTTATGTCATCTGCTTTACATAGCATTTTGCTGACCATATCTCATGCAATTCTACTTTTACTCATGATTAAAGCCTAACCTTTAATCATGAGTAAAAGAATTAGTGAGCAAAAAATAAAAGTGTGAAAATGATTCGAAAAGTAATCTGATTAGAAGAAACACGTGAAATAATAAAGAAAAATGAACATGGTGAGTCCAGAGCAAGGATAGGACAAGAACACAAAAATAGGTGAATCAACTGCTGAATACAAAGAGAAAGGTAAGGCTGCTTCAAGTTCATCATGCATGCACTCAAAATCAAAGTATTATAATAATTGAATTAGAGAGACGTCTTTTTTTTTACATGGATCGAAGATTGTAACCAAAAACGGATCCCGCTAAACAGTGGCCTTATGAAATCAAAAGCATTAAGTCTCTTTGCAACCTGGAAAGAAAGGGCTATCAATGATGGAAAAGAAGAAGAATTCCATGTTAGTGCTGGGTGATTTGAATATTTCAAAAAGAGAATTAGCCTACATAATGTTCTAATCAACAGGCGAAGCTGCAATTGCAGATAAGGAGATATCCAGAGATTTTGAAGAAAATTGTGTAAGAAGGGGGTTATTGTGATCAACAAATATTTAATGTCCATGAAACTGGCCTTTTTTTGGAAGCAAATGCCTTCCAAGACGTTTCTAACCAAATCAGAGAAATCTCAGCCTGGTCATAAAGTCACAAAGTCGAATGAAATTACTGCTAGCAATATGCGAGCCGTTTGGAAGCACATTCTTCCACGCTGTGCAAATGATTTTAGAGGCTTTTCAAATGAATCTAAGTTAATTATATCTCATTCTGAGAAGTTGAGTGATTCCGACTTGCTAAATTTAGATGCACAGCGGGAAGATCCTGAAGAATATGAAGAAAATTTAATCACTGACAAGCCCAGAGTTTCACAGAAACAATTTGAAAATAATTTTTGTACAATTGAAGTTTTTAAGCAGCAATGCTTAGAGACTGACCCTGGTGAAGAGAGAACCAGTAAAATTTGCAGAAGTAATAGGGCCATACCATCAGTTGTATGAAAAACAGAAACAGAAGGTATGCCTGCTAAACTGCATTAGCTCACTTCTTTGTTAAGAAGCAGAATAATAAATTTATATTCTGAATATGTTTTATTGTCTTTCAGCTTCATGGTTTTCCTTTAACTAGACCCTGAAATATACCCTAATTCTTTTATAAAAAAACTTAAGGGTCAAAAAAGAAATCTGAGGAACGAATTATACAATTTCCCATAGGTTATTATATTCGATTGGTGTGTTTTCTATTAATGCGCCTGTTTTAAAGAACACGTTAGGCGCATTAATCAAGGGATTGCTGTACTAATGTTTCTTCACCCTTAGTCACAGTTTATTTTTGTTAAATAGGCATGATAACTTCTGTGGTCATCTGCTGTGACATCCTGTTCAAAAATAACATAGAATGTGTTTAACATTTGTCCATTTGTGTGCTCAGATATATTCTCTCTCACAGTTGGCCAAGTGGATAATAGCTTTGCTTTTCAGATTACAGTCTGTGAGTTGGATTCCCACTAGGCCATGGATGTTTATGAATCTCTGTAAGAAATTATTTTCATTAACTAGTGCTAGACAACTACCTTGTTTATTGGAGGTGTGAAGAGGCTTAGTCTTCTAGAGTGAGGTTCTGGGATTACCCATTCCAATCATTTAATTGGATGCATATGTTTCTGATTACATATCCAATGCTAACTTGATATATAACATGTTAGATCCCCACTATGCTTATTGGAGGTCTGAAGAGATTAAAGAAAGTTGTTTGGTCTCTAGAGTAGGATTTCAGGATTACTTAACCCTTAGCCCACTCATGATACTAATGCACTATAGGTTTACAACCTTTAATAGATAGGATTTCATTTAAAAAAAATAAAAAGGAGGTCTCAGTTCTATCATGCTCTCATTTGTTGTAGCACATGTATTGGTCTTTACAATTCAGTAAAATCATCTGACATGTGATTGGAAGCATATGTTTCTGATTACATATCCAGTGGTAAGTTGATATTTTCTGTTTATTAACATTCTGGATATACCCAAGAGTCTGTTTCACCTTGCCATCCTGGCAGGACAGTGAGTCCCAAGCCTTGCCAAGCTGTCTAATTCTCTATTATCTCCTCTTCAAAGCCACTCAGGTAATGATGTTTCCCAATTATCATGCTGTACACTCATTTGATTGCAGTGCCTATCTCCCATGGGTAGGTAGTCAGTTACCTATTTATAGCTAGTGCTTGATATGTGTCATTAGTTGTGTTATTGGCAAATTCCATTTATTGACAGATTTATTATTCATCATCTCATCCATTCATTGGACATCCACCAAGCATTGTATGGTCACCCCGATGCTCGGTGGTGTGCCATACCAGTCCTGTTGTATGTATGCTTTTCTGGAGGCTTCAACTGATCTTCAACCTGAAGATCAGTCATTCCACACATACTATCCATCCATCCATCTCATTGGATGGATGGGTGGTATGTGTTTTTTTTTCCAAAACTTTACCTTCTATTACTATTTTGAGAAATCCTCCTTCCATCCTTTCAATGTGTCCAAAATATTTTAACTTTCTTCTGTCAATAACCTTAATTGACATCCTCAACAGCCTTCTGTAACATCATATCTCAAAAGCGACTGTCCTTTTCTTATCTGACTTCTTTAGGTCAAGTGTCACATTCATAAGTTGCTGTTGGAAAAACAACTGCATCCAAAATCCTCAGCTTTGTTTCCATGGAGATAGATCCATTCTTCCAGATTTTAGACAGGTCTCTGACTGTTTAATCATTTTTAATCTTCTTCTGACGTCTTCTGAACAGCAATTCTTCACATTAATAATGGATCCCAGGTACTCAAACTTGCTGACTTCCTCACTTTCTCCATTAAAGTTATGCTTGTTTCTAGAGCTTCCCTGTTTGTATTTCCTTTGAGAACTATAATCTTTGTCTTGCTAGGATTAAGTTGAATTCCTTTGTTATTATTATTATTATCATAAGATTGAAATTAGCTTATAAAATTAACTCTCACTGAACAAAAACAGCTATAATAAATTTGCTCACTATAACAAACCACTGAAAAGTCTCAACTAAAGCTCCACAGGTACAGTGCTATTCTATAAGAATTTACTTTAACAAACTATTCCTATGGTCATCTAGATCTCACTATAGCATGCTCATACTTCTATGAGCATGCTATAGTGAGAGTCAGTTCTGTAACATGGAGCAAGAAGTTGATTTTGCATTCTTTTTTATCTGTATTCAACCAGCTTGAATGCAACCATAGTTGACTACTTGTATGCAGTCAATTTTAAGCAGTCAGTTATCTACTATGCAGAAGGTTTAATATACAAATGTGAATCATAGTAATGCCAATGCTGGCAGTCCTCAATCTACTATGGATTATGTTCTGGAAGTAAGTCGAAACTTAATAAGTCAGAATGGCCTCTGAAGCTGATATTATATCTGAAAAGAGTTTATTTATAATTTAGAAATTATTATCAATTGTAATTTTAAGCTTTTTTTTTTAAAAAAAAAAAGAAATTTAAAATACATGTACATGACAGGTGGCACAAATAAATTAACACAGTCACACCAGGCAGCATTTTACATGTGTTGTGTGTCAGGCAGGCACATTTTTACAAAGTCTTCAATTTATTCAGCATGCTAGTTTCAATTTTTTTGATAGAATTTTATTTGTAAAATTTATATTTGTGAACTATCTTAATGATACAGAAGTTCTCAAATGTAATTCAAACTGATTTCAAGTTCTATATATATAACTTAAAATGTGTTTTCTGCAACTGAAAATATAAAATAGTGTGTTAGGACAACATATTTAGTTTGATACTGTGTTTGTCACTACAATATAAACTGCTTGATTTGCATGTACATGGTATAGTGTCTGTGGGCAGAACCATTTTCATTCCAGTTGTTTCTAATTACACTAATTGTTGCTAAATATAGTACATAGACTAGTTCTCTCTGTGCTGGATGATTTAGTGATACAATAACGTGTTCTTGCATCTATAGTATCTGTTTGCAGGGACATTTTATTTCCATTGTTTGGAAAGAACAGTAATGAGTAAGTACGTCTGTTTCCTGAATAAAAAATGAATCCTCCTACAAGAAAAGAAACTGAATCTGGTGATTTTCAACAAAATAATAGCATATGCAGGATATCATGATTGATAAGACAGAAGGGCTGCTGCTGACAAAAAAGGAGAAAAAAAAATGTGACAAGGGTAGAATTCTCAAACAGGTAGATAATTCTGATGATGATAAACAAATTTTAGAGATTTGAGGTATCTGTAAATATTTAGTTTCTGCAAACAAATGGAATACAGTAGAGAAAATTATTATTAGACCCAACGAAGTCAGAAACTTATCAATTAGGGTCCCATACTACATGCACCAGCTGTCATGCTTGTTCTTAAATTCATTCACACTGCTTGTACACACAACACCCAATGGCAATCCATTCCAATCACACACCACTCTATGAGAGAAAAATCCAGATCTCATCCCCTTGGTGGCATTCATTCTCAGCTTCCAAGGATGCCCTCTCCTCCTTTTCCCACCTGCCATAAAATGAAAAATTCCAACTGAAATCCTGTATGACCCTTTCAGAAGTCTCAATCATATCATCCCTCCTTCTCCTGTTTGCCAGTGTCTGCACTCTACAAATTCTCAATCTGTTTTCATAATCAGTATTCCACAATCCTGGTATCATTTTTGACACACTCCTTTGCACTCTCTCCACTGTATCAGAATCACCACAGAAACCAGGAGACCAGACCTGCATGCAATAGTCCAAGGGAGGTCATGTTAAGGTTCATTTCAGAATTGCAATTATTCTCTGAGTTGTATTTACAATTTTTGCTATATGATCCTTGAAGTTCCTGTCTGTTAAAACTCCAAGATTCCTAATCTGATCAGTTTCTTCTACCATAATCCCACCAATATAATAAGACATTGGATATCTAATCACTCTACATTTACTGACATTGAACTGAAATCCATTTTCTCATTGCCCACAATTCCATCCTATTCAAATCATTCTGCAAGTACTTTGTAAAATAATGCAATGTAAAGGTATTCTTAAATAATAAATTTTCTCTGCATAAAGAAAATAAGCTATATTTTTTTTTAAATGTCTGCTTGAAAAAAGGGAATTATTTATGTCTATATTTATTACTATATAAAAAAACAGTTTATACTGTTCAGTAAAATCATTATTAAATAAAAAATTCTTCTTAGAAAACAAAGTGAATTATAATTAAAAAATAGGAATAAATACACATAAGCCCAAGAAATTGTACAAAAGAATTAGCTTGCTTAATGCTGCATTAACCCACATCTATTCATGGCATGTCTGGATGAATCATATGATCAATATTATTAGTTCAGTAGATAAGCCTCTCCCTGTATCTAATTACTAAGCTACCATTGTATATAGTTGTAGTTTGCTGTTGGTTAGTTATTTATCATTTGCAAACAAATCTCTTTTCCCTCTTCTCATAAGTTTTTCATTAAATGCAAACTTGCATGTCTAGAGATTATATGATCACATGTAATTTGCTCTACCGCAGCAACTTATTGGACATACATATATATAATACCACAACTATAAATTATTAGTAATTCATTTGCCTCTAATGGAGTATTTCTATTCATACCTGCTCTTTCTCTTATATTTGCTATTTGCAAATCATTCTCACATGGCTCATGTCTCAGTAATGTCAGTTCACATATTTACACCTTTTTTTAGTGATTTAAATATACCAAGTAAATATAGGATTTTCTTTAATTATTGGTTTCTAATACATCCTGAAAAAAAAAAACATATTGTCCCCCCCACCCACCCAAAGCAGGTTTTGTTTGAACTCATATGTGGCCTATCTGCTGATACGCAAATAGAAGTATGTGAAAACATAGTGTCTCGCTGTAAGATCAGGGATCAGCCTGAGCAGTTTCATCCCAACTTGATGAGCATGTTAAGAAAATCATAAATTTAAAACAAAACAGTTGAATACAAACAAGCAGATTGTTGAATTCAAGAAGGTTAGTAACATTCTCTAAACAAGAAGATTCTCTAAACTTTTATACACACGCACACATACTAGTTTTTTGAGAGAATGTACTCAGCCTCTTGTCTAATACATACAACATTAATTTCCTTTTTGCTAAGTTCTTTTTAAGATCATGCTCTCATTGTAGCAAACACTGCTATAACAAACTACCGCAAAGTCCTGACCAGTGCAGTATAGATCCAATAACATGCTAAAAGAAATTCTCTAGCAAACTATCCACTATGAGAAACTGTTCTTGTGGTCCCTGCAAGTTGATGTTTTGGTGAGAGTCAGATGTAGTGTTTGATGTGTTTGATAGCAGTTTTCCCTCTGATGAAAAACTCATTTGTCTTTTTTCAAGAAGGCTGCTCATTTTTTATTATCTCTAAGTTTTCCTAAATAAAAATTTTCTTTTAAATGCACAAGTGACATCCAGAATAGCCTTCCTTCTGGATGTCAAACATAGAGCATACGCTGTTAATGCAAATTAGATCACATCGCTTATAACGTATTATGACTATAATGAACATGATATGCCACCATTTAAACGTTAGTAGTATCTGTGTCCGCATTGTTGTTCTTCACGTATAAGATGTGCAGCAGACAGATTTATATATATATATATATATATCAGCTCCACATATGGGGTCACAAAACCTTTAACATGGGCAAGTAGTTAACAAGAAAGAAAGAACCTATCGATGTGTGTTACTTGAACAATTGAAGGTTGTAGTCTTTAGGGAAAACTATGAAGATGGCAGTTCCACAGAACTGATATATAAAGAGAAGGATGAGGAATTGGTTTGATAAGTTTGAAAATACCTGTACAAAATGCAGAAATAGGTCTGCAAAAGTGGGATCATCTAATAGCCAGATTGCCCTTTATTTTTTAGACAGGAGGCTGTAGATGTGCTTGCATCAGAAAAGGTAAGTCAGCCCAAGTAGAAAAATCTTTCTTATGAAAAATAATATTGTGATAGCAGATTTTTTTTTTTTTTTTATGTGGCTTCCACCCACAAAAGGTTTCTACAAACCTAAAGTGCATCATACTGCCAGTTGGGCTAAGGATTTTTTCTCTGTTTTTATTAATTATATATATATATATATATATATACATACACACAGAGGTAGTTCCCACTTTTACGAATTAATTGGTTCCTGGCAACCGTTCGTAAAGTGAGAGTTATATTCGTAAGAAGGAATATATATATAAAATGAATATTAAATGATAAGAAAAGACTTTACTGGCCAAAGATTTGCATATTAAAAAAATAACCTAAAAGTTTTAAATTAAAAAAAAATATTTAGACTATTCATATTTGGTCATTATATACTGTAATAAACAAAAACTTATTCTGATTATAAGACCATCAGTTTAATACAAGTGTACAAGAACGCCGACTAGTTTCGCTAGCATACTGTCTAGTTAAGACTAAAAAAGGTGAAAAAATAAATGCAAAAAACGATAGAATACAGAACCGTTTATAACGGTTGGGCAACCAAATTTGACAGCTCGCGTGACAATGTGTGCATGTAGTGAGATGCTTCAGTCATTATTGTGAATATGCTAAAAACTAACGCGTATTCACAATAATGACTGAAGCATCTCGCTACATGCACACATTGTCACGCGAGCTGTCAAATTTGATTGCCTAACCGTTATCAACTGTTCTGTATTCTTTCGTTTTTTTGTTCACTTTTTTAGTCTTGACAAAGCTAGACAGTATGCTAGCGAAACTAGTTGGCGTTCTTGTACATATGTGTATTAAACCGATGGTCTTATAAATCAGAATAAGTTTTTGTGTTTAAAAAAAAAAGATTCAGAGGCCTGTATAGCTCAGTGGAAGTGGTGCTTGGTTGCTCGAAGTCAGACTTAAGTTCAAGTCTAGTCGCCGACTGGTGAAACTTTTTCTAAGCCTTTCTTCTACCAATTCCCGAGTTAGTCGATCTCTGGCACGGACAAGCAGGTTATTCCTCCCAGAAACTGGTTTTTTATCCTGTAAACTCAAGAAAATCGACTGTATTACCCTACATTATTTCAGACAGTAACTATCTTATTAGGGTTAGGTACTGAGAGATGACAGCACTTGTTTGTCAGCCTCTTCATTGGCGGCTGCTATAATTAATGATATCACCGGATTTCTATATCACCGGATGAATCAGCAGCTGTCGAGGTAGTAGGAGTGATATTAGGAAGCTTCAATGCATCTTTTTTTTCAAAGGTCTAGTGTCATCTGCTTCGTTGACTTTAGCTTCTTTTCGTTTAAAATAGCTATAGCAAGCAGAAGCATTCATTTCGTGAGAAAATTTACTAAATCATTCAAAGTCTGAATCTTGTGGATTAAAGATTGCTTGAGCTTTTATGAGATTAAATGCTGTTTCTAGGACTTTTAAAATGAAAAATCGAGTTGGAGCTTCATATTCGTTATCTTCTTCGTTTCTTTCATGTTCCTCTTAATTCAAGATCATTGGATGTTCCATAGTGTAAGATTGAAGCAGCTCATTAACATCACCTTCCGAAACTTCCATTTGCAGCTGGTTAGCCATACTTAAGATCGTTTGAGTTTCAGAATTCACAATCTTTGTTGGGTCTTCAAAGAATTCGAAATTATTATTAAACTAAAAACGAAGTTTATGCCATGCCCCTTTCATAGCTTTTTTCGGAAACTTTTTTTCTTCTAAGGTTGCTTTTCTTTTTTTTTTTTTTTTTTTTTTTTTTTTTTTTTTTGCTCATTTTCTGGTTTTGCATTGTTGCATCTTTTTGACATTGACATTGTTGGAAAAGTAAAAGGGTTATAGTTAAAAATAAAAAATAAAAAATCAGGTGTAATTGAAGAAAACTACGAATAACATACTCGCGTCGCCAAGGTTTGTGGTGACTGAGGCTCTTTCTAACTGGTCATTACATACTGTGTAATTCCCCTTACACGCCCCTAATCGTCTTCGACGCATACAATTTAAAATAAAATTTCGTAAAGTGAGAACTACCTGTATATTGTATTTATATTTCTTTTTTATATAGTTTAGAAACTGCTCTAGAGACTATGTGGAACTTTTTTTCAAGTAGCTTGAAAAAAAGTTCCATGCCTGTTGAGTGGACAGCTGATTTACTAACCAGGCCAGCGAATTTACTAGATTATTGTACTCTTATTCTGATCACCAAAATGGGAAATTTCACGACCAGGAAATGACTCGTGCAGTAATTGAATTGTTTCTCGGGCTGTATGGCATGTGGCACCATCTTGTTGAAACCACATGTCGTCCACATCTATATCTTGCAATTTAGGCACACAAAACTGTATTATCATGTCGCGATAGCGAGCACCATTAACTGTTACTGCATTACCTGCCGCATTTTCGAAGAAGAATGGACCGATGATGCCTCCAGCCCAAAATCCGCACCAAACAGTGACACGTTGTGGATGCATTTATTTCTCAACATCACTCGTGGATTTTCTGAACCCCAAATGCGACAATTTTGTCGATTAAAGAAGCCGTCAAGATGAAAATGAGCCTCATCGCTGAAGATGATTTTGTTCGAAAAATAAGCATCCACTTGTTGTTCCATAATCCATTCAACGAACTTTGTAAGCATACAGATGCATATCTTTCGTGAGAATACGCTGTAGAGAGCTTCTCGAAATGCCCAATTCAAGACCACGGTACCGAATTGATGTTCCTGGACTCTCAGCAACACTCTCACGAACTGCTTCGATGTTTTCTGTTGAAGGACGGCCAGAGTGTATAAGACCACTAATTGATCCAGTTTCCTTGAATTTTTTAATTAATCTTTTCACAGTTGAAGTTAAATCACTATTCCGACCATATTTTGTATGAAAATTGTGAACTGTAGCTGCCAAACCTTCATTATTTTTAAAATATTGCTCAACAATGAAAATGCGTTGTTCTTTCGTGTAGCGCTCCATTTTTAATAACCCTTGAACTGTCAGCTGTCACGCTGTCTTTTTTTTCCTCGTTGGCAACACTTTACCGCACAAATACCGCTAAATTTAAATCTTGCGTGAATTTTGAGACACCCTGTACTTCTTTATTGGAAATGGGATAAGCCCCTTTGTCTTATTTGTCATAAAAGTGTTGCTATTATTAAGGCTCTAAATAGAAGGTACGCTTATTTGCCCCATTTTGGATCTAGGGTCGCCCACAGTCGCATTCGTTCGAGCTCTTTTTTCGACTTTATTGCTAAATGGGAGGTTGTTCTGCTCCAAATTGTATGTGTATATATAGTATATATATTTATGTAAACATAAATAAGTTATAAATTATTGACCTGCTTGCTTTTTAAAAGTTCATATTGAAATACAGAATAAGAAAAATCTTATGAACTTGCATACAGTACATATATTGGAAATACTGTTATTCTATTACACAGATCCCCCCCCCCCCCGTACTTGCCGCCATTTTGGAGCTATCTTGGTGGTTAGAGCTTGTATAATTTATGATTAAATGGAAGTGGCTGTATAACGTTCATAAGCATGCATTTTTCGTGAATTCGTAAAGAAAAGACTTTCCGTGTCCTTTATTATTGGTTGTACTGCTTTATATGAATTAGCGATTTTGATAAAATACTATTATTAATTTTAGAAATTCTGCATTGTCTAAATCCGTACTTAAATACGGAACTGGGATTCCATGGAGGTGTCATGTAATAATATTAATAATAAAATAAAACACACCTAGACATATGACTCGTAATTATTTTTGAAACAATGATAATTTATAAGTAATTTATGTTTACGTACGTAAGATGTATGCCTTGTATATATGTGAGATGTATGCCTTGCGAAGAGCGGTAGGAGTCTGGTTAGAAAGTGATAGTGGAGTTAATATGTGTAGAAAGTGTAAAGAGAATGAGGACTTCAAGCGTGTTTCGTGTATCGAGACTGATATCGTTAACGGTAGTCAGAATGCAGAAAATGGCGGTGTACTAGAGAATTGCGTGGTAGTGCCAGATATGTGTGAGAGCGTCGCTGAAAGTGTAAATGAAGGTAGAAACACCGAAGGAATGGATGATTTGATCGATAATGAAAATGGTGAGATAAATGCGAGTAGCGAAATTGCCCGTTTAAATGGCGCGATACACAGAGCCAAACGACAACTGGAGCGTATGCAAAAATGTGTGTTGAACGTACCGACAAATAACCGGCGGAAGTCTGTGACGGCAAATAATAGAATGTACGTAAACGTCAATAAAATGAAGGAGCGAGTGCTGTATGGGGATTCGCTATTAAGAGGCGTAATAATTGAGAGTTTAACGAAGTCGTACCAGCCGGGTGCGAACATAAAGGACGTCAGCGAATCTATTCGACTGCAAAAACAGAAGGTGAAAGAGATGATAATCGTGGCAGGAACGAATGATTTGAAAGAGGACAAAATGGAAATGATAGAGGATGTGAGGGAGTTGTTTGAGGTAGCAAAAGAGAAGAGTGAGAGAGTTAGGATGGTGAGTATCTTACCGCGGTATGACAGCGAAGTGTTTAGAAGGAGGGCCATAATTGCCAATGACTTTATGCGTGGGTTATGCATGGAGAATGGTGTGGAATTTGTGGATGTGTGGAATGAGTTCGATGGGCGAAAGGACTTATATAAGATGGATGGGTTACATTTGAATGGAGTTGGTGTACGGAGACTTGAAAGAGTGTTGATGAATGATGTGGAAGTGGATGTACAGACTCAGGGAAACTAGATTTATTAAGAGGGGGGGAGTAGATATGCAGACTTTAGGGGGGGGGCAGTTAAGTGTATGAATGAGTATATTATGCCCGGGCGAGTACGACGGACAACAAATCAGAATGGGATAATTAGTATAAGGAATCAAAGTAGGGATGGGACAAATGGGCTTCTGCGATTGATGTACACTAATGCCAGGAGTATTAGGAACAAGAAGGAAGAGTTTATGGCCATGGTTGGCACTTCCAGGCCACAGGTTGTCGGTATTAGTGAAACATGGCTGACAGAAGATGATAAAGCTAGTGGGATTGAATGCGATGGGTATAGCGTGTTCAGGAGTGACAGGGTGAATAAAAAGGGGGGAGGAGTGTTATTGATGATAGCTGATGAGCTTCAGCCAAGGAGTATAGAAGTTGAACTGCAGGATGGGGAAAAAAGCACATTTGAGGCTGTTTGGTGTGAGATACAATCTAGCAGAACAAAATATACAATTGGGTGCTGCTATAGACCGGGTGATGGAGTGGATGGTGGGAATAGTATGCATAAGCAAATAGAAGAAATGAATAGAAGGAGGGTAATTATTATGGGTGATTTCAATTATGGTAACATTGACTGGAAAGGAGAGGGCACATGGGAGGAAGGAATTGGATTTTATGCAGTTATTAAGAGACAACTATCTACGGCAACATGTATTGGAAAATACCAGGGGGCAGAGAGTGCTGGACCTAGTAATTGCAACTGAGAATGTAGCTGTAACGAACATGACCATGTTGTGCCACCAATTGGTGAGAGTGACCATAAGGTCATGACTTGGGAGGTGGCTAAAGGAGTCGAATTTACAATTAAGACAGGGTATATGTGGAATTACCGGGCTGGTAAGTAGGACAAGCTTAGGTGTGTGCTTGGCTCAATGCCATGGCATGTAAAACTGCAAGGGCTGGATGTTGATGGTGCATGGGAGGTGGTTAAGAACTGTTTGCAGGAGGCAATGGTTGACTGTATACCAAGAGTCCGAATAATAAATCAGGTAGGGGTTAAATGGATGAATAACACTATTAAGCTTGAGCTGCAAAAAAAGAAACAATTGTGGAGGGAATTTAAGGAGAAGGGTGACCATCAGGTGCATGAACAGTATAAAGCTCAGGCCAGGATGGTAACAAGGGTGGTAAGAAAAGCAAAAGCAGATTACGAAAGGAAATTGGCCATGCAGGCTAAAGAGAATCCCAAACAGTTTTTTCAATATGTTGCAAGTAAAAGGAAAAATGCTCATGGTAGAATGATCTTAAAAAATGCTGAGGGTAGGGAGGTAACTGAATCAGTCGATGTTGTGGAATTACTGAGCGAGCACTTTGCAAGAGTATATCATCCAGGTGGTGGCTTTGCGGAAATGGAGGAACCAACAGCTTATACTGGAATTGTGATGAATGAGGTAGAGGTAACTAGTCTATTACAGAACCTCAATGTCAATACATCTGTGGGATTGGATGGTATACCAGCTCGTGTCGTACGTGAAGCGGCCAAAGAATTGTCAGTGCCCTTGACTATTATGTTTAATTTGAGCCTCAGGACTGGGTCAGTCCCAAGGGGGTGGAAAGAGGGGAAAATAGTTCCACTGCACAAAGGTGGTTCCAAGGCTGCTGTTGAAAATTACCGGCCAATCAGCATAACAGGAATCATTATCAAGGTCTTAGAGAAAATAGTCAAGAGGAAAATACAAGATTGGATAGAAGAAAATGGGATACTGTATCGGGGACAGCATGGTTTTGTGAAGGGTAGGTCATGCCTCAGTAACTTGCTCACGTATTATAACAGTGACGGCTGAACTGGATAAGGGTAATGGGTTTACAGTGATTCTGCTGGACCTTGCTAAGGCCTTTGACAGGATACCACATGGAATTCTAATCAGTAAATTGCAGCATATGGGAATGGACATAGGGTTGGTGAGATGGATAGGAGGGTGGTTGACGGAGAGATATCAGAGAGTGGTTTACTCAGGAGTAGAGTCCACAAGACGGCCTGTGACTAGTGGTGTACCACAAGGATCTGTTCTTGGACCACTGCTGTTTAATTTGTTCATAAATGATATAGGAAAGGATCTGAGAGGAACAGTTCATTTGTTTGCGGATGATGCGAAGTTGGGTAGGGCAATAGTGAATGCAGATGACGTCAAAATTTTGCAGGATGATTTGGATAGATTGGAGGTCTGGGCTAGGGAGAATGGATGTCAATTTAATGTGGCAAAATGTAAGGTTATGCATTTTGGGGTGAAAAGATGGGAGGCAGTTTACTGCATTGGTGGAACCGTGCTCCAGGAAATTGATGAGGCACGAGATTTAGGAGTGTTGGTGGATAAGGAATTGAAATTTAGGGGACACATTGCAAAAGTGGCCAAATCAGCTCATCAAATCACTTGGTTGCTGAAGAATACGTTGACAAGCAGAGACAAGCAGGTTATTGTTCCTCTGTATCGAGCCTTGATAAGACCTCATCTCGACTACTGTGCTCAGATTTGGTCACCTAGGTTTCTTCTTGATGGGGAGGAGGTGGAGAGGATCCAGAGGCGAGTGACCAAGATGATAGCAGGTCTGTGGAATGAACCGTATGAGAACAGCTTGAGGATTTGTGGGTTGCAAAAATTGGTTGATAGGCGGAGGAGGGGAGATATGATTGAGACATTAAAATTACTGAAGGGTTTCTATAAAATTAATTCAGAAGATATTTTTGAGAACAGGGCCGGTTGTGGGAGGACTAGGGGACATCCATGGAAACTGGGCAAAAGTGTGGTTAGTAAAGGTGTTAGAGCTGGGTTCTTTACTTTTAGAGTAGTGAATGAGTGGAATGCGCTCCCTGAGTCTGTGGTGGATGCTGTGACAGTGAATGAGTTTAAGGCAAGGTATGATAGATACTGTATGAATGACGAATAGTTGTGATGAAAATGATTTGGGGCCTCCCTCGATAAGTCTAATGACTCCCTGGAGTTTCCCGTAATAATAATAATAATAATAATAATATATATACACACACACATATGGGGGGGGGAGCTGTGTAATAGAATAACTGTATTTCCAATATACAGGGTGTTCGGGATAAATTTGACAGTTTCGTAAGGAAAAAGAAAATCTTCTTTGTATCTATTAAATTTAATGAATTGACAAAAAACATTACAGGCAGAGTTAATTACAATACTATCAACAAGATTTACTCAAAATAACCACCATTAGCATCGATCACAGCTTCAATTCTGCTTCGGAACCTCGAACAAGCTGATGCTACAGTCTCCCTGGGAAGGGCCGCAAAAACTGTTTTAATTTTATCCATTAACTGGGCTTTTGTATTACTGGAAGTGCGATTGGTGTCTTTTTCAACTGCGCCCCATACAAAATAATCCATGGGGTTAAGGTCTGGGGAGTTTGGAGGCCAAACATTTGGACTGGTGAAGTCGTAGAAATTTTCAGACAACCATTTTTGACTTTTCCCAGAGGTGTGGCAAGGGGCCGAATCCTGCTGCCATACATACGGCCTACCATTGGCTACCCTTGTTATCCAGGGCTTGACTACAGTTAGCAACTCCACGAACAAAGCCCGAATTCCAATGCCAGGGTTCTTCAACACCTGTTCCTGCAGATTTGCGAGGAATTCTGCTGTACGAACGCAATCAGATCGTCTGCTAGGGATCTTTCTTCTTGCTACATCCTCGTAGTCACCATTGCAAGTCTCTAGTTCATGCCTGATTGTTTTTACTGTATTCAGGGAGCATTGGGCAGCAGTCGTAATATCCTTATTTTGATGGCGGGCACGAATCATCATGATACAAGTTATTCTCTTCCATGATTCAGGTGGGTTCCAGCTATCCATCCTTTCTGACATCTTGTATATGAATGAAGAAGGGTCCAAACTTTTAAATGAAGAGAAGTGTGTGTTAATACATGTAACTTACGGAAAAATATAATTAATTATAAATATGTCAAATTTATCCCGAACACCCTGTATGTACTGTATGCAAGTTCATAAGATTTTTCTTATATTTCAATATGAATTTTTAAAAAGCAAGCAGGTCAATGATAATTTATAACTTATTTATGTTTATATATATATATATACATATACATACACACACACACACACACATACGATTTGGAGCAGAACAACCTCCCATTTCGCTATAAAGTCGAAAAAATCAAGAGCTCGAACGAATGCGACGCTAGATCCAAAATGGCGGCAAGTAAGCGTACCTTCTATTTAGAGCCTTAGCTGTTATGAAAGAATATATCGGATGTCACATTACGTGAGTGTCGTACTTTATCTCGTACAGAAATCCCTCGATTAGTGCACGTAATTCGTTCTCAGATTTCTTTTTGTTACCCTTAATTTTTTTTTTATAAAAGAATTAGGGTATGTCTCAGGGCCTAGTTAAAGGACAACCATGAAGCGGAAAGACAAAACATATTCAGAATATAAATTTATTAATATGCTTCTTAACGGAGAATTGAGCTGACGTCAGGGCCGACTCTACCGACGGTGCCAGACGTGCATTTGCACGGGGCGAAAAGTTTTTTTGGGGCGGCAAACTTGGCATAAACTATACGAAAAATATGGGAGAAGGGCGGCAAAATTCCTAGGGGCGACCCTGGCTGATTTATTTTGGCGGATATTCTGTTTCTTTTTTTCATACAACTGACGGTATGGCCCTATTGCCTCTTCTGCAAATTTTACTGGTTTTCTCTCTTCACCAGGGTCAGTCTCTAAGCATTGCTGCTTAAAAACTTCGATTGTACGAAAACTATTTTAAAATTGTTTCTGTTAAACCTCTTTGGACTTGTTAGTGATTAAATTTTCTTCATATTCTTCAGGATCTTCCCGCTGTGCATCTAAATTTAGCAGGTCGGAATCACTCAACTTCTCAGAATGAGATTTAATTAACTTAGATTCATTTGAAAAGCCTCAAAATCATTTACACAATGTGGAAGAATGTGCTTCCAAACGGCTCGCATATTGCTAGCAGTAATTTCATTCACTTTGCGACTTTATAACCAGACTGAGATTTGTCTAGAAAAGTCTTGGAAGGCATTCGCTTCCAAAAAAAAGGTTGGTTTCATCGACATTAAATATTTGTTGATCACAATAGTCTCCTTCTTACACAAATTCTTTTAATCGTGATTAAAGGTTAGAAAAATAATTTAAAATAAAAAAGTAAGGCACGTGATATGATCAGCAAAATGCTATGTAAAGCAGACGACATAAATTTTGGTTAAATCAGGAACATAGTGTACATGGAAATAGTGTAGTATGCCATTAAAAAATAACTTTGTAAGATGTTTCAAATCGGTAACTAAATTATTTCATCCTGGTGAGTGATTTTTTAAATAGCTAGCCATAAAAAATGTATAGATCGAAAATTTTTTTTAAATCTGTAACATAAGCACACTAATCAAATTTGGGTATCAAAAAAAATGACGCACTAATCGGGGGCGCACTTTATAGTTTAAATATTTAAAGTACACGATAACTGTACTTTAAATATTTCTGTTTTTTTTTTAAGATTGATATAACAAAAATTCATTTCACTCACTATTTTTTCTTAATTAAACGCCCATTATTAAAAATAAAAGTTGAATGTGGCCCATGAGTCTGAAAAGGTTGTCGACCCCTGGTCAAGAGCAACTAGTTTTTCAAAGCCTTTCCATAATGGTGGATGTGTTTGGCTAGTGAGGAGTTGGCTGCTGACTTTCTTATTCTCCATTGTTTAGTTACGTACATACATACATACATAGCTCATGGCAAAAACATGATGTTAAAAAAGAGAATCATGATGTCATTATTAACAGAATTGAAGAATTTAAAATATTTTAAGTTAAAACTTTGAAGGAAAACACAGATCTAATCCAAGAAGTTGGAAAATTAAAAGTCTTAATATGTTATAATAAAGAAAAGAAACATATATATCATTATAAATTCAGATCTAAGTTCGTAATCCAGGTCACAGCTTCAGGATCCGCTTGTAAAAAGTCATTCCAGTCGTTCTGATAAGCACGGAAGATGCATTCTGTTACAATATGTTGCATAGTCTGTCGTGGAGCACCACAGTCACATTCTGGA
Organism: Typopeltis vanoorti; assembly: GCF_054136105.1. Lineage (NCBI taxonomy): Eukaryota > Metazoa > Arthropoda > Arachnida > Uropygi > Thelyphonidae > Typopeltis > Typopeltis vanoorti. The sequence continues at coordinate 119,834,404 of NC_143559.1, forward strand.
GATGTTTGTCTGTTCCATTTATAGAGTGTATCTCCACATAGGCCATGGTTTGTCCGAATTATATTTAGTACCGTCCATGTTTGGCGAGGTAGATCTGATCCTGTGATGATTTGATCACCTTTAAAGATGTTATGCAAATATTCTTTTGTATTTTCCTTCAAACTTTGATAAAGGATTAAAATTATTTAGCACTAGTTCTTCTGCTGCTCGTAGTGATGGATGGCGAGATTTCAATCTACTGACGTTAAGAGTTGGGAGATCCTGATGAATATGTAGGTTCGGATTACCAGCAATTTTTAGGAATTCACGGACTAAAGAATTCAATCTACGGACTTCTGTAGGAATAATGCCTCCAAAAGAGGTAACCAATATGTTGGGGTCGATCTAATAGAGCCTGTAATTAATCTGATTGATATTGTTCAATTGAGAATCGATAATCCTTGTGTGAGGGCTGTTTAGCCACACAGGAGAACAATATTCAGCACTTGAAAATACCAAAGCAAGGGCTGTTGTCCGAAGAGTAGAGGCTCTAGAATCCCAGGTAGTGCCACAGAGTCTCTGTAGGATATTATTACGTGTCCTTAGTTTATATGCCAAGTTTCAAAGATGTTGCCGGAAAGTGAGAGAACGGTCAAGTGTGACTCCCAAATGCTTAGGGAATGTATTATACGGAAGTATAGTGTTGTTCAATTCAATTTTTAGTTTCACATTGTTATTATTTAGATGAAAACAAGATATTACCCTTTTGCTCCTATTTAAACAGAGTCTCCATCTTTTAAAATATTCATCCAGAATAGTTAAGTCAGCTTTTAGAATTTCTTCTGTACGCTTATGCATTTATGTTGTGTAGTTATTGCTATATCGTCGGCATAACAAAATTTCCTTGACGTAGTGACGGGAAGATCAGATATATACAGATTGAATAATAACAGAGATAAAATAAAACAAATCCTTGTGGCAGTCCATTATTTAACTTCCTTTAGCTGCTAGTTTTATTACCTATAGTCACTATAAATCTTCTATCTCTTAGCATATTGTTAATAATATGGACTATTGTTTTAAATGGGGTGATTTTATATAATTTATATAGAAGGCCTTGTCTCCAAACGGTGTCGAAGGTTGTTGACAAATCAATAAATGCTGCTGATGTTTTTAAATCTTTTTGAAAACCAGCTTCTATGAGTTACCAAAGAGAGATCCTGGTCACAACACCCATGATTTGGTCTGAAGCCAGCTTGTTCTATTGGTACATTTTTAAAAATTGTGGAGCTTATTCTATTATAAATAAATCTTTATTTATATTTATAAATATAAATAAAGAGTTTATAACAACAACTGAGGAGAGTAATAGGTCGGTAACTTTCCGGTTTATGATTAGGCTTACCAGGCTTTAAAATTGAAAGTACGTTTGCTTTTTTAAAAATAGTGGGAAGTTTACCAGTTGTAAGAATGTCAGTATAGAACTTTTTTAACTATAATCTTGCATTTCTTCCCAGATTAATAAAAAATTCTGGATGAATGTTATCAAAACCAGGAGCCTTACCAGGCTTTAATTCCTTTAAGGTTGCTTCAACTTCTTGCTGCGTAAAAGGGTGTGCAAAATTTGAAGTTATAAGTGAAGAATTGCTAAATTCTTTTAATTTTCTCTTTATATATCTTGTATGCTTTTTACTGATTGGGATACGTGATATATTAATATGTATAGCTAGTTGATCTGGGGTGATTCTTGGTTGTTCTTTAATCAAAGGAGCACTACCACCTAGTTTCCTATGAAGTCTCCAAGCTTTACGGCTGGAATGAGTAAAGTCTATACCTTCAACTGTATTTACCCATTTTTTCCTTCGGGATATATCCAAGTTTTCTAGGAGTTCGTCTGCTGTTTTGGGGTCATTGTTTATCTGATATTTATTATAAAGTAATTCACATTTTTGCTCCAACCATGTATATAGTTATGTCTAATACCTCTAGGAATACTTTTCTTGGCAGCAAGCAGGACTACACCTATAAATCAATGAAAATTACTACTTATTGGAGATATCCAGCGAATATATTTGTCAAGTTCATGTGCGTATTTATTCCAGTTAGCCTTTTTAAAATTCCAGCGTGGGATAGGCTTTGATCTTACAAATGGAATGGAAATGCCAATGTCAATTAAAGCTGGTCTATGTTGACTATGAGGAAAGTCAGTTAAAACCCTTCTCAGATTTTGCATAGGATGACCTGAATTATTTTTGCTCACAAGACATAAATCAGGGTTATAGTCTCTTTTCCAGGCCGCAGATATAAAAGTGCCTTTGTCTTTGGCATCAAAGACTAAGTGAAGATTATTTAGTTCGATCCAATCAACACGTTTTTCGCCACATTCGTTGTTTCGAGCATAATTCCACTGTTCATGGTGACTATTAAAGTCCCCAATATAAATTGCGGGATGTTCAGCAATAGGAATAATAATGTTTTCCGACCAAGGTGATCCAGGTGGCTTATAAATATTCGTAATTGTAATATCTTGAACTTTTATCACTATTGTATGTATGTTTTCTAGAATATTTTGAGATAGAAGAAAAACTTCTTTAACACGATTTCGCACATACGTTGCTATTCCATATACTTCATGATAAGTTGCACTAATAGCAGTATAACCTGGGATGCGACCTCTTTTAAGGAGCTGTTCAGGATCAGCAGCACGTGTTTCCTGGACAGCAATCACATCAACATTGTTGGTTAACAATAATTTCGATAAATAATCGCATTTGGCTTTGCTAATAGATTCAATATTTAATTTACAAATACGTAGTGCAGGGCCAATGTTTCTAAATTCTGGTTTCTGCAAGTCACTATATTCAATAAATTCAGCAGACATCATGAAATTGGCCAGGAGATCCTTAGGATGGACTGGCTGCCTATCGCTGTTGCTCATTTAGCACCACCCAGGGGACATGTGTGGCTTTAGGATCACTATGGACGCGAGCAACTTTGTTCCCCCATTTATTTGAGGTGAAGGCAGTTGGATGATAGTTTGTGGCTGTATTTTTGAAATTTTTATGACTTTTGTGGGAGTTTTTCTCTGATATGTAACACTTCTATATTTTTTCATAGTTTCTCAGAAAGTTCATTGTAAAACAGTAACATGCGTTTAGGAATGACCGACATGAATGTGCTTCCGACACACACTCATCATCTTCCCTATGCATGGGCCTTAACAGTGCCTTGTGTGATGAGTTATTTGGCATTAAGTAATTAAATAAATAAATAAAAACTCCTGAGACTGTGTAGCTCAGTGGATGTGGCGTTTGCCAACCACGGCGCTTGGCCGCACGAAGGAAGACTTGGTTTCGAGTCTAGTCGGCGACTAGAGGAAATTTTTCTAAGCCTTTTTTCGACCGGTTCCCGAGTTAGTCGATCTCTGGCACAGGCAAGCAGGTTTTTCCTCCCGGAAACTCGGGTTTTTCGTCCTGTAAACTCAAGAAAATTGACCGTAGAACCCACATTATTTCAGACATTAAATATATTGTGTTAGGGTTAGGGACCACGAGATGGCGGCACATTTGAGCCGTCTCTCTTCACTGAGTACCGCTTAATTAGTGATAGCCTTGGGCCATCTATCTCTGATTGGTACCAGTGGAGATTGAACTGCCCACTCAGTCTCCAAAAGTTAGATAGGGCTAAATGGCCTCGCCTACTCCCCGTATACGGGAATATAAAGGCGTTAGCTGATTTTTTTTTTTTTTTTTTTTTTTTTTTTTTTATATGAAAACTCCTGATGCATTACTATCAACAAGATGAGCAGTCCTGGATGGTGCCCAGGATCGTTTAGCTAGTGGGCTTGCCTGCAAGAGTCAATGGTGTTGCATCTGAGGATAACCCTGGCACATCACTTCCAAGTGTAAAAAAAACCTTGAAGATGAATCCTTCATTCTCAAATTTTTCAGAGCTCTCACAAGGTTCAAACCAAGTACTGATGCTGTTTGTACCAATGTTTCTCATCCATCCAACAGGTGAAAAGCCAATAGGTTAAATGTCCCCCCTTTATTCAAAAGAGTTTAGGACTGGCAGGATCTCCCAAAATAGTCAAGAAGCTACATTCTAAGGATAAAATTTTGGAAATATTAAGTCGGCAACACTCAGAAAAACAGCAAATCAACAACAATAGATAGAACACAAGTTACAGTAACACCTAAAATACAACTTCTAGAAGAGTATTATTAGCATGGGATCTCCTTTATGTCACAGATGAGGGGATATATTCAGAGCTTAAAGGTCAATGACTGACAAGGTGCATCTTGATATGCAGGGATGATCACCTTGTTCCAATCAGGTCCATCATCCTTACTTTTGATACACCCAAACCTCCAACATCTATAAAAACGGGGTATCTCAACACTCCCATTAGACTGAACATCCCTAATCCACTGAAATGCTTTAAATGTCAGAAATACGGGCATACCCAAATGTCACGTGTATATCCGTATTTCTTTACTTTACTTCTGCAGCCAACGTGGTAGCAAAGAGCAGTCTACTCCCATGCATGATGAAAGGATGAAAAAGGATTCAAAAAATTAAAAACAATATATCAGTATGCCAAGAGGCAGCAAGTCACCGTACCACACCTCTGAAGTTTTATGCTGAGGAGGTAACAATTAACAAAATACCATCATCAACTGACACTTTTACTTCTATTCTACCACCTAATAATTTCAATATACCTGAACTTTATGATCGTCAATGTACTTCTCTGGAGCGCATCCGGCACACGAGTTGCGGTCTCATTCGTAAAACAACTAAAAATGATACCATTTGATGAGAACCCTGTTGCCAAGAAAATTATGGAAAAATCATTAAACGATAAACTACCGCAACTCCCCATAAAAGATACATACTTTTTGTATCTGCCAAATGTCAACTAAACTCACCAAACGACCCTGATACATCACATGATGTTTTACATATTTTTTCAAAAGAAGCGATGAACACTGGCAATCCATATTTTCCTATAATAAAAAGATACAAGCCTGAAGCCATCAGCATCTCGGAAATCAGACAAGTCTGCAAAGCCAAAACAATAAGAAAAATTTTTATAATGGATCTGTTGTCGGTTTTGCTAAAACATTGATATTAAGGCTTTGCTGCAGAAACAAACCTTTCTGTATCTGTCTACAGGAAACATTTAAAAACCCACTGAAGACCATCTCTTAAGCAGTGTTTCATTGTTGTTCATAAGGTGATCCTGCTCATGGAGTAATTATCCTAGTGGATAAAGATATTCCTTTCCACCATGTCCAACTTGGTACTGCTCTGAAAGTAGTGGCGGTTCGCCTGTCCGTGGATTTTATTTATCACTGGGCACTGAGATAAATAAAATTGATTTTGCTAACTTGAACTTGCAACTGCCTGAGCCCATACTTCTTATGGGTGACTTGGGGAAAACATTAAGGGATACAATGGATGAGGTCGTATCATCGAGCTAATACTTGACAATAATGCCCTCTCGCTTCTGAATAATAAAATCACTATCTTCTTCCATATGCTTACCCACTCATACTCAGCAAAAGATCTTACAATTTGTTTCACTGCTCATATGAAATGTCGAAGAGAACGTATATGGAAGCGATCAAAAAAAAAAAAAAAATCAGCTAACGCCTGTTTATTCCCGTATACGGGAGTAGGCGAGGCCATTTAGCCCTATCTAACTTTTGGAGACTGAGTGGGCAGTTCAATCTCCACTGGTACCCAATCAGAGACAGATGGCCCAAGGCTATCACTAATTAAGCGGTATGCAGTGAAGAGAGACGGCTCAAATGTGCCGCCATCTCGTGGTCCCTAACCCTAACACAATATATTTAATGTCTGAAATAATGTGGGTTCTACGGTCGATTTTCTTGAGTTTACAGGACGAAAAACCCGAGTTTCCGGGAGAAAAAACCTGCTTGCCCGTGCCAGAGATCGACTAACTCGGGAGCCGGTCGAAAAAAGGCTTAGAAAAATTTCCTCTAGTCGCCGACTAGACTCGAAACCAAGTCTTCTTTCGTGCGGCCAAGCGCGGCGGTGTGCAAACGCCACATCCGCTGAGCTACACAGGCTCTTGGAAGCGATCATTTTCCTGTTATTTGTATTATGTCTTCACGGGAACCATTTTTTACACTATTTTCCATGTAGAAAATCAACCAGGCTGATTGGAATTCTTTTCCCGTCTTGCAAAATTTAATGTTGAAGCACTGCTTCAACATTAAATTTTGCAAGATGGACAGCATTGGATCATAATCGATGTGTTGTTGTTGCCGAATCCAAAGCCATTGCTGACATTTTGGGAGGTAACTTACTAGAATCTCAGCAAAATATTCATATCTTTTTGAATTCTTCATATTGAAGGAACAACAAGAAAAACAGCGGTTAACTTTTTATACAAACGGGCTTGTGCTGTACAGTTGTTAAGTGGGAACTATAAAAGAGTACTATTATTCTGGAAGTAAAAGATGTCATCAGGTACAAGCTTGATGATACCCATTATCAGATGAAAAAGCATCTTCCATCACCTTTGTCTGAATCTTCACTTACTATACAACAATATTTACAAATGTAGAGTTTCGGGATTCTTGGCAAAAGAAAACTACCATTGTCCCAGAACCAAGAAAGGATCCAAGGAAACAATTGTCGACATATTGCTCTGACCAGCTGTCTTTGTAAGATATTGGATAAAATAATAAATGCCAGGCTTCTTTAGTACTTGGAAAGCAACGAACTTCTATCCAAAGCACAATACGAGTACAGCTTTCATAGACACTGTTCAATTTCGGATCATTTGTTCCGTATTATTATTATTATTATTATGTGTGACACCTCCAGGGAGTCCAAAGACTCATCGAGGGAGAGTGTGCCAACAGCATGGAGCGATTGATTCCGTCCAACTACTAACCGCGCTCAAACTTGCTTAAGCCATTAGTAGCAGAAGCTCTACCAATCGATCAACCTTTGCTGGCTAGAAGTACGTGTAAAAGAGACGCTTTTCTTAAACGAGAAAATATCTGGTTTCAGTCTTCTTTGACATGAAAAAGCTTATTACACAGCCTGGAGATATGGCATAGTAAAAGATCGCCGTAATTTTTGTGTAAGGGAAAACACCTTCCTGTTTTTATTAAAAACTTTCTGTTCAGTCGAGTCTTCCAAGACCTAATGGGAAGCACGTTATTTCGGTCACATTATCAAGAAGAGGACGTTCCCCAATGCCCTTCCTTAAGTGTGACACTCTTTGTTATCAAAATTAATGCAATTACTGAACAGTTTCCTCCCAAGAAAGCAATGCTCTATATGTTGATAACTTCACAATTTGCTGTCATTCCAACAATATGAGGATAACTGAAAGAAAAGGAGCATTCGATTGCGTTTCTGCATAGACTCTTAGTGATGATTTCAGGTTTTTAGCAGAAAAAGTGTCTATGTAGAGTTACCCAGATCCTGATTTAAGAATGCAATAAAGTATTAATCCAGTATTACACAAGATCAAGTTCATGGGCTCATCTTTGACAGGAAGTTTACATTTCTTACACGTATTCGTCAGCTTAGGGAAAAGTGTAAAGAAAAAAAAAAGAATATCCTTTACTCTAACCTCTACAGAATGAGATGCGGATTGATCTTCCTTGTTCTGCAATTGTATGGTCAAAACTTGATTCTGGATCCCAAGTTTACACTTCAGCAAGGGGAAGCATACTCCAATGGTTGGACCCTACTCATCTTCTAGATATAAGATTAGTTACTGGTACTTTTCCATATTACCCATTCAAAGTATTAATGTTGAAGCAAATGAACCTGCTCTATCAATTAGATGGAAGCAGTTCTCTCCTAAGTATGTGCTACAAATGAAGACTTCTAAAGCATCCTGTGTGGACTGGAATCTTTTCTGTGTTTGGATGCTAAATATCATACAAGTCAGAGTGCCAATCGTCCCTTGGGCATGCGTGTTAAAAAGATTATACAGGCCATTGACATCCATGCTGACAATATTACCCGCAATAAGCATAACTGCATTCCTCCATGGTAGGTTTGAATTCCCTCTTGCAACCTCTCATTGTGAAAGTCTCATGCTCCACCATTCGCCTACAAGCAGTTCCGTAATGCACACAGTGCAGAACACTAATTTCTTTCCCATCTATACTGATGGTTCAAGATCTGAGACCTCTGTTCGTTGTGCTCCTGTGTTTCCATACTTTAGTATATCCAATCGTATCCTCTTGATTGGAGTAATTATACAGCTTAGTTGCAGGCAATTCAGATGGCATTTATGGATATACAAAAAAAAAAAAAAAAAAAAAAAAAAACGCTACCAAAAGTATTATTCATGCAGACTCATTAAGGTCTTTATAGACCATCTCCTCTCCTCTGTATAGTCCACATCCAGTGCTTTGCGAGGTTCTATAACTGTTGTACAAATTAAATGTCCTTAATTTGATGTGCAGCTGAGCTGTATTGGAATTAAGGGAAATGGGACTGAAGTCACAGCTGTTAGATCTGCTTATACATTTTCGAAGTACTATTTATCAGTCCTATATGCAGAGCAGACTACTGGAAGTTTATATGATCAAAGCTAAAAACGCAATGGCAGGAAGCAGTGACAAATGAATTGCAGCAGATTCAGCCTGAAATTATACACTGGCAATTAAATCAACGGAGAAACAGAAGAGATGAAATTGTTATTGCTAGGGTCCGCATAGATCACAGTTATCTTACACATGTCCGCGTGGTTAGCCTAATGGCTATGCGCTTCCTAACCATATGCCTGGGGAAGGAGTGTCCTAGGTTCGATTCCCGTCGACGACGTAAGGAGCAAGGATCTTTCTCAGCCATAGCCAAGTTAGCCGGTCTTGGGAGTAGACAGTAGGGTTTTTCCCCCCAGTTTATCTTGGGTTTTTCATCCCACAAGCAGGTAAACCGGCCCCGTGAATACACTCGAATACTTAAGACAATCCCTCCAAGCATAGGTCTGAATTGTCAGCTATACTGGTCGTCCCGAGTCCGGATAAAAATAGGGGGAATTGAGGTGGTGCCGTACCATCCCGTAAAAGGAGGTTCACAGCCGTTGAATCATCATACGAAATGAATGAATCTCACACATTCTTATTTAATGGGGTTTCATGATCTGCAATGAAAAGAATGGGTTTCCTTGACACACTATCAGGTTGATAACTAACTTGTACGGTGAACAAGAAACCACAGCGAGAACAAGTGTTGGATTAACTGATTGGCTTCAGTTGGAAAGGGAGTTAGGCAATGATGCCTACTTTCTTCTCACTTGTATAGTACCTATGCTGAGGGCATCATGTGTGTAGCATTGGATGAGCTCAAGACAGGAATTAGGATAGGTGGTGGATTGATTAGTAATATGAGGTTTGCTGATACATACAATACTCCTTTGTAATGACAGGGAAGAACTAGGACAAATTCTTGACAAAGTTTACGAGATCAGTAAGAACTTGTTTCAGCTCAACCTAGAAAGGCAAAGATTATAGTTCTCAAAGGAAATACAAATAGGGAAGCTCCTGAGAAACAAGTGTATCTTAATGGAGAAAGAATTGAGGAAGTCATCAAGTTCGGGTACCTGGGATCCATTATTAATGCGAAGAATTGCTGTTTAGAAGACGTCAGAAGATTAGGAATGGCTAAAACAACAGTCAGAGACTTGTTTAAAATCTGGAAGGATGGATCTATCTATATTCCTGCAAACAAAATTGAGGATGCAGTTATTTTTCCAACAGCGACTTATGGATGTGAGACTTGGAACCTAAGAGATCTGATAGGAAAATGTTAGCTGCTTTTGAAGGTTGTTGCATATACTTAAAGGCAGACAAATGGATGGGTGCTAGAAAGGATCAGTAGAACTTTAAGACTCTTTAAGAAGATTGGCAGTAGAAAGTTGAAATACTTTGGACACATGGAAAGGATGGAAGGACGACTTCTCGAAGCAGCAATAGAAGATAAAGTTCCTGGAAAAATAGGAAGTGGTAGACCGTCAATGAGATGTATGGATGGTGTGTCTAGAGTGACTGATCTTTAGAGGGTTGAAGCCTCAAGAAAAGCAAACAACAGGACCACTTGCAAACATCACCAAGCATCTGAGTGACTTACGGCATATGTTCAGGTCCAGTGAACAGATGTATGGATGATACACCTTATGTGTCAATAATGCAACAGGCATCTCAGCATTTAGCATATGTTTGTTGTGGAGTGCCAGCACTTTTCTCGACAAAGGAATGAATTTGTAGTTAATGAAACTGAAGTTCAAAGGTCACATGACAAAAATTGCAAATGCAACTCAGACGATAACTGTAATTTTGAAATGAACATTGGCATGTAAGAATATAGGAAGAATAAGGAACTAATGTAAGAATAAGGAAGTAATTGGGCATTTTTACAAAGCCTTCATGCTACTGCACGTGGAAAACTCTGAACGAATTGGTGTCTTTCTGGATGAGAAAAAAAGTTGTGGAAAGGGTGCAAAGAAGAGTAAAAGATATCAAAATTATGGAATATAAATTACAAGGAAAGATTGAGAGTATATTGTAAACAGGAGAAAGACAGATGGGGTTATATTATGGAGGTATATATGGAAACGGAAGCATCAAGACAGCCATAGAGACTATGCAACCTCTGCTTACTATGCCGCACCTTCATGTGTGATGTGCGGGCACCAAATCGTATGCAGACGACCTAGGTCTGGGTGTCGTGCTTAGAGGAGCAGCCAAGTGTTGTAGATGATCAAGGGATGAAATTTTTTTATATTGGGAAGGTGGGGAGAAGACAAAGTTGCATCCATTGAAGTTAAGTTTGTACATAGTTAAGAACTATACTTTTCTCTCACAGACTATTGATCGGAACAGTTTTCCTGTTGATATGGTGCATGCATTTAGTGGGAATGAGCTTAAAAGAGGTCTGCGAGGTTAGCCTAGTGGCTTTGCGCTTTGCAACCATATGCCTGGGGAAGGAGTGTCCTAGATTCGATCCCTGTCGATGATGTGAGGAGCTTAAGGATCTTTCTCAGCCATAGCCAAGTTAGCCGGTCTTGGGCGTGGACAGCAGGTTTTTTTTTCGCCAGTTTATCTCGGGTTTTTCATCCCGCAAGCAGGCAAACCGGACCCGTGAACACGCACTCTACAGTCATAGAAATACGGCAAGGAAGACAACGGGAAACCACCCTGCTTCATTATCTCCCTAGCAATCAGCTGCAACTGTCTCAAAGAGAGGAAGCCACAGAATCAGATCAGAGCTTAAAAGAAATATTATAAAAAAGAAAGAAAAGGAGATACAAATCAGCCATCAAACTGCTCCCATTATCATTTTCAAGAGGACTGAAGATAATATGGAGGTTATTAACAGATGACATCTTCGCTGCCTGGATATCAACTAATTGTTGATCACAATATGAATTCTGTCACTCTTCTGCAGTCCTTAACGCTCGTACATTGCAGGGGGATGGTAGATGATCATTTATACTTTTTTTTTTGTCGTTTTGCATTTTCATAATTATTATGCCATATAAAGATGTGCTTTAAGCCAAAGCATTACGACATTATATGACATTATGACTGTGTAGAACAGGCTGCAAAATATCTTCTTTCATGATGACATAGACTTCTGTGGATAGGAAGCAGGCTAAACGTTTAGGTCTAGTATAAATGCACATGTCTATTAACAAATTAGTTTGAGTTTAAACCTCTACTAATTTTACATACATTATGCATTGTAGTACAGTAAGCCAGGATAAAGTTTAAAACAAAAAAACGACTGACTTAATCAACAAGAAAATGAACAAAAACAATAACACAGAATATCTGTAATTATGGGTGAAGATTCACTTCCATCCAGTCTCCAATAAGTCAAAAATGGCCTCACCTACTTCCTTTGGGGAATAAAAAGTGTCAGCGAATTTATCATATTTATTTTTAACCCAAGATATTTGAATTTAAAAAAATAATAATAATATCAGCACGCACAATGCTAGTGACATGATAAGAATGCTCTCCGAGATATGCCTGCCCTAGTTTATTCATGGAAGAAAGAAGAAAATGGAAAAATAAAGACACCCCAGAAGGGAAAATACAATATAGAACCCTGAAAGATAGATTGAGAAGGAAAGGAGAAAGAACTAGAGAAGATTGACTTAAAAAAACAATGTGAAGAAATGGAAAATTATGACAGAGTGGGAAGGTATGATCTTTTATATGAAAAAGCAAGAAGCATGAATCACAAGAGAAATGGAATTTGAGCTAGAGGCATAGAAAATAAGAATGCAGAAATCATAACATAAGAAGATAAAATCCTAATAAGATGGAAGGAATACATTGAAGATCTATATGACAAGGAAAATAGACCAAATGAGTAGCCATTAGAAGATATAAAGAAGGTAAATGAAGATGATCTAAGCCCAGAGATTTTGAAGACAGAAGTAGAAATGGCCATTAAAGAACTAATTTGTGGAAAGGCGAAGAAATAGATGAAATACCTGCAGAATTCTTGAAACAACTTCAGAAGAAAGGAACTGAAGAAATAACCGAAATAATAAATTTAATTTATAACAAAGAATAATTACCAAAAGATTTTATGATCTTAATATTTATACCTATATCAAAGAAAAGTAATGCAGTGATAAACTGCAAGGATTTTAGAACAATAAGCCTCATTTCCCATACATCAAAAATACTTATGAGAATCTTAACACGAAGAATTGCATCTAAAGTGGAAGAATTTCTTGGAGAAGATCAATTTGGTTTCAGGAAGGGTAGAGGAACAAGAGATGTGATTGGACTGTTAAGAATAATAAGTGAAAGAAGTCTAGAAATGAATAAAGAAGTTAACATCTGTTATATTGGTTTTGAGAAAGCTTTTGACTATGTAAAATGGGATAAGATGGTGGAAGTAATGAAAAAGATTGGTATAGATTGGAAAGACAGAAGGCTAATTATCTCACTATATATGGGACAAACTACCATGGTGAGAGACATATATTATTATTATTATTATTATTATTTGACACCTCCAGGGAGTCCAAAGACTCATTGAGGGTGAGTGTGCCAACAGCATCGAACGATTGGGCCCCTTCCAACTACTAACTGCACTCAAACTTACTTAATTGAGCCATTAGTAGCAGAGGCTCTACTAATCGACCAACCTTTGCCGGCAGAACCAGGTATCATTGGAAGAGGAGTAAGACAAGGCTGTTCTCTGTCACCAATTTTGTTCAACATGTATTCCGAAGCAATGCTAAAGGAAACACCAGAGAATTCGGAAGAAGGAATAAAGATTGGAGGTAGACAGATATTTGCAATAAGATATATGCAGATGACAAGGCATTACTATCAAACACTGAAACAGGACTACAACATCTATTGAACAGATTACTGGAATCCTGTATCAATTATGAAATGAAAGTTAACATCAGAAAAACAAAGGTGATGAAAATAGCAAGGAAAGAGGCAAATATGAATATCAGAATAAATGGGGAAAAATTGAATCAAGTAAAGACATTTAAATATCGAGGAAGTGTTAGCAGTGATGGAAGATGTAAAAGTGACATAAAAGCAAGAATAGCGATGGGAAGAGATGCCTTTAATAGAAAATGGAATTTATCCAGAAGTAAAATGGATAGAAGCCTAAAGAAAAGACTATTGAAATGTTATATGTGGAGTGTTGCCCTCTATGCATCTGAAACTTGGACATTGAAGAAAGCAGAAATTAAGATTTTGAGATGTGAATTTGGAGAAGGATGGAAAAAATCAAATGGACAGATAAAGTAACCAATGAAGAGGTCTTAAAAAGAGTAGAAGAAGAAAGTCTGTTAAGGAGGATAAAAAGAAGCAAGGGAAACTGGATCGGACATATTCTGAGAGGGAGTGGAATCATCAGACATGCCATTGAAGGAAAAATAGATGGAAAAAGACCCAGAGGAAGAGTAAGGAAAACAATGCCAGATGACATGCTCAATGGAGACAGGTACACAACCTTGAAAGAGAAGGCTCAGAACAGAAGAGAATGAAAGGAAATTTTCTGCTACTAAAAGAAGAACCTGTTCAATTGCAGAATACTAAAGAAGAAGAAGGGTTATACCTTGATGTGAGCTTGCTTTAAAGATTTGCAATGACTCTGAATACCCTGAAGAAATTGTAGTCACTATCATGTGGTAATTATGCTGCACTTAAACGTTAAACATGCTTTTATAGATATCAGAATAAATACATCTTCCATTCTTTTCAATGCTCACATTCCACAAAATCATATAACCACTTGAAGGTAGGAAGCACTATGACATATTCATCCTTAAAACAGAGAAAGAAAATAGTTGCCATCATGAAAATGCTTGCTGCCAAAATTCTACCTGGATTTCATAATACAGCTAATTATCTAACTACCCCCCCCCCACACACACACGTGGCACAATTTCTTAAGTCCCGCCCTTATGGATTTTGGAAAATTCACAAAACAGCCACATCTTACTCTGTCCGATGGTGGAGGATATGAGCACTCAAAATATTACAGCTAAACTTCTAAGTAGCCATATCAGACATTTTGGTTCCAACTTAAAAAAATGTACATATTTGGCGAGAATATATCAGAAATTCAAATAAACCATTCACATTTTTGCTAGTTTGAATATCTTTATTCATGTTATGACAGTCTGTGCAGCACAGTGGAAGTGGTATGTGCATCTACAGCACTAGGCTACCCAAAAAAAAGCACGTCCCAAGTTCGATTCTACTTGGTCACTAGAAGAACTTTTTTTGGAGGCTCCAAGACAGAAGCCACAAAATATAAGCCAATCAGCATCTGAGGAGTGGTGGCAAAGGTATTGGAGAAATTGATGAAAGACAGAATTCAGAACAAGGTAGACAGGAATGTGATACTATAAGGGATTAGTTTTGTGAAGAGTAGGTCTTGCCTTAGTAATCTGCTTACTTTTTATAATCAAGTTGGATAAGGGAAATGGCTATTCAGTGATATTGCTAGACTTTGCAATTGACAAGATTCTACATAGAACTCTTGTATAAATCGGAGCAAACGAGGTTGGATATGAATCTGATTTGGATTAGATGGTGGCTGATGGACAGATATTAGTGGTTTATGGAAGCAAATCCAAAAGAAGACAAGTGACCAGTGGTGTACCACAGAGCTCAGTACTCGTTCCTCTGTTGTTTAATTTGTATATCAATGATAAAGGAAATATTGAGTTGTTTTCTGATAATGCAAAACTAGCAAGAGCAATAGTAAAGGAAGGTGATGTAGAGATCCTGCAGGATGACTTCAAGTCTATCAGTATGGGCAAAGATAAATGGCTACTAATTTAATGTTGCCAAGTGTAAGGTGATGCACTTTGGGAAGACAGCTGTGTACTGTATTGATGGAAATGAACTGCAGGAAACTGATGAGGCCTGGAACTTGGGTGATTGTGGACAGGAAGTTGAAGTTTAGAGGGCAACTCCTATGAGATACTATTTAAGTTATTGGAGGTGTTTTACAGGAATGACACTGAAGACTTTTTTCAGTGCATGGCAAGAAGGGAAAGTACAAGGAGTCATCAGTGGAAGTGTTATGTTAGAACTAGATTTTTTGCTTTGATGATGGTGAATAAAAATATTAATGTTCCTGTTGAAGAACCCATTTCTTACCTAAAACTATTTTCATCAGATACTACTAAACTTTTTGCTAAACCTTGACCACTAAACTAAACTAACTTGACCTAAACTACTAAACCTTGACCACCCAACAAACCAACCTTGCCAGGTTGGTTTGTTGGGTGGTCAAGGTATTCATTCTTCAACCAACAGGTTGTGGGCTCAAAACCTGCTGTGGACATGGATGTTTGTGATTGTCTGTGTGTGTGTGTGTGGGAGATGGGAAATCCATCTCCCACACACATGGCCAGCATGAAACCACTACTCAGCTTATTGGAGTTCTGGATATCCTTGAAGTAATTCCATGTTTGGATTTTCTGGATCTGGGTAAGAATAAGTAAATAAAAATACCAAAAATATAAAACTCACATTTGAAGCAGTAATGAATGTGTGGAATGGCATGTGACACGAGGATAGTACTTGGGTCTGAAAAGATATAAGGTATAAGTAGTGATAAAGGTAATTCTACAAACAGGTGTGGAGAAATCACAGCTGAAGTGGCATGGGGTAGGAATAGTTATAAACATAAAAGTGAATTGAAGTGTTTATTTATGAATGCCAATGGCATCAGAAATAAGGGAGATGGCTGCTTTACTGATTGAATTTATTCACCCATAAATGTTGGAATAAGTGAAACATGGTTGGGCGTGGATGATATCCCGATGAAAATAGAAATGGATGGGTACGTTTTGCATAAGGGAAAAAAGTGAAGTACTGTTCGTGATAATGATAATAGAATTATATTTGCATATGGTACTGAAGAAATAACCAAAATAATAAATTTAATTTATAACAAAGGAGAACTACCAAAAGATTTTATGACCTTAATATTTATACCTATACCAAAGAAAAGTAATGCAATGAACTGCAAGGATTTTAGAACAATAAGCCTCATTTCCCATACATCAAAAATACTTATGAGAATCTTAACACGAAGAATTGCATCTAAAGTGGAAGAATTTCTTGGAGATCAGTTTGGTTTCAGGAATGGTAGGAGAACAAGGGATGCGATTGGACTGTTAAGAATAGTAAGTGAAAGAAGTCTAAGTGAATAAAGAAGTTAATATGTTATATAGATTTTGAAAACGCTTTTGACTTTGTAAAATGGGATAAGATGGTGGAAGTAATGGAAAAGATTGGAAAGACAGAAGACTAATTATTTCACTATACATATGGGACAAACAGGCCTGTGCAGCTCTGTGGAAATGTAAACGTAAATGCAAAATCCTACCAATATCTAAAAATCGTAAGCTAGATGTTATTATACACTGGTTACCTGCCCAAATCCCAAACAGACTTGTGTCAATGCACTTCGAAAAATTTGGAAAAATCGAATGCATTGAACAAGTCACCAGTAACACCAGGGACAAAGAGTGGGCACATGTCCTTTCTAACAAAAGAAAAGTAACCATCACCTTGAATGAAGGCACCAAAACTGAAGAAATACCGTATGTCATAAAAGTTCAAAAAATGATGGGAATAGTAATCATCCCAGGACGCCCCCCTGCATGCTTTCGATGCAGGAAGATTGGTCACTTAAGAAAAGAGTGCACTGCTCCGAAATGCGAGCAGTGTAATCGAATAGGCTATAACATGAAAGAATGTCCTGGGCAGACATATGCATTAATGTTAGCCAAACGAACGGCTGCAGACCAGCCAAGTACACAAAATGAGCTGGAAAAAGCAGACGATGTTCAAGAGAACAACTTAGAAGACATGCAACTGAAAAAAAGTAAACGAAAAAAATACTCCCAAATAAGCAGCAAGAAGAGGGAACACCATGTGTAACCTCTGAAGAAAATATATGTAGAGAGGACATTACAGAAGAAAAAAAAAATGCCAGAAAAGATGAACTTCAAGAAGCAGAAACATCTTGCATAACAAAAGCAGAAACATCTTGCCTCTCAAGAACAAAACTGCAAAGAAGACATGGCAGGAAAAAAAGAATTTGTCAAGAAGAATGATAAAGAGGAGCTTACTATAAGTCCAGAAAATCTGGGTGGAAATGAAAAAGCCCAAGTGCTTTCACCCCACATAGAAGGAACAAAATGAAATTTATGCCTAATGTAAAAGCAAAAAGAGAAAAAGATAAAGTAAAAACTCAGAGAGGAAAGAACTGCTGATTTCAAAAATTATGAAATAACCAATTAATATAGTGAGCATTAATTGTAATGGTCTAAACAGTCAGCAGACACAGAAATTATTAAGAAACATGATACATCAGAACCACACAGACATTGTAATGCTACAAGACACGAGACTAAACACAGACTCAGAAACAGAAAAAAAATTTCACAGAAGCCTGCAATGTCATTACTACATTGTTGGCGAGCCAGCACAAGGTAATGGCATTGCAGGATTATCAACCCTCATAAGAAAAAAAAAGCAACATACAAATCATATCCCACAGCACCATAATAGAACACAGAGCCTTCGAGGTTGAAGTGGTCTGTGGAGATCAAATAGTGTCGTTAATAAACATCTACGGCCCTACCAATCACAACAACAAAAAACACTTCTGGGAAACACTTGGAAATAAAATGTTAAACATAAAAAACATCATAGCAGCCGGGGACATGAACTTTACTGAAAACAACAATATGGACAGGGAAATTAAAATCCCACACATAATACAACGATGTAATATAAAGGACACATTTCGCATACTATACCCTACACGGAGGGAGTATACACATTTTTTCCCCACCAATGCCTCACGGCTAGACAGAATATACATAAGCCAGCATCTAAAGTCCACTGTTAAGGAAGTTTGCCATACACCACTAACCTTTAGTGACCACCACTTGGTCAAGGCTAAATTTACATCGGAAATTAAACAAATACTAGACAATATAAAAAAAATAACAAATGTAATGGAGGCATGGAACAAATTTAAAATACAAGTAAAAAAAAGCCGCCATAAAGATAGGGAAACAAAAAAAATACAACACAAACAAAGAAAAAATAAACATAATTAAAGAACTAATGCAGAAATACAACACAGACAGAACACTTCCAGAAAATAAAATAGCCATTAATGCACTCAGAGCAAAACTAAAACAAATTGAAATAAAAGAGGCTGAAGGGACCTGGGTTCGTGCTAAAATAAAAACAATGGAACAAGATGAAGGAAGGACCAAAGCTGCGTGGCTCTTTGAAGAGCAAAAAAAAGCAGAAAGCACAATTTAATAAAATAAAACACGAGGGGGTAGAAATCGAGGGAGATGCAAATCTCCTCCGATTCTTCCACTCACAATACACGAATACATTCTCTGAAAAAGAAAACGACGAAACAGAAACACAAAACTTCTTGACACAACTACCAAGACGCACAGACAAGGAGGCAGAACACATAGACTCACCAATCACGCCAACAGAATGCAAGAAAATCATAAAATCCCTATCATTACACAAATCCCCAGGACCCGACGGCCTCACTGCGACGTTTTACAAAGCGTACTACCCCCTGTTTGAGACACTATTTGTGAAAATGCTATCCGAAATACACAATTCGGAGAGCATCCCAGAACATTTCAACATCGGCTACATAGCATTAATTCCCAAAAAGAAAGACACAGCAAACAACGAAGAGACACAATGGAGAGGAATCACACTCCTCAATACAGACCAAAAAATATTAACTAAAATTATTTCCGAAAGAGTGCAGAGACACATAAACCAGATCATATCCAAATCCCAAACCTGCAGAATAAAAGGCCACAAAATAGAAGACAATATCCTTCAAATTCGATGTATATACGAGCACTACCAGGCAACAGAACAACCATGTCTACTGGTAGGTCTCGACATTGAAAAGGCCTTTGACTCAGTGAGTCATCATTACCTACATGAAGTCATCAAAGCTACAGGTTTTGGGAAAAAATTTCAAAATCTGATTTCAAATATTTACACCACAGCAGAGTCTCGCCTAATCATAAACAAGAAACTGTCTGCACCGGTCAAAATTAAATGCTCGGTCAGACAAGGAGACAGTCTCTCTATGATCCTCTTTGGTCTCGCCTTAGAGCCGGTGATACGAGAAATATCTAAGCATCCCGGCATAGCGGGCACTCACATAGGAGGTGAAGGAAAAACAAAAGTGCTCGCCTATGCCGACGATGTAATACTAACCGTAACTACAGCCGAGTCCTTCACACTCACACACAACATACTCAAAAAATTTGAAAAAGCGTCAGCACTGAAAGTAAACCTTCACAAGTGCCATGCGATGTTCGTCGGCAGGTGGGTACAAAGGCCTACCATGCCGAACGACATAAAAATAGACAAACACCTACCACTACTGGGGATCGTCATAGGGGAACAAATCCAACACAACACACAATGGGAGCTTGCACATACAAAAATAACCAAGAAAATTACACAGATGAGACACAGACAACTATCACTAACAAGTAAAGCTAAAATATGCAATCAATACCTACTGTCTAAGATATGGTACCTCATGAACAATACCAACTACAACGGTCAAGCAGTAGACAGAATACACAGAGAGTGCGCAAAGTTCATCTGAGGTTCCAAATACGAACCCATCAGAAGATCCACAATATTCCATGACATTGAGGCGGGAGGACTTGGCTTAATAAACGACCTAAAAACTCTAAGTGCGAGAGCAAAAATCATAGAGAGAGCTTACATGGAGGAAAAAGCGTGGAGCGCATATATAATATATTATATGCAGAAGATAATGCCCGACAAAGTAATATGTTCCCTTCCGCGTTCGAGTGGCAAAACACCAAGAATGTTCCACGAGATTGCGGAAGGTTACAACTTCGTTAACAAATACTTAGGAATAAACGAATTCTTGAAGATGAGACCTAAAGCAGCACACATCAAACTCACACGCACAGTTATACCACCACCACAACACCGGGAGATTGAAAGAGGGACATTAAGACTATCAAAGGCACTTAAAAAAGCTTTCAATCTGCCCATAAACCCCAAATTAAAAACCTTCTACTACAAAGTACATCACGCTTGTTTGCCCACCAAAATATGGTGCACAGAAAGGGATCCCTCTTCAAGGCCCCTCCAGATGTCATTTTTGCCCCCAACCAGAAA
Source organism: Typopeltis vanoorti (assembly GCF_054136105.1). Lineage (NCBI taxonomy): Eukaryota > Metazoa > Arthropoda > Arachnida > Uropygi > Thelyphonidae > Typopeltis > Typopeltis vanoorti. The sequence goes on from NC_143559.1 coordinate 119,855,133, forward strand.
CACTTTACCACTTAATGATGTACTGTCCTCACACCTCCCGAATATGGAACACGATTCAAACATTCATAAAACACAAACAACCCCTTACAGAACACACATTATACTGGTTAAATGAAGAAAACATTAACACAACTAAAGCAATCATTATTATAACAACCATGTACTCGATTTGGACATACAGATGCGACAAAATTTATGGAAGGGAAACAGGACCAGACATACTCAGGAAAATAAACAACATATTAAAAGAAACAATCACAGATACCATAAACAGAAACAAAATAACAAAACACCAATGGCAGCAAGTAGGTCTCATCTCAGAATTCGAAGAACAACTGCAAATCATAGAAATAAAGGACCCACCATAAATTTAAAAAAGAAGCATAAAACACACATATACACGATAAAATAAATATACATAAGCGAAAGAAAAGGATATTGTAAACTTTTTCATTAAGCTGTATAACCATTTGTACATTAATTGCTTTATGCTATGATTAGTTGTAGTTCTGTGCATAATATTTGTCAATTATAGAGGTTGTAGTTTATTTTTATGTATCAAAAAATGTCAATGACAGTTTATATAGTGGAAGAACTTGATGACATTTTGCTGATCCGGTGGGTAACTCAAATATCTGCCAAAATGTAACCCTCTCCTTCTATGTTAAAACAAATACTACATATGTATAGACATTTGCAATCTGAAAATGATAATAATGAAGCAATAAATCATGTAATGATATGCAAAAACAAGTTTTAGTAATTATATGTTAAGAATATTTATGATATGTAAAATAACTACATGTGTATGTATAAATATGGTATATGTAAATAGTGCTTAACACTTCATGATAAGTTAATAATGTATAATCCAAACTATATCTGTATAATCCAAACTGTATATGTATAATGTACAATCCAAAATGTACATTATACTGTAAATGTATAATGTACAATCCAAAATGTACATTATACTGTAAATGTATAATGTACAATCCAAAATGTTTACAGTCCAAATGTAAAAGTGTCAAGTCAAACATAACAAAGGGCTATAAAGAAGTGTCTCTGAAAGAATAATTATATGTATTATAAGTAAAATAGTCATATGCATAGAAGACGTATTATATGTAAAATAGTAATAAGTATATATGTATATGTGCGTGTACATACATGTATAAATATGTATATTTATATATGAATATTGTCAGATTAGTTAACAATATAAAATCCATTGTTGTATATTTTAAAACAAACCTTACATAGGTTTAAGGAAATGTGTCTCTTATAGGAATTTCATTATAAAAAGAAAATATGAATTATGGAAACAGAAATGTAATGACTGGTAACTTAAATAATACAGAATTCCATGGATAGTAAAGTTATGTTACATTAAAAGAAAAATACTGCTCAACTCATGTAAAAAGGACTGTAGGAAGAAGCAGACACTGAGCAGATTACTAATGTTAAAAATAAGGAAAAATAAATTGTACATAATATATATTATTAAGATCAAGAAATGTAAATCAAAATGCCAATTAGAATAAGCATTCTATGTACAAATGTATATATATTTATTTGTATTGTATATAGATGCTTTATGGTTAATAAAATATAACTCAGTGGAAATGGCACTTGGCCCAGCCACTCGAAGTCACTTAGGTTCAAGTCTAGTCGCCGACTGGAGGAACTTTTTCTAAGCCTTTCTTCGACCAATTCCTGAGTTAGTCGATCTCTGGCACGGGCAAGCAGGTTTTCCTCCCAGAAACTCAGGTTTTTTATCCTGTCAACTCAAGAAAATCGACTGTAGTACCCACACTATTTCAGACAGTAACATATCTTGATAAGGTTAGGTACCAAGAGATGGCAGCACTTGTTTGCCAGCCTCTTCATTGGTGGCTGCTATAATTAGTGATAGACATGGGCCAGCTATCTCTGATTGGCTACCGGTGGAGACTGAACTGCCCACTCAGTCTCCAAAAAGCTAGATAGGATATAAAGGCCCCCTATAAGGGAATAAAAGGCATTAGCTGATTTTTATTTATATGGGACAAACAGCCATGATGAGAGACATACAGGGTGTTCGGGATAAATTTGACAGTTTCGTAAGGAAAAAGAAAATCTTCTTTGTATCTATTAAATTTAATGAATTGACAAAAAAACATTACAGGCAGAGTTAATTACAATACTATCAACAAGATTTACTCAAAATAACCACCATTAGCATCGATCACAGCTTCAATTCTGCTTCGGAACCTCGAACAAGCTGATGCTACAGTCTCCCTGGGAAGGGCCGCAAAAACTGTTTTAATTTTATCCATTAACTGGGCTTTTGTATTACTGGAAGTGCGATTGGTGTCTTTTTCAACTGCGCCCCATACAAAATAATCCATGGGGTTAAGGTCTGGGGAGTTTGGAGGCCAAACATTTGGACTGGTGAAGTCGTAGAAATTTTCAGACAACCATTTTTGACTTTTCCCAGAGGTGTGGCAAGGGGCCGAATCCTGCTGCCATACATACGGCCTACCATTGCCTACCCTTGTTATCCAGGGCTTGACTACAGTTAGCAACTCCACGAACAAAGCCCGAATTCCAATGCCAGGGTTCTTCAACACCTGTTCCTGCAGATTTGCGAGGAATTCTGCTGTACGAACGCAATCAGATCGTCTGCTAGGGATCTTTCTTCTTGCTACATCCTCGTAGTCACCATTGCAAGTCTCTAGTTCATGCCTGATTGTTTTTACTGTATTCAGGGAGCATTGGGCAGCAGTCGTAATATCCTTATTTTGATGGCGGGCACGAATCATCATGATACAAGTTATTCTCTTCCATGATTCAGGTGGGTTCCAGCTATCCATCCTTTCTGACATCTTGTATATGAATGAAGAAGGGTCCAAACTTTTAAATGAAGAGAAGTGTGTGTTAATACATGTAACTTACGGAAAAATATAATTAATTATAAATATGTCAAATTTATCCCGAACACCCTGTATATGGTACAACAGAACCAGGTATCATTGGACGAGGAGTAAGACAAGGCTGTTCTCTGTCACCAATTTTGTTTATCATGTATTCTGAAGCAATGTTTAAAGATGCACTGGAGAATTCCAAGAAGGAATAAAGATTGGAAGTAGACAGATATTTGCAATAAGGTACACAGATAACAAGACATTATTATCAAATACTGAAACAGGACTACAACTGTTGAACGGATTACTGGAATCCTGTATCAATTATGGAATGAAATTTAACATCAGAAAAACAAAGGTGATGAAAATAGCAAGGAAAGAGGCAAATATGAATATCAGAATAAATGGGGAAAAATTGAATCAAGCAAAGACATTTAAATATCGAGGAAGTGTTATTAGCAGTGATGGAAGATGTAAAAGTGACATAAAAGCAAGAATAGCGATGGGAAGAGATGCCTTTAATAGAAAATGGAATTTTTTCAGAAGAGTAAAATGGATAGAAACCTAAAGAAAAGACTAATAAAATGTTGTGTGGAGTGTTGCCCTCTATGCATCTGAAACTTGAACAGTGAAGAAAGCAGAAATTAAGATTTTGAGATGTGAATTTGGAGAAGGATGGAAAAAATCAAATGGACAGATAAAATAACTAATGAAGGGGTCTTAAAAAGAGTAGAAGAAAGAAGTCTGTTAACCACCTTACCAGCCATTATGGATCAAATACGCATCCTCATATGCTTCGTATCCATCATATATTTCAATGTAATATTAATGATATTACAATTTTAATATGCACTTCGCATCAATGATATGTTTATATACCATGATATATATATGTCCTGGCTGGTAGCATGGCTAAGGAGGATAAATAGAAGCAAGGATATATTCTGAACATATTCTGAGAGGGAAAGGAGTCATCAGAGATGCCATTGAAGGAAAAATAGACAGAAAAAGACCCAGAGGAAGAGTAAGGAAAACAATGCTATATAACATGCTGAATGGAGACAGGTACACAACCTTGAAAGAGAAGGCTCAGAATAGAAGAGAGTGGAAGGAAAGTTTCTGCTACTAAAAGAAGAACCTGCTCAATTACAGAATACTCAAGAAGATGGTACAGATGCAAGGAAGAAATAGTGGCAGTGGTAATGAGTCAGTATGTTGTGAGGTGGAGGTTGAAACGTTGAGATATTTCATCTTCATCAAATTCTGATGTGTACCCTCAAGGGATATACAGGATATGATAGTACATGAAAAACTTACAAGATGTAACTGCGATGTTAAATTTCCTTCTAGTTTAGTGAGTGATCATGAAATGATAACTTTGGTGGTGGCCAGCCATATGAAGATTTCTGTGAGTAAAGGATATACATGAAACTAAAAGATCAATGATTATGAACAGTTTACAAGACAACTTGGAACTACAGCATGAAATGGAATGTTGAGCAGAAAGGAAATAAATGCTGCATGGACACTAATCAAGAGCTATTTAACAGCATCAATTCAAGAACATATTGCACAGTCAAAAGTTTGAATAAGATAAGTGTTAAATGAATGAACAAAAGGATTAAGCATGAAATCTGAAAGGAGGCACTGTGGAGGTAAACAAGAATAATGGTAATAATTATTCTCTTTGTATTATGTAACCAGGATAAGAGCAGAAATTAGCAAATCAGGCAAAAAAAAAAATCCTAGACAGCACTCAACACGTCACAAGTAAAAGAATGAATTGTTATAGTAAGGTGATGTTAATGGATGAAAATGGTAGATTGGTAACTGCTGCAGAGGACATAATCCAGATATTCAGTGAGCAATTCTGAGAATTTCACTTTATCAGTGCAACATCATAAAAAGTTTGAATGTAGAGGATGGATTGCTGGTGAGCAAGCAACATATATTGTTCCTCTTCACAAAAGTGATAAGGCTATGGTTACCAATTACCAATCTGTGCATTTGGAATTGTACTTAAGGTGTTAGAGAGAGCTAGAATATAGAAATTGATATTGATAACCGTAATACTCTTTGTGATGATCAGCAGGTTTGTTGAGGGGGAGGGTCATGTTTTATCCGTTTACTTATGTGCTACATCAAGGTAACAAATACAATGGCTAAGGGAATGTATATACAGCAGTATGGCATGTTTTTGCAAAGACTTTTGGTAAATTACTACACAAATTCAATACTAAACTGGAATGACTAAACCCAACTGAATCAGATATACTGGATTACTAAGTTGGATAGGTGACTGCTGTCAGATAGGTAGTGACAAGTTATACCAAAAGAGAAATGCACTATTGATGTGTAACAGAGGCCTATTTGGGCCCATTATGATTTAACTTGTATATTTTAATGATACTGAAACAGGTTTAACTGGAGATAGGTAGTTGTTTGCAGATGTTATGCTGAGAAGAACAATGAGGAGTCAAGTAGATGTGGCCCTACAGGATCTGAATGGGCGGTATAAGGGAACAATAAGGGTATGTTGCAAAATGTATGATTCTGAAATCTGGTAGCCAAGGAGAGGATGTAAAGTACACTTTGAGTAATTATTCTGAAGTCGACTTCAAAATGATTACTCAAAAAAGATTGTGTATTTTAAAAAAAATGTTAACATGAGAATGCTTCCAAAAAACGTCCAGCTCCTTCAAGAGTTTTGTATACCCCCCCCCCCCCCCAAATAAAGACGATGTTCCTTTCCAAACATTCTAGTGTATACAATATCTTTTACTCATGCAGCAAACTTAAATTGCAAAGATATAATAAAGGCAATACGATGTTTTGAAATCCAAAACAATTAACATCTTTGAAATATTCAACACAAAAGGAAGGATAAATGAAGTTCACCTCTTACACATTTACAGAATACTGATAATTGGTCATCCATCTCAATGCCATATCTGAAGAACAACTTCTTCTCAGAGACTTTCAAAGAATTCAATGAAGTTACATTGCTCCCAAGCTACTCTTAATAGGAACCAAGGTCTCACCTTGGATGATATTTGGAAGTTTAACACAATCATGCAGCACATCAGACCTTTAATATGCTAGCAACCATCAAAAGTGCTAGTTATTTGCATGGTAAATCTGTACTGCCATGTTTAGTTTGTTTTTATAATAAGTGTATTTAGTCTAGTCACTGAAAAGTAGCCATTAACAATTACTAAATGGGTATCTCTGCTAAAGTTTGCTTTCTTTCAGTGTTACAAGAAATCAGCATTCATTACAAATAATTATGGACACACTACAGCATTAGACAACTTAGTCTAATTAGGTAGATTAAAAATAAAATCAGATATTTTGAACTTTATTATCTTAAGAACATAATAAATTTAGTTTAATCCTTTATCCAAGTGTAAGCAAACAAAGTTTGCGCCTGAAAATATCTTCAGGACTGAGGTAAGGTGGTGCATCCCTAGGCAACTCGTAGCAAAGGTGGACCAAGCTCCCATCACTCCGTGTTTTAGTATCTCCCAAAATGCAAAGTGCATGGGAGATACTGAGACAAGGAGTGATGGGAGCTTGGTTCACCTTTGCTACAAGTTGCACCACCTGAGGATATTTTCAGGCGCAAACTTTGCTTACACTTGGATAAAGGATTAAACTAAATTTATTATAGTCTAACCAAAGGAGTGATGGGAGCTTGGTTCACCTTTGCTACAAGTTGCACCACCTGAGGATATTTTCAGGCGCAAACTTTGCTTACACTTGGATAAAGGATTAAACTAAATTTATTATAGTCTAACCAAGTGCAAAATAAACTTCCAACATCTTTCTCTAAATCCAGAGTAATTTAATAATAAGGTGGTACACCGGTTGGCAACTTGTATAGGTAAATATGACCTCTCTATTGCTTCTGCCTTAGTATCACCACTCTGGGTCTACCTCCTACTGATGAGACCTCAATAAAGGTCAAAACCAGTCTGGGTAGTGGCCCTTCCCTTAATGCATAGCAGTATACATGTCTGCAAGGAGATGTGCTTTGCATTATTGGAGATACTGAGACAATGAGTGACGGGAGCTTGGTCCACCTTTGCTACAAGTTGCCTAGGGATGCACCTCCTTATCTCAGTCCTGAAAATATTTTCAGGTGCAAACTTTGTTTGCTTACACTTGGATAAAGGATTAAACTAAATTTATTATAGTCTAACCAAGTGCAAAATAAACTTCCAACAAAAATTATCTTAAGACCCAAGAAGCACACACTCATCCAGGAGGTCTCTCTTGTCATACACACAGCTCATCATACCATACCTTAAACACATTCAAATTCTTGCAGCCACTCCGCTCTCAGGCCATGCATTCCAATCATTCACAACTTTCAATGCAAAAAACCTGCTTCTCACTCCCTCCTTATACAGCTTCCAGGGATGACCTCTTGTTCTCCCCCAATTTCCCACCATTTCATGAAAAACCTTTTCAACATTAATCCTATAACCCTTACTAACTTGTATGTTTATCACATCATCCCTCTTCCTCCTATCCACTAGACTCTGCAAATTGCATCGTCTCAACCTTTCTTCGTATTCAACATCAGAAACTATTTTGGCCAATCACCTCTGGACCCTCTCTAACATCTCATCTTTTGTAAATCAGGTGACTAAATCTTTGCACAGTAGTCCATATGTGGTCCTTATATCAAGATCATCTTCAGGAATACATACATTGCATCACCTACATCGGTATAATCTACAGTGAGTTAAATATAACTGTTTTGGTTAATTGTTGACCAGGGCTTGAGTTCTATTGAAAAAAAAAAAGGCATAAACATTGGTAAAATTATAAAACTACATCAGTAGTTACTAGTTTCCTAGAGTCTTATTTTAAAGGTTTTTTGTTATTTGAGAGCCACTGGATCATTATCAAATTAAATTTGTTTTTCATAGTATCCAATATGCAAATTATTCCTGCTCCCCCATCCCTTCCAAATGTGGTTTCCCTACCCTACATAGGGAAAACAGCACATACAAACTCAAAACAACAACAACAAAAAAAATTCATTATGGAAAAGCATGCCTTTCTGGCGATGTGCTTCAAACTTTCCATTCAATCCTATGGCAACTTTGAAGTGCATTATCAGAAAGGCGTGCTTTTCCATAATGAAGGAATTTGGTTTTTTTTGTCCTTTACATGGACCAAAACTTGGTGTGAATGTAAATTCAAGGAAGCCTGTAAAATACTTATCAAATCAATAAAGGTGATGGCTTGCCTACAACCCATATAATATCCAGAAAAACCAAAACAGGTATACTTAGCACACTATAGTATGTGCCAACGTAGCTTGAGATTCAGTGTTTATTTATTTCTGAGGATGGCTACTGTGATATAAAGATTATTATTAAATTTAATCTAATTAAAGTTCTTAAACACAGTGTATCTCCATAATTAGCATAATATTCTAAAGTTTGTCTTTTGGTGATGTGTGTTATATCTGTATAAATAAGTTTTGTTATATTATGGAACAGTGAAACAATGGTCTTTTCATAATCATTTTATTTCTATTGACATAATCTGCAGGTACTGACAGCTGGAGGCACTAACAACATGCAACATGGATATTGCACAACAGCAACCTGAGAAGCCATTAATTCTCAAGACAAGAACAACTTGAGATGTTTATTATTAGGATAACAGTGGAAACATCCATACAGATAATTATAGCATCAACATTTATTAGTCACATTTACAACAAACTTGAAGAGGAAAAAACTTCGTTGTCAGTTATCACTTGTAGCACTTCCCAAGTCTCAAATCATTCTGGGACTAGTGAATATACAACAGGATAAATCAAACATACACTATGCCAGTATTGCATATTAGCACAGATAAAGGTTAACCAATATTTTTGTGGATTCAAGCTACATTTCCTCTTCATTTATCAGTCATTTATAAGAATACATCAATATCAATTAACTGCAAATCAACTTAGAAAATCTTGCATATAACAGTAATGGAGCCGAGTACATTTATAAGAGTGAGAATTGACATCTAATTCCACAAAAGTATTTTCCAATAAAGTTTGTAACCCCAATTTCTAATTAATAATTCATTTGGCTTGAAAAATATCCATATTAAAAATATTAATACAATAAATAAATGCCGTTAATTATTCAAATTTTAGTTTAACCTTATATTTAAAATAACCGTTAAAACATTACCAATAGTGAATTTTCATGCTAATACTGCTAAATAATTGCTGTTAAATATTCCAAATTTAAAGCTTAAGTTTAAAATGAGTTTTCTAAAATTTATTTTAAAGATAAAATCACAAAATAAAACACCATAGGTAATCTCCATAAAAAAAATAAAAAATAAATAAATAAAAAAATGGAATTATCTGCTATAAAAACATGTAAGTGATGGTTTATTACATGACTGCTATCTTGAGAACTGATAAATAATGGTTTAATGGATCAGTATCTTGAGAACTAATAACTACTTAAACTGAATATAGTATACTACAACATTCAGGTATTTCTGATATCAATTTAAAATTTAGTTAGGTTATCTTTAACAATTTTTGACAAAATACTATAATGTTTAAAACAATTAAGAATTACAAATGCATACAAAAAATCTTGCAGGAAGAAGTAACATCAAGAAATAATACAATATAGTCCATCTACAATTGACATTCTGTGCATCATACAACACTTTTTAAGAACTGTCTGTTCCATTTTTGGAATATTTCTATCTGGTGGTTTAGCCTTAAGTAACAAAAAGGCTGTTAATAATTATTTATAGTGATGTATTTCACTCTGAATGAAAAAAAATAAAAAATCCTAAAAGTTCAGCTTGCATTACATTCATATGAATCAACTGGTTAACTCAGATACACCCCCCCCCCCCCACCAATGATAACCCTTGTGTTTATGCAAGATAAATGACAGCAGAGATAACTTTCATATCACGAGAATCTGATACAGTATGCTCTGCCAATCTGGATTTCACTCCTATATTATGCACCATATCCCCCAATGTGTTTTCCAGTGGTCAACTGACTGATTCATATGCAGCCAACTGTCACTATAGCAAACTTGCAGGAATCACTGTTAAAGATATCAAGCTATTTTAAACCTGGTTTTACTCCATTTCCCAAGTAAGCAAACAGACAAATAAGTCAAGTTTGCGCCTGCACGTAATGCAAGTCTAGCTGACCCTGCAGGTAGTGCAAGACAAAGGTAACTCACGGTAAAAGTATAATAAGCTCTGATCACTAATCTTAATATTTACCCATAATGCAAAGCACATCTCCTGGAGGAGATGTATGATGCTTTGTATAAAAGGCAAGAGGCCACTACCCAGACCGGTTTCGACCTTTATTGAGGTCTCATCAGTGGGAGCCAGGCTAGAAATACCAAGATTTTAGTAATACAGAGCTTATAAGTATTTTACCAGAACAAGTTACCATAAGGTGTTTTAACCTTATTAAATAAAAATCTCAGGAGGAGATATAAATGTAGAAAGTATTTTACCTTGGGTATAATAAATGTTTAAAATAGCTTGGTATCTTTAACATTTATTATACCCAAGGTAAAATACTTTCTACATTGCAGGAATCACAGAAATAGTTTTAGTGAATTTACTTTAGCATTGAACTGATGTTATGGAATGAACAAATTCATTATGATAGTGTTTCAATAGTGAGAGTTAACCACAGTACTGTTGCATGGGCATTAAATTTTACATATAGCCTTTTTGCTTTTGCTGTAAGTATTATATAACTTTTTCTATAAGTTTTTAATTCAGCTTCCTTACATAAAATTTAGAAAAAGAAAACAGAAAACAGAAAATTTAGAAAACAGAAAAACTTAGAGTGAATTTTCAAAACAAAATCAGATTCATTATTATCCATGCTTATATATGTATAAAGTAAACATGATTGCAGTTACATGTCAATGTTACTGCTAACAGTGGATTTCACTATTTTATTCAGACTTCGAATAATGCCATTTTTTTTTTTTAAATTCAAAGATGATTGATGGATTGGGTGTTGTATGGCCATTTCTTCACATTTAATTTATTGTAAACTGAGATACTTATAAAGCAGAGGTAACTAGCATGTTATCTCTGCTTCTAGTGTGTGTGCACATGTGTATAAGTTGAATAATAAAGTCTAATGATTAATCTCTTCTACTACTATTCTTAATATTATTCATATTTCTTCCTGAATGTTCTTGTATGAACTTTCATAGCTGTATAAGGACATATCTAAATTTTCCAGAATAAACCATGTACACAAATTTTAATACATTTCAAAATTTTGACTGCCAGACTTAACTTGACATTATAAAGGTACCAAAAATGCCATACACAATCAACCAATACATAATGAAATGTTCTACAGATAAAGTGATCACATATTTGGAGGTGTGCTAGATGCTGCTAAGATCCTGCTAAGCTCGAACCTTCAGCATAAATGGCAAACACACACAAGATCACCTTGACACATGAAAACAATCTAGGTTGCGGATGTCAGCACTTGGTAAACCATCACTCTACTTATGCTTGATCTCTAGAGCAGGATTCCTACTTTCTAATCACAATAAAGATGCAATTACTGTCACAGAAATTTCAAATTTTATTCAGCAGGGAGTTCCAAGCATGTGACTATTTTATCTACATGTACCCTGACAATACTAGCTTAAATCCTTTAGCAAAATATCAAACATTACTTAGTTCATTAATTTGTGAATTATGAAATTCACGTTAATATTTCTCTACATTTAATGAATGTTTCATAATGAAATATTTGAATTTGTGCTAATGTCTATCGTCACTCTCTCATATGTACTGCTCCAATATTCAGGCTAGCAAAAATTAAAAAAAAAATTATCTTTTACCACAGTCACAATGCCACATTTTTGGGTAGTGTGAAATCTAATACAAATGGAATTTCCAATTCTAAAATCCAGAAAAGTGCATAGTACATATAAGTAAACAGATTAATATATCTACAGAAAATGTTCCAGGATTTAAGTAATCCTTATGGATTAATAATACTTCTGTTAATAATATTTATTATATCTATGAACTTTGGCACAGTAGTTCTGTTCTGTGTCTGAAACAAGTTTTTGCCAACAAGTCTTTCCAACCTAAAAAAAAACTTAACAATAACCACTTTGAGACAATTTACCTTATGCATAAATGTCTATGAGACAGCACGCACCAATGTAACTCATGTGCTGTAAGCCAGGAGTAAGTATAAACAATAATTTAATGAAATGACATTCACATGGTGAGAAAAGAAAACTGAATATAAAATACAGCAGAGGCAGCCGGTGAAATTTTAAGTGGGGGTGCTGCCTATACAAAATAAAAAAATTTTCCTAATCAGTAACCAATTTATTAATAAATAAATCTAATAAATCTACAGATTTATTTATTAATAGATTGGTTACTGATTAGGAAAAAAAAGAATTTTTTTTTTTTTTTGTTTAGGTAGCACCCCCACTAAAATACAGAATAGCTGAAAAAATAAAGAAAGAACGAAAGAAAATAATAATTAAGAGGATATCTTTACGTGTAACCAATACAGTAATGACTTACAGTGCAATAAACCTAGGCACATAAATCTGCAGGCCTGGATGGTACAGGAGGGTGGTATCACATTGAACGTGGAAGATAAAACAATCCACAAATCTATAAATTTGTGCTGCTTTTTTATATGTTTATATTTTTACATCTGGCAGAAGTGAAACATAACTCTGCCCACTACCACCCAAACGAAATGAAGTAGCTGAGGTAACAGATAATTATCATGCTAGCAGAGACTATCCTAACTGGACCAAACAACTGCATAACATCCAGTTGTTTGGGATAGGGCTGAAGCAACTCACACTGTGAGGCCAGTGTATTGTCTACCAGTTGTGTATATTCTTCTCATCAGTTTACCTGTTTTGCAAGATGCAAAAACCTAGCCACCTCCATATGAGACCAGCTAATTTACCTACTGTCCAGTCAGGAAAAGCTAAAGAAAGTCCAAACCGGAATCAAACTCATACAACTGGGAAACAAAATCAAGGAAGAAAAGTTGCAGGTAAAAACAACAAGAAAAGCCTCTACTACGTACAATTACACCAAAGAATAATTCAAATTTACACAAAAGATAAGTAAACACTGAATTTTATCATATACCATACAGTCTTCATACAGTCAGAGTTTATAAAATTGGGAAGGATATCCATTTGATTACCTCTGTTTATTATTGCTATGTTCCATATCATTCAAATAGGCCATACTTATAATACAAGGCTGTACATTTACTGTATGTACATGGATATTTTTGTCAGCCATGGAAACTAATTGATAAGACCTCACTTGGACTACTGAGCATAATACAATTGTGATTCTGATACAGTGGAAGAGTGCAAAGGAGAATGTTAAAAATGATATTAGAATTGTGGAATACAGATTGAGAATTTGTAGACTGCAGACACTAGCAAACAGAAGAAAGAGGGGTGATATGATTGAGACTTACAAACTTCTGAAAGGGTCATCCAGGATTTCATTTGATGGAATTTTTCATTTTATGGAGGATGGGAAAAGGACAAGAGGGCATCTTTGGAAGCAGAGAATGAATGCCACTAAGAAGTGGGTGAGGGCTACATTTTTCTCTCATAGAGTGGTGTGTGATTAGAATGAATTGCCAGTAGATGTGTGTGTAAGCATTGTGAATGAATTCAAGAATAAGTATGACAGCTGGTGCGTGTAGTATGTAGCTTCCCACGATGAGTGCTCGACTTCCTGGAGGTCTTTCTTAATAATAATAATTAATAAAAATCAATTCCATGTCAATGGATTTGAAAAAATTTGATGAAAATTTACATGTTAAAATGGTGATCACATATCTAAACCCTGATGTACATTTCTGAGATAGTTATTTAAATATAATTCGAAGTAAAATTACCAGTTTTCTAAACAAGTTTCATTAAAGTGAACTTCAAAATAATTACAAAATACTCAAATAAAAATATGACCTAGTAAAGAGCAAGAATAGTAACAAGGTACTGATAACCTTATCTGTTACTATTTCTATCTTCTTGTTATCAAATCAATATAACGACTGCTTATTTCAAGTAATGTCTCCAAAGATTTCTGCTTAGAGTATGCTTAGAAAAAAAAGAGCTATTTGATCATATTAACATAGGAATTATAAGAGTTGATTTACAATCCCATCAACAAGACAAGGAAAACCAGATAAGAATCAGAACTTGAAAATATCATACATAATGCCATACTACTTGAACAGCTGCCAAAACAGCCAGGAGCTTATCCTGGGTGAGTCCATTACTATTACCAATCTAATTTATATTTACTTTTATAGCTTATTTATCTCAAGTTATTTTACTTTTAATTTTCTTAATACTACATAAGTTAAAATTTTGATATGAAATTCTGATCTTTCATTTTCCTTATGTGAACTATCTTTAGAATTTATATTTTACTATCTTTTCATCTGAATCAACTCTTACAAAAGAGTTAGTTGGTCATACATTAATATCACCAAAAAGGGTCACTATCAGGCCAGTTTTGATCTTTACTAATGTCTCTTCACAGAAGCTAGACCCAGGAAGATACTAAGGTTAAATAAAAACTAGTAAACACAGAAATTTTATATTTTCCATACAAGCATTAAAATGATGTGTCACCATATTAAAATATTTTACTAGTATGTTTCTACTCTTTTATAATCTTAGAAAACTTTTTTTCCCAGGTTTAATCAAGCTACTACTGCTTTTTTGTAAAAAAAAAAAAAAAAAAAAAAAAAAACTATTAATTCTGCATCATCAGAGTTACATTCCCAATCCACTATATACAGCAGACATTCAATATAGTGAACAGATCTCTTTTTCCCTAGATGTTTTATAGTTTCTTATAGCACAAGGTTTGCAATAGTGAATTTAGGAGGAACAAACCCAACTCTCTCCCATTTCATTCCCAAGAAGCAAAGCAAATAATGGACAAATGTAACCAAAGACAAAACACAAAGGACTGGCAGTAACTATACATACAGCACACAAAACTGCAACTATTATGCAGCACTTACCGTAGGAAATATATATGCTGTACTTCCCACAGGTTTCACAGTAACAAACCACATCTTGTGATGTGGTTTGTTACATTTTTTGTGAGGAAATTCAGTTGGCTGTTGTGAAGGCGTTGCACTTTTACTGTTTGCATAGTGAATTTAAAATAGCATTGGTTCTATGGGACTTATACTGGGTCTTTTCCAAAGTTCATTATAGTGGTGGGTGCTATAGTGCATGTACTATATGTAATGCATAATCTGTGCTGAGTTACGTGTATTATCTGTGCTACTAAATGTTGTTGTTGAGTGTTAGCAACTCTACCAACAATCAGCAGCACAAATGATGCAATGCGTGCAAATGTCAGAAATATAATATTATTAGTATTACATAACACCTCCAGGGAGTCCAAAGACTCATCGAGGGAGGGCACCTGCTCTACAACTCTCTGTCTCCACTACTCCACTAACCACAGCTACCTTCATCATCTACACCAGTGCCACTCTCTACTGCCAACCACCACCGCTATTTTCACAGACAATCACAGACATCCATGCCCACGGCGGGATTCGAACCTGCAGCCTTTTGGCTGGAGATTGGATACACTAACCACTCAGCCAACCAGGCTGGCAATATAATGATCTAATTACTTGTCTTAACTGTAACTTTTTTTTTTTATAACATTGTGTATATTAATGTGAATACTGTGCATTTTCAAAGTAATAGCTCTGATGATGGCACAGAATCATTAGTGAAGAAATATATTAACAGCAACATTCACATTTCACAAGGATTATGAAGTATCTTTCTTTAAATGGTATGACCACAAAATGAGTTAAGAAAATGAAAAATTCACTGACAGTGCCCTTGTACACTTAACCCAACCTGTGCTATTTGGCAAACATAGTATTTCACTAGAGTAACTATGGCTCAGTATAACTTCTTTTTCAACTTCAGGAAATCTTGCAAGTCAAAGGATTTAATGAGATGATACAAATGTGAAGGAGATTTCAGCAATACCAAAAGCTGCATTTGTAAGGTTCTCAATTAAACCAGAATTAAATCAGGATCAAACAAACCTTTCTCTGCAGAAGAGCCTATTCTGAGGGGAACTGATAAACACCCTCCCCCTGTAAATACTTTTGCTACTTCAGTCTTAATATTTTGATTAGATCTCATATTTAGGCATGATGATTTTAATTCTAAGGTTACTATTAGATTCAAGTGTTTGAAACCAACAGTAAACTAAACTGCAAGCCCAAAAGATATTATATAAAAGAAAAGAAAAGGCCCACAAATTTAAAATATTAATACAAGCCCCCTTTTGTACAAACCACAGTGCTACTTTGCCAGAATGTCAAGAAAATTTGATACAAACTTATATTGTTGGGAATAAATTCTTTAAGGAAGATATCAACAATAGGCTATACATTTATACTTTCAAAGATAATAATTTAACATTTTCACATAAGAATTACTTCTATCTAAATAATGATCCTGCATTCCCATCTGGGACAAGTTTACATTTAAAATACTATACATCATATAATAGCAAGAGAAGAGTAAGTGAAACATTATTATAAAGACAAAATGGTAGCCTGTTGAATAACAAGTAAACTAAAATTAGCTATAAACAAATAAATAATGGAAAAGTCATTTGAAAATTAACCAAGATTTATATCATCTTCATTTATATAAGTAAATCATTATACAGAAGTTAAAATAAAAATATATTCATAAAAAAGAAACATGGAAAGAATCATAAATAACATTTTCAAGGTATCTCAACGTACAACAATGGAAACTGGACATGAATTACAAATGGATCACAGGTCAAGAACAAAAAGACAGGTCTAATTAGGATCTATAAATAAAACTCAAAAATGAAAGAAAATCATGTTAACAATGACACAACACAGTAGTGTTGACTAGACATGTACTTTTTTTTTAAATAAATAAATAAATATATAAATAAATATATAGCATACAATAGTAAACGCTTTTCAGGGGAAAAAAATAAAATTCATAAATGCTAAGGGTAGAGTCTAGTACAGTGTGTGTACCGCTCACCATACATGCACTGTATATACCATACAAAGAGAGCACATAAATGATATGTGATTTAACATGGATTTGGGTTAAATACATTGCAAAATTTCAAGCTATTTCTGCTTATGTGAAATAATGAAGTTTCTAACTTAATATTCAATATAAATAAGGTAAACCTTTTGAATACATCTATGAATTTTGATCCTTCTTATCTATAAAAGAGGAACTTGAATGCTGAAGTATAAACAGTACATGAAAATGCTCATTTTTCAAAATGAACACAAGTAAAATAAATCCAGAATCACAACAATATTAAGTTGCCAAGTGACAACCTATTACACAGCTAAATATTCATATCACCTACTAACTCCTCATACTCTGTCTTCTATACTGTCCCCCACCCACCCTTACTAAGACCAGTCAAAAAGATTGAAGTGAAATATTCATTCCAACCTGAGTTTGGCTGTGTCAATTGACCAAATTTGTGCTCTCAGACATGGAATGTCAAGATTATTAAAAATGATCACAACACAGGTATCACACATCACAATATGGAGATGAAAAAACTTTGGGGATACTTAACGGAGAAGTAGAAACAGAAAATAAAAAAATTAATAACATCTAATATGAAAGGCTGATTATTTTGATTTATAATAATAACTGTTTGCATATGAATCCCTTATGTCTTCAGCCACTGTACTTAAAAAAAAAACATAAATAACTAAATAAATAAAAAACCTTCAGTGTTGTTTGAGCTGATTCTATAAGGTGTTCACATGCTATTCATGGAAAAAATATATATGCACATTATTTAAAAATAATCTTGATTCCTTCTTAGAATAGATATTATGACTTTATCTTACTAGATTTGTTTCTAAATGATTCTGTACTTATCAGAATCATAAATGGACTGCATTCTTGTATTTTATATGAAATATTCATTTTACATTCCACAAATTTATCTGAAAAACAAATTTTTAACAAAATTCGTTTTTCAGATAAATGCATATAAGCATTGAAATAGTAAAATTAACTAAGTACTTTTTTTGGCTAAATATCTACAAATTATTTGGCAAAAACTAGCAATTCAAAAAATTTACCTAAATTCAAAATGAGGGGAAAATATATATATATATATATATATATATATATATATAGATTCAAATAAAATGCTACAAATTTAACTTTGATGATTAACTATAACATTACACAAGTTCCCCAAAGAAGACAATGACAAACAGTTATCACAGAGTTACAGTGATAACAAAGGCCATTAAAAACAGGAAAGCTGATTCACACAGATTCCTTCTGAGAGTCCGATTCTGCAGGAGGGATGACCTCAACCTGATACATCAGTCGCTTTCGACGACACCAGCTGAAGGAGTTATCAAATTTCAGAATGTCTATAATGGAGTAGATAAAGAAACAGGATTTATATAATTTAAGGTAGGTTTCTATACATTAATAAATGAAATATCAAAATACCTGATAAGATTATAATTTAAAAAAAAAAAAAAAAAAATTCATATTCACAATTCTATGAATTAATAATTAGAACAATATATCCAATAAACTTAGAATTTTTGCAAATGTATAAATGCATGTAAGCAAAAGATTTTAATCCAATTTTAGAAAAATACACTTTTTTTCTAGGGTATACAGGATCAAATGCAAATATAGAACTCCATAACACTGAAACTGCAAGAACAGCACATCCTTATGAACAAACATAAGGATAAATAGCACAGAATAAACTGTTGTACAAAAAGTGTTGTTACACTTTTTGGACATCACCAGAAATCATTGATCAAGTGCACGATATGGTATGGAATGGCCCGAGTCGAAGTGCGTGAAATTACTGAGACTACGGGCATTTCAAAAGAATGTGTAGGATATATTTTGCATGAAGAATTGCAAATGAAAAACCTTTGTGCAAGATAGGTGTCATGCTTGCTCACAGCAGATCAAAAATGCACTCACATGAAAATCTCTGGACAGTGCTTGGAGTATAGTGAAGGAAAAGAAGAAAGCATATCAAAAGTTCTTGGCAAATAAGTCAGCTTGTGCTCTTAGAAAATACAGAGACAAATATAAGAAAGTGAAACACTATGTCAGACTAGCTAAACAAAATTATGGGATGACTTTGGCAAGAACATAGAAAATAAATATCAAGAAGGTGGCAAATTATTCTGGAGGTTGTTGAAGAAGCTTAGAAATGGAGGAAAGAGTGCTGTAAAAGGAGATAGAGATAATAAAGGTGATATGAAAACTGGAGAAAAAGATATCCTTGAAGTATGGAGTAATTACTTCGAAAAATTACTAAATGAAACAAAGAGGGATAGCACAGTGGTAAAAAGCACTCAGCAGGCATACAATCAGGAATACATATCCATACTTGAAGTAGAAAAAGCCATCAAAGGCTTGAAATGGAAAGGCAGCAGGAGTAGATGATATTCGACCAGAAATGCTGAAGTATGGTGGTATAAAAGTCTTACAGTGGCTACACTGCATAGTTCAGAAGGCCTGGACAGAGGGACGAATTCCCGATGATTGGAGTAGAGCTCTAATAGTGCCCATATATAAAAAGGGAAATAAAACTGAATGTGAGAATTACAGAGGTATTTCCCTACTGAGTGTTCCTGGCAAGATCTATGCAAGTATACTTGAGAAACGGTTGAGAAGAATTGTGGAAGAAAAGCTTGGTGAAGAACAAGCTGGATTCAGGCCAAATAGAGGCTGTCAGGATCAGATCTTCACTTTATGAAAAATAGTTGAGAAATCATGGGAATATAACAAAGATCTGTATTTAAGTTTTGTCGAACTGGAAAAGGCATATGAAAAGGTGCCAAGAGAGAAGCTATTCAATACGCTACAGTTATATGGTGTCAATGGGGCATTATGTCAAGCAATACTTAGTCTTTATATGAGTTGTAAGTCAGCAGTTAGAACTGAAGTACAGGAAGATGGTTTAATGTTAAATCTGGTGTGAGACAAGGATGTGCATTATCCCCTCTGTTATTCATTATCTATATGGCTCACATTATGAAGGAAAGTGGTATTAAACATGATATCAGAATTGGAGATGTTGAAGAATAAGCTCTTTGCTTTATGCGAACAATGTTATACTTCTAAATAAATCCGCTACAAGTTTGCAAGATTCCCTGACTAAATTGAATAACTGTTGTAATAGATATGGTATGAAGGTCAGCAATAAAAAGACAAGATTTTTTAGTGAAGATGGTAAATTAAATATGGAAATAGACAACAAAATCAACAAAGCTGGTATGGTAGGAAATCAATTGAATAAATTCATATGGAATAAGAGAGAAATTAGTCAGAACACTAAATTAGCTGTATACAAGACAGTGTTCAAACCAGTATTAACTTATGGAGAGCAGGGTTGGAAATAAAACACTTGATCAAAGACTAGAGACCGCAGATATGAGAGTCCTGAGAAAGATTATAGACATGAACAGATGGCATAATTGGCAATATCATATTAAAAACGAGGATATTAGGAAATAACTGACGTTGTCAGTATCCAGAAATGCGTTAGCAGAGCTAATCTGAGGTGGTATGGTCACTTAAACAAAATGGGCGAGGAAAGATTAGCAAAACAAGTGTTCTCTGCCAGGTTGGCAGGAAAATGACCCAGAGGAAGACCAAGATATAGGTTGATTGATACGGTACAAAGTGCCTTAGACGATAGAAATATAAGATCTGATAGTGTTGGCGTCTTGACAAGTAACAGACTGATTTAGAGGAAAATTGTAGATAGGAAGTTAATAATGATGTAAATTTTTCATGTAGTACTATCATATCCTGTACACCCCCTTGAGGGTACATGGCAGGAATTTGATGATGATGATGATGATGATAAAACTGATTTTGTGTGTCGATTCATTACTATGGATGAAACTTGGATTCACTATTACACACCAGTCAAAACAGTGAATAGAAGCTGGTTGTTCAGCACCAAAGAAGACAAAGTCAGTTCCATCAGCAGGAAAGGCCATGGCATCGGTGTTTTAGGATGCTAAAGGCATTTTGTTTATTTCAAGGAGTAATCTTGAAAAATGTAAAACAATAACTGAGGAATATTATTCCGATCTTTTAACCAGACTAGACAAAAAAATTCGTGAGAAAAGACTCAGTTTGCAGAAGAAAAAAATCATCTTCATCAGGACAATGCACCTGCTGAGAAAGGTGTTTGGGCAATGGAAAAATTAAGGGATCTGCAATATGAATTGTTGGAACATCCACCCTATTCCCCAGATTTGGCTCCCTCTGAGTTCTATCTCTTCTTAAAACTAAAACTCTTCCTAGGTGGCCAGTGTTTTTCTTCGAATCAAAAGGTGATTGCAGCTGTAAAGGGGTATTTTGCAGATCTTACCGAGAACCACTACAAGGATGGGATAATGATGCTGGAGCATAGCTGGAATAAATGTATTAGTCTTAAGGGAGATTATGTTGAAAAATAAAAATAATTTTGAAATTATAAATTCATTTTTTTATTGTTAGGCTGAGAACTTTTCAGACCACCTTTGTAAAAAGTATTATTTCAAAAATTGGATAAGTACAGATCAACATAATAGGTGTGACTGAAACAAAGAAGACAAAAACAGGTGAGATCTTTCTAAGCAACAAATACAAAATGTTATATTGAGGCAGTAACAATCACGGAAAAGAGGGAGTAGCCATAGTATTCAACACTAAATATGAGGATAATTTTTTTGAATGGCATGCAGTAGAGTGATGTGAACAAATATCAGAATAGAGAACTGGACAAAGAGACTTACTTGTGCTTATGGTCCCACAGAAGGTTCTACCAAAGAAGAAATGGAGGAATTTTTTGAGGCATTAGATCTCCTTGTTGGAGATCTAAACAGCAGAGTAGGAAATGATTACCAGGCATATAGAAATGTTTGTGGAAAATTTGGAGAAAAGTACAAAGCTCATTATAATGGTAAATGGCTGGTGGATTTCTGCTCAGGACATGGATTAGTTATTAACACTACGTTGCAACCTAAAAATGTGCACAAACTGACATGGAGAGAAGATGCAAAAAATAAAAAAAGTCACACTATGTTATATTTAATAGTGATGTTTTCCCACTGGTTTAGGACACAAAAGTACAGAGAATTTGAAATACAAAGTGATCACTATTTAGTTTTGAGCAGGATAAAATTGAATTTCATATTGAAAAGAAGAGCATGTAAAAAATTTTTAAAGCAAATAAAAGTTGAGTAGCTCTCAGATGTGAACTGTAGACTAAAATACACAAACATTATTCAAGAAAAAAAATGAAAGAATATGAAAACAAGAACCAAACTTTTGAGATTCAATGGAGAAAAACTGAATCCTGAAGAAAACGTTGACTAATTCAGACAGAGAGACATGCGGTGAGATTGTTTGTAAGGATAGAAAAATCAGAACTCCATGAAGGACTCAGGAAGTTATAGAGGCATTGAAGAAAAATAAAACATATTGAAAACTTCTGACAAGTAAGTCGGCCTCTGCTCTTTGAGAATACAGAGAAAAATGAAAGAAAGACAATGAAAATAGACAGAAACATTGAAAACATTAACTATATCCTGAATGGTGAATCTGTAGAACAAGTAAAATATTTCAGCTATTTAGGGCACAATTTTTAGTGAAGATGGTACATTATGGAAATAGACAACAGCATTAGTAAAGCTGGTATGGTAGGAATTCATTTCAATA
The DNA here is from genome assembly GCF_054136105.1 of Typopeltis vanoorti. Lineage (NCBI taxonomy): Eukaryota > Metazoa > Arthropoda > Arachnida > Uropygi > Thelyphonidae > Typopeltis > Typopeltis vanoorti. Next base: position 119,877,892 of record NC_143559.1, read on the forward strand.
AATTTATATGGAATAAGAAAAAAAAAATAGTTAAAACATTAAATAAGCTGTAACATACAAGACAGCATTCAAACTAATTTGAACTTGAATCTGAGAGTTCTGAGAAAAATTAATGGAGTGAACAGATGGCATCAATGGCAGTATCACACTAAAAATTAGAATATTAGGAAAGAATTTGTCATTGTTAGCATTCAGGAAGGTGTTAATAGAGCTAATCTCAGGTGGTATGGTCACTTAAACAGAATGGGAGAGGGAAGATTAGCAAATCAAGTGTTCTCAGCCAGGAAAAGACCCAAAGGAAGTCCAAGATGTAGATGGATTGATAGTGCCTTAAAAGACAAATATAATATCTGATAATATTGGAATCTTGACAGATCATAGATTAATTTGGAGGAAAACTGTTGGTTGGAAGTTAGTAATGGTGTAAAAATTATACGTCCCATGAGGGTACAGGGTACATATCAGGAATGTGATGATAATGATGATGATTTCAAAAATAAAATAAATAAGATAAATAATAATAATTTCAGAAAACAAAAGGTGTTTTTTAAATAAAAATTTTATCTATTTACTTTCATCCCATATATACACAAAAAAGTCTTGATAGAGTAGTCTTCACTGAACTCACTAACTCTCACTATAGCATGCTTACAGGATCCCAAGAACAATTTGTTATAGTGGACAGTTTGCTACAGTGAATTTCTTTTAGCACTGCATTTATCCATTGGACTTTTGTCAAAAGTTTGTTACAGTGGGCAAATTTGTGTATGTGTGTTTGTGTGTGTCCTACCTGCAAAAGACTGTTTTGCATTAGTGCTGCAGGAGGACTAAACAGGATAGTGGTCTAACATCAGAAGAGGAAATTCATCTACCATCTAAAGTCATTCACAAACATCCAGATCTCTTCACTTCCTCAACACAATCTTATAGGCTTATTAGGCACAAATAAGTTATCATAAGTGCTCATTAATGTTGCAAATTGAAAACAGTAAATAGACTTGAGGCCAATTACGAATACCAAATAAGGAAAAAAAACATGCTACTTTCTAACTAGTGAAAGATGTGGCAAATGCATTGTTTGACTGAATTCTACTGACAGATCTATTGTGCTAATTTTCATTTTTCATTAACAGTTCAATATTGCAAATTAAACAGCATCCTATGATTATCTTAATTTTCAATTTGAAACATTAATGAGAACTTATGATAACTTATTTGTGCCTAATAAGCCTATAAAATTATGTTGAGGAAGTGAAGAGATCTGGATATTTGTGAATGACTTTAGATGGTAGATGAATTTCCTCTTCTGATGTTAGACCACTATCCTGTTTAGCCCTCCTGCAGCACTAATGCAAAACAGTCTTTTGCAGGTAAGGACATACACACACAAACACAAATTTGCCCACTGTAACAAACTGTTGACAAAAGTCCAATGGATAAATGCAGTGCTAAAAGAAATTCACTGTAGTGAACTATCCACTAACAGCATCCAATGACTATCTTAATCATAAACTCTTAATACAATAAATTACTCATTCTTTTGTAATGAAGATATAAAACACAAGATCACAAGGTTTATTTACTTTGTTATCTCAAATAATAAAATGCTGATTCAAGAGATGTTTATGAACCTGTAAAATTTTTCATGCTCCCTTTTTATAATCAAAGGAAACTACATTGAAGAAAGCATCAATGTCAATGCTATCTATGATAAAGTGCTGAATTAAGAATTATAATAATAACTAATTAAACTAGGATTGCTACTTCTAATAAGTAAAAGATAAGTGCAAGTGACCATTCCTTTTAAGTATTAGTGTCAATTGTCCAGCTAGCCTTACTAAATTCCAAAGCAGGTTAGGTAACTGATAAATTACTATATTTTTCTTCTTATTATAGAATCCAATAATATTAATTAACATTTTAATTTGTTCCTCTTTTGTTAATGGATAAAAACATAATTTGAAATACACATGTTACACAAACAGAAAAGATGCTTACATGTTCCAGGTTTGTCACATAACAACACACCGTCTTCAGGCACCAGTTGGCAGTTAACTCTTTGGATGGGAACCAGTTCTTCAGTATCGTCTCCACCCTCTAGTTTGCGATACACTCCAAAACCAATATCATAATTTTCAGTTTGAAACTCCCATTGTAAAATAGAACCAGGCACTATCACTGAAAATTCAACAGGTAATACAGATTTCTTTTCAATAGTTATTGTTGTAAGATTCTGGTCTGTTGATAAACGTCTGCTGGGAGCTGTATAATAGGAACATGGAACTGGACCTCCAAGACATACCTGAAAAAAAGATACCAATTAACCTTATACATATGTTGTCAAGGCTTCTAGTATATTCAGAGAAGCTTTAGTTTTCTAAATATTTTATATAAAAGTGAGATTTAAAATTTTTTTTTGTAAATTAAATAAAGAACTTAGCAATTGTCAAATTAAAAAATCACAATTTACAATTCAAAACTGAGCAATTTAAATTTATAACCACCAACTATACAAAATTCAGCAATTTCTGAATGGAAACTTAAAATAGTAATTTTGTAAAAAGAGAAAAAAATTGATAAAACTAAAAGAAATTTAAGCTCATGCAGCATTAATTAAAATCTTTATAATAATTTTCTACTGTATCACTGCAAGGAATGTCCAGATATAATAGTCCAATATAATTGATACTTCATGACTAATTTCCTATCCTTTTCTTCCAAATTGGTTTATCATTTGATCGGCTCTTGCATTTTAAAATTCTAAAGCACTCATAATGGCATCAAACCATCTATATATGTCTTTCCCTGAGACTATATTTGATTCAAATATTTGTCATAGGGGTGCTTAAGGGTCAAAGCTGTATAACTGAGAGGAGACTTCCACATAACCTTTAAAGGAATGCAGAGAACACGACCAGTGCTTCTGACCTAATGTCCAATCCTCACCTTCTTGTGGTGCACCCTGTTGGGTATCTACCTGGATACTGAACAAACGAGGATGGGCTGGCAATTTGGGATTTAGCCGACCAAATTGTATTCTTATTGGCTTAAACCAATATACAAAATGACGGTACAACATGACAAAATTTCATGCTGGCTGGGGCGTCGCCCGGTTAAACAAGGCCCCTGTTGTTTTCGCCAGGACGAACAGCGAAAAGTCAGCTACTGGAATAAATCTGAAAGCACACCCCAACTCAATATCATCAGAGTTAAAGTTCAGTACTATCAACATAAGAAGCCTGAATGGCAAAGAAATGGAGCTAGCTGAGGAATTAGATAAGTACCAGATCGACATAATAGGGGTGACTGAAACAAAAAAGACAAAAATTGGTGAGATCTTTCTGAGCAATAAATACAAAATGTTATATTCAGGAAATGACAATCAAGGAAAAGAAGGAGTAGCCATAGTATTCAACACAAAATACAAGGCTAATCTTCTTGAATGGTAGGCAGTCTCAAGTAGAGTGATGTGGGCAAATATCAAAATCAGGAATTGGACAATGAGACTTATTTGTGCCTATGGTACCACAGAAGGTTCTACGAAGGTAGAAGTGAAGGAATTTTTTGATACTTTAGAGAAAGCAACTGACACAATGAAAAAGGAAAAGTAGGTCCTTGTTGGGGATCTAAATAGCAGAGTAGGAAATGATTGTCAGACATACAAAAATATTTTGGGAAAATTAGTCGAAAAGAGCAAAGCTAATAATAATGGCAAATACCTGTTGGATTTCTGCTCAGGGACATGGACTGGTTATTACTAACACCATGTTCCAACATAAAAATGTGCACAAATTCACATGGAGAGAAGAGGCAAGGAATAAGAAATGTCGTCTCATTGACAATGTTATTGTTGATAGTGATGTTTCCTCCCTGGTGCAGGATACCAGAGTGTACAGAGGATTTGAAATTGGAAGTGATCACTATTTAGTCTTCAGCAGGATAAAATTGAATTTCATACTGAAAAGAATAACATGTAAGAAAGTTTGACTAAAATACACAAAGATTATTGAAGAAAAATGAAAGAGTTTGAGAACAGGAACCAAACCTTGGAGATTCAGTGGCAAGCCTTGAAGAAAACCCTGATTGATTCAGCCAGAGAGGCATGTGGTGAGGTTGTCTGCAAGGATAGAAAAATCAGAACTCCATGGTGGATGCAGGAAGTTAAAGAGGCAGTGAAGGAAAAGAAGAAAGCATATCAAAAGTTCCAGGCAAATAAGTCAGTTAGTGCTCTTAGAGAATACAGAGACAAATGTAAGAAAGCTAAACACTGTGTAAAACTAGCTATACAAAAGTCATGGGAGGACTTTGGCAAGAACATACAAAATAAATATCAAAAAAGGTGGTAAGATATTCTGGAGGTTGTTGAAGAAGCTTAGAAATTATTATTATTATTATAAAAACCTCCATGGAGTCAAAGACTCATCGTGGGAGGTCCACTGTTATACACACAGTTTATCATACTGTGCCTTAAATATATTCACTGTCTCTGCACACACCACACTCTCGGGCAAAGCATTCCAATCACTCACCACTCTCCATGCAAAAAACCTGCTCCTCACTCCCTTGCTCACACCCTCCTTATACAGCTTCAAGGAATGACCTCTTGTTCTCCTGCTATCCTCACCCATTCTGTGCAAAACCTCCCCAACATTAATCTGGTAACAGCTTATATGTCTCAATCATATCCCCCCCCCCTCCTCCTTCTATCCACCAATTTCTGCAAATTGCATTTTGTCAATCTGTCTTCATACTCTACATTCCAGAGATCAGATGCCTCTGAACTTTTTCCAATGCAATTTCATCTTTTTGAAAACCAGGTGACCAGATCTGTGCACAGTAATCCATACGTGGCCTGATCAAAGCTTTATACAAAGGAACCATAACATCCTTACATCTATAAGTCAATGTCCTCCGCATCATTCCCACTATCCGCTGTGTTGTCTTCACTATTTTAGTAACATGTCCCCGAAATTTTAGGTCCTTGTCTACAATCACTCCCAGATCTCTCATTTCCTCTACCAAGATATTTGCACTGATTGTGTACTTTACATCCTATCTCTGCTTCCCAAATTTCAAAACCTTACACTTTGAAGCATTGAATTGACATCCCCACTTATTTACCCATTCAGCCAGTGTATTCAAGTCCTCTTGTAAAGCTACAGCATCCACACTACTGATAGCTCTCCCCAACTCTGCATCATCTGCAAACAACTGCACATCACCATCCAAGACCTCTCCAGATATCATTTACATACAAATTAAACAGCAATGGACCCAAAACAGGCCCTTGAGGTACACTACTAGTAACTTTCCTCTTCTGGGATATCGCTCCTCCATAGACAACTCGCTGATACCTATCAGACAGCCAATCTCCAATCTGGCGAACCAATCTACTGTTCAGCTCCATCCGTTCCAATTTAATTACCAGCTTGTCATGTGGCAATTTATCAAATGCCTTTGCAAAATCTAAATATACCACTATATATGCAACACCCTTATCCAACGCATTTGTCACTTTATTATCAAAAGTAAGCAGGATGCTAAATTATGATCTTCCTTTAGTAAATCCATGCTGGCCGCCAAAGAGTATTTTTCTGGTGTCAACCCAATTCTGAATCTTATTCCTAACTAACTTTCTTATTCCTAACTTATTCCTAACTAACTAACTAACCTTGACCACAACTCCAGACACACAGACTGGTCTATAATTCAAAGCCTTACTCATCACCTCCCTTATGAATTGGAACAATTTTACCCTCTTTCCACTTTTTTGGAACTTGACCCAGTGAGAGACTCATGTTGAAAAGATATACAAAAGCTATTTTTAACTCTCTGGCACATTCCCTCAAGACATGCGGTGAAATAGCATCAAGTCAATTCAATTCTTCATATATGCTGTTCACTTACTAACAGTTCCTCCTCCTCCTCCTTCTCCTTTCCCACTGCTTTCAAGTTCTGCATGATGCCACATTCACAAGAATGAAATACCTTTAGAAATTGCTCACTAAATATCTCAACTATATCCTCCGCGGCGGTTATCATTCCTCTGTTTTCACCAATCAATCCCATCCTACCATAATCATTCTTTCTTCTACTGGCGACATATCGAAAAAACTCCTTAGGATTTTTTTTGGCCACTTTAGCTAACTGCTGCTCATACTGCATTTTTGCTACCCTTATCAAGCTAGTCACCCTGCATTTTTGCTACCCTTATCAAGCTAGTCACCTTCCTCGCCTGCTCTTTGTACTTCTCATGCAAATGGTTGTTATAAATACTCATTTTGTGTTTCTTCCATAATACCTTCTTCTTCCAGATTGCATACCTTATCTCTTGATTCATCCATTTTACACCCACTCTATTTACCCTCTTGACCATGGAATACACTCTGATATTGCCGCCACCAAATAGTTCTCGAGTATGGACCAAGCAGCAATGATATCCTTTCCATCCAGTTCCTCTTTCCAATTTTTTATTGCAAGCTGTTTCCAGAGCTTTTTGTAATTACCAGTTTTATGATTCCACATATATCCCTTTCTAACAGACGTCCTCGAATGACTGGTCACCCTGCACGTGATCACCTCGTGGTCACTCTCACCAACTGGTGGAAGATTTGACACCTCATTTATAATAACATCATCTGATGAGATGATCAAAACCAATACTCTTGATCCTCAGGTACCCTCCGTTACGTGCTGCCTAAGGTAATTATCTTTCAAAAACTCCAAAAATTCATTTTCTTTACCCCCAGATGCAGTCTCTTGCTTCCAGTTTATATTACCGTAATTAAAGTCGCCCATAATGATAACTCGTTTCTTGCTAGCTAGGCCAAATTGCCTATATATTTCCTTCTCATTACCCTCCATATTACCAGGTCTATAGCAACACCCAACTATATTTCATCCTGTTTACTTCTACCTCACACTGTGCTGTAAAAGGAGTTAGAGATGATAAAGGTGACATGAAAACGGGAGAAAAAGATATCCTTGAAGTATGGAGTAATTACTTCGAAAAATTGCTAAATGAAACAAGCAGCGATAGCACAGTCAGTGGTAAAAAACACTCAACAGGCATACAGTGAGGAATACATAGTGAAATACATCCTTTTCACAGTAAAACTTTTATACCTTTATATTCGAGTATTTTTGGTTACATCTACTCAAGCCACCTATCCATTCTTCACATTTTTGATAGTTTTTTCCTACCTAAAGTGCAGATATGTACTCCTGGTAGACTTAACTAATTTTGATTAATTTCTCCACTGTTTTCTGTTATTTCATGTTTCATTCAGTCATCTGTCCAAGTAATTACTCTGGACATGGACATCTAGAATAGCTCTGTCTTCAGTTTTCATGTCACCTCTATCATCTCATTCCTTTTACAGTACTCTTTCATCTATTATAAGCTTCTTTAATAGCCTCCAGAACAGTTTGCCATTCCTGATATTTGTCTTCTATATTCTTACCATAATTTTCACATGACTTTTGTTTAGCTGCTTTTACACATTGCTTTGTTTTCTTACATTTTGTTTGTATTCTCTCAGCATATGCCGATTTACTTGACAGGAAATTTTGATATACTTTCTTCTTTCCAGGACAGCTTTTTTAAATTCCTGAATCTTCCATGGAGTTCTGATTTTTCTATCCTTGCAGAAACGTCCCTCTGAATCAATCAATTTTCCTTCAGAGTTTGCCAATGAGCCTCCAAGGACAGATTCTTGTATTCCAACTCTTTCATTTTCATGAATAATTGTGTATTTGAGTCTAAAGTTCATCTCTGAAAGTAGTTCAGCTGATTTGTTTAACAGTTTCTTATACATTTGTCTTTTCAATAAGATAATACATTTTTTCCTGCTCACAACTGAACAGTGATCATTTCATATTTCAAATCCCCTGTATACTTGTGTCCTCAACCAGCATGAAGAAATAGCTACCAAGAATAACATAATTAATGTGACTTCTTTTATTTCTTGTGTCTTCTCTCCATATAAATTGTGTGCATCTTTATGTTAGCACATATGAGTAATGACTAGTCCATATCCTGAAGATAAATCCAGCAAGTGCATACCTTTTATTGTTAGCTTTGTGGTTGTCTTCAAAAATTTCAAAAACATTCTAGTATGTCTGGTATTTAGTTCGTATTCTGCAGTTAAGATCTCAAACAAGGGCTAACTTTCACACTTACTTTGTGCTAGCTGCCTTCTCAAACAACTCAAAAAATTTCTCCAATTCTTCCTTAATAGAACCTTCTCGATATCCAATTACACAATCCAACAAAAAAGACAAAAATTGGTGAGATCTTTCTGAGCAATAAATACAAAATGTTATATTCAGGCAATAACAATCAAGGAAAAGAAGGAGTAGCCATAGTATTCAGCACAAAATATGAGGCTAATCTTCTTGAATGGTAGGCAGTCTCAAGTAGAGTAATGTGAGCAAATATGAGAATGGGGAACTGGACAATGACATTTATTTGTGCCTATGGTCCCACAGAAGGTTCTACTAAGGTAGAAGTGGAGGAATTTTTTGAGGCTTTAGAAAAAGCAACTGACACAATGAAAAAGGAAAAGTAGGTCCTTGTTGGGGATCTAAATAGCAGAGTAGGAAATGATTGTCAGACATACAAAATTATTTTGGGAAAATTAGTTGAAAAGAGCAAAGCTAATAATAATGGCAAATACCTGTTGGATTTCTGCTCAGGACATGGACTGGTTATTACTAACACCATGTTCCAACATAAAAATGAGCAATAAATAAAAAATGTTATATTCAGGCAATGATAGTCAAGGAAAAGAAGGAACAGGCATAGCATTCAACACTAAATACGAGGCTAATCTTCTTGAATGGCAAGCAATATCAAGTAGAGTGATGTGGGCAATATTAGATTGGGGAAGTGGACAATGAGACTTATTTGTGTCTGTGGTACCACAGAAGGTTCTACTAAAGTAGAAGTGGAGGAATTTTTTGAGGCTTTAGAGAAAGCAACTGACACAATGAAAAATTAAAAGTTAGTCCTTCTTCAGGATCTAAATAGCAGACTAAGAAATGATTCAGACAAACAAAAATCTTTCGGGAAAATTTGCAGACAAAGGGAAAGCTAAAAATACCGGCAAATACCTGTTTGATTTCTGCTCAGGACATGGAGTTGTTATTACTAACACCATGTTCCAACATAAAAATGTGCACAAATTCACATGGAGAGAAGAGGCAAGGAATAAGAAAAGTCGTCTCATGGACAATGTTATTGTCGATAGGGATGTTTCCTCACTGGTGCAGGACACCAGAGTGTATAGAGGATTTGAAATTGATCACTATTTAGTCTTGAGCAGGGTAAAATTGAATTTCATATTGAAAAGAATAATATGTAAGAAAGTTTTAAAGTGAATAAAAGTTGAGCAGCTCTCAGATGTGAACAGTAGACTAAAATACACAAAGATTATTGAAGAAAAATGAAAGAGTTTGAGAACAGGAATCTAGCCTTGGAGATTCAGTGGCAAACTCTGAAGAAAACATTGATTGATTCTGCCAGAGAGGCATGTGGTAAAGCTGTCTGCAAGGATAGAAAAATTAGAATTCCATTGTGGACACAGGAAGTTAAAGAGGCAGTGAAGGAAAAGATGAAAGCATATCAAAAGTTCCTGGCAAATAAGTCAGCTTGTGCTCTTAGAGAATACAGAGACAAATGTAAGAAAGCTAAACACTGTGTAAAACTAGCTGAACAAAAGTCATGGGAGGACTTTGGCAACAACATAGAAAATAAATATCAACAAGGTAGCAAAATATTCTGGAGGTTGTTGAAGAAGCTTAGGATTGGAGGAAAAAGTTCTGTAAAAGGAGTTAGAGATGATAAAGGTGACATAAAAACGGAGAAAAAGATATCCTCGAAGTATGGAGTAATTACTTCGAAAAATTAAGCAGTGATAGCACAGTGGTAAAAAACACTGAACAGTCATAATGTGAGGAATACATATCCATACTTGAAGTAGAAAAAGCCATCAAAGGCTGGAAATGTGGAAAGGCAGCAGGAGTAGATGATATTCGAACTGAAATGCTGAAGTATAGTGGTATAAAAGTCTTACAGTGGCTGTACTGCATAGTTCAGAATGCCTGGACAGAGGAACGAATTCCCGATGATTGGAGTAGAGCTCTCATAGTACCCATATATAAAAAGGGAAATAAAACTGAATTGAGAATTACAGAAGTATTTCCCTACTGAGTGTTCCTGGCAAGATCTATGCAAGTATACTGAGAAATGGTTGAGAAGAATTGTGGAAGAAAAGCTAGTGAAGAACAAGCTGGATTCAGGTCAAATAGAGCCTGTCAGGATCAGATCTTCACTTTACGACAAATAGTGGAGAAATCATGGGAATATAACAAAGATCTGCATTTAAGTTTTGTCGATTTGGAAAAGGCATATGACAAGGTGCCAAGAGAGAAGCTATTCAATATGCTACAGTTATATGGTGTCAATGGGGCATTATATAAAGCAGTACTTTGTCTTTATTTGAGTTGTAAGTCAGCAGTTAGAATTAAAGGAAGTACAGGAAGATGGTTTAATGTTAAATCTGGTGTGAAACAAGGATGTACATTATCCCCTCTGTTATTCATTATCGATATGGATCACATTATGAAGGAAAGTAATATTAAACATGATATCAAAGATTGGAGATTAACATCTCCAATCTTTGATATCATGTTTAATATTCCTCTGGGTCGTTTTGCTGCCAACCTGGGAGAACACTTGTTTTGCTAATCTTTCTTCACCCATTCTGTTTAAGTGACCATACCACCTGATATAAGCTCTGCTAACGCATTCCTGGATGTTGACAATGTCAAGTTCCTTCCTAATATCCTCGTTTTTAATATGATATTGCCAATGATGCCATCTGTTCACGCCTATAATATCCTCATTTTTAATATGATATTGCCAATGATGCCATCTGTTCACACCTATAATCTTTCTCAGGACTATCATAGCTGTGGTCTCTAGTCTTTGGTCAAGTGTTTTACTTCTAACCCAGCTCTCAGATCCATAAGTTAAAACTGGTTTGAACACTATCTTGTATACAGCTAATTTAGTGTTCCGACTAATTTCTCTCTTATTCCATATGAATTTATTCAGTTGACTTCCTACCATACCAGCTTTGCTGATTCTGTTGTCTATTTCTATATTTAATTTACCATCTTCACTAAAAATCATGCCTAAGTAGCTGAAATGTTTCACTTGTTCCACAGGTTCTCCATTCAAAACACAGTTGACATTTTCAATGATTATGCCTATTTTCATTGTCTTTGTCTTTTTATTGCTGACCTTCATACCATATCTCTTACAACAGCTATTCAATTTAGTCAGAGAATCTTGCAGACTTGTAGCGGATTTATTTAGAAGTAAAACATCATCCACCTAAAGCAAAGAGCTGACATTAACATCTCCAATTTTAATATCATGTTTAATACCACTTTCTTTCATAATGTGATCCATATAGATAATGAATAACAGAGGGGATAATGTACATCCTTGTCTCACAACAGATTTAACATTAAACCATCTCCCTGTACTTCCTTCAATTCTAACTGCTGACTTACAACCTCAAATAAAGACCACGTATTGCTTGATATAATGATCCACTGACACCATACAACTGTAGCGTTTTGAATAGCTTCTCTCTTGGCACCTTATCATATGCCTTTTCGAAATCGACAAAACTTAAATACAGATCTCTGTTATATTATCATGCTTTCTCGACTATTTGTCATAAAGTGAAGATCTGATCCTGACAGCCTCTATTTGGCCTGAATCCAGCTTGTTCTTCACCAAGCTTTTCTTCCACAATTCTTCTCAACCGTTTCTCAAGTATACTTGCATAGATCTTGCCAGGAACACTCAGTAGGGAAATACCTCTGTAATTCTCTCATTCAGTTTTATTTCTCTTTTTATATATGGGTACTATGACAGCTCTACTCCAATCATCGGGAATTCTTCCCTCTGTCCAGGCTTTCTGAACTATGCAATGTAGCCACTCTAAGACTCTTATACCACCATACTTCAGCATTTCTGGTCGAATATCATCTACTCCTGCTGCCTTTCCACATTTCAAGCCTTTGATGGCTTTTTCTACTTCAAGTATGGATATGTATTCCTGACTGCATGCCTGGTCAGTGTTTTTTACCACTATGCTGTCATCACTGCTTGTTTCATTTAGCAGTTTCTCAAAGTAATTACTCCTTACTTCAAGGATATCTTTTTCTCCCGTTTTCATGTCACTTTTATCATCTCTAACTCCTTTTACAGCACTCTTTCCTCCATTCCTAAGCTTCTTCAACAACCTCCAGAATATTTAGACACCTTCTTGATATTTGTTTTCTATATTCTTGCCAAAGTCCTCCCATGACTTTTGTTTAGCTAGTTTTACACAGTGTTTAGCATTCTTGCATTTGTCTCTGTATTCTCTAAGAGAACAAGCTGACATATTTGCCATTAACTTCTGATATGCTTTCTTCTTTTCCTTAACTGCCTCTTTAACTTCCTGTGTCCACCAGGGAGTTCTGATTTTTTTTATCCTTGCAGACAACCTCACCACATGCCTCTCTGGCAGAATCAATCAATGTTTCCTTCAGAGTTTGCCACTGAATCTCCAAGTTTGGTTCCTGTTCTCAAACTCTCATTTTTTCTTCAATAATCTTTGTGTATTTCAGTCTACAATTCACATCTGAGAGCTGCTCAACTTTTATTCGCTTTAAAACTTTCTTACATGTTATTCTTTTCAATATGAAATTCAATTTTATCCTGCTCAAGACAAAATAGTGATCACTTCCAATTTCAAATCCTCTGTACACTCTAGTGTTCTGCACCAGGGAGAAAACATCACTATCAACAATAACATAGTCAACGAGACTTTTCTTATTCCTTGCCTCTTCTCTCCATGTGAATTTGTGCACATTTTTATGTTGGAACATGGTGTTAGTAATAGCCAGTCCATGTCCTGAGCAGAAATCCAATAGATATTTGCCATTATTATTAGCTTTGCTCTTTTCTCCAAATTTTCCCAAAAAGTGGGCCAAGTACTGCGGACGTGTTTTGAAGAGCTCCTGATTCAGATAAGTTTTTACTAGGAATAATTAAGTATATATGCGTAATTGTTTGAGTAAGAGTGGCTGTAAACGTTGTACGCTACCGGTATTATTAGTGTGGGTTTTTTTTTCTTGTCTAAACTAAATTACGAAATCGTTATTATTAGACCTAGTAACCGGCAGAGAGAAAAAAAAAAAAAAAAAATGTGCGGTGGCATTGTCATTCCATGATTTGAATGTAGATTTCAGTCGTTTCATTAAGTGTGAGGTCTGTTATATGTATTCCTTCGATTACATAAATGATTTGTGGATGTTTAGTGCGGATGGAAGAAGGGTGTGTGCGAAGTGTGACCTGAACGAAGAACTAATGAATGCGAATATGAAATTGATGACAGAAAGTGCTAGTACTGATTGTGTCGCGATTGCACGTTTGAAAGAAATGGATGGTGAGCAAGAGAAGCGAAAAAATGTTAAAAAATCAGGAAAAAAGAAAAAGAGCGATTTGACAACCGTAACGGATGTTAAAAGGGACGAAAGTGAGGTGGAAAGAAACGAAATTGAGAGAACAAATGAAAGTAGAACTTGCGTAATGCAGAAATCGCAAGTAAAAAAAATCGAAAGAATAAATGATGGCGAAAGTTCGACGCATGTTGGACCGAAAGTATTGAAACAAAGAAAGATGAATGACAGTAAATGTGATAAGAATGATAGCGAAAGTTGGACGCATGTTAGTCCGAAAGTACGGAAACAAAGAAAGGTAAATGAGAGTGAAAGTGAGAAGAATGATAGTGAAAGTTGGACGTATGTTGGACCGAAAGTACGGAAACAAAGAAGGATGAATGAGAGGGAATGTGAGAAGAGGGGGTCGAGAGTTAGAAAGTTAGAAAGATTTAATGATAGAGAGAATGTGTCGCGAGGTTCGGAAAGTGAATTAGATTGGATGAGGCAAGAAATGAAATGGATGCGGAATGAAATTAAGAGAATTCAGGTCAAAACTATTAAAATAAATCATGATTGCATGAAAGAGTTAATGAAAGATGAGCGAGTGGCGTTGTATGGCGACTCCATTATTAAAGGTGTGCTAGAGGATAAAATGCACAAGGTATGTTTTCCAGGCGGTAAAATAAGTAGAGTGATTGAGGCATTGGATATGAGGCGGGAGCGAGCAAAAGAGTTAATTGTATTAATTGGTACAAATGATTTGAGAGAGAACAAAGATCATGTCAAAATGAATGTCAAGAGACTGCTTGGAAAGATAAAAGAGAATAGTGTGACAGGAAGGGTGGTCAGTGTGTTGCCTAGGTATGATTGTGGTGAAATGAGGCGGAGAGCAAGGATTATGAATGGTATTCTGGCTGAAATGTGTGAGGAGATGGGTGTACAGTTTGTTAATGTGTGGAATGAGTTTGAGGGACGAAGTGAGCTGTATGGGAGCGATGGACTGCATTTGAGTGGTTATGGTGTGAGTCGCTTGGAGAGACTGCTGCTGGAAGGTAGAGAAGTGAATAGAGAAAATGAATCAGATCGAGAGGGGAGTGATGTGGAAGAGCAGGAGAGTAAGACAAGAGAGATTGAAGAAGTGGAAATGAATGGAGAGGTGAGTGGTATGAGTATAGAAAATGAGAGAATGGGTGTGCAAGAGGAGCAGGGAAACGGGGAGGCCCAGGGTGGACAGGGATACACAGCGTGAGAAAGGTGGATGCTCCAAGAGGAGGTGAGAGCATGTGTAGGCAGGAAAGTAATGGGATGACCAGGGATCAAGAGGAAACAGATGTTGTTGCAAAGGGTTCTAAAATGAAGAAGCAGAAAGAGAAATGGCCCCAGTCCAGCATGGAGAGAGCACATCGAGTGAATGGTATCAGTGGAACTAGCTGTAGATCCAGAAATGAGTTGTTCTGTTTGTATACCAATGCTAGAAGCATAAGAAACAAGGCGGATGAAATGGTTGCACTAATTGTGTCTGTGTACCCAGAGATTGTTGGAATAAGTGAGACATGGTTAGATGAGGACGACATCCTGACAGGAATAGAGATGGAAAGGTATGATGTGTTTCGTGAGGATAGAAGGGATAAAAAGGGAGGGGGAGTGCTATTGATGATAGAGAAAGAGTTATGTCCATACAAGGTAGAGATGCAAGAGGGAAATAGGGCCAGTGGTTTTGAGGCAGTATGGTGTGAGATAGAGGTGAATAGAATCAAATACTTGGTGGGATGTTGTTATAGACCTGGTAATGTGGATGGTGGTGATAGTGAAATGTATAGTCAAATAAGCCAAGCAAATAAGAAAAGGGTGATCATTATGGGTGATTTTAATTATGGCAATATAGACTGGATTGAAGAGATAGCTACTGGAAGTAAAGAAAATGAGTTTCTTGAGTTTTTGAGGGATAACTACCTCAGACAGTATGTAACAGAGGGCACACGAGGATTAAGGGTCTTGGATTTGGTCATCTCATCGGAGGATGTAATTATAAATGAGGTGTCAAATCATCCACCAATTGTTGAAAGTGACCATGAGGTGATTACTTGGGTGGTTGCCAGCAGTGCAAGGACCCCTGTGAAAAAAGGGTATATGTGGAACTACAAGGGGGGTGATTATGAAGAGCTCAGGAGACAGCTTGCAGATGTAGCATGGAATGAGGAGTTAGCTGGAAAAGAGATCAATGCAGCTTGGGGGATTTTCAAAAACTATTTAGTAGATGCAACTAAATGTATACCACGGGTGAGAAGGTTAAATAAGGTAGGTGTGAGATGGATGAATAAAGAGATTAAGCATGCAATACAGAAAAAAAAGGCATTGTGGAGACAGCATAAGAGAAGTGGAAGTAACCAATTTCATGAGGTCTACAAAGACCAGGCAAGGAGGGTGACTTGGTTGGTGAGAGTAGCTAAAGAGAGGTATGAACAGCAGTTAGCTAATGAAGCCAAAAAGAATCCTAGGGAGTTCTTTCGATATGTAGCCAGCAAAAGAAAGAATGATTATGGAAGGATGACATTGATTGGAGGAAATGGTATAAAGACAGCTGTTGCAGAATGTGTTGTGGAGATACTTAATGAGCAATTCATAAAGATCTTTCAATCTTGTGAATGTGACTTCATGGAGAGATTAAGAGCAGTTGATGATGGGGAGGAGAGACTGACTGTAAGTGAGCAAGAGGTGTTTGGGGAGTTGAGTAAACTAGATGTAAATAAGGCTGTGGGACTTGATAATATATCACCACGTATTCTGAAGGAGTGTGCCAGAGAGTTGACACCTGCCTTGACATATTTTTTTAATACGAGTCTTGCACTTGGTCAAGTTCCTAAAGAGTGGAAGGAGGGCAAGATTGTGCCACTTCATAAAGGAGGTGATCGAACTCAAGCATCAAACTATAGGCCTATCTGTGTGTCAGGTGTTGTGGTTAAGTTGTTGGAGAAGCTTGTGAGAACTAGGATCCAGAGTTGGGTTGACAACAATGGTATAATCTTTGATGGACAGCATGGATTTGCTAAAGGGAGGTCATGTTTTAGTAATCTACTTACTTATTACAATAAAGTGACTGCTTCCTTGGACAGAGGAGAAGGATACACAGTAATATACTTGGATTTCGCAAAGGCTTTTGATAGAGTACCTCATGATAAGTTGACAGTCAAACTAGAGCAGATGGGGTTGGATATTAGATTAGTGCATTGGATTGGAGACTGGCTATCTGATAGGTATCAACAAGTTGTGTATGGGGGTGCAATATCCAGGAAAAGGAAAGTCACTAGTGGAGTGCCTCAGAGGTCTGTTTTAGGGCCATTACTATTTAACTTATATATTAATGATATTGGTGAAGATTTGGATGGAGATATTCAGTTGTTTGCAGATGATGCAAAGTTGGGACGAACCATAAAGAGTAGTGAAGATGTTGTGGCCTTGCAAGAAGACTTGAATAAATTGAGTGATTGGGCAAGCAAATGGGGATGTGAGTTCAATGTTGCAAAATGTAAAGTTTTAAAATTTGGAAAACAAAGATGGGATGCAGAATTTATGCTTGGTGAGAATATATTGTTGGAAGTAGAGGAAATAAGAGATCTGGGGGTGATAGTGGATAAGGATCTAAAATTTAGGGGACACCGCTAAAATTGTGAAGACAACACAAAGACTTCTGGGAATGATGCGGAGGACACTGACATGTAGAAGTAGGGAGATACTTGTTCCAATGTATAAGGCTTTGATTAGGCCACACTTGGACTATTGTGCCCAGATTTGGTCACCGGGTTTTCAGAAGGATGAAGAGATGTTGGAAAGGGTCCAAAGGCGACTGACTAAGGTAGTTTCTGACCTCTGGAATGTTGAGTATGAGGAAAGATTGAAAAGATGTAATTTGCAGAGTCTCGTGGAGAGAAGGAAGAGGGGAGATATGATAGAGACCTACAAGTTGGTAAGGGGTTGTTATAGGATCAATGGTGGAGAAGTTCTACAGAGAATAGTGGGAGATCAGGGGAGAACCAGAGGTCATCCCTGGAAACTGTATAAGGAGGGTGTGAGTAAGGGAGTGAGAGGCAGGTTTTTTTCGTGCAGAGTTGTGAGTGATTGGAATGCCTTGCCTGAGAGCGTGGTGTCTGCAAGTAGTTTGAATGTGTTTAAGACACGGTATGATGAGATATAATAATAATAATAATATTTTTGTATGTCTGACAATCATTTCCTACTCTGCTATTTAGATCCCCAACAAGGACCAACTTTTCCTTTTTCATTGTGTCAGTTGCTTTTTCCAAAGCCTCAAAAAATTCCTCCACTTCTACCTTAGTAGAACCTTCTGTGGGACCATAGGCACATATAAGTGTCATTGTCCAGTTCCCCATTCTCATATTTGCTCACATTACTCTACTTGAGACTGACTGCCATTCAAGAAGATTAGCCTTGTATTTTGTGCTGAATACTATGGCTACTCCTTCTTTTCCTTGATTGTCATTGCCTGAATATAACATTTTGTATTTATTGCTCAGAAAGATCTCACCAGTTTTTGTCTTTTTTGTTTCAGTCACCCCTATTACGTCGATCTGGTATTTATGTAATTCCTCAGCTAACTCCATTTCTTTGCTATTCAGGCTTCTTATGTTGATAGTACCGATCTTTAACTCTGGTGATGCTGAGTTGGGGTTTGTTTTCAGATTTGTTCCAGTAGCTGACTTTTCGCTGTTTGCCCTGGTTCCCTGGCGAAAACAACGGGGGCCTTGTTTAACCGGGCGACGCCCCAGCCGGCATGAAATTTTGTCATGTCGTACCATCATTTTTTATTTTGGTTTAACCAATAAGAATACAATTTGGTCGGCTAAATCCCAAATTGCCAGCCCATCCTCGTTCGTTCAGTATCCAGGTAGATACCTAACAGGGTGCACCACGAGAAGGTGAGGATTGGACATTAGGTCAGAAGCCCTGGTTGGTTCTCCGCATTCCTTTCAAGACTATGTGGAGGTCTCCTCTCAGTTATACAGCTTTGACCCTTAAGCACCCCCTTTTATGTTTATATATTATATACTTAATTTTATATATTAAGTAAAAAAGAAATGTGTTAAACGTGTTAAGCAAAAAATGAAGGTTCATTTAGAAAAACAAGATTATTCTATTTAATCTTTATTTATATATAAGGAATACATAGTACATACAATTATTCTTTCGTGGATAAAAATTGGTGTATAGTTGTCTAGTGGAATTTTTTCTTTCTTTTTTCTTCGTATAAAACTCTAGCAATGGATGGTTCAATTTCCTGACAAACTTTCATTGATCAATCGAGATTAGGATCGCTGTTCAAGATTTTTTTTCTTTAAAATTTTCAGCAATTCTGATCATTTCGTCCATTTCTTTGAGGGTAAAATCCTTCGGTGCCAAGTCAATTTGTTCATCATTATCATCGATTTGAGCATCGTAAGCACGTTCTCTCTCGAGGTTAATTAGGTCTTCATCATCCAGCTCCTTATGTGACTGAAGCAGATCCTGAACATCACCTTTTTTCAATTTCTTTTAATCTTAGATAGAAGCCAAGCTTAGTTATGTCATTGATAACACGGGTTACTTCATTTTGAAATCCATTAAAATCATTTGTACAATGAGGAATAATCTTTTGACATGCCACTCTCTCAGGTTGCTTGACGTTACTTCACTCCATACTTCCTTGACGTTCTCGATGCAATTTTTGATATTGAATGCCTTCCAGAATTCTGTCAAAGTCATAGCTTCATCTCCTGTAGTCTTTTCTATTGCTTGTGAAAAAGTTCTTCATAGGTAATATGCCTTAAAGGATGCAATTACACCTTGATCCATTGGCTGGATGATGGAAGTGGTATTAGGTGGTAAATAAATAACTTTTACATTTCCCTACAAATCATTCAGTGCTGTTGGATGACTAGGTGCATTATCTAATATCAACAAGATTTTAAAATCAAGATTTAATGACTTGCAGTACCTTTCAGCTTCAGGACAAAAACAGTTTTTAAACCAATCCTCAAAAATAGTTTTTGTCATCCAAGCTTTTTTATTGAATCTCCAATGAACAGGGAGACAATTTTTATCTAAACTTCTAAGCGGGCGAGGATTTTGTGAACGATAAATAAAGAGAGATTTCATCTTGTAATCTCCAGAAGCATTGCCACATAGTAAAAGTGTTGCACGCTCCGTCAAAACCTTGTAGCCAGGCTGTGATTTTTCATTTTTTGCTAAAAATGTTTTAGCGGGCATTTTTTCCCATAAGCCTGTTTCATCAACATTAAATATCTGATCATCGGTATAATTTCCTTCTTCGATGATCTGTTGCAATTCACCAGGAAAACTAGCTGCTGCTTTTTCATCGGCACTTGCAATTTCACCTTGTACACGAACACTATGAATGCTCAATCACTTTTTGAACAGATCAAACCACCCTGAACTTGCAGAGAAAGTTTCTTCCACCACTGATGCCGAATCATTTTTGCTTTCTAATTGTTTTCTTTTTAAAGTTTCAAACAAATTCAATGCTTTTGTTTTTATAGTTATTTGACTAAGAGGAATTCTCTTTTGGTTACAATCTTCAATCCACACTGACAATAGCATTTCCATTTCAACCATAAGATGGCTTCTGTTTCTCGTAGTTTGGGACCCAGACGAGGTCGATGCACTTTGTCCTAGTTGCTTATAGTTTGCAGCGTGGTCTAAAATATGGCGAACAGTTGATTCATTTAGACCGTACTCTCTTGCAATTTTGGCTTTGGTTATGCCTGCTTCATACTTATTTATCATATGCAACTTATCTTCTAAGCTGATCACTCTATGTTTCTTCTTGATAGCTGTAGACTTGATATCATCCTTGTTTCTTTTAACATTCATTGCAGGGATAAATAAGAAGAGAAATAAATACCCACATGTCATCATCATCATCATACGTATCAAGGATTTAGGCCTAGTATGGCCTGTTCTGGCCTTAGAAGTCATCGTTGAATCGTTTAAGAGGACGTCCTGGTTTTCTTTTTCCTAATGGCTTGTACTTTAAGGCTTGTTTTGGTAATCTTTCTGTTTTCATTCTTTGAATGTGTTCCATCCATTTATGTTTATATTTTTTAATTTTTTCAATTACTGGTTCTTGGTTTAATTCTTTCATAATATCTTCGTTTCTTTTGTGATCAAATAGGGTATACTTTGCAGTTTTTCTCATAACTTCATTTCTGCTGTTGTTAATCTTTGTTTGTCTTTTTGTTTTATTGTCCAGATTTCGCTTCCATACATTAAGACCGGTAGGGCTAATGTATTGTATACTTTTAGCCTGGTTTGTTTTTGAACTAGGTTTGGTTTAAATATAGAGTTAATTACTCCTGTTATTTTTAAATATTTTGCAATTTTTATGTTTATATCTTTTTCATTTTCATAAGTGATCATACATCCTAGGTAGTTAAATGAATTCACCTGTTCTAAGATCTTGTTATCTAATACTATTTTAGTTCTTGCTGGATCTTGTCCTTTAAAGGCCATAGTTTTTGATTTTTCCGTTGATATTATCATACCATAATCTTTGGATATCTCATTTAGATTTAAAATAGCTTTCTGTAAGTTATCTTCAGAATTTGTAATTATTATTTGGTCGTCTGCAAAGAGGAGAGTGTTTAAATTAACTGTAGGTGAAAGTTTATTTCCTTGATGTAAATTTTTACTCCATTTTATTATTATTTCATTTAAGTAGATATTAAAAAGAGTTGCTGAGAGGGGACATCCCTGTCGGACCCCTTGGTTTATCTCTCTTGTATATGATAGCTCATGATTTAATTTTATTTGTATTTGATTATTTTCATATATACTTGTGACAGCTTTTAGGATATTATTTGGTATTTGTCTTTCTTTTAATATGTTAAATAATATGTTTCTTTTAACTTTGTCAAATGCTTTTTCAAAGTCAATAAATGCAATATGTGTTTCTAAATTATATTCTCTTCTTTTCGCTATTATTAATTTTAGGCAGAAGGCTGGGTCTATACATGATCGTCCTTTTCTAAATCCATTTTGTACCTCTAGAATAAAGTTTTCGGAATACTTCATTAGTTTGTTATTTAAGATTCTGCTGTATATTTTGTAACATGAATTTAGTATACTGATACCTCTATAGTTTTTAGGGTCATCTCTATTACCTTTCTTAAAGATAGGAATCACAATTGCTATTTTCCATTCTATTGGGGGGATACCAGTTGAGTAAATTTTATTTAAAAATAATAAGAGTCTTCCTTTGAATCTTGTTCCTGCGTATTTATATAGTTCTGAACCTAGCTTATCTTCTCCAGGTGATTTTCCGTTTCTTGTTTCTTTCAGGCTGATTTCTAATTCTTCTTCAGTTATTTCCTTTTCATTTTTGTTAATTGTTTGCCAGTTGTCTTTTTTAAAATATTTGTCTGTCCATAGTTCTGTGTAGTAATTTAGAAATTCTTCTAATTTCAATTCAGTGTTTAATTTTGTTTTCTTTGGTATCTGCATTTAGGTGTTTCAAAATCTTATATACATTGGGTCTTATTTTATATAAATCATGTTCTAAATCAGAAACAAATTTATTCCATGATTCTCTATGTCTTTTTCTGACTTCTCTTTTAGCTATGGCTCTTATTCTTTTATATTCTATTTCATCTTCTAATCTTTTACTGCTTAACCATTTGTGATAGGCTTCTTTTTTCTTTTTGATTATTTCTTTGATTGTATCATCCCAGATCTTCAGTTTTTTCTTTTATTGAATTTTTTGGTCTTTCCTAAGCTTTCATTTGCTGCTGCATTTAGTATCGTTTTTATATTAAGCCATTCTATTTCTATTTCTTCATTTTGTTTTATTTTATCTAGATACCGGTTAATTCTTTGTTCATATAGCCATTATACATTTGTGTCATTCAATAGTCTAGTTTTATAAACAAATGTTTCAATTTTTCTTTCTGTTCTTGTTACTTGTAGACATTTAGGTGGTAATCTTAATTTTATTTTAACAAGGAAGTGGTCACTGCTTATTTCATATCCTCTGTGAATTCTAACATCTAGTGAAAATTTTGATGTCTTTTCATTTAATATGAAGTAATCTAATATTGATTTCCATCCTCTTGCTACCCAAGTATATTTATGTATGTCTTTATGTTTATAGAAGGAATTCATTATTTTTAGGTTATTATAAACTACAAAGTCAATCAATTTTTTACCATTTCTGTTTAGAGTGTGTTCTCCATGTATTCCTATATTATTATTAATTTTCGTGTTTCCAATTCTTGTATTTAAGTCTCCTGCTAAAATTATGTAATCATTTTTATTTATTTTATAATATATGTTTTGTAGCTATTTATAAAAATCAATATTATCCTGTTCTCTTCCTTCTTCTGGGGCATATAAACCAATTATTGTTAAATAGCCTCTATCTATTTTTATTCTAGCTTCTATTATTCTTTCATTCCATAATTTATAATGTTTTAACTGTTTTGAAAGGAAGTTATGAATCCAAATCATGACTCCTGCTCTTTGGTCTTTGTCGACTCCACTGTATATCACATTAAAATTTTCAGTTCTCATAGTTCCTTTTAATTTCTTTTTTGTTTCAGTGATTACTGCTATTTTAAAATTTCTTTCATTTAATAACTGGTCTAATACCCACATGTACCACATGAAATAAATACCCACATGTACCACATGAAATAAATACCCACATGTACTTCAGGCAAAGGTAGACAATTAGAGTGGCGACTCGAATTGCATATGTAGTGGGCTACATCTCGTGGCTGCGATAATTCAAATTTGGAGCACAATAATTGGAATTTTGGTATCAAATTACAAACCCCGATAATCTAGGTATTCCTGTACTTAAAAGTCAGAAGGCCAAAGACTAAGTAAAGGACTGAGAAAATTAGACTTAATAGTAATCAATATGAAATTAAACTGTTGACAAAAAGAAAACCAGTATTAAAATCTTGTATTAGACTATCAGAGTGTCGTGTAAATTCCCTTAAAGGTATATTCTCTAACATAGTCCAAACTAAAATAATGTAAAATTTTTAATGATGTATTGCAACTTATTCAGTTGAATGTTAGAGCCTGTGTAGCTCAGTGAAAAATGGTGTTTGCACTCCTCAGCGCTAAATTGTCCGAAGAGAGAGAGAGAGCATTGTTAGTTCGATTCTACTTGTTGACTAGAGGAACTTTTTTCAACTGATTCCCAAGTTAGTCAATCTCTGGCACGGGCAAGTGGGTTTTTTTGTCCCGTAAACTCAAGAAAATTGACTGTAGATCAATTAAATTAGTGATAGCCTTGGGCCAGCTATCTCTGATTGGCTACCAGTGGAAATTGAACTGCGCACTCAGTCTCCAAAAGTCAGATAGGGCTAAATCACATCATATACTCTTTCTATAAGGGAATAAAAGGTGTTAGCCGATTTTTTTTTTTTATTCAGTTGAACTCATAAGTTCATATATAGGACTGCAGCTAGAACAGACATTTCTAATTAAACAGAAACAAGTGTTTATGTAGATAACCCCCCCTCCACACAAACACTTGGTTTATAAAGTAAATTATACTACACAAGACGACAAGAAATTATATTCTTGTTTCAATCCATTACTCAAGAGTGATCAAACAAACTTTGCAGTGTGTGTATCTTCATAACTAGGATACATGTATATGGAAGCAAATAACTGCATATCAATACATATTGTATTATCAATAACTGATAAACATAAGCATTATCAGTTGGAACCATGGAGATAACTGAGGGCTAAATTAATGCAAAGTCATGTTTTTCCATATGCAAGTAGAGTAGCATCATTTGGATATTTGCGAATGAAAATATGATTTCAACATTGATTTAGCCCTCAGCATCTCCATGGGTCTAGCTCCCACTGATGAGATCTCATAATAAGGGTTAAACTGGTCTAGGTAGTGATCCTTCCCATAATACATAGCAATGTACACATTCAAAAGGAAGTGTGTTGTGCATTATGGGATACCAGGGCATCTGATGTGAAGCCATCTGTCTCCATATACGAGTAGGCTAGTTGTGAAGATACTTCACATCTCACACTTGGATAAAGGATTAAAACAAGAATGTACTTCTTGTCTAGTATGATTTATCCAAGTATTTATGCTGATAAAACTACATTCAAAAGAGTAATTCAATTAGCTTATGAAAACTTCAGAACTGAATGTTTATGTTCAAAACTGCTTACTAAGGGCTGTTGTTCGCCATCTAATTTATCTCCTCCCCAACGAGCTGGTAACTCATTGACATCAATATCTTCAAGAATTGCTGGCTTCCATGTTTCTAAATATCCAAAAAAGAAGTTTCATTCCACATATACTAACGTAAATTATAACCTAAAGATATCATTTTTCAGCTTGCTAATTATAATTCAAACGAGGAGAATGATTTACAAGGCTGAGTAAAACTATGAAATTAAAAGCACACCAATATCTGCACCATAATCAATCCTAATTCCAGTATGTGTAAAACGGCAAATTTTAAACTGCAAAAATGGTAAAAAACAAAACTGCTAGCCATGGTTATTAAATATCTGGAAAGTAAAAACTGTCCTAAGACCATCATAAAACAAATTTATATCATATCATTTATGTTGCATAATTTTAATTAAATTAAACACCACATTTATGGACTCAGAAAGACATTTATGCCCAGTTTAATAACTGTTGAAATTCAGACTTTAAACATGTGATGTAAACATAAGGCATTTACACAGCATGGACAGTTACTTTTTTTATGGAAAACTTCTCTATTCCATTCAATTTTTACTATTTTGGAAAAAGGATACTAAGCAATAAAATTAATTTCATAAACATGTCATTTAATATAAAAATTAATTCAATGCGAAGAATGACTTCTTTATCACACATTCTCAG
The DNA here is from genome assembly GCF_054136105.1 of Typopeltis vanoorti. Classification (NCBI taxonomy): domain Eukaryota; kingdom Metazoa; phylum Arthropoda; class Arachnida; order Uropygi; family Thelyphonidae; genus Typopeltis; species Typopeltis vanoorti. The sequence goes on from NC_143559.1 coordinate 119,903,315, forward strand.
TCTAATAATGGATGAAAGTTTCTCTATTTTCTTTATATGATTCTCTATCTTCTGTTATCTCATCATGTTGCATACATAAATGATAAAAGTTTGTCCTGCCATCTGAAAGAATGGTCTTCCTCTTTTGTTCTTATTCTCCAATAGCCACCACTTAGTGATACTTTTATGTTCACCAAAGAATAACAATTGAACATTGATCTGATAGCATGAAGAATTGTGAAGTGTAGCATCTGAATGAATGAACACTGTAATTCAATGCAAATGTGTGATACAATATCTTATTTTACGTTAACATCCGATCAACATACTGTCCTGATTACAACCATTCCATAGTGGTAGACTTTATTTCAGCAAATTTCAAAAAAATGCTTGTTAGAATAAGTGTTCTTATTACAACTAAAAAAATATTCCTGTATTTAACATTGCATTTGCTGGGTATAGAAAAATGTTTGTAAAAAAACACTTATTGCTATTATTATATGTAGTACATTCTTTAAAATAAAATTTTTGCTATATTTCTGAACCATTCTTCAGTGGAGTTCCGATAACACTGGTAATTTTAATGCTCACAACAATCCTGTCTCAAATCTTTTCTTCCAGGCTTATTTCTAACACTGCTAAAAACAAAAATCTCTAGTTAAGATGACATTTTTTTTCTTGGAATAACTCTAACCTCCAATCTTTTTTGGCATAAATGTGTCACAAGTATTACCTCATTAACATTGAAGACATTACCATTTCTCCTTTGCTGTATACTTTATCTCTGAACAACTGACCACATACAAATCAAAAACAGGTCTAGCAATGAATCTCGTTCTGATATTTGGGGTGATGCCTCTAAGAATTCTCTAAAAATTATTACCTCATTATTATAAAAAAGATCGATTTGGTTCACTAATGATCCATCTCTTGCTCACTCATCCCTATTTTTCAAGAAGATGTTCATTTTCTGCTCCATGCATTTTCTACTGTTTAGCAGTTCAGCTGCTGCTGTGTTTCACAGAACAAATTTTTCTTCTGCTTGGTTTGTTCCCTTTAATGCTATCCTTTGGAACAAACTGTCCTTTGTGTCTTTCCTATAGAGCAGTGGTTCCCAATCTGTGCTCCTTTTGAAAGTTTGTCCTTTTCTACATGCAACATCATTAACTTTTTCATGGCTATTGAGTTAAAATTGGGAGAGACTTAGTACATATAATGGATTCTTTACTAAACTATAAATCATGGCTTGCACAGTGCTCCCCCCCCCCCCCACCTATATATCTCATACTCCAATTTCTTCTAAGCAATATGGCAGAATACCAGCAGAAAATTATTTCCTAGCTAACCTAGAAGCCTCCTAAAGCACTACTATTACAAGTATATCATCTAGAGACTAGTCAGTGAAATAACCATTTTAAAGGTTCACGAATGAAAGAAGAAAATATTCAGTCTCTCTCTGATGTATACCTCTGAAAACATCACTCACATTGCATACTGGAAGAAATGGGGGGGGGAGAAAGTAAAGAAGCCAACTTTGGACCTACAGACTTCTAGACTCCAAAAGCAAAGTGATATTACACTGAGCAATGAAACTCATCTACCAGCTAGTGGTGCCTGGTACCACAAATGTGACTATCTTATCCTCTATGGATGGATGAAATGATGGGGTATGGATGAAATCCCTTAATTCCAGGTTACATTAATTCACATCTGGATAGTTTCTTCTAATCTGATGCCTGTGGACATGGGATATATATATATATATATATATATATATATATATATATATATATATATATATATATATACATCCAAGGCTAGTAAAGGACTACCAAACATGAATGCTTAAACATAGGAATAAATGTTGCTGCTGACTGAGTGGACACTGTTGAAGTTTGCATACTCCATTGCAGTGGCCTGGAATATCAGTTTCATCAGCATTTTAGACTTCTTTAAGTCTAGTCCAAGATCCTGCAATCATGTAATATTTATCTTGAGAAGAATATCTTCAGTTCTCTTTGGTAGAGCTTCTAGTTGTCTGTAGAATGGGGGAGGCTGGAGTTATTAGTAATTAAGCTGATCAGCTATTCAGGAGGATCTGAACAAATTAGAATGCTGGAATATTAATCCACACATAAAAACAGTTGATGAGACTGTCTTATCAAATGTTTTTTTAACATTTAAATTATGAATTTCATAATTTAAATGTCTGCACGGTTAGCTGAGTGGCTATGCGCTTAACAACCATATGCCTGGGGGAAAAAAACAATATTCCATCGCTGACATGAGTAGCTTAGGATCTCTTCTCAGACATAGCCAAGTTAGCCAGTCTTGGGTGTGGACAGCTGGGTTTTCCTCCCACAAGAAGACAAACCGGCCTCAAGAACTCAACACATCTACAGACATAGGATACACCAGGAGGCATAGGGCTAACTACCTTATCCTTGTGTATGGTTGCGGTTAAATGAATAGAAAACCCTCGACACAGCAAGGTAAAAGGAAGATTTCATAATTCAAATGTTGTTACCAATTCTTCTGTCTACTCCCTGAATGAAGCTCATGACATATTGAGCAAATATATTTAAAATTCATTTAAAACTTGATACTATATAGTACTGTAGTATTCATATCAGGAATTTGATGACAACTACTGATTCACACTTTGGTCAAAGTAGTAGATGAATATTGGGAATAAATTGCAAAATGACAATTGGGTATCAAAATAAAAAATGGAAAATCTTAATCCTCAAGCCACTGGTGTGTGCATGTGTGTGTTGAAGGGGAAAACAAGTACAATCAACACTTTCAATGAAATGTTCAGCAACTTGTCATACAGAAACAATCCACTGTTGGCAATTATTAATATTTTGTAAAATGATTAACAATACATGGATAAATTCATTGTTATTTACTGCACCAACGAATATTGCTCAAATATGGCATAAAACTTCTGAAGGGCAGTAATCTTTCATGAAAAAGATTACTGATGATCTCAATGATGGCAAAATGACTAGATACACTAAATTTACCAAGAATTTAAAATATTCTCAATACTTCAACAGTAAACCCTGCAGCTTCAATTTCAGCATTTCTACAGCACCTCAGATTAAACTATTTGCAGCACATGTTCAGGGGAAAAAAATGTAGGTGACATCTCGGTCAGTCAAGAATACCATACCCATTCTTCAGTGGAATGAGGACAACCTTCTTAACTTTAGTGATAAGAGAAATAGTCCTATCTTATTTTTCACAATGAAGATTTCACTGCATTTCTCTTTATCTCAGATAATAATTGGATTTTTACAAAAAAGAGAGAGAGGTCTTTCTCTAAACAAGGCACTACTTCTCACATGTACAAGTGCTAACACTACATAAAATTCAAATCCATCCAATCTTAGAATACTGCACTCACATTTATGAAGGTGCATCAAAAACACTCCTTAAAATGGTTGAGGGATCAAGAAAATAGAAAGACAGCTGCAACCTTTCTTAGAGATTCTTCGGTTATTTCTTATAAGCATCTTGTTTACTTTATGTCTTTGCTATAGTATTTTAACAAGCATAGTTCTGTTTGAACTGGTCACCATTATTCCTCCACTTTCCTTTGAACCATTAAGATAAAAGCAAGGTTTGTAACCTTCAAACCTAGTGGAACCAATTTCTTGTCATCCTCTTCAATTCATTTACCTCAGTAGATGGAATGAAAGATACCAGCCTTTCTCAAACTATTTTCTATATAAAGCCTGCAACCTCCACCTGTTCATGAAACATGAACTTATTCCTTCTTTTCCCTTAACTGCTTATCTACACATGATACTAATATGCTATATATTTTGTAACATCTCTCTCTCTTTCTCTCTTTGTCTGTGTGTGTGTGTGGAGAGAGAGAGCCTACATAGTTCAGTATTGGTATCAGTGTTACTCTCTGATTGGCAAGACCAGGTTTGAATCCCATGTAGGATGCAAAGAATCTTTATAATGGCCTTTCAACTGAAGGTGAATTAGCTGGTTTCATACAGAAGTGAAAGGATTTTTTTTCTCACAAACCTTCAGTTTTTCATCATGCAAGACAAGCTGGTCAAAAAATATTCATAATAGAGCCTCAGAGTATAAATAATAAAAAGAGAAAAAAATATAATTAAATACTGAACTTACTAATATTTTGCTGGTTTTCTATTCATCTTCAGAGCACAAATTACAACTGTGACAAGCACACAGCACTCAACTAGAAACAATTGAAATTATAACTGGGAAGGAGAGCGTCCATAGCTCAGTCGGTTTTGACAATCCCTTTGGTTGGAAAGACCTAGGTTTGAATTCTCTCTATGATGCAAAGAACCTTTATCAGGGCTTTTCAACTGAAGGTGAGTTAGCCGGTCTCATACAGAAGTAAAGAATTTTTTTTCCAGGAAAGTTGGGTTTTTCATCCCTCAGAATAGACAAACTGGCCATTAAAACACATGCAGTTAGCATATACACACACACGGACAAAGAAATTAGCGCACCTGGAAGAAAACATGGTACAACGGTGAAACTAAGCAAATAGCTAGGTGGTATGCAAATGATCCAAGTTTGGTGCGATTGCACATGCCCACACACCCTGTGGTGGCACTGCAAGCACAAACCGGCAGCCTTATAAAGCTGGCGTGCAGTCGATAGCCGATTAAAGCAAAAAGCACCGACTGACACAAGCTAGAGTACAGAGTGACAATAATGCCAGGTAGATGCCAGAGACGTTGATTTAAGCAATTTACGGACTTTGACAGAGGCATGATCATTGGCCTGAAAACCGGAGAGTGGTCAGCGGGCCGTATAGGCATGCACATGAACTGTTCTGACCATACTGTCCAACAGTGTTGGGAGCTGTGGACACGTTCCAGCACTGCCACACAGCAGAGCGGCACCGGTCAGATCAGGAGGACTAATGCTAGAGAGGATCGACGGATCATGCAGCAAGCATGGAGGGATTCCACGGTGACCAGGTCCACTATACAGGCAGATGTAGGGGCTCCTGTGTGCCCACGAACCATTTCCCGACACCTTGTGGAGGCAAATCTACGATCCCAGTGCCCCTTATGTGTGCTCCCATTAACAGTGCAACATCGCTGACTCCATTTGCAGTGGTGCCAGGCGAGAGCGACATGGAACGCCACAGACTGGCGACGTGTAGCCTTCAGCGCCAAGTGCCACTTCGTCTTGGGAACAGATGATCATCATGTCTGAGTGTGGAGGACCCCTGGTCAAGGACACAATCCTAACCTCGCTATCGAGTGCCACACCTCCCGCACTGCAGGCATTATGGTCTGGGGAGTCATAGCCTACGATAGCCGATCACCCCTCGTAGTGGTACGTGGCGCATTGACGGGGCAGTGGTATGTGGACGACATCCTACAGCCCCACGTTCTCCCATTCCTGGCCAGGATACCAGCGCTATACCAGCAAGATAATGCCCGTCTGCACACGGCTCGGGTTGCCCAGACCTGCCTACGTCGTGTACAGACACTTCCATGGCCTGCCCGCTCCCTGGACTTGTCCCCTATCGAGCATGTTTGGGAGCAGCTGAAATGTCAGCTCCCACCGTGCTGCAATATTCGGGATTTGGAGCACAGCATCCAACACATGTGGGCCCGTCTGCCGCAAGACAACATCAGGCATCTGTTTGCCACCATGCCGGACCATATTGCAGCATGTAACGCCGCACGAGGCGGTGCAATGCACTATTGATGACGATCGGATTGCATACCACAGATTCCTTTGTGATTGTCTTTCAGCTCTGTTTTTGCCATCATGCAAAAGTGCATCACTCATCCGTATCATTACACTAATAAAATTTCAGTTGAATCCTATGCTTCCTTCTTGGTGTGCTAATTTCTTTGTCCGTGTGTGTATAATACACTGCCAGTAGGAATCTACAGTTGTCCCCCCCTGCCGAGGGGGCTGTAAAACCAGGCAAGAAACCAATGGACAAATAGTCCAGCACCCCACAGCAGTGTACTGGTTAAGGGGCTAGACCCATCTAGGCACCAGCTTAGGGACAAAAAAATAATGTCCTAACATAGCACACTTCTACAGGCTGGATAACCATTAAGTTAATTTGGAGAAGTCAAGCTATTTGGTCTTGGAATGACTATCTTCCAGACTTTCAGCATTAATGTCACTATATTTATTGAGGTTGGAAGAGTGCTTCATAGCTGATGCTGATTCCAAAAATAGTCTCACAGACCTATATCAATTTCTAGGTAATGCCAGTGTTTTCTTCCATTTAATTATGCATGAAGACTTATCTAGAGTATGGTCTGCAAGTTCCAACTTGCCATATAGATAATCACAGATGTAATTTTTGTGTTCTTCAAGATGGATGTCCAAAGCAGGCTAAACTGCAGGCACAATTAACTTTTACATACTTCAGGATGTGCAAGAGGATAAAGTTGATCCTTAGGAGAATATGTGAAGGAAGCTGGCTGAATGAGTTCTCTACAAATATTATCTCCATACCACTTTATCTCCAACCCACCCATTCAGTTTTTTCTCCTGGCGCTGCTTATACTCTTAAGCACTTCTAGCAGAAAGGCTTAGACATTGGTTATACATGCTTATTAAATTACTTAAGGAATTTACAACGTACAAGATATAAATTAAAATTAAACTTTAATCTATATTCCAATATTTCAGCAACATCACGTTGCCATTTTCACAGGAACTTAAAATAAAGACAGTAACTGAGGACAAAGCAGAAAGCTGTTGTTTCTCCTAAAAGTCCTGATGGTGCCACCTAGTGGGCTATATACGTATTCTCGGCCATTGGGCTGAAGGTCTTCTGATGTAAGTCTCCCAAATTTGGGGCAGTCTCATGCAACCAAATTTGTTGAGGTTTGGAATGTTTCTTAGGGCTGAGGCTGATTCCATGAATAGCCTTTCAAATTCGAATTTACCACGGTGTATTACCGTGGCTTTCTTCCACCGTATTCTGTGGCAAGTATCCAGAGCATGATCTGCAAGACCAGAATGGCTGTACTGGTGAAAATGGATGTAGTCCTTGTGTTCTGAAATTCTGATATTTGCTGTCCTGCCTGTTTGGCCAAAGTAGGACAACTTACAGCTGCAAGGGGCCTGGTATACAACAGGTCCCATGCAGCTAAGTAAGAAACATGCCAAACCTCAACAAATTTGGTTGCATGAGACTGCCCCAAATTTGGGAGACTTACATCAAAAGACCTTCAGCCCAACAGCCGAGAATACGTACATAGCCCACTAGGTGGCACCATCAGAACTTTTAGGAGAAACAACAGCTTCCTGCTTCGTCCTCAGTTACTGTGTCTTTATTTTAAGTTCCTGTGAAAATGGCAATGTGACATTGCCAAAATATTGGAATATAGATTAAAGTTTAATTTATATCATTTGTACATTGTAAATTCCTTAAGTAATTTAATAAGCACTCTTAAGCACTATTATGAATAACCAACAACACTTGAGTCTTTCTATATGTATACAGTCATAAAATACAACTGACAGCTATAGTAGCAGACTATGTAGAGCAGTGCTTCCAAAACTTATGGATGTAAAGGCTCCCCCCCCCCCCCCAATATTCAATATTGAATTTATATTCAATACAAAACATACACAGCAAATATTTTCTTGAGGATATATCATATTTCTCATATCTTCCTTATCTCCTCCATTCTAGTAAGGGTTGAGGTAGGCAAACAAGGTGGCCCTTTCTCTCCAAGTGTTCCATCCACATTGTGAATTATGCAACTTGTAGTGTTTTTTTTTTTTTTCCTTTTTAAGTTGGAATTGAACCCTAATATCTTACATACACATTTGACATGGCACACTTAGTCTTAAAACATTTTAAATTTGTGTTCATTATTTCGCAGCCCCCCCCCCCCCAACAAAACTAACAGCCCCCAAGGGGGCTGTGGCCCACAATTTGGGAAACGCTGATGTAGAGGACAAGAAGCCATCGGGCCTAATAAGTATGGAAAATATGAAGTTTTTTATTTGTGTATATTAGGGTTCAATTGGAACTTAAAAAGGAAAAAAAAAAAAAAAAAACACTACAAGTTGCATAATTCACAATATAGATGGAACACTTGGAGAGAAAGGGCCACTTTGTTTGCCTACCTCAACCCTTACTAGAATGGAGGAGATAAGGAAGATATGAGAAATATGATATATCCTCAAGAAAGTTGTGATAATCACAATCTAAAGTGTATAATAAGTGTTATATGTTATACACTTGTCACAATACCACTGCATCATTATATCAGTTGCTTTAATATCATTTTTTGTTCTAGGTGTTTATCAGAAATTTTCAGCCCCCCCTTCCCCCTCGTATATACATATGCAAGTAACTTAGTTGGGAACTTCTTGCACAAACTTTTGTTTGCTTACATTTATGTAAAATACAGATAAAAACAAGAAAAGGACTATTTAAAACTTAAAATCCTGCTCTTTTCCATTGTAGGTCAGTCATGTTTATATTAAATCAAAACAATTCTATGTACTACTTCCCAGGCATCTGAATGAACTCTTGACTATATTACCATAGAAAATGGAAGTCAAATTGCTAATAAAGTGAGATTTTTTTTTATTTTCTACTATAAGTGCAAACTTTAATTCATATTAAATATCATGCCCCTTGGTAAGCTGGCAAAAACCACTGCTCATTTACCATGATTTGTGTTTAAACCAGCATAAGGCATATATGTTTGTAAATGCCTATTCTAGATAAGTTGCATAGCTCCTTGAACTGTCTTAAAAATAAATAAATCAAATATGCAACACGCAACATTAAGCCAAAGATATTTAATCCATTTCTTATAATACCTACCCATCAGTGGAAAAGGAAGCAAAAACAGCCTAACAAAAATTAGCTGTAATACCAGGACTAACTTCATAGCCAAAAGAATAAATCTGAAACAAAAAATAATACAAAACAAACAAAAAAAAAATGATATATCTAAAATAAAAGTATTACATAAACAAAAAAATAAAGGCAACAAAAATAAAATAATATTAAATTAAGTAACAAATCATAATGACCAATTTGAAAATAAATGCAAAAAATAAATAAATAAAATAAAATAAAACTACTTAACACTCATAACCACTGAAAATGTATAGGTGTTCAATGGATACAAATAACTGAAAAAGAAAAAAAAATTGCACACAACATTTAACTCTTACTATAGCAAACACACAAATTCAAGAAATGCTTCTGCACTGCATTTCATTTTTAAAGATGTGAGGCACTAGACAGACCTCTTGATACAGTATTTTCTTGCATAATGACACCTGTGGAGTATCTATAACTAGAGGATAACACATATGCCAAATATTCACATAATAAAGTTTAAAATTTATTGTACTATGGCATATATGATATCTCTAGTTTTAATACAGTAATCTGCTAAGTTTTTTTTAACAGCAAGTGTGAATTAAAACTTTTATTTAAATAAAAGTTTAATAATAAGACAATAATAATAAAATAAATAATATATTTATTTACTTATTTGCTGATATTTCACTGGTTTCATATATATATATAGCACCTTCAGGACACAAATGTAATGGGCAACACAAGGAACTAAAGTCCTAATTCTTGTAGCAAGGCTCATACGTTGGTCATACATAACTGGAAATTAGCTTAAGGAATTAACAATGCATATAATGGATATTAATTAAAGCAAACTTTAACGAATACCTTCAATATTTCGGCAACGTCACGTTGCCATCTTCAGGAACATGCAAATATGATATGTGCATGCAGGCACTAACAAAAGCAAATGAGGAAGAAGGCAAGAAACTAATATTGTTCCTAAAGTCCTAATGGTGCCCCCCCCTAGCAGGCTAATTGGGTTGTCTTGGCCGTTGGGCTGAAGTTCTCATACTGTAGACTTCCCAAATTTGAGGTAGTTTCATGCACCCAAATTTGTTGAGGTTTGGAACGTTTTTTAGAGCTGCTGATGATTCCATGAATAATCTTTCGTACTTGAACTTGCTGCGGTGTATTATTTTAGTTTTCTTCCAATGAATTCTATGGCAGGTATCTAAGGCATGGTCTGCCAGTCCCGAGTGGCTGTACTGGTGAAACCGGATGTAGTCTTTGTGTTCTGAAATCCTGATATTTGCTGTCCTGCCTTTTTGGCCAAAGTAGGACAATTTACAACTTCAAGGGACCTGGTATACACCCATTAGGTCTAGGGGGAGTGGTTGGTCTTTGGTAGAGTCCTAATTGGTGCCACCTATTGTTGGATAGCTTTAACAAATACTAGATCTTAAAATGATGGTCTCCCAGATCTTTGGTAAATTCATACAGCCATATTTGTTGAGGTTTGGATAAGATTTTAAAGCTCCTGCTGATTCCAAAACAGTCTAACTTTTAATGGCCTCTGTGCAGCACTAATGTTTTGCTCCATTTGCTCCTGCATTAAGGCATGGTGTAAATATCAATTTTTCTATGATATTATTATTTATTGATAATTATTTTTTTTTGTATGTCGAAATGTGCCAATTGTAATATTCTATGATTTAATTTTCTTATCTTATTCTCTTTCCTTATGTCTACTTTACTTTTACTCGTTTAATCTTTCTGTTAAGTTCTCTTTACCTTTTTCTATCTTAAGCCAATTAATTTAGTCCCCGCTTGTAATCCTTTATACTACCCTACAAGTGTTAGCACTGTTAGTAAAAGACCTCTAGAATAGGCAATTCACGGATACAGTGTAAACTATTTCCCATGAGATATAATTCAGGGAAAATTTATTTGTTTTTTTGACTGCGCCACCCTGAATTAAAGTTGTGGCACAGGAAAAATAGTTATACCACTTATAGAATATTAAACTTTTAAAAATAATACCTTAAATAGTCAGTCATGCCAATTTCTCTAATTTTAGGCATGCAGGTTCGATATTTTTATGAGACAGTGCATTGGCAAAACAAGATCAGACAAGCTATTAACAAAACAAACATGTTTATTCATTCTAAGACAAATTATTTACAAAATTCAAACAGCACATATCATGTGTCTGGTTCTAACTAAGACAACAAGAGCACAATGGAGACAATACAATCACGTGTCTAATTCTCCACACAATCATTTAAGCAATTTCGCTCAAGCTTTAAGACAAAGACATTATAAATACATATAAATTTTCAGACACTTGGGTAGAATTTAACATACTTTAACTTCACTCACGTTATAAACAGAAAAGGCAAAACTTAAACCACATTCAATTTTTTGCATTACAACAACATTAGCAAATCTTAGATCTCTATATTCTACTATTCACATTCAACTTGAAGTATGGCTTTCCGACCTCTGTAGTACTTTCTATGCTAATAATTACCAAAACCAACATTAGTCACTTGAACTTTACAATCTAGGATATTACTTAAAAATCTTTGCTAGTTCATTACACAGTCCTAGATCCTTAAGGGCACGTTCTGCTTCTTAAAAAAAAAAAATTCCGATCAAACAATAGGTTAGAGCAGCAATAATTCAGCATATACGTAGATCATCGAAAAATCATACGGTAGGACATCTCGAAAGGACCATCTCTGCTGCTATCGAACTTCCCATCTTCGTCAGAACTGCTGCTTGCAGAATGCGACTCTCCTGTCCTCGGAAAAGGCTTGGCACAGTAATAAAACTTAGAACCCAGAGCCCCTTTGGCCTCTCAATCTCTGCCTTTTATATCACTCTCCCGACCTTGGCTCTTCTTCAAATTAAGTCCCCCAGATTTACTGGAGGGCTTTCTCCGTCACCCACGCTATCATTGGGTTTTGGAGGAAAAACTCACAATCCGCTGACCTTCGCAATTGTCGCCAGCCCTAGGTCTATTTGCCTAATCCTGTCTGAGCTTAATTTATGTTATAATTCTAGTGGTTCTTATTCAAATATTCTAACAATTTGTTACCAGATTTAATACAGCAAAGTGAGTTATACCTTATTTTAATTACAAGTATTTTATGTAATTTAATTGCCATGTAAAATTGACATAGAGAAAACTATTTCTACTTTTATTCTATATGAGATTTTACAATGGTCTGCTGACTTGTCATAATGATAGTGCTGAACATATTTCTTATGTTCTCTGAAGTTGATATTAGCAGATCATCCTGTCTGTCCATAGTAAGCCAGGTCACCAGCACACAGCACTTTAAAGGAAAGAGCTTGTCTTGGTGAATGAATGAGGTTTGCCATTTTGATATATTGTTTAAATGTGGTATGGAGCTGATATTAAGAACTAGATATCTTTTCAAATGTGCCCAGATGTATAGGATCATAATTTTGCTGTGGTCTTGTATATTAGGGAAAAGAAGGGATTTGAGGAGAACATTTACCATCTGGTAGGACAAGAGAAAACAATATGCCATTTGCAATTTCGTGTTTGCATTTTGTCAGACACATCACATATCATGATGGTTCTTCAACTGTAACTAAATCTGCAGTGTGCTTGGGGGGGGGGTTAATATAATAATAATTAAGGAGAATGCTATATTTGAATTACTAAAAGGTGTAAATATGTAGACCATCATTAATAAGCCATGTGAGGATAGGAAATATAGGGAGGAGAAAGAATAAGTGTGAACAGAAATACTTGAAAAATGCATTATTAATATTACACAAATTAAGTGGATATTGAATCCAACATTATTTCCAAGCCGAATATAGAAACTCAAAGAGTTTCATGCCGAATATATAGAAACTATAAAAGTTTCGGCAGATCCAAACATAAGCCAACACCTGGTTCAGGCTTGGGCAACTCATAGTAAAGGTGGAGTAAGTTCTGATCACTGTCCTCAGTATTTTCCATAATGTAAAGCACATCTCCTTACGGACATGCATGATGCTATACATTATGATGGGGGGGGGGGGGGGTCACTGCCCAGACTGGTTTCGACCTTTGTTGAGGTCTCATCAGTGAGTAGGTAGACACAGATGTAAATACTGAGGTAGTAGTGATGCAGAAGTTATTCTTTACCATACGAGTTGCCAAAAGGTGCACAAAGAATTACTGAGATAAAGAGCCAAAAAGGCTTCACTTTGGCGATGCAAAATTACACAAGCTTAATTTGTGTGATTTTACATCGCCAAAGTGAAGCCTTTTTGGCTCTTTATCTCAGGAATTATTAATAATTAACATTGGTGATATTATATGCATGTCCTATAAATTGTTGGGTGAATAACATGTGATCACCTATAAGCTCTGGACATGCATATGTGCATTTATAATGGCATAACAAAAACTTATAAGTAAAGGAAAAGATTTATTTGCAAAGTATAAATAACTATATGGAGGGGCTAATCCAATGAACTAACAACAGTGATCAGGTGATTCAGCAGGCATGGCAGGAATACATGTGGACTGATGGAGCAGCAAATTATCTTGTAAAATTTGTTTGTATGTTGTGTATTTATTTCTCTGTTTTATTTATATTTCACTTGATTTTTCTAAGAATTTTTTCCTGTTCACTGAGGACCAGTATATGTTTTTCATATAGTAACAGATACATCATTTCCAATCATCATCAGAATTGTCCACTCTTTTTGCAAATCCTACATTGATTATTATTATTTTTTATATTTCAGTGGCTCTTCTGTTTTATCAATAATAGATATCTTGCATATGCTAGCATTTTGTAATAGATCAGTCACTTCCTATAATACATAGAAATATTCATTTTTATTAAGGAACAGATGAAGTTTTACTGCATATATTCTTTCCAAAGATTGGAATAAAAATGTTCCTGTACAGTGAAAAACAGTCCAACCTCAACAGATGCTATACTGTATTGACAAAGCAAGAAAAACAAGTGTAGTTTTATTGTATCACTAAATACAATATAGACATTTACAGTTTTCTGGAATGATCTTTGTAATAAAAAACACTCACATCCCACAGGCACTATGCTGCATCTATGCAAACAAAACAGATTTATTGTAGCACTACACATAATGGCTAACTGAACACAATTGTCCTTACATTCTCTTTCAAATTTTCAGTTCCAGAAAATACACGTAATAGTTGTTTATAATGCAGTCATTAGGTACAGAAAGCAGACAATTTATGTAAAGCAAAATGATGCATATGAGAATATATATAACATGAAATCAGTATGAATTATATTTGAGATTTTTGATGTCATTAAAGACACTTCACAAATGCTAGTTTTACAAATAAAATTCTATTGAAAAAGACTAAGATGTGACTAATACTGTAACTACCATGCTGAATAAGCTTAGGGAAATGTGACTGCCCGACATGGAGACAGCAGTTTATGAATGTAGACACTGCCAGCACAAATGTATTAATGGCAAAATCTATTACCCTAGGTTTTGATATACTGTAAACCCAATAATTCAACAGATCTGTTTTTCTAACTTATTAGTAAAGAGAAAGAAATCTTTTTCATTATATGCAAACATCTGCTTTTCCTTTGTGTTTGTTTGTGAAAGATCATTTATGCCACTAATTATGGTCCATTTAATTACTAGTTATTACTATTTGTGTACGTAAACAATCCCTGGCTCCTCTCTCTGATGATGTCCTTATATCTGAGAGAAGAGTCTTATGTAGCTCAATCTAACAACTGGAATGTCACCAAATTTGGTAGGAGACTAAGATGGAAAGAAGGATTCCACAAAAAAAATTTTTAGTTTGAAAAGTTGCTGGCTGGGAGAATATGATGCTGTACAATGTAAAAACAATGTAATGCTGTACATGAATGCAAGTATCAGGAATAAGGGTGAGGATTTTTTTAGCATTGGTCCGCTCAACTTGGGCAAAAATTATAAGCATCAGTGAGACCTGGTTGACTGAAAATGATATAGTTACAGGGATAGAATGTTAAAGGTATTGTATTTTCAGAGAGGATAGAAGGGACAGGACAGGTGGTGGGGTATTGCTGATGATAGCTTAAGAATTACAAACCAACAAAATTAGAAGTTAAAGAGGATTTTAGGTCTGGGAGAGATGGGTCATTTGAGACTGCCTAGTGTGAGATAGAGGCCAATAGGACAAAATATATTGTTGGGTGCTGCTACCACAGGAAAATGTAGATGCCACGTTGTGCCAATCTGCCAATCAGCAGACTGGCACAATGAGTGCAGGCCAAAACAATTATTATGGGAGACCTTAACTGTGGGAATTAGATTCGGAGGGAGGATAGGGAAATAGAAAGATGGAAGTGAAATTTATACAGTTGATAAGGGATAATTAAATTAATCAACGTGTTATAGAGGGGACAGGAGTTTTGAGAGTGTTGGTTCTGATAATAGCATCAGTAGATATACTAATAACCAGGGTATACACTCTGCCTCCAATTGGGGAGATTGACCATGCTCTGGGAAGTTGTCAAAGATGTGGAATTCTCTGTCAAGAAAGAGTTTATGTTGAATTATAAAGCTGCTAATTATGACAGACTTAGGAATCATCTTGGAGTAGTGCCATGGCTTGGGTAGCTACTACAGTAGTGCTTTGGAAGTGGTTCAGAGATTGTTTGAGAGAAGCAGTATAAGACTGCATACACAAGATCAGAAGGATAAACCAAGAGTTGGAATTAAGTGGATAAGTAGGAATATAAAGCAAGAGCTGCAAAAAACACATTATGAAGAAAAGCATTGTAAAGGAAAAAAGCAAGAAGAGTGAACAGTATTGTAAAAAAAGGCAAAATCAAATTAGGAGGGAAAATTAGCTAAGCATACCAAAATAAATCCAAAATAGTTTTTGTGTTATGTAGCAAGTATGAGGAAAAATTACTACGATAGGATGATTAAACAATTATGATGGTAGGAAGGTGACAGAGGCAAAAAAAATAGTTGAATTTCTTTTGCCTCAGACGCATATCAAAATTGAGGTAAATGAACAGGAGGTGTTCAAGTATATTGAATTACATGAATGTGAACACAGCAGTGGGATTGAATAGCACATCAGCCATGTGCTATGTGAATGTGCAAAAGAACTGTATTGCCTCTGTTGAAGTTGTTCAATCTAAGTCTGAACTGTGGCAGGATTCAAGGGGAATGGAAAGAGAGTATGATAGTTCCATTGCATAAAGGTTGCTCCAAGATAGAGGTAGCAAACTACAGACCAATTAATATATTAGCAGTAGTTGCAAAAGTATTGGAAAAGTTCGTTAAAGGTAAAATCTAACAGTGGATGGACAGAGATGCAATACTCTATAGCAGGCTTGGCCAACTTCATTCTATATGAGGGCCAATACATGAGTGGTAGCGTCACAGGCTGCACACTTTTAGACAGAACCTAAATAAAAATAAACCCTGCATTTTTCCAGGGCAATAGTGATATGTATTGAATTACTATATTTGTTAAATCATTTTACTACTGGTAGAACAATATAAAATAATTGAAACTGAGTCTCTGAAACTGATCAATGTAACCAAAGCAGAGCAAGTGCTTTCAATGGTAGATTTCAAGTGCTTTCAGTGATAGATTTCTATGTGCTCCAGAGCACATAGAAATCTACCACTCCCACTACTACAACTCGCACAGAGAAGAAGCAGTAGATTTTATAAATTGAGTAATCATTTTAAAGCAATTTTGATTCCGTGGTGAGAATATAAATTGTTTCCGTCATCAGAAATAATTAATATAATCAGAAAATCTGCGGTCGAAACTAATAGCTAAATTGATAATACATATAATTTAATATAGCTTTCATCCTGCTGCAGGCTGCACAAAATCACGATATGGGCCGCATGCGGCCCGTGGGCCTGCTGTTGGCCACCTATGCTCTATAGTGTGCAGCTCAACTTTGTAAAGGGTAGGTCCTGTCTCAGTAATTTATTCAAATTTTATAATAAAGTTACAAAACTGGATAAAGGAAATGGCTACATCATGATACTGCTGGATTTTGCAAAGGCATTTAACAGAATACACACGACTCTTACAAAAATTGGAGCAAATGGAAATGGATATGAAGCTAGTAGCATGGATACGGAGTTGGCTGACAGACAGACACCAGAGAGAGAGAGAGTAGTATATGGTGGAGTGGAATCTAGGAGAATGAGGATGATTAATGGAGTACCTTAAGATTCTGTAGTAGGACCATTATTCATTAATTTGTATATCAATGATATACACAAAGATTTAGAGGGTATATTCAGCTGTTTGATGATGATCCAAAACTGAGGAGAGCAATAGTTGATAAAGGTGATGTAGATACCCTGTAGGATGATTTAAATAAATTGGCATTGTGGACAAAAGATAATGATTGTCAATTTCATGTTACAAAATGTAAGGTTGAAAAGGTTGCATAAGGTGTATCATATTGAGAGGACTTGGGGATAATGATGGATAGAGAGTTAAAATTCAGAGGGCATATTGCAAGTTGGTAAAATAGCTGAAAGGATTACTTGGATGCTGAAAAACATGCTAACAAGTAAAGAATAGGGAAGTTATTATCCCTATTTATAAATCCATGATTCAGCCACATGTTGACTATTGTGCACATTGGTCACCTGGGTTTCTTTGGGATGAGGAGGCAGTAGAGAGAATTCAGAGACAAGTGCCAAGCTGGTGACAGGGCTGTGCAATGCCCCTATCCTCATAGGGGCATTGCACAAAACTTTGCACTAACCACACTCTTATACAAAGTTGTGTAAGAGTGTGGTTAGTAGGGATGTGTGGACCAGTATTTTTGCATGGAGAGTGGTGAATGAGTAGAATGGATTGCCAGAATTAGTCATGAATTCCCTGTCAGTGAATGAGTTTAAGGAGAGATATGATAGTTTTGTATGTATAATAGTGTATATGAGGTTTTGTATCTATAATAGTTAGGTAGGGTCTCCCACGATGAGTCTCCGGACTCCATCGAGATACCGTATAATAATAATATATTCGAGTTGTAAGTCAGCAATTAGAATTGAAAGCAGCACAGGCAGATGGTTTCAAGTTAAATCAGCTCTGGTTAGGGTGAACAGGATGGGGGAGTTCCAAAAACTCTGGTGAGTCGAAATCTCACTCAGTAACCTAAAATGATCGCTACTAAACTCATCACTAACTCTGTGGTGGTTTTGCTCTGTGACCACTGAGCAGAGCTACTACTCTCCAGGAAGCAATCAGGGTGCACATTATCTCCACTGTTATTCATCATCTATATGTCCAGAAAGTTAAATTCAATATAACTGAACCCTCAGTTGGTCATAGTCAAATTACTGAAATATAGTGCAAAAAAAGGCTTCAATCTGGCACAAGTAAGATAATAAAATAGAGAATATTATGGATTTAATACATCAAAAATTTGAAGTAACTGTGGCATTGGATTGCTGGCATAAAATTTAGACGGTATTCATTTTTGTACTCTCTCTAGGTTTCTGCCTTGTCTATGATGAGAACAGAGTTCAAAATAGCTGTCAGGCCAGTGAAACCTAATTTATATGCTAATAAAAGAACATACAGGCTCTTAGACGAAGATTGTATCTTTAGTACACAAAGCAGCGGCAATGCTGAAAGTTATATTCTGATAGATAGCTCTCTGATAATTTTTCAAAACTTTTCTTGCATTTCTTTCTATATTTGGATAAAAACTATGGTTGGATCCATAACAGCCTTCATTTTAATATCATACTTATGCTAAATTGAAGTCTTGTGGAATAATAACATTATTTATGGAATAATATGTTATTATTCCATAAATAACATAAATATGTTATTTATGGAAATATTTCCATGAATAACATATTCTCAAACACAATGTAAAAGTTTACTGGAAATATCTTTGATTCTTCAAATCAGGAATGGAACAAGTTTTTCAGGTTCCTTCACTTTATTAAAAATACTGCAGAAATTATTTTGGTTTTACCTTATATGAAAATATGGATGTTAAATATTTATGAAAACCATTTTCAAGTAAATTTACTGGAAAATAAATATGATTTTAAAACCTTTTATTTTCTTGCAAAATTTCAAATATGGCTATATGTTTGTCATAGGCTTAAAGTTTTAGATACATTGTTATTCTGCTTTTATGAACCATAAACACTTTTAAATCGCATTTTTTCAAGATTTCAAGATTGTTTTTTTAAAATATCATACATTTATATGCATTTCAAAAAATAATCCAATCTTGTTCCAATAATAATATCCAATACTTATCAAATCAAAGGCTATTCAACATTAAGAAAAGACAGACCAGATCGTTCTGGTGGAGGTTACTCCTATGGACCAAACACATCAAATATAAAGAAATAAACAGCAGTATAAATAATGACACAGAGGCTCAAGCAGTCAAGATATTTCTAAATGCATTATTACAATAGTCAATGCATATCACCCAGATAACACAGATATAAATACAGAATCACTTCAACAACTAAGTCAAACAACATTGGATACAAAGATCCTTTTAGGAGATCTAAATGCCAAAAGTCCAACTTTGGGCTCCCCACAACTAGATCGGAAAGGAGCACAAATAGAAGACATAATTGATGATCTAAACCTTGAGATTATAAACAACAGGCACAGAAACAGCATTAGACATCACCACAGTAGATTATGAAACTGCGAGTCTTACCCAGTGGAAAATACTAAAGAATGCCATCAGTGATCATAGACCTATTATCACAACCATTAATGTGCAGCTAGACCAAAAACCACAGACAAAGAGATCTTGGAACTTCAGAAAAGCAAATTGGCCTAAATACACATAACTATTAGAAACATATTGCACTGGCACACCTACTAGTAAAGAACTTGATCAGCAACTACTAAAACTAACTAACAACATACAGAAAGCTGCAAAAAATTCAATTCCCAGAGGTCTCAGGAAAAACAATTGGGTTCCATTATTGGAAAGATCACAATATCGGTGCTATGATCACTGAAAGAGATATTATCAACGAACAGTTAAAGCAAAATAATACATAAGATAACAGAAAGAAGTTAATAGAATTAACTCAAAACACAGAAGATGAATTTTTTAACTCCAACCAAAAAAGTGGGAAAAATTCTGCAATAGACTAGATCCAAGGAAAGCCTCACAACACTTGATCACCATCAGATTATTAAACACAACACTTCCAGATACTGATCACTCTTCAAACAGTTCCTCAGGAACCAATACAACAACAACAAACAAACAAACAGATGGCTGAAAATCCAGAGATTACAAAATTCAGCTCAGTGGGAAAAAATTTTCTTTGAACAAGGATTTCATCAAGGCTGTCAATGACTATTTTGAACAATTTGACAAATCCTACTTTTTAGATTGGATGAAAAAACTGGAAACTCGCTCGACCAAATATGTTGACCTCGATAGAGACTATGTTGTGAAATAATGGTGATTTTTTCCAAAAAAAATGTGTTTAACTTATTTTTTTACCAAACTTTTCAAACAACCCTTGTATATATGGCAAAAATGTGTGAAATATACCATAATGCAAATTAATTCACATTTATATTCATTCTGAAAAATTCCAATTACCCACTCCCCTTTCTCAACCTAGGAACTAAATTATAAATAACTACTATTTTTCTACCGATTTAATATTTTTTCACTTCACTTGACAACTTCAAGAAAAGAAATAAAATGATATTGAAATTTTTTTCACTTGATTATAATGTAAATTAAAGATGCCAAGAAATCATATTTTTGGTTTGATCCTTTATCCAAGTGTAAGAAAGTTAAAGATAAAAAATAAAAAATAATTTAATTTTAAAAAATTATTTTTAATTTTTTAAAATTAAATTAAATTAAATTTAATTAAAAAAAGTAATTATTTTTTTTGTGGGAGCCAGGCCCAAGTGGAGATACCAGGCAGAAGCATTAGCAAGGTCATCTCTACCTATAGGAGTTGCATGGCTACCACTGAAGAGACCTCAATAAAGGTCAAAACTAGTCTGGGTAGTGGCCCTTCCCTTAATGCATAACATTATACATATCCACAAGGAGATGTGTTTTGCATTATAGGAGATACTGAGACAGGAGTGTTGGTAGCTTGCTCCACCTTTGCAACGAGTTGTCCGGTGTTGTACCACCTTACCCCAGTCCCGAAGATACTTTCAGGCACAAACTTTGATTGCTCACACTTGGATCAAGGATTAAACTAAATTTATTATAGTCTAACCAAGTGAAAAATAAACTTTTAGCATAAGCTAGTAGTTGCCGATACTTTTCATCCATTCATCCTTTAATGTTTACATTGCCAAAATGAGGCCTATTGGCTCTTTATTTTAAATAAAATTATGGTGTTGTGTCTGCTGAAACAGGTGCTTTTAAAACTGGACTATTCCTTTGCAATTTGATTATTTTGGCCGCGATCTTCTTTATCTTCTGGACTTGGCATCAGATGCTTAGGGAGAGAGTATTTTTATTTTCACAAAGATTTTTATCATACTTTCATCCATCAGTTCATTTGACATCATCAGATGCCATATGGTCACTTCTTTCCTTGGTAATGTTCCACACTAGTCCTCACCAGGTTGTTCTGTCATATGCCTTTCTAGAGATGTCAACTCTGAAGATCAGTCACTCCAGACACACCATCCAACTATCTCATTAAAGGTGTATCCCTTCTTCTTCCAGGAGCTTTATTTCGATTACTGGCTTGAGAAGACCTCCATCCTTTTGTTGAAAGGATGGAGGTCTTCTCTGAAATTCCAAAGAATTTCAGCTTTCTTCTGCGAATATCTCTAAGGAGCCTTAAAGTTCTGCCAATTTTTTTCTAGCACCCATCCATCTGACTGCCTTTAAGTATATGATATCCTCAACTGCCTTCTGTAACACCACATCTCAAAAGCAACTATCCTTTTCCTATCAGACTTCTTTAGGTTCCATGTATCACATCCATAAGTTGCTGCTGGAAAAACAGCTGCATCCAGAATACTGAACTTTGTTCCTGTGGAGATAGACCTATCCTTCCACATTTTAAACAAGTATCTGACTGTTGTTTTAGACATTCCTAGTCTTCTTCTGATGTCTTCTGAACAGCAATTCTTCATATTAATAATAGATCCCAGGTATTTATCTTTAGGGAGTCTAAATTCTTTATACTTTTCAATAATCTGTCTAAGGAGAAAGGATCTGATCTCTTGTACCTAATACCTACTCTTGTTCCTCAGGCATCTCTGCCTCAACTTTGGTCTCCATCCTATTTAGGATGATCTTTAATAAATCTTGCTTGCATGAGAGATTAAACTAACAGTTCTATAGTTCTTGCAATCCTCCATATCTCCCTTATTGTGCAGTGATATTGAAGACAGACTTCTTCCAATCTCTAGGCCATGATCTCGTCTACCATATCCTTTTAATCAATCTATGAAACACTTATCCCTCCATTCCCTATGGCCTTAATTAATTCTGCTGGGATTCCATCTGCACCTAGCTGGGGCCTTATTGTTATTAAACTGTTTAATTGCTCCTTCAACCTCATGCCTAAGTGGAGGAGGAGGTTCCAAATCAAAATTTCCGTAAGAGGGCATCTCCAAATTTTCCTTATCCTCTCTGCTGTACAGTTCCTCACAGTGTTTGACTTCCAGTTCTTCTCTTAGTACTGCTGTTTCTGTATTTGATGACATTCAATTGGGCTTAAACTTGTGCTTTAGGTCACAAACTAACTTAAACATCCCTTTACACATATGCAGCATGACTCTGTGTATAATTGTGCCTCTTCATCTGTTCTATCTCTTCACACTTATTAGCATAAAAATTTTCCTTCTCCTGCCTGATGGTTTTTCTCACGTCTCTATGTAATCTTTTATATTTTTCAGTACTTTGTTTCTCCAACTACCTCCTTTCGATCAGATCCCATGTCAAATCTGATATCCATGGATCTCTTGGTCTTCTAATTGGGCCTATGAGAGATACTTAGCCAAGAAGTATCTACCTCATAGATACTTCTTGGCTGTATCCTCTATTATAACCTTGACCCATTTCCACAACATTTCGGGTGAGTTCTCCTCACTAATCTCAAAAAAGATCATCCAACCATGTTGAAGTTTCTTCTGTGAACCCATTAGGGATTACTGACATCCAGTCTTGTGGGATGGGCATGACTTGGAAGGTTTCGGAGTCTCAGTCTTACTTTGGCTCTTAAACTGATGGTCAGTACCACATTCTGGTCCTGGACAAGTATGCACATTGAAGATGCTTGTCTTTCACCGTTGGAGAGCCAGGATATAATCAATCTGGTGCCTTGACCAATCCATGTTAGATGTCCACGTATATGTCCTTCATGAGTGTTTCTGGAAGCAGGTATTGGTGATAACTAATCTATAAGCATGGACAAATTCCAACAGTTTTTCACCACAGGTGTTACACTCACCCAGACCAAACATTCCACACTCGGGATTCGCTCTCTCATACTCTTTCCCCACTTTTGCATTTAAGTCCTCTACAATGAAAAGTACATCCCTTTTTGGCAGGCTATAGGTTTTCATAGAACTCACTCACTTCATCAGGTCTATCTGTGTGGGGTACATGAACTACTATGATGATTGACATGTTGGTAGGATGAGCCTTAAGGCTAATACAAAGTATCCTGTCATTAATGGGATTATAACCAACTCTTGCCTTAACCTTCCTCAGTACTCCATGATGTTTTGAGTCACCTCCTAAATAAATAACTAGTTTACCATCTTGTTTTTTGAAAAGACTTTATCCATTCCATCTGGTCTCTGTAATTCCCAGAATGTCAATTTTATACCTTTTCATCTCTTTACAGACAATATCAAGAGTGCCCACCTATAGACCTATAAAAAGTATTTACATTCTAAGTGCAGATATAAAGTTCACCCTCTGAAATTAATCCAAACCTTCTGTATTCTTCATTCATAGTAACAGTGACTTGTGCTGGAGACTGTAATATACTTCTTGAACAGGAACTTTTTGTGTAGGCCCTGAACACAGCTCTGATTATTCTGTGCAACTACCAATGCAACAGGAGATGTATTATAAGCACAAACATAAAAGGATTTCAGAGTGAAGTCACTGCAAGAAAAAGTGGTAGGGGTTGCAGAAGCCCTTTCCACATATTTGGGGGAGGGGTTCATCCCAATTCATTCCACATCGACCAGGTGGAGTTGACTTCACCTAGTAGGCTTAACTTTAGTCTACTAGATGAATACCCAGGAGAGAAAGTAGATTCCCACTGCATAAGACAAAAAGAAATAGTAAAATAGGAGAGATTTACCCCTAGTCCTTAAATACTCTAATAGCATTAGAGTATTGGGGTGTCTACAGATCATATAACAGATGTGTGTTACATGAAGTAAGGCATGGTCCAGCATCAAGTACCTCAGGTTTGTCACCCCCATACTCATTAAAGTGAGCCCTTGAGGAATATTATACTTTCCCTATATAAAAATTATTTATGTCACAAAAAAGTTAGTTTTATGTGTTACTAGTTCCCCTCTATAATCCTCTCTATCTTAACCAAGTGTCAAGATCAAAGCTGATATTACTATTATGAAACAATGCACATATATATTTTTTTCTATAAACTTATAATATATATAGTGCTTTTTTTTCATTAATACATATAATGTATTAATTGTACACTAATTATACAGAATGATTTGTATTTACATAAAAAATTGAGCCAAGGTTATCTTGACCAATTTTCTATATCTAAACAATTCCTTCAACAAATGGAAATATGAAAATTATAGCATGAAAAAACAACATGAAATATAAATGTCAGTTTACCTTTAACATAGACGTGTATCTTTTTTGCAGTTTCATCACTGAGAAAGGGCTTTACCATTGCATAGGCCACAGGAAAAAATCCAGGAGCTGCAGTGAAAAGAGACTTTCAACTGGTATATTTTAAGTTAGGTAATAAATCTAATTGATTTCCATCCTTCAGATGCTAATGTTATGTACACCTTTAAGTTGTTTATAGAAGAAATTCATTATTTAAGATCATTATATACTACAAAATCCATTAACTTTCTGCCATTTTTATTTAAAGTCATCATCATCAAATTCCTGATGTGTACCATTGGAGGTGTACAAGATATTATGATAGTACTATATGAAAAAAATTACACCATTACAAATATTCTATTAACAATTTTCCTCCAAATTAATTTGTTATATGTCATGACTCCATTACTGTTGGTCACATCTTATATTTTGGTCTACTTCTTACTGCATCAATCCACATGGATCTTGGTCTTTCTCTGGATTGTTTTTTATGCCATTTTGGCAAAAACGCCTGTTATGCTAACCTTTCTTCTCCAATTCTGTTTAAGTGATTATACTACTCCTCTAGATTAGCTCTGCTCACACATTCCTAAATACTAACAATGCCAAGTTCTTTCCAAATATCCTCATTTTTAATATGACTCTGCCTTATTATTTGATGTTAAAATTTGTTTGAACACTGTCTTACATTTATATATATATATTGCTCAAAATACTAAACATCAGTTTAGTGTTTTGAGCAATTTCTCTCTTATTCCATGTAAATTTATCCAGTTGATTTCCTACCATATACCAGCTTTGTTAATTCCATTGTCTATTTCCATATTTAATTTGCCATCTTTGCTAAACATTGTGTTTAAATAACTGAAATCCTTTACATATTCTATAGGTTCTCCAATCTGGGTACAGTTGATGTTTCTGCCTATTTTCATAGTCTTATGTCTTTTTATTGCTGATTTTCAAGTCATATTTGTTATAGCATTCAATTTAGTTAAGAAATCCTGAAAACTTGTACTGGGTTAATTTAAGAGTATAACATCATCTGCATAAAGTAAAGATCTGAGAACAACATCTCCAATTTTGACGAGGCCTAATGCCACTTCTCTTCATAATGTGATCCATATAAACGATGTGCAATCTTGTCTCAGACCTCATTTGACATCAAACCATCTTCCTGTGTCTACTTCAATTCTAACTGCTGAACTTTCAATGCAAATACAGACTATGCTTTGATTCATAATCACATTTACAGTAAAAACAACACAAAGAGAAAGGAAAAAAAATGTAATTTATTAAACTCACTAATATTTCACTCGTTTTCTAACTGGCATTATCAGAGCACAGTTAGAACTGTAATAGGCCCACAGAACTAAAGTGCGTAATGAGGAAAAATATTTAAATTGTAATTGACAACAGTATTAATGCCCTTATGTGACACACTCTATGGGTTGGATAACTACAAATTTAATTTAAAGATTTTAATTCCCCCCCCCTCCCTTGGTATTATTTATACCAGCATTTCCCAAACTTTTCCTACGACGGAACACTTCACAAATCCTGAAATTTTCGGGGAACACCTTGGTTATTTTGTAATGTATTAATTAATAATTAATTAAACATAAACATCAAATTAATTTGTGCTGATTTTCATTGGCATACATCATTCTGATCACCAAAAATTTATAATATTATTATAAGTACTTAAGAGTGAATGCAGACTTTTTCTCCTGTGTGCTGATAATTTCCCCCTCCTTTTGTACATCCTGGAGATCGCTTTGTAGGCTGGAGGTGGATGACTCACTATCTGTTGCATCACAAACACCTTCAATAAGAGATTTCTTAATACCAAAATTAAACAAAGTCCCTTGTCTCTTATTCATATTAAAATTTAAATCTGCAGGCCTATTACTTTTAAAAAATCATGGCACTACAGTTTCGAAACTTTCACCCTACAATACGAACTTGCGAAGAAAGTATTCAGTATTACTAGATTTGAGAACCGGATACAGACTACCTTGATCTTCAATTTTAGTGGAAAATTTTCTTCATACTTCCTTGCTGATTGGTCACTAACATTTGCAACACAGATATTATTTCTTTCAGTTTTGAGAACAGAGGATGAGCCACCCATTGTTGTAATTGGCAATTTTGTTACAAGGCAATTTTTATGATCGGTCATAAACAGCGATATTCTCTTTCCTGATTGTTGAAAGATTTCGATGTGTAAAAATTAACGATAATTCATGAATATTTCCATGTTTAAAAATATGCCACTCGGTCACTGATTTGCTACACAGTTTCATTTCCTTCAGTTTTGAGAACAGAGGATATACGCCACCCATTGTTATAATCCGTGTTTGCAGGCAATTTTTATGACCAGTCATAAACAACGGTATTCCCTTTCCCAATGTTGAAAGGTTTCGATGTGTGAAAATTAACGATGCACAGATGTTATTAGGCGTTCTGTGTCTGAGCTTTTCGACATATTCACGAATATTATTCTCCTCGGAATATTTTCACTATAAAATATTTATTCATGAAAAATGCTTAACATTGTTCCGCGAGAAGTTCTCCTGGAATTTGTCATTTTAGTTTTAAGAAAACTAAAATGACAAATTCCAGGAGAACTTCTCACGGAACACTGGTGTTCTGCTGAACACAGTTTGGGAAACCTTGATTTATAACATAAAACATTGTTATGAATCATCGAGGCCTCAGCCTTTCTATATGTAGAAATGTTTTGCTTGACATCAAATTCTGCTTACATTATATAATTGTAGCATTATAGAAAGAACAAAGTCAATGCATGGACAAAAGTACAGAGTGCCAAGGTGCTCTGATATGGGGAAATGTGAGAAAAGGAAGTTATCCACTATGAGACATGGTGGAGGACCACAGAGGAAACTGGAAACCCCAAAATGCAAAATTTAGAAGGCACACCATAAGAAGCCTGGTCACTGCCAATTGAACAAGTTTCTGAGCCAGACTGAAATGTCCTGGAAATGTGAAGAGCAACTACTTGAGATTTTCCAAATTTTTCACAACATATAAAAAAAAAAAAAGTAAATAATATTGGCTAGGAGATCAGCTGTAGAGTGAGAGAAGTGAAATCCATCTTGCAGGACACTAATTAGCTGCTATCTCCAAGTAGTGGCAAAAGAAGTTGGTTATTGATGACCTCTATGGATTTTGAGAGAAATAGAGTAATGAAATAAGATGATAGATGGCTGACTTTTTTTTTTTTAATGGGGGAGGAATAAGCAGATGAGCATGAACGAATGTAAAGAAATTACAGTAAAGATGTTAATCTGCTACACAATTTTTGAGAATAATCAGGGATACAATCAGGACAAGAAGACTTATTAGAATCCAAGTTTTTCAAGAATTCTTCTAATTTTTTCCAATAGAAGTCAATAAGAGACCTGTGGAGTGAGCTGTTCTTGGTATAGTGGAAAGTACACTGACATAGTCATCTGGGACCAGCTGGAGATATGAGAAGTAGAAGCATAGAAAGGTAGAATTCCATCTGATGGTGCCCTTGAAAGAACAAGGTAGAGCAGAAGGAAAGTTTTCATTTGGTCCTTTCTAAACTTTTTTTTTGGCTGTTGCAAGCTATAGCATAAGCTGAGTGTCTAGAGTAGTTTTGATCTTCAGCCACTGTGCTATGCTAATCCCCCCCCCCCCACACACACGATTGCCATGGTACACTTATTGGAGAATAGTGTCATTCCAGTTAAGTGTTTCTGTCACTTGTTCAGAAAAGATGAAGGGCACTCCACAGTAAAAGAATCTTGAAGATCATGGTCTAGGTTTCTAGAAGAGAGCTGAGAGGAAGGAGAACTAGTTAAGAAAAGGTCCATGGTTGTGGAAGGTTAGCAAGGACTGCAGTTAACTCTTGCTAAAACAAACTTGTAGGAACAACAGAAATACACATACAACTGATATTTATAAAATAACGATAGATATTTATTACATTAATGAAATGAGGTTTTCACAGTGTAAGATTGTCCATTATTTATCAGGTTAGAACCACACATAACACACTGAATAATTTGATATATAAAAGGTTACTGATTTAGAAATCTCTCTCTCTGTTAATAACTTTTTTTCTAATTTTGTAATTTAATCTGACAATGTACACAGATGGATGTACTAGTCATAACAGTTCTCTTTCTGAATGTTATACGTGGTTCTTGTCCAATAAACAACAATGGATATATTATGTTAGTCACAGAACTGAATGCAGAGAAATACTGCAAGGGAAAATTGCACAGAATTCATATTGCACAGATCATTATTTTTAACTGATACCATAAATTAAAGTTTTCTTAATAGCTTGAATTTGTTTGATTTACCATTGATCACATATGCTTTTTTCAGACGCTCAGGATAATTATCTTCGAATAACTGCACTAAGTGTGTAACCATATCCACAGCTGAAAGTAAAAATACAGCATTTCATTAAATAACAGGCAAATGATAATATTAGTCTTTTTATAAACCTATAGTACACAAGCTGGCTATGAGTTTCTACATGCTTCTGTCATGGAGATGCAAGTACACAGAAGATCATGTATACTCAAGATCATTAGAATTCTTGAAATGATATACATGAAATATTCATGTTGTCCTAAATAAGTGAACTTTATCAAGATGCATTTCATTACAAATTTCTAATGTGTTAAACATAAAATGCTATACCTTTCTGCTGATGAAACATACAAGATTGTATTACAAATGATTTAGATGAATATCAAACATGACTGGAGTTGTTATAAAAATCCACTCAAGTGAATCGGTTTAATTAACTGGGTAAATAAAATCACAGGCATGAAAGAAAATTAAAAACAAAAGATCAAAACTAGAAAAAATCTTCTAATGCATTTTTTCCCAAAGGAAGTAGGTAGAGCTCTTAAAATTAGAATTAAGAATAATCATCATCATAATCTTGATATGTACCCCCTGATGGTACACATCAGGATTATGATAGTACTACATGAAAAAGTTACACCATTACTAACTTCTGATCAACAATTTTCCTCCAAATTAATCTGTGATCTGTCAAGATTCCAACATTATCAGATCTTATATTTCTGTCTTCTAAGGCAGCGCTTCCAAACTGTGGGCTTGCAGCTCCCTTGGGGGCTGCAAGTTTTGTTGAGGGGGCCGTGAAATAATGAAAACAAATTTAAAATGTTTTAAGACTAAGTAGATTTTTTTTTACTCTTAAAAGAAACGTATTTAATTATTATTATTTTTTTTTTTGTTCTTTTTTATATTTTAATGAAAAAAAATCACACACTGGTGTTGGTTCACAAATTTTGCTTCTTGCATATTTTAGCGCTTAATGAATATTAGTAAATATATGCTTATTCATATAAGTTTCATTTCAAAGGTATTGATAAGAAACACAAAAATGATTACAAACGCAAAATCTTGAATATAAATTGTATTGCATATAAATACAATAAATATCACAATAATATATGTCTATATTACGATTTTTTTTCCGATGGGGAGGCCATGAAATATTTTAATTTTTCCAAAGGGGGCCTTGGCATCCATAACTTTGGGAAGCACTGTTCTACGGCACTTCTTTACTGTATCAATTCACCTATATCTGGGTCTTTTTCCTGCCAACCTGGCAAAGAACACTTGTTCTGCTAATCTTTCCTCTACCATTTTGTTTAAACGACCATACCAGCTGAAATTAGCTCTGCTAACACATTCCAGAATGCTAACTTTGGCAAATTCTTTCCTAATTTCCTCATTTTTAATATAGTACTGCCATTGATGCCATCTCTTCATTCTCCCAATCTTTCTCAGAATTTTCATATCTGTGGTCTCCAGTCTGTGATCAAGTGTTTTATTTCTAACCATTTCTAACTAAATTAGTCAAAGTGTTTTGAATAATTATTTCTTATTCCATATAAATTTCTTCAGCTGACGTTCTACCATACCAACTTTACTAATTCTGTTGTCTATTTCCATATTTAATTTGCCATCTTCAGTAAATATTGTCTAAATAGCTGAAATGTTTCACTTGCTCTATAGGTTCACCATTCAGAATATAGTTGATGTTTTCAATGTTTCTGTCCATTTTCATTGTCTTTATCATTTTATTGCCAATTTTGATACCAAATTTATTACAACAGTGATTCAATTTAGTCAGGGAATCTTGTAGACTTGTACTGGATTTATTTAGAAGTATTCCATCATCTACATAAAGTAAAGAGCTGAGATCAATATCACCAATTTTAATATCGCATTCCTTCATGATGTGATCCATATAGATAATGAATAACAGTGGAGATAATGCTGCACACCTGGTTTAGCATCAAACCATTTTCCTGTACCTCCTTCCATTCTAACTGCTGACTTAATAAAGAGATACCATATTGCTTAATATAATGTCCAAATTACATCCTATAACTGTAGCATTTTGAAAAGCTTTCCCTCTTGGCACCTTGTCATATGACTTTTTCAGAATTAAGAATGAAAGCAACAGAAATTATTAAAATGTCATTATAATACGTACTTTCATTTCTAGAATAGATAAGTCACAATGCATTCAATAATGTAAAAAGCAATCAATGATCCAAAAATATGAAACAAACTAACAAAGTAACTTTTCAATGCATATCACTAAATTGCAGAGATTTTTTCTGTTATATTATTAACCATCTTTTTACACACA
The DNA here is from genome assembly GCF_054136105.1 of Typopeltis vanoorti. Classification (NCBI taxonomy): domain Eukaryota; kingdom Metazoa; phylum Arthropoda; class Arachnida; order Uropygi; family Thelyphonidae; genus Typopeltis; species Typopeltis vanoorti. The sequence goes on from NC_143559.1 coordinate 119,934,663, forward strand.
CAATTTCCTGAAATGCTATCCAACTTCTATCATGGCCTCACTAATTAATGTAGTATTATTTATAATGAAGTGATTAGTAGTAAAACATCTACATATTTCTCCAAACTGATGCATTGACTAAGCAATACTTTAAATTCAGAGGTAATGATCAACACTTGAATGTACACTATCTACCAATAATTGTATGGACACCCCTGTTATTTGAAGTTATGGAACATTTCAGGTTTGTTAATAACAAAAAAACTGGTGCACAGATAGTAGGAAGCAATATTTTATCGTAGCAGTTGAATACAAGTGGCATGGCAACATGATATGAACTCAGTGACTTCAAAAGATGTGTTGCTGGATTCTGAATATATAGAGATTGGAGTAATTATTATTTGCTTCAGAATCCAACATGATCTTCCATCACAAAGGCTAGACTTGTAAATATTATTTAATGTAAACAACTTATTTTACAATTTAATATTCATATAACTACTTTAATTTTGTCTAATATTTAATTAATTAATCAAAGATATATGTATTAATAATGAAAATACTGTATTAAATATTATTAAGCTATTTTATTCATTACTATATTAATATTATAAGAACTTATATTTGATAATTTAACTGCGCATTAATTGAAATGTAAATATTCCTTATTTATTCCTATTTGTAGAAGTTTAGCGTTATGCAATACCTTGATTTTATTATGTTTTGTTTTGTTGTCATGGAGACATATGTAAGTGAGCGAGCACGTTTTGGAACACCACGTGAGGAGAAGGTTTATTGAAAAGAGTTTTAGAAAGAAATCACAAGAATAATTTAGGCAGGAAGAACAGATATATAAGCGATGAATGCTGAAATTAAGATGAATTAATTAAGGGGGATTAGATAGATTAAGAGAGAGAGAAAGGAGAGGATTGGCATTAGGTTGGAATCGGAGCATTCGGGAATCACAGTGCAATAATAGCGAGTCGGCAAGTCACTCAAGGAGCTAATAAAGTCTACTAGTTGAGAAGCAGTTAGTTAATAAGTTGTAGAATAACAATTATAGCTACGGAAAACAGCTGAGAGACTATTAATTAGACTAGCAATACTTGAATTGAGATATAATTTCAGGGCCGACCTGTCAAGGACACACAGAATCTTGAAATAAAGCAACGCATAACTAGAGGATAGTAGAGGCTGTAGAATTGAAGTTTACCGTTAGCTGTGTTTAGAATTATAGTGCCTAAAGAATTATTTGAATGCAGGAGGAATGAACAAAACAACTGTGCATCTAAAACCTCAAGTTAAGAATTATTGTGTGTTGCCTTATTTCATGAGTGATCAGTAGTACTTTATGCAACAACGTTTGTTTATGTGTATTGTGACCGATGATTAATTCAGTTATTGCTTAGAAGAATTTATTTAATGAGTGCCGTTTACTGTTTAAAGTGTTTACAGTTGTAAAAAGTGTATATGTATAAGTAAATGAAGATAGAAGATTATCGGTAAGATTATTCCAACCATTAATATTCCTATACAGAGAAGTGCGAGAGTTTCATCCTAGAATTTCCTTATACTAACAATAACTATTGAGGAAGTTAGCTAAAGTGTAAATTTAAAAATGTTTGTTTGTGAAGAGGTATTACTGCAATTTTTGTTGTATTTGGAACTTAAGGAACTGTGAGAAGACTGTATTATAGAGATAACAGATTTACTATTGTATGAGTTGAATGATTGAATTTATCTGAGGAGTTAAAATGTTTGTGATATCTTAATTATTGATTTGAATTTAAGTGTAAAATTTGTGATTCTAAATTAAATGTTTGGTTTTTGTTAATCAAAAGATGTATTTTGCCTGAATCTCTTTTACTGCACCATTCATAAAATATTCGAACCAAAGCGGGTAAATTAAGTAAGTTAAATATACTCGGCCAGTATATATATTAAGGAGAAATAGTTGAGGGTTGATTTATCTTCAATTCTTGAACTAATTCAGATATAGAGTGGCGCACTCTATAAATATAAATTTTCTCTATATTTGCATTAGAAATCAACTAGCAACTATTTTTTAGGTTAAGAACATCGTAATAACTAAATGTCGGATCCAAAGTATAGATTGAGAAGAAGTAGGATCCAACAGTGTCATCATGGACTGTCACATTGGTGGCATGTCCATACGTGCCATTGCCACTCAACTGGAACATCCAAATCAATAGTTGGCGATGTAATCAACAAATGGAGACGTTCTGGCATCACAAGTACAGAAAAACACCCAGAATGGCTGAAAATGACTGATGAGAAGGAGGGTGTTAAAATGGATGGCATACAAAAACCGGCTACAATTGGCACAGACCATCCACGATGAGTTCCAGAGTGCCAGTAACACCATGGGGAGCACTAATATTGTAAGAAAAGAACTCCATATACTGAGTTTCCATGGAAGAGCAGCAGCACACAAGACAAACATCAAACAATGAACAAGGTGGCTTATCTGGCATGGTGCAAAGAGCACGTGAACTGAGCAATTGACCAATGGAAAACGGTACTCTGGAGCGATGAATCAAGGTTCACCTGTTTCCAGTCTGATGGTAGGGTGTGGGTGCAGCCTGGTGAATGCTTGTTACCACAGTGTGTTGTACTCACAGTAAAGTTTCCGAGTTTCCAGCAGAAATAATGGAGATAGCGTAACTCCTACATTTGCGTATGGACAGCCAATAGACAAGAAGTAACCAGACGCTCACGTGGTGCTGAAAGACGCGAAAAAGTTTGGTAAGGTGAAATTACTCTATTTTGTGTATAAAATTCATTAGAAGAGAGAAGATTGTTTGTGAATGTGAAATTAAGAACAGTATTCTAAAGAACTCTGTAGACAGTCTCTAATTTGAAAGTTAACCTCCTTTGAGAGAGTAAGAAGAATTGTTTGGAAAAGATCTTTAGTAATTGTATGTGACAGGATTAACTTAATGAGATCAGAATTGTGGATTTTAGTAATTGAGTAACATTAGAATGTTTGTTTATATTATCTTATGAATAGCATTACAGAAAGGAATTTTAGTTTAACTTCATATCATTTGCTATCTATCCCAATATGCAGTTATTGTGTTTCGCATGCTTTACAATGTTTCTTAACCTTTGATTTAATTTAGAGCATGTTAACCTCTTAACTTGAGTCTTTTCATTTCGTATTGAGTAAAATTTTTTTGTGTATTCTGTTTAGATATTCCAATAAACATGTCATATTTACCTAAACCTGAGTCATGCCTGATTACGATTCCAAACTACCACTTATAAAATAGAGAACCTATTTTGGTGGGAAGGATTTAGAAAATAAATATAATTATAGATTTTGGTCATGACTACAATAGTCTGAATCTATACAGCAGCATTAAAGTAAAGTATTGTGTGAGAACGGCTAAGAGTCTAGTATTGTCTCCCTGAGTAGGAACCTTTTCTACTATAGGATACTGGCTGGCGCAGCATAATAAAAATTTGCCAGTATCCGAAGAGGAAACAGTCCTAGATACAAATAGATGTAAGCATATTAAAGGTCCGATATCTGAAGAAGTAAAATAGAGATAGAAGGATAGAATAGATATATATAAAACAGAATATATAGAGAAAGTAGCGACATAACAATAGAGCAGCCGGTAGGACTTTAATTGAGTAAGCTTTTGAATAAGAAAGGATTTAATCAAGTAACGACTAATTAAGTATAAACAAGAGAAATAAGAAATTAAGTATAAACCATATAAATGAAATATTTAACAGGGGCCTTGTTTAACCGGGCAATGTCCCAGCTGGCATGACATTCTGTCATGTTGTACCATCATTTTTTATTTTGATTTAAGCCAATAAGAATACAATCTGTTTGGTTAAATCCCAAATTGCCAGCCCATCCTCGTTCATTCACTATCCAGGTAGATACCTAACAGTGTGCACCACGAGAAGGTGAGGATTGGACATTAGGTCAGAAGCCCAGGTCTGTTCTCCACATTCCTTTAAAGGCTATGTGGGGATCTCCTCTCAGTTATACAGCTTTGAACCTTAAGTACACCATCTATAGTTGCTTTACCACAAAATGTTTTTCACTAACAGTGAATTTCAACAGTAAGCAAATTTTTACCTATCAAAAATTAGATTAATGTGCACTTCTTAATTACATTTCTCAATGCACTCATCATACACACTCCAGCAAACTTATTTGGAGGCCTGAAGTGGCTAGAAAAAATTTCATGTTCAGTGTCTAGAGCAGATCTTCAGGTCCCAGTAAAAATAAATAAATAAAATATACAAAAAATATACAAAATCAATAGGAAAAAAAATCCCTAACCAACCCACGGTATGAATGTACTATAGGTTTATATAATATTTCGTTGGTGGGAACAACATAAAAACTTGTAGAAGACTCATTGAGTGTGTATGCAATAACAGAACTATAGAGGGATGAGGAAAGGAACACAAGATGTTTCAAGGTGACTAACATCCAAGCAGTATGTGTGTGTGTGTGTGTGTACAAACACACACACATTACTTTCTGAACTCCCTTGTAATAACCATTATAATCATACTGGTTAAATTCTGTCAGTGAAAATGCATCAGATAAAACCAAAATTGTAAAACAAAAATCTTCTCATGTGCATCCCATCCTGAACCCCATATTTTACTAAATTCTATTGAAATTTGTTTTAATAAGATTATTTTGTCCCTTTGTGTCAATGGTCTTAGTGAAACAATTTTTGTTTAGTAAGACTCAACAAATCTGCTAGCATCCTGGAAGCATGGGTATAAACAGATGGACAAAGAAACAATTCATAGATGCATATGCAATTTGCAAAACATATCTTTAAAAAAAAAAGTAGAACAAGCCTAATATGAATGATTATAAATTTTGCAATTATTCAGACTAAGATTACAACAGATCTTATTTTACTTACATCAGGCAGAGAAGCCACAATACATTCATTATGTTTGAATTGAATACATATTTAAGTTATATTTAAAATTTCTGAACTAACAGTCTACATCAGGGCTGTCCAACCTTAGGTAATCCGAGGGCTGCATCACAATACGTATCTAGTAAATTTGGTTGTGCGCTCACGTTCCCTGTGAGCGCCCAGAGCATGCGCGTTGGAACAAAACAGTGTGAGAACGCTCTGATACATCTAATATTTGAAAAACATATGGGTGTACAGTGATGTAAAAAACACCAAATAAAATTAGCAACATCGAGATTATCGATCAGTGATAGAATTAAAATATCTAATACACATTTGATTCAGATTATTTTATTTTTTCGCTCAGGAAAATCAAAACCCACAGGCAGGCCAAACAAAATAGCACTATGGGCAGTGCTTTGGACAGCCCTTGTCTACATGATGAAAGCAATAACAAACCTTAATACAATAATTATGGAGAACAGTTTTAGGAAATTATTAATTAGTTAATAAATTTCCCTTAAAATATATATGCATATATATATATATATATATATATATATATATCACTGACAGAATGCCCACAGTCATTTGGAAAATACAGAACCATCACATTTTGGTCATCTGAAAGTATGACTTCTTGGAAGTTTTTTTCCATCAACTCTTGTGCTGACAACCAAAGAAAAATCACCTCCCACTATACCACAAACAGCTCAGTGAATGCAACCTCTAATCTTTCATCAGAAATACATAAGAAAATTCCTTAGTCTGGATACCAATGTCTCCCACTCCAACTGTGCTCAAAATGAATGCACTCATCATCCTACACTACCTATTCAGGTGGTTCCTACTCTGGCATCCAAAGGGAAATTACTTCCTACTGGAAAGAAATTCAATTTCAGCATAATTGAAGACAGGCATTGATGTAAGAATTCTCAATGGTAAAGTAGAACTAGCAGAAGAATTACAGAACAGGAAATATATTGCTAAATAATAAGTATAAAAGTTATATTCCAGCAGCAGTAGTAGTCAGCAAAAGAAGAAATAGTTATGGTGTTCAACACTACATGGAGACAAACTCCTTCAGTGACAGGCAATTTCAAGCAGATGATGATGATTTATTGTTTTAATGGTGCAAGAACAGCAAAGGTCATACAAGTACACAAAGTAATACAATCGACAAACATCCATGCCCTCAGCAGGATTCAAACCTGCAACACCTGTTGGTTGGAGAGCTAATACGCTAACCAATATCCAACCAGCTATAACCATAGCTTATCCAACCAGGTTGGCTTTTCAAGCAGAGTAACATGAGGAAATTTCAAAATGGGAAATTGGACAATGAGACTTTAAATTATATATTTAGTTTAATCCTTTATCCAAGTGTAAGCAAACAAAGTTTGTGGCTGAGGTATCTTCAGGACTGGGGCAACTTGTGGTAAAGGTGGACAAAGCTTCACACCACTTGCCTTAGTATCCCTAATGCAAAGCACATCTCTTTGAGGACATGTATAATGCTATGCATTGTGGGATGGGTCACTACCCAGACTGGTTTCGACCTTTATTGAGGTCTCTTCAGTGGGAGCCAGACCCAGAGGTGATACCAAGGTTGAAACAATGAAGAAGTCATATTTACCTGTACGAGTTGCCAAAAGGTGTCACACCTTATTATTAATTCAATGTGTCTAACCAAGTAGAAGTTTTTTCCACTTGGTTAGACTATAAATTATATTTAGTTTATCCTTTAATAGGTAAATGTGACTTCTTCATTGCTTCAACCTTGGTATCACCTCTGGGTCTGGCTCCCACTGAAGAGACATCAATAAAGGTCAAAACCGGTCTGGTTAGTGATGTCCTTCTCATAATGCATAGCATTATACATGTCTGCAAGGAGATGTACTTTGCATTATGGGATACTAAGGCAGGTGATGTGAAGCTTTGTCCACCTTTACCACAAGTTGCTCCAGTCCTGAAGATACTTCAGGCACAAGCTGTTTGTTTACACTTGGATAAAAGATTAAACTAAATATGGGAAAAAACTTCCAACATCTTTCTCTAATCCAGAGTAATTTAATAATAAGGTACGACACCTTTTGGCAACATGTATAGGTAAATATGACTTCTTTATTGCTTCAACCTTGGTATCACCTCTGGCTCGAACTGAAGAGACCTCAATCAAGGTCAAAACTGGTGTCTGGGTAGTGACCCTTCCCATAATGGATAGCATTATACATGTCCACAAGGAGATGTGCTTTGCATTATGGGATATTAAGGCAAGTGATGTGAAGCTTTGTCCACCTTTACCATGAGTTGCCCCAGTCCTGAAGATACTTCAGGTGCAAACTTTGTTTGCTTACACTTGGAGAAAGGATTAAACTAAATATATAATTTATAATCTAACCAAGTGGGAAAAAACTTCCGACAATGAGACTTATTTGTACCTATAGTCTTACAGAAGCTTCTAAAAAAGAAGTTGAAGAAGCTTGAGCTATTAAAGAGAGAGGACATAAAGAAAAGGAAAAAATCCAATTCTCACTGAAGAATTAAATAACAGAATAGGAAATTAATACCTGCTGGGTTTCTGTACAGAGCATGAACTAGTAATTACTAATATAAATGCTCCAAAAAAAGTACATAAATTCACATAATAAGTCTTCTATAACACAAAAAATGTCTTACTATATTACTGTTGATCGTAACATCTTTACAGCGGTTCAGGATACAAAAGAATACAGAAGGTTTGAAATAGGAAGTGATCACCTAAATTCAGTTTTGAGCAGAATAAATGTGAATATCATATTAAAAAGAAAAATATCTAAGAGCATTTTAAAAAGAATCTGAGTCAATCGGCTTTCAAGGGTGAACTATACACTCAAATCTAAAAATAATACTGTTGTGATACAGTCTTTTACCTTCTGCTGACTTTCACTACAGCAGGAGGTAAAAGAGAAAAAGTTAAACTTGAAATATCAAAGAGAAAACTTGGTTGCACTTCTTTCAGAACTTATGACAAGATAGTAATGAAATCAAATCTGATATAATAGCACTGCTTCTATGGGGACTTGGTCAGGACCTTTCATTAATTTGTTATCATAAATGAATAAATATTGGGCAGCTATTTCTCATGTTTATTGTAAGTTTAGCAGAAATGTGGGAGAATGATGAATGCTAGTTTTCCTGAACAGCACCCATGAAAACACCTGTCAAACAGATAATGCAGACGCTGACCATCTGTTGTGAGAGAGGGATTGTCAGAACTTTCCTTTTCAGGACAGCATCAAGAATTTTTAGATTGGTGTCTATTGAATGTGAAAGCATAAAATGGCTAAGCTGATTTGTAATTTGTGTAGCGTTAATAGATGGACAAACAAAAGCAATGCCTTGAGAAAAAAAAAAAGCATGCAAAGTTTTTTGGACGGTCTCTATGTTGATCCATAGAAATGATGTATCAGTGTTCAGAATACCATGATGTGATAATCCAGTGGCCTTTAATGCTTCCAAAACACATTTATGTCTTTTTCTCTCACAAAATATTTAGATCTTAGTTCTTCTCCCCCTTAACATTTAGTTCAACAGTAAAGATCAGATCTCTCCTCTCATATGACATTTACCTCTAGCCTTTCTTGGCACAAACACACATCACTTCTATAGCATCCTTTTTCACGCAAAACATTACCGTTCACCTTTCCTACTAACTCTGTACAAATCTCAAATCCATCCAACCTTAGAATACTGTTCCCACACATTTGGGATAGTACATTCAAAAATTCTCAATGCTATCCAAAATAAGGCAGTTCAGCTAACTGATGAGTCTTTTCTCTCTCTCTCTCTCTCTCAATCACTGTCCATCTACTGTCTCACAGCTTGTTTTTGCATCTTTTCTACAGATGCTTCTGTGAGTACTGGTCATCAGAACTAGTATCCTCCATCATTTTCCTCAGTTCTGCTAAACCTACCATATCATAAGCATCAGCTATCCAATGTCCATTTATAGTTTAGCCACTAACCTGCCAAAATCACTACTCTACTCCTACTCATCTTTCATTCCATCTATCTCTACTCTCTGGAACATGCTTCCCCATGAAGCTCTTCAAAAATATCACCAGGAGTTATTTGAACGTCGCAATCATATCACCCCTTTTCCGCCTATCGACCAATTTTTGCAACCCACAAATCTTCAACCTGTTCTCATAAGGTTCATTCCACAGACCTGCTATCATCTTGGTCACTCGTCTCTGAATCCTCTCCACCTGCTCCCCATCAAGAAGAAACCCTTGCACCCATATCAGGGCACAGTAGTCTAGATGGAGTCTTATCAAGGCTCAATGCAGAGGAACAATAACTTGTTTGTCTCTGCTTGTTAAAGTATTTTTCAGAAGCCAAGTGATTTGATGAGCTAATTTAGCCACTTTTGCAATGTGCCCCCTAAACTTCAATTCCCTATCCACCAACACTCCCAAATCCCCGGCCTCATCAATCTCCTGGAGTATGGTTCCACCAATGTGATATACTGCTGCTATTCTTTTCATCCCAAAATGCATAACCTTACACTTTGCCACATTAAATTGACATCCATTTTCCCTAGCCCAGTCCTTCAAACTATCCAAATCATCCTGTAAAATTTTGACATCCTGTGCACTCACAATTGCTGTACCCAACTTTGCATCATCAGCAAACAAGTGAACACTTCCTCTCAGATCCTTTCCTATATCATTGATGAACAAATTGAAAGGTAGTGGTCCAAGAACAAAGCCCTGTGGCACACCACTAGTCACAGGCCGTCTTTTGGACTCAACTCCTGAATAAACCACTCTCTGGTATCTCTCCATCAACCACCCTCCAATCCATCTCACCAACCCTATATCCATCCCCATCTGCTCCAGTTTACTGATTCGAGTTCCATGTGGTATCCTGTCAAAGGCCTTGGCAAGGTCCAGTAGAATCACTGTAAACTCATTACCCTTATCCAGTTCAGTCGTCACTGTGTTATAAAATGTGAGCAAGTTACTGAGGCATGATCTACCCTTCACAAAACCATGTTGTCCCCCATACAATATCCCATTTTCATCTATCCAATCCTGTATTCTTTTCTTGACTAATTTCCCCCAAACCTTGACAATGATTCCTGAAATGCTAATCGGTCGGTAATTTACAACAGCAGTCTTGGAACCTCCTTTATGCAGTGGAACTATTTTCCCCTCTTTCCACCCCCCTCTGGACTATCCCAGACCCGAGACTCAAATTAAACAAAATGGTCAATGGTACTGACAATTCTTTAGCCGCTTCACGTACAACACAAGCTGGTACCATCCAATCCCACAGATATATTGACATTGAGGTTATGCAATAGACTGCTCACCTCCACTTCATTCACCACAATTCCCGTATAATCTATTGGTTCATTCATTTCTGCAATGTCAGCCCCTGGATGATATATTCTTGCAAAGTGCTCACTCAGTAACTCAACTATATCAACTGATTCAGTTACCTCCCTACCATCGGCATTCTTTAAAATCATTCTGCCATATACATTTTTTCTTTTACTTGCAACATATCAAAAAAAACTGTTTAGGATTCTCTTCAGCCTGCATGGCCAATGTTCTTTCGTTGGGCCTGTGCTTTATACTGTTCATGGGTCTGCAGGTCACTTTTCTCCTTAAATTCCATCTACAGTTGTTTCTTTTTTTGCAGCACAAGCTCATCATCATCATCATCAAATTCCTGCCATGTACCCTCAAGGGGTGTACAGGATATGATAGTACTACATGAAAAAATTTACATCATTACTAAATTCCTATCTACAATTTTCCTCCAAATCAGTCTGTTACTTGTCAAGGCTTCAACATTATCAGATCTTTTTCTGCTCAGGACATGGACTGGTTATTACTAACACCATGTTCCAACATAAAAATGTGCACAAATTCACATGGAGAGAAGAGGCAAGGAATAAGAAAAGTCTCATTGACTATGTTATTGTTGATAGTAATGTTTTCTCCCTGGTGCAGGACACCAGAGTGTACAGAGGATTTGAAATTGGAAGTGATCACTATTTAGTCTTGAGCAGGATAAAATTGAATTTCATATTGAAAAGAATAATATGTAAGAAAGTTTTTTGAGCAGCCCTCAGATGTGAACTGTAGGCTAAAATACACAAAGATTATTGAAGAAAAAATGAAAGCGTTTGAGAACAGGAATCAAACCTTGGAGATTCAGTGGCAAACTCTGAAGAAAACATTGATTGATTCTGCCAGAGAGGCATGTGGTGAGGTTATCTGTTTATTTATCTGTTATTCTGATAAAAAAATCAGAACTCCCTGGTGGACACAGGAATTTAAAGAGGCAGTGAAGGAAAAGAAGAAAGCATACCAAACGTTCCTGTCAAATAAGTCAGCTTGTGCTCTTAGAGAATATAGAGACAAATGCAAGAATGCTAAACACTGTGTAAAACTAGCTAAACAAAAGTCATGGGAGGACTTTGGCAAGAATATAGAAAATAAATATCAAGAAGGTGGCAAAATATTCTGGAGGTTGTTGAAGAAGCTTAGAAATGGAGGAAAGAGTGCTGTTAAAGGAGTTAGAGATGATAAAGGTGACATGAAAACAGGAGAAAAAGATATCCTTGAAGTATGGAGTAATTACTTTGAAAAACTGCTAAATGAAACAAGCAGTGATGACAGCACAGTGGTAAAAAACACTGACCAGGCATGCAGTCAGGAATACATATCCATACTAGAAGTAGAAAAAGCCATCAAAGGCTTGAAATGTAGAAAGGCAGCAGGAGTAGATGATATTCGACCAGAAATGCTGAAGTATGGTGGTATAAGAGTCTTACAGTGGCTGCACTGCATAGTTCAGAAAGCCTGGACAGATTGGAGTGGAGCTCTCATAATACCCATATATAAAAAGGGAAATAAAACAGCATGTGAGAATTACAGAGGTATTGCCCTACTGAGTGTTCCTGGAAAGATCTATGCAAGTATACTTGAGAAACGGTTGAGAAGAATTGTGGAAGAAAAGCTTGGTGAAGAACAAGCTGGATTCAGGCCAAATAGAGGCTGTCAGGATCAGATCTTCACTTTACGACAAAAAGTCGAGAAAGCATGGGAATATAACAAAGATCTGTATTTAAGTTTTGTCGATCTGGAAAAGGCATATGACAAGGTGCCAAGAGAGAAGCTATTCAATACGCTGCAGTTATATGGTTTCAATGGGGCATTATATCAAGCAATACTTAGTCTTTATTTGAGTTGTAAGTCAGCAGTTAGAAATGAAGGAAGTACAGGAAGATGGTTTAATGTTAAATCTGGTGTGAGACAAGGATGCACATTATCCCCTCTGTTATTCATTATCTATATGGATCACATTATGAAGGAAAGTGGTATTAAACATGATATCAAAATTGGAGATGTTAATGTCAGCTCTTTGCTTTATGCGGATGATGTTATACTTCTAAATAAATCTGCTACAAGTCTGAAAGACTCTCTGACTAAATTGAATAACTGCTGTAATAGATATGGTATGAAGGTCAGCAATAAAAAGACAAAGAAAATGAAAATAGGCAGAATCATTGAAAATGTCAACTTTGTTGTGAATGGAGAACCTGTGGAACAAGTAAAACATTTCAGCTATTTAGGCACGATTTTTACTGAAGATGGTAAATTAAATATAGAAATAGACAACAGAATCAGCAAAGCTGGTATGGTGGGAAGTCAATTGAATAAATTCATATGGAATAAAAGAGAAATTAGTCGGAACACTAAATTAGCTGTGTACAAGACAGTGTTCAAACCAGTTTTAACTTATGGATGTGAGAGCTGGGTCAGAAGTAAAACACTTGACCAAAGACTAGAGACCACAGATATGAGAGTCCTGAGAAAGATTATAGGCGTGAACAGATGACATCAATGGCAATATCATATTAAAAACGAGAATATTAGGAAAGAACTTGACATTGTCAGCAGCATCCACGAATGTGTTAGCAGAGCTAATCTCAGGTGGTATGGTCACTTAAACAGAATGGGCGAGGAAAGATTAGCAAAACAAGTGTTCTCTGCCAGGTTGGTAGCAAAACGACCCAGAGGAAGACCAAGATATAGGTGGATTGATACGGTACAAAGTGCTTTAGACGATAGAAATATAAGATCTGATAATGTCGGAGTCTTGACAAGTAACAGACTGATTTGGAGGAAAATTGTAGATAGGAAATTAATAATGATGTAATTTTTTTCATGTAGTACTATCATATCCTGTACACCCCTTGAGGGTACATGGCAGGAATTTGATGATGATGATGATATTTCTATCATCTAAGGCACTTTGTACCGTATCAATCTCCGTATACTCCTATTATGTCGATCTGGTACTTATCTAATTCCTCAGCTAGCTCCATTTCTTTGCCATTCAGGCTTCTTATGTTGATAGTAACGATCTTTAACTCTGGTGATGTTGAGATGGGGTTTGTTTTCAGATTTGTTCCAGTAGCTGACTTTTCGCTGTTCGCCCTAGTTCCCTGGCGAAAATAACAGGGGCCTTGTTTAACCAGGCGACGCCCCAGCTGGCATGAAATTTTGTCATGTCGTACCATCACTTTTTATTTTGGTTTAACCAATAAGAATACAATTTGGTCGGCTAAATGCCAAATTGCCAGCCCATCCTCGTTCGTTCGGTATCCAGTTAGATATCCAACAGGTTGCACCACGAGAAGGTGAGGATTGGACATTAGGTCAGAAGTCCTGGTCGGTTCTCCACATTCCTTTAAAGGCTATGTGGAGGTCTCCTCTCAGTTATACAGCTTTGACCCTTAAGCACCCCGCAGCTCAAGCTTAATGGTGTTATTCATCCATTTAACCCCTAATTGATTTATTATTCGGACTCTAGGTATACAGTCAGCCATTGCTTCATGCAAACACTTCTTAACTGCCTCCCATGCACTATCAACCTCCAGCCTTTGCAGTTTTACATGCCATGGCACTGAACCAATCAAACTCCTAAGCTTGTCATACTTACCAGCCCGATAATTCCACATGTACCCTGTTTTAATTGTAAATTCCACACCTTTAGCAAGCTCCGAAGTCAAGACCCTATGATCACTCTCACTAATTGGTGGCAATGTGGTCATATTTGTTACAGCCAAATCCTCAGTTGCAATTACTAGGTCAAGCACTCTCTGACACCTAGTATTTTCCATTACATGCTGTCGCAGATAGTTATCCCTTAATAACCGCATAAAATCCAATTCCTTCCTCCCATGTGTCCTCTCCTCACTCCAATCAATGTGACCATAGTTGAAATCTCCCATAATAATTACCCTCCTTCCACTCATTTCTTCTATTTGCTTGCGCATACTATCTCCACCATCTTTTCCATCACCTGGTCTATAGCAGCACCCAACTGTATATTTTGTTCTGCTAGCCACAATCTCACACCAAATGGCCTCAAATGTGCTCATTTCTCTATCTTGCAATTCAACTTCTATTCTCCTTGGCTGCAGCTGATCAGATATCATCAACAATACTCCCCCCCCCTCATTTTATTCTCCCTGTCATTCCTGAACACACACTATACCCATCACATTCAATCCCACTAGCTATATCATCTACAGTCAGCCATGTTTCACTAATGCCAATAACCTGTGGTCTGGAAGCGCCAACAATGGCCAAAAATTCTTCCTTCTTGTTCCTAATACTCCTAGCATTAGTGTACATGAATTTCAGACCCCCATTAGCCCCATCCCTACCTTGATACCTTATACTAACTATTCCATTCTGATTTGTTGTCCTTATTCGCTCGGGCATATTATACTCATTCATACACCCAACTGCCTCCCTAAGGTCTGCATATCTACCCCCCCCCTGCCTTTAATAAATCTAGTTTCCCTGATTCTGCACATCCACTTCGTTCAAGTCTCCTTACACCGAATCCATTCAAATGCAAGCCATCCAACTTATATAGATCCTTTCGCGAGTTAAGGGAGAAGCTTCTTTCTCTGTGGCAAAGTGTCCTTTATTCTCAAAAGTTCCATTGTGATAGATTTACATTTAAACATCTCAAAGAATCAAGATCTTCCTCCCTCATCTCATTCCCACATCCTATCCCATCCTCTGTATCACTAATTCCATTTTCCCCTTTTTATCAACAAATAAGTGTAGTCTAAAGGAATATTAGGTGTTTTTTTTTTTAATTACACCTAATACTTTCTACACTTGCAATCACACTCATACTTTTGTCAAAATAACTGCATCTTGTGGATTGTTTGTTATGGTGACTATTTATCATTAGGACCAATTTTTGAACCATTGCTTTTCCACATATGTCACTATTCATACTAATTCAGTCACTCATTCCAGTGTTTGTACAAAACTAAACTTTCACTCTCCTAAACAAATTCCTTTGCCTGTAAAAGTTGTATCAATTTCCAATTAATCTAACAGGAGAATAAACAAGTTCAATTCAAAGAGTCACTGTTTTCACTATACATTAATGTACAACTAGCAAGTGGCATTTTTTCCTACTCTATTAATCAAGATCGGGAGTCCTGCAAAATCACTCGCAATCCAGCAGTGATTTTTTGTACAGCCTACTATTCTTTTTACTCTTTACTTGATGATGTGACAAGCTAAGCATGAAATGCAGTCTTATGGATGATTTGGGTTCGAGATCACAGGTTGAAACCAAGACAATAAGCTAATTCCATTTTACTGCTGAAGGTTACAATACAAAGGATGACAAATTAAATGAATTAATATAGAATTTATATATTATATTAAGAAGTAGATCATATTTTATGAAGGCACTGTTATGGTTTCATGATGAAATTTAAAGAAAATCATTTTATAAAAGAAATTAATAAATCCTACAAAACTAGAACAAATCAAGAGATAAAATAAAGTATATGTAAAAATGAATTTTATTTTAAAGAAGCAAAAACTACTGTACTTCAACAGCATGATATAATTAAAAAAAAAAAAAAAAAGGCTTAATGCAAGTAAAAGAAATTAGAATTTATTTATAACTTCTATATAAATTTAGCTTAATCCTTTATCCAAGTGTGAGCCTGAAAATATCTTCATGACTAAGGTAAGGTAGTACAACACTGGGCAACTTGCAGCAAAGGTGGATCAAGCTCTCAACTCCTTGCCTCAGTATCTCCCATAATTCACAGCACATCTCCTTGCGGACATGTATACTGCTATGCTTTAAGGTGGGGGGGGGGGGCTACATACCGCTTTTGACCTTTATTGAGGTCTCGTCAGTGGTGGGAGCCAGGCCCAGAGTGGAGATACTAAGGCAGAAGCAATAGGAGAGGTCATTTATATTTTGAATGTTGTAACCAATTCTTTTGCTCTCTCTTTGAATAATGTTCATGTTACAGTGAGTGAAATATATAGAAGTTGTAAATAAATTCTAATTTCCTTTACATGTGTTAAACTGATTTTTAAAATATATCACTACATCTACTATACATATCTATAAAATGTCTAGTAATTTTACCTGTGTTTTCAAGTTTACATCATTTTCTCAAGAAAATGAATAGATGAATGAAAAAAAAATAATAATAAAAACATTTCATGTTTTACTTTGGTGCTAATTACCTGGTTTCCATGCAACTTGCTTCATCGTAAAGTTTTCCATATCAAAGATAATACTATGCATTTCAACCTTTTTTCCAAGCTGGAAGAAATGACAATACCAATTATTTAAGCTGATTAAGTCGATTTGTACAGATAATGATATAAAAATTTTTTTATCACTTTATCAAATTAAGCATTTTTTCAGAGAAAAGTACAAAAGAGAAAGAATTGTGTGTGTGTTAAAATTATGTTATCTAGTTTGGTTGATACTACTTTATTATTCAGTTAATAGTAATCCAAGATATAAAAGGTAGCAGAGTATGAAGATATCAACATTACACCTTCAAGTAGAAAAGAAGTACAGATTTATTTCCCAAATGATAGAAAAATAGACTAGGACTTGTATCTCAGCTGAGACAAGATGTACAATAAATCCTTCATTTGTCCAACAATCTGCATCAGACAACTGAAGAGTGTATAACTGATGATACCAGAAGTCAGTCAACACACTAATCCATTCAGGGGTTAGTTGAATTGAAGATTCGCACATTTGGAGGTTGGATAATTTAGAGATCAATGAACTTAAAGAAGCAACCAAATAAGGACATTTTTCTCCTGGTATGCAGGAGATGACACTTTTTTTTTCATCCACTTCAGTAAAATTCGATTCAATTAATATCCTCAGTCTCCAGAAATATCTCCACTGCTTAGGTAAGATGTGGTGTAGCATTGTCATCCATAAAAATGAATTCTTCACCTACAGCATCACAGAACAATGAAACATGATGTTGAAGAACTTCATTGCAATATCATTCACCAGTCATAGTCCTTTTTCCTAGCATTTGTAAGCTCAATGCATCCATCATCATCAAATTCCTGACATGTACCCTCAAAAAGGTGTACAGGATATGATAGTACTACATGAAAAATTTACATCATTACTAACTTCCTATCTACAATTTTCCTCCAAATCAGTCTGTTATTTGTCAAGACTCCAACATTGTCAGATCTTATATTTCTATCATCTAAGGCACTTTGTACAGTATCAATCCACCTATATCTTGGTTTTCCTCCGAGTCATTTTCCTGCTAACCTGGCAGAGAACACTTGTTTTGCTAATCTTTCCTTGCCTATTCTATTTAAGTGACCATACAACCTGAGATTAGCTCTGCTAACGCATTCCTGGATGCTGACAACGTCAAGTTCTCAGGGCTCTCATATCTGCAGTCTCTAGTCTTTAGTCAAGTGTTTTACTTCTAACCTAGCTCCATAAGTTAAAACTGGCATGAATACTGTCTGGTATATAACTAATTTATTGTTCTGACTAATTTCTCTCTTATTCCATATGAATTTATTCAATTGACTTCCTACCATACCAGCTTTGTTGATTCTGTTGTCTATTTCCATATTTAATTTACCATCTTCACCGAAAATCGTGTAGCTGAAATGTTTTACTTGTTCCACAGATTCTCGGTTCACAACACAGTTGACATTTTCAATGATTCTACCTATTTTCATTGTCTTTGTCTTTTTATTGCTGACCTTCATGCCATATCTATTACAACAGTTATTCAATTTAGTCAGGGAATCTTGCAAACTTGTAGTAGATTTATTTAGAAGTATAACATCGTCCACATAAAGCAAGGAGCTGACATTAACATCTCCAATTCTGATATCATGTTTAATACCACTTTCCTTCATAATGTGATCCATGTAGATAATGAATAACAGAGGGGATAATGTAAATCCTTGTCTGACACCAGATTTAACATTAAACCATCTTCCTGTACTTCTTTCAATTCTAACTGCTGACATACAACTCAAATAAAGACTAAGTATAGCTTGATATAATGCTACATTGACACCTTATAACTGTAGCATATTGAATAGCTTCTCTCTTGGCACCTTGTGGAAAATCTGAAAAAGGCACATATGCCTTTTCCAGATCGACAAAACTTAAATGCAGATCTTTGTTATATTCCCATTCTTTCTCAACTTTTGTCGTAAAGTGAAGATCTGATCCTGACAGCCTCTATTTGGACTGAATCCAGCTTATTCTTCACTAAGCTTTTCTTCCACAATTCTTCTCAACCATTTCTCAAGTATACTGGCATAAATCTTGCCAGGAACACTCAGACCTCTGTAATTCTCACATTCAGTTTTATTTCCTTTTTTATATATGGGTACTATTAGAGCTCTACTCCAATCATCAGGAATTCGTCCCTCTGTCTGGGCCTTCTGAACTATGCAGTGCAGCCACTGTAAGACTTTTATACCACCATACTTCAGCATTTCTGGTTGAATATCATTTACTCCTGCTGCCTTTCCACATTTCAAGCCTTTGATGGCTTTTTCTACTTCAAGTATGGATATGTATTCCTGATTGTATGCCTGTGTTTTTTACCACTGTGCTATCACTGCTTGTTTCATTTAGCAATTTTTCAAAGTAATTACTCCACACTTCAAGGATATCTTTTTCTCCTGTTTTCATGTCACCTTTATCATCTCTAACTCCTTTTACAGCACTCTTTCCTCCATTTCTAAGCTTCTTCAACAACCTTCAGAATATCTTACCACCTTCTTGATATTTATTTTCTATGTTCTTGCCAAAGTCCTCCCATGATTTTTGTTTAGCTAGTTTTAGACAGTGTTTAGCTTTCTTACATTTGTCTCTGTATTCTCTAAGAGACAAGCTGACTTATTTGCCAGGAACTTTTGATATGCTTTCTTCTTTACCTTCACTGCCTCTTTAACTTCCCGTGTCCACCATGGAGTTCTGATTTTTCTATGCTTATATTCACACAACCTCACCACATACCTCTCTGGCTGAATCAACCAGGGTTTTCTTCAAGGCTTGCCACTGAATCTCCAAGGTCTGGTTCCTGTTCTCAAAGTCTCATTTTTTCTTCAATGATCTTTGTGTATTTTAGTCTACAATTCACATCTGAGAGCTGCTCAACTTTTATTCGCTTTAAAACTTTTTTTACGTTATTCTTTTCAATATGAAATTCAATTTTATCCTGCTCAAGACGAAATAGTGATCACTTCCAATTTCAAATCCTCTGTACACTTTGGTGTCCTGCACCAGGGAGAAAACATCACTATCAACAATAACATAGTCAATGAGACTTTTCTTCTTCCTTGCCTCTTCTCTCCATGTGAATTTGTGCACATTTTTATGTTGGAACATGGTGTTAGTAATAACCAGTACATGTCCTGAGCAGAAATCTAACAGGTATTTGCCTTTATTATTAGCTTTGCTCTTTTCTCCAAATTTTCCCAAAATATTTTTGTATGTCTGACAACCATTTCCTACTCTGCTATTTAGATCCCCAACAAGGACCAACTTTTCCTTTTTCATTGTGTCAGTTGCTTTCTCTAAAGCATCAATAAATTCCTCCATTTCTACTTTAGTAGAACCTTCTGTGGTACCATAGGCACAAACAAGTCCTATTGTCTAGTTCCCCATTCTCATATTTGCCCACATCACTCTACTTGAGACTGCCTGCCATTCAAGAAGATTAGCCTCGAATTTTGTGTTGAATACTATGGTTACTACTTCTTTTCCTTGATTGTCATTGCCTGAATATAACATTTTGTATTTATTGCTCAGAAAGATCTCACCAGTTTTTGTCTTTTTTGTTTCAATCACCCCTATTATGTCGATCTGGTACTTATCTAATTTCTCTGCTAGCTCCATTTCTTTGCCATTCAGGCTTCTTATGTTGATAGTACCGATCTTCAACTCTGGTGATATTGAGTTGGGGTGTGCTTTCAGATTTGTTCCAGTAGCTGACTTTTCGCTGTTTGCCCTGGTTCCCTGGGCAAACAGCAAAAATTCTTATTGGTTTAAGCCAATAAGAATACAATTCGGTCGGCTAAATCCCAAATTGCCAGCCTATCCTCGTTCGTTCAGTATCCAGGTTTGATACCCAACAGGGTGCACCACAAGAAAGTGAGGATTGGACATTAGGTCAGAAGCCCTGGTCGGGTCTCTGCATTCCTTTAAAGGCTATGTGGAGGTCTCCTTTCAGTTATACAGTTTTGACATTTAAGCATGATACCTCCCCACACCATGACTCTGCACTGCCATACATGTCTCTTTCAAGAACATTCTCGTGATGGTAAGCAGCACTACTTTCATGCCAGATCAAGTGTCTTCTAGAATCAGATGTAAACCTAAAACGACTATAATCTGTGCAAGAGTACATTAGCCCATTAGTGTTTTGTCCAATTTATGGATACTACAACACTGAAAATGTGCTCTATGATGAGCTGTGGATAAATGGATGCAGACTACAAGCCTTTGGGCATATAGGCTTACTTGTCGCAGACGTCTTGCCACAGTTTGTTGAAATAGCCACATACTTGTGTTTGAATGGAGCTGACCCTGCTATGGTATGTCAATTATATTTCGGTGTTATAACTAAAAGTCTGTCTTCATGCTATATGGTAGAATGAGGACAACCTCTTAGCAAACGTTTGGAACATATTCCATTGGTTTGAAATGCTGCACAGAGCCTGGATACAATGTTATGTGAGATTCCAAACTCTCTGGCAATATCTAATTCAGAAGCCTTCTTCAAGCTTTCCAATAATTCTTTTCCATATGAAATCATTTAGATGTCTTTTTCAACTTTATTCCTTCGTGAAAAGAGCTTCCTTCAAACACAATTCGCTAAGCACAGCCACCTTTTATCCCATTGAGTGCAACCCACTTTCTACTCAAAATCATCAGTTATACAAAGTGCCACAAGGTGATTCATCTGAATTTGTGGTTGTAATCTTTAGAAATAATGTTTGACCTTAGGTTTTGGACAACAGTGCATTAATGGAATTTGATTTATAAATACTAAATTACTTGAGGGGCATAAGTCTTTAACATGCAAATGGAAGATGGTGTCTTGACATTATGTGTTCATGTGTAATAAATCCCACACAAAAAGGTGAAAAAAACCTGTAATACAGCAGTGCCTTATATGGACAATAAAGAGAAAGAAGGAACTCATTCAATGTGTTTCTTGAATAATTGGCAGATGGAATACATGTGAGAAAGACAGCATAAAGAAGGCTATTCCAAAAAACAGATATAAAGAGAATGAAAGAGGAGGATGAAAAAGCAGATTCAATAAGTTTGAAGCTTAACCATGTATGGATGTTTACCTGTTCATATTTATAAGAATACAGTAAAGTTATAATGCAAAAATTAAACATCTCCTAAAAAAATAACTGGAGTGAGTCTGAGAGAGGCACCCCCACCTACTAAGAATGACCTCTTATGAATGGTATCAAGCAATTTTAGTGAGGTTTTTAGTACACCACAGTATTTTTTACAAAGTCAGGAAAATTAAAGTAATTAGGATGGATGCAGGCACTCATGAAGCAACTGAGTGTGAGAATAACCAAAAAAAATATGGAATCTATTCTCTCACAAAACAATATCAAATGGGGTAGTCAATTCAGGATGTTAAGGTCGTTGGTGACTTAAGGGTATGTTACAGTTTCTTTATAGTACTGTCAAAAGTATCAGGAACAAGGAGGAGGAATTTTGGCACTGGTTAGTGCGATCTTGCCAAAAGTTATAAGCATTAGTGAGAAGATATGGCTAACAGCAGATGTAGCTACAAGGATAGAATGTGAAGAGTTTGGTATTTTCAAGGAGATAGAGAAGATAGGATGGGGAGAGATACTGTTGATGATAGCGAATAAATTGCAGCCAAAAGGAGTAGGGGGGACAGCAGTTGTTTGGAGGCAGTTTATCGCGAGACTGAGGTCAACAGAACAAAATATACGGTTGGTTGCTGCTATAGGCCAGAGGGATTCAAGGGATGATGTGAAAGGCATGTATTAACAAATTAGTAAGAGTGCAAGTTGAACAATTATGGGGAGCTTCAAAACTATGCAGACATAGATAGATAGGAAGGAGTAAAGTTGAAATGATATAGGAAATTATTTGTTTGTTTAATTTTCAAATCATTTCCTACATCATCCAGATGGTGAACCATACCTGTCTGTGCCAGAGATTAACTTTCAAACTAACTGTAGAAAAGTTTCTCTAGTTGGCAATTAGAATTAATAGTCATTCTTCTGGTTAAGCATTATTGTATAAGAACCATTGCCAAGACTACATAGGCACTCCGTATTGTATATTCGTATACATTAATTAGATAATCTGTAATTTTTGCTTTTTAGACCTATTTTGAGAGTGCACATTGAAAACTTACACATAAGGAAATTACTAAATTATGGTATGCTAGAAAATACAGAAATCACTTTTTTAGCTAGACAGATGAGCAATGTGCTCTCGTACACTTCTCACTCCCTGTGTGCTCTCAACACATGTAAGAAGATAACTCACACAAGAACATATCTGCTTTCATGATCCAAATATTCTTTCTCTCTGTGTGTAATTTTATGAATCAAGTAGCCATAAATAGAAGAAAATCTTGCGTGGATAATCCACATGCTGAATAACCTGTACCTGGATAATCAAGATCTGTTATCTATCTACAAATTGCAAAACTATTAAGTAAATAAAGCTGAAAATTAAAAATGAGTGAACTGAATTATAAACTTACTAGTTCACTCTGGTCTTTCATATCTTGTTCACTTATTTCCATCAATTTGACAACATATTTGATAAAATCTGACTTCTTTGCTGAATAAAATAATCCTAAATAAATGAAAAAAGAATATCTGGTCATGTTGTGCAATTTAGATACACACAAAATAGTGAATTATGTTCAATTGCCACTTAACTGAAATAACATCTATTATCAGAAAAAGATAACCAATTCCCCCCCCCCCCCCCATCACTTCTTCAAATGGAAATTCACAACTTATATGTGTTAAAATAGTACACTTCCAAATGTACCATTTTATCTGGCTTAACAATAGAAAAATAAAAAGTCGATTTATCTCGCGCAGTAAATAATTAGTTAAGTATTTTACATACCATACATAACTTATGGATCTGAGAGCTGGGTCAGAAGTAAAACACTTGACCAAAGACTAGAGACCGCAGATATGAGAGTCCTGAGAAAGATTAGAGGCGTGAATAGATGGCATCAATGGCAATATCATATTAAAAACGAGAATATTAGGAAAGAACTTGACATTGTCAGCATCCAGGAATGCGTTAGCAGAGCTAATCTCAGGTGGTATGGTCACTTAAACAGAATGGACGAGGAAAGATTAGCAAAACAAGTGTTCTCTGCCAAGCTGGCAGGAAAACGACCCAGAGGAAGACCAAGATATAAGTGTATTGATACAGTACAAAGTGCCTTAGACGATAGAAATATAAGATATGGTAATGTTGGAGTCTTGACAAGTAACAGACTGATTTGGAGGAAAATTGTAGATAGGAAGTTAGTAATGATGTAAATTTTTCATGTAGTACTATCATATCCTGTACACCCCTTCAGGGTACATGGCAGGAATTTGATGATGATGTGTTTTACATATTAAATGCTAAAGCTGTTATTTATCTGGATGTCAGCAGAGAACTCGGAATTGGAGACATTGCAGCGTTGTAGGTCATGCATGGTGCAATGTTACCATGATGGGAAGTGCACTGGTAGGCAGGATTTATTCATTTAGCGTATAGCATAATAAAGACACATGACATCAAAATATATATTTGTGCAGACATTAAAAATGAGTCAAGTAATGCACATATACAAATATCAGGTAAAAAAAGTCACTAAAATTTTATGTCTAGTTCAGATAGCCATTCAAGAGATGAAGGATCTGCCTAAAAAAGTCTCTCAGGTCACCAGGGTAGGCTCTTATGCTGCAGTCCTTCACAATGTGCCGGATGGTTTGGTTTATGGCCCCACAGTCACACTAGGGTGTAGGTGATCTTCCCCACTTGTGTAAGCTGTCTGTGCAGATATGTCCTGTGCATAGCCTATGTAAGCTTTTCCATAGACGACATGGAAGCTCAATCTCTTTGAGCTTTCATGTCAGAAAAATCGTCACCAGACTTAAGTCTGGTGGCGATTTTTTTCTTTCCACGTCCTAGCCATTTCGAATTAACATTGAAATTGCTATTTACTAGTTCTTCAGTCAGTATTAGTGGAGGACGTTGGGATTTAAGGTGATTTATACTTATGGGAGGTTTTCATGTATTGGTAACAGGTTTATTTTTTTGTACTTTTTTTAAAATTTTTTTTGTACTTTTTTACTAGAGCATCTTGTCTGTGCAGGTTCAGAGGTGCAATATTGCTCAAAGTTGGAAGCCAGTAGAGAGGAGTGGATTTGACACAACCTGTTATTGTCCTCATCACTGCATTTATTTGCAGGTCGATTTTCTTCACATGAGGACTGTTTAGCCATACTGGTGAATAATATTCTGCTGCAGAGTAGACTAGGCCCAATGTGGAGCATCTCAGTGTAATAGCAGAAGAACCCCATCTAGAACCACACAGTTTTTGTATGGTGTTATTACAGGTTCTGATCTTTAAAGAGATATTCCCCAGATGTCTTTTGAAAGATAGTGTTCTATCCAAGGGTGAGTAGGAGTAAGAGGATGGTTGTGCCACCATGCAGAGCAATGGTCAGATCATATATAGATGAGAGTGTGCCAGTTTGGTCACATGGTTCCTGCTAAGATCTTTGGACATATTGGTTGTGATGGGGGCCCTTGTTTAGTGAGAAGAGGAGAAATGATGCAGAAAGGATTGCATATCGAGTTGGGGGAAATTTTCTGGAATTGTGGGAGGAGGGATTTTTATCATGGAGAGTAAAGTATTCAATTGAGATGCGTTGCAAGAGATGGCAATGTAAGAAAGCCTGGAGTTCAAGTGTAATAAATATGTTGAAGTCTGAGTATGATCCCCCATGATGGGGATCTGTTGATTCCATGGAGCAGGACTCCAGAAATATGACATAAAAAATCTACTAGTCTGAAAAAAATTTTTTTTACTCATTCATGGTATTGGTCTAGTTCATTGGTCTACTTAGAAGCAACTAAGGATATGAGTATTATGTGTATGTGTGAAATTATGCCAGTGTATTGTCTGTTAACTGCATGTATTATTTTGGCCAATTTGCTTATTCCGCAGGATGAAAAACCCAAGTTTCCAGGAGTAAAAACCTTGCCATCTTCATATATAAAATCAGTTAACTAGCCATTAGAAAACCTCTTATAAACTTTTCAAGAGCAAATACCCTGCCAATTAGGCAGCTAGCTGGCCTAATTGGCAGGGTATTTTAAAAGCTCTTATAAATGCTCCTTGTGTCCTAAACAGAATTCAAACCTGTTCCTTTCAAGACTAAGGAGCATATTGCTCTTTCTATTGCATAATGGAGGCTTCCTCAATTTTCATGGAGTTTAAAATTATCAGTTCGTCAATGCATGTACATGTCAATGCATGAAGAAGGAAAAGGTCCGCCTCAAATAATGCTTATAAAAACATTTGATTCTCACCTTTTATATCCATGTTACCAAATGGGATAATCCAAACTGGGCAACCTTCTTTGTCATGACCCACAAGACTTCCTGGAAAGTATTTAGTAATCACCTAGAAAAATAAATTAAAATTAATTTAAATTAACATTAGTGAATTTTTTATTAATATCCTCTTACGCTGTAAAGATACTATGTAACACTGAACTCCCATTGTTAGATAATTCATTTCCTCACATACAGAGGAAATGATCAAAAGAATGAGCCAAAGGAATCAGAGAAGAAAATAAATCAATTTATGCTGCAAAGTTACGCAAGATTATTCTTGCATTTCATTCCAGAAAATGAGAAACAAATGCATAATATGGAAGTAAAAATTTAATCTTTTAAAGGTACTTGTAGCATAACTATAAAATGACAAAATTACATAGCCAGAGTAAAACACTTTGACAGTACAGGTATTTCGTACTGAAAATAACAGTATATCACATCAGTATGTAGAAACAAGCAAATCAAAGAAACAGGAATACAAGGTTCATACACAATCAGTTTACCAATTAAAAATGGCTGCCATGCAAGATATCGATATTAATAAATAATATTAAAACTATTTTTGATGTTTACCTAAAATGATAATCTCCCAAACTTTTCAGAGAGAGAGAGAGACAGACAGAGAAAGAGAGAAACGATCTTTCTGACTTGGGTTAGACCAATGTAAAAGGGATTCACATCTTGCTTTCCAAAGAAAATTGTGAAGCCTTTCATTAAAGTTTACTGTGGTTATCATGTAATTTTGTTGTTGTGAAGTAAAATTTCTCAGTTAGTGTGAAAGCTAATAAAAGCAACAAAAAACAAACAAAAATAATTGATAGGATAATTGTGCATTCCATATGTCAAAATATCATATAGAATGCCAATCCAATATCTAAAGTTTATTTATTTAATTTTAAACTGAGATAAAGCAAGATCAATCATGCATCATCTAGGAATAAATAATTGTTTTTAGGAAACAGAACATTCTTCCAACTTACCTCTGGTGGCTCATAATCATCCACTAATGCATCTGCTCCCATCTGCTTTCTCCAGTGGAGACTCTATTTATCAAATCAAAGCTTGCATTATTCTTTGAACAGGCATGTTATCTTTAAAATTAGAAAAATGCAATACCATTATAATATTTATAGGATTATATTAATGATGACTCAAATTTATTCACACACACAATGAATATGTATGAATACTTTTTTGTTTATGCATCTTTAGTAAAATAACATAGTATGCATTTTTTTTTTCAAAAATTAAAATAAAATTGATAGATTATGAATAGTTTGGATCTTCATGAATGACAAAAAACATTTAAAGTTAGTGAAGGTAAAGTAAGAACAAATAACTCAAGCACTTACTGTTCGAAGCATTGTAACAGCTGCATTCAGGTCAAAGTTCCTTGCTGGATAAAAGTACAAAAAAAAAAAAAAAAAAAGCCATGAAACAAACCTACAAGATTCAAATATTTTAAAATGTGTTCTAGTCAATCATCCAATCCTTACTAATTAATGCTTAATAACCCCATTCTTGAATGATAAATAGCCTACACTAACAGCAATTAAGAGCAACCATTTCAGGTATTTCCAACTATACTGTTCACTTTTAATATTTTTTTTCCTCTTACAGTTGATTCTTGCTAAAACAAACCTGTGGGGACTACAGAATAATTTGTTACAGTGGTAACTTTGCTATAGTGAATTTCTTTTAATATAGCATTATATCTATTGGACTAGAAGATTTTTTTTAGCGGTTTGCTATAGCAGATGATTTTGTTATATAGTCAACTCTCATTACAGCAACCTCAAAGTAACCACAGGAATAATTTGTTGGTGGATAGTTTGCTTTGCAAAGTTCTTTTTAACATAGCACTACACCTATTGGTTGGAACTTTTCAGCAGTTTCCTATAGTGAGCAAGTTTCTTTGAGTAGTGTTTGCCATAACGAGAGTCCAACTGTATTTGAATGTGGCTAAGTATTTACTTTTCTGTACAGACCCTCTGAGCATAGTGAGTATTAAGATTACTGTGCGTTAACTTAAAGTAATGAATTTAAAGAGCCATTTTATATCCTATGAACTAAGTAATGATAAACATACAAGTAACTCAGTGACTAAGCTGATAAGTCTGTGGAATGCACCCTATAAGGATAGGTTGAAGGCGTGGGAGTTACAAAGTTTAGTTGATAGGTGGAAAAGAGAGGGATACAATAGAAACCTATAAGACATTAAAGGGATTTTAAAGAAAACTTTTCAATACATGACAAATAGTGAGAGAGCTAGGGATGATCCGTGAAAGCTGTAAGAGTGTGTGGACTGGATTTTTTGCATGGAGAGTTATGAATGAGTGGAATGGATTACCAGAATTAGTTGTGAGTGCCCCAACAACGAATGAGTTTAAGGAGAAGTATGACAGGTTTTGTACGTATGAAAGTTAGTGTAGATCTCCCATGATGGGTCTTGGACTCCATGAAGATACTGTATAATAATAATTCTTATTATACACATTTTCATTATCCGTGTGTTGCATATACACAGTTGCATTTTGGATAGGAAACATAAGTACTACTACTGTTTCCTATCCAAGGTTATGGAAGCTGTGGTATATACATGCCCCCCCCCCTTGTTTCCTAACTCCATCTGCTGTGCTCAGCGGCTCAGCATCCATTTTGTGCCCCTACTGCTTTATTGGTATATGCAGTATTATTAGTAAATAACTTCTTTTCAGTAAGATGTCTGGCAAGAGAAACAATTGAAAAACTGAAAACTTCAAGTCAGATTTCTATTGAGAGACTCTTGAAATAGCAGCCTTCAACCTCCTATGAGCCTTCAACTTCAGCATGCCAGTTAAAGAAGATGTCATTAAGATATAGTTACGATGTATTAATCTTGAAAATAAAGAACTACTTTAATAGTTATTTGTTTTATATGTACTGAATATTTCTTTGATGACTCTTATGCCTTAATATGTATGAAAAATAGGTGCATTTTCAATTAAATCTTTCAGTAAGGAAATACTGTGAGTAGACATATTACTTACTATTATAATAACGGAATTAACTCATGTAAAATATTCTTTATTCGTAAAATTTTCGCCTGAGTATCACACAGGCATAGGTACAAAGGCTAATTAATCAATAACTGTTATATTCACAAAGCGCCACTTAAGTAGCTAAGGTTAAATTTCCTAAATTTATTTTAAAAAAATTTTTTTTAAAAATAATATTTAAACATTTTTTTTTAAAATTTTTATTATATATATATATATATACACACACACACACACTGTCAGGTCTCTTTTTATGCGGTAGATACGTTCCACAGAAAACCGCATATAAAAAAATCACACAAAAAAGCCCTAACTTACTTTGAAAAATTAGGGATACGTTCCATAATTTTCTAAAACTGCATAAAAAAGTTTATGAAAATTCAGGAAAATAAGGATGCCTAAGTTTGTTTTAAAGCTTTATTCATTTAATTTTATTGAAAAGTAACAATTTTTTTTTTACATTTTGTCATCAGAATTATCATCGCTATTAGACAATATTTGGCAACGTTTGCAAATGGTGCAAAATCACTTTCATCACCAGAAGACATAGTCAGCGTATCAGATCTGTATGGTAAAGGCAATGGTTCTTCACAAACGGAATTAGCTTCACCCTCGTTCTGTGCTGATTTTTTTCTTCTGACAATGTAATCAGTAATTAAACTTTGCGATGATGATTTCGCTAATTTGTTATATAGCTTGCGATATCCAGACATACAGTTCTTCAGCTAAAGTTGGAATTTAAAGGCGTGTTCAGAATTTGTGTCATTAACAAGAAAATGATTTTCTAATTTATTGCATAGTTCAAGACCTTCTCGAATTATATTTGCAGGGAGGGGAGAGGTTTTTCTTCCACTTCACTATCGTTTTCTGGATCTTCGACGATATCTAAAGTTAATCGATATCCAATAATATCATCTTCACTTAAGGCATTATCCACATGCTTTTTCGAAACTTTAGTGCCGTGATTTTTTAAAAGTAATAGGCCTACAGATTTGAATTTTAATATGAATACGAGACAAGGGACTTTGTTTATTTTTGGTGTTAAGAAATCTCTTATTGAAGGTGTTTGTGACGCAGCAGATAGTGATTCATCCACCTCCAGCCTGCAAAGCAATCTCCAGGATGTACAAAGGGAGGGGAAAACTATCAGCACACAGGAGAAAAAGTCTGCATTCACTCCTAAGTACTGTACTTATATTATAAATTTCTGGTGATCAGAATGGGATATGACAATGAAAATCAGCACAAATTAATTTAATGATGTTTAATTATTAATTAATGATCAATTATTAATTAATAATAATAAATCAGCTAAATTAACAATTAATTATTAATTAATATATTACAAAATAACCAAGGTGTTCCATGAAAATTTCAGGATTTGTGAAGTGTTCCGTCGTAGGAAAAGTTTGGGAAACACTGGATTACCCTATTATTGGAATAGATTCTCCTTCTGTTGTCATGCACAGAAGTGTCGAAAGGTATCGTATCTGTGGACGTACTATACCACATAAAAAGAGAACCGAGTGTGTTTGTGTGTATATATATGTGTGTGTGTGTGTGTGTGTACAATTACAAGTTAGGAAAGGATTGCCGATTTATAAAGTACTATCTCCCACAAGGGGGAAAAGATGTAGACCATCGGATCTGTTTAGGTTAGGGGAGTCAAGTAATGTTTCACGTTTCTTTGTAAAGTCGTTCCATTAGGAACCGACTTATGTGAATGACTTTTTTCTTGTTCCACTGAACTCTATGTCTAGTGTTGATGGCATGTTCTGCAAGTCCAGACTTTTCAGGTTCAAGGTACTGGATATACGACTTGTGTTCTTCTAACCGGATCTGAGCAGATCTTCCTGTTTGTCTGAAATATGATAACCCACAAGAGCAGGGAATATGGTAGACACCTGGATAGCTGAGATGTGGGAGCTTGTCCTTTGGAGACATGAGGAATGTAGGGATTTTTCTGATGGGTCGAAAGGCCACACAAATATTTAGTGGTTTTAACACTTCAGGTATGCATTCGCTAACGTCTTGCACATAGGGGATAGGTATACGCGTAGGTTCTTCTGTATTTGAAAGGGATGCTGAAGCATGACTACTTAAAGCTCTTTTTATGAAAGAATTCTTATAACCATTGGATATGAAGGTAGAATTAATATATTATAATTCTTTTTGTAATAGTTCTTCTGAAGACCAAAAGGAGTGGGTTCTATGAACCAGTATTTTTATAGTACCTGCCATTTGACTGGAATGGTGATGTGATTCAGCATGGATGTACTGGCCTGTAGGCCAGTACATCCATGGGTAGTGACCCTTCCCTTAATGCATAGCATTATACATGTCCACAAGGAAATGTTCTTTGCATTATGGGAGATACTAAGACAAGGAGTGATGAAAGCTTGTTCCACCTTTACCACGAGTTGCCTCAGTCCTGAAGATACTTCGGCACAAACTTTGTTTGCTTACACTTGGACAAAGGATTAAACTAAATTTATTATATCCTATTGCAATTGGGGGAAGGCTGAAAAGTTCTAATAAACACCTAGAACAAAAATGAAATGGCTTGTGCAACAAGGAAAAGAATTTTTTTTCTCAGAGGACTGCAAAAGATGCAGCAGCATTGTAACAAGCATATAACACATTATTATTATTATTATTACATGACACCTACAGGGAGTACAATGACTCATCAAGGGAGGGCACTTACTCTACAATTTTTTTCCTCCACCACTCAATTCACCAACCAACTACAACGAACTGCAACCACAATCATCATCTGCACCAATGCCATTTTACTGCCCACGGCCAACACTAGTATTTTCACAGACAATCACAAACATCCATGCCCACGGCGGGATTCAAACCCACAGCCTTTTGGCTGGAGAGTGGATACGCTAACCACTCAGCTATCCAGGCTGGCAAAACCCTGCTGTCCAGCTAACTTGGCTATGGCTGAGAAAGATCCTCAAGCTCCTCACATTGTCGACGGGAATAGAACCTAGGACACTCCTTCCCCAGGCATATGGTTGCGAAGCGCATAACCACGCAGACAAACTCAATGCATATGATAACTGATCATTTTACAGGAAAGAAAAAACAAAACTAGTTTCCAGGAGAAAAATACCCTGGCATTTCTATTGCTTAAAATTCAGCTTAAAAAAAAGTTTATAAAATAGTCCTTGTGTCCTTGATGAGATTTGAACTCAAGTCTTTCCAACCAAAAGACGTGTCATTTTGGACTGTACAAAAGAATGAAAAGATAAATGGTAAGATTTGTTTGCTTATCTCCATGGTAGTAGCACTTTCTTTAAGAATGCACAGAACCAAAATCTAATTCAAGGTCTCTAAAAGGGTATATGCATACTTTTCTTTTTCAGTGAATGCTTCAATGAAGTATTGACTGACACCCTTTCTCTAATTCCACTGATCAAGCTGGAAGAAATGCACCATCCACCCAACACTGGACCTTTTCTTAACCAGCTTTCCTAAAAATATACTGTTAAGTGTCAGCACTGCTTGGCAAATCAGTCTACAACCTTACCTGAGTTTCCACTTCTTCAAAACATTCTTCACTTAGCCATTCTCTGTCTCAATTCTTGGGTCACTAAAATGGAATGACCCCTGCAATTTCTACTCTTCCTTTCCATTAGTTTCCACTTTCCTGATCCAAAAACATGCCCTTGAATAACCCAAATACTATCTACCTTAACTGTACACAATCATTCCATCACAAGGACAGCATGAACATTCATTAGAACTGATATCCCCCACATCAGAGAATGTTGTCTTGAATCCCTCTATATAATTTACTCTGCATTAACATTTCTATACCAAATTTCAGTGCATTCAACTGCTTCTATCACTTCCAAATTTCAATAAGATATTTGACTTTCATTACTATCTTTAAACTCTGATTTTCCACAGTCAGAAGACCCGAATAGTGAGATCATCTTTCTTGGGAAGATCTGTAACCCAAGTGGCTTTCCTTCTCCAGTTCCAGTGATCTAGCTAGTTAGATACTGACATATTTGCTATTGGCGACCTATACACAGACAAGTCCATCTAAGAACCAGAACAAAATACTCTATAATCCTCATCATCATCTTACTAAACACCTTTGATCTTTTCTAAACCAGCTTTCCTGCAAAGTACACCATACATGTCAGTTTTCCACTTGATAACTCAAACAATAATCCAAGTTCCCTTTACTACAAGATATCCTTACTTAGCCATTGTCAGTCTCATGTCTTCTGACATTATAAAGGTGCCAAATGAGATTATCTCCATGACTTCTACTCCTCCTTAGCATGGTCTGATTACTATTTTCATTCTCCTAATCCAAACATCTACTTAGACCAAATAATAGAAATAATTCTTAAAGGAATGAAAGCCGACATTCCCTATTCCATGCAAAATTGCTGAGCTATCTAAGCTTTGGTTCTTCAACAAGTGTGATAAAAGTCCAAGAAAAATTTTCAGCATATCATGACTGGTTTTAGAATAAACTCCAGCTTCACATTC
The DNA here is from genome assembly GCF_054136105.1 of Typopeltis vanoorti. Classification (NCBI taxonomy): domain Eukaryota; kingdom Metazoa; phylum Arthropoda; class Arachnida; order Uropygi; family Thelyphonidae; genus Typopeltis; species Typopeltis vanoorti. Next base: position 119,968,162 of record NC_143559.1, read on the forward strand.
AGCCTACATTGCAGCTGTTATAAGCTCAAAAATCTGATTATGGAATGGGCCAAATGCAGGAAACTTATTTCTAATTACTTGCAGAAGCTACTTTTCACATTTCCTCCTCTCTCACATCCAAAGAGTGCCATTATAACAATAACAAGACAAGATTGACCCTGCTGGCATCATTCTTCTCTTCCAAATGCTGCAAGGACCAAATCAAAAGTACACTATGTTACCAAAAGTGTACAGACAGCAACTGTTTGTATTTCCTGTTGCTACAATATTGCTGTCAATACAAGGTCAGGCCTCATTTCACTGCTACTGTAGTCATTACCCTTCAGGGTAGGCTTTCCACTAAGTTCTGGTAAACTACTGCTGGAATTTGTTTCCATTTCTCCTGTAGCATGGCAAACAGCTAAGTGATAGTTGGACAAGTAGGTCTGGCATGCACCTTCACTTCAACTCATTCCAAAGATGTTCAATAGGGTTGAAGTCAGGGCTTTGAGCTGGCCATTTTAGTTCTTCTACCTCCATGTTTTCAAACCATGGAGCTAGGGTCCTTGCTTTGTGATCAGGTGCATTATTGTGCTGATAGAACAAAATACCTATTCCAAACTGTTACCACAGTACGAAAAGAAGGGAATTGTTCAAATGTCATGATAGGCATCGGTGTTTAAAGATCCAAACACAGAAACCAATGGACCCAGTCCAAACCAGGAAAAACTGCCCAAGAAAGAAATTGGAAGAATCCTGAATAGTTTATACACCAACAACTGTGTTCCAGAAGTAACACCAATCCTATCTTACAATCTTTCCTGTTTGACTATCATCCATCCTATGGATGAAAACATAGGCTGATCTTAATGAAAGTCATGTTTTCATCAAGATCAGCCAATTACTCTCCAATTTAGGTGGGAGATAAATTTCATCACCTGATGTGAGACCACCACCCCACTTAATGGAGGCCTGAAGTGGTTTGAAACAGTCTGTTTGGTTTCTAGAGGAGGGTTTCCAGACTGTAAAAGATAAATTAAAAATACAAAAAAAAAAAGATGTGAAATTGATTAAAAAAAAAAAAATCCTTAGTTCACCCATGATACAAAATGCTATAGGTTTGCAAATAACCTTTCGTGAGTGGAAACAACATAAAAAATATAAATAAAAATCGTTCTTACTTCAGTTCTCTCAAAAATCATGGAGAAAATCATCAACAGCCAACTTTTTCACCACCTAGAGCTAACCAGTGACCATCAATACAGATTTTGCCACACGAGTCCACTGCTGACCTCCTAGCCATCACTGCCCAACTCTGGATACAAGTCATGGAAAGGTTTGGAGAAACTTATGTGGTTGTTCCTGACATTTTCAGGACATCTGATCAGGTCTAGCACTGAGACCTACCTACCCTTTGAAACTAGGTAACAAGCTTCCTTTCTGGTCATTCACTACATGTCATAACTTCCTAACCTCAATTTCCCCATAAGTGCTGAAATACTTCAGAGCTTTGTTTTCTTACTCTTTCTCCCATCTGTACATAAATGATCTCTCACTGACCTCAAATCCGATCCACAGCTGTAATAATGACAGTACATTTCATTCTTCATTTGACAAACCTTGTAAAGTGTAATTAGAAACATAGATCGTCCATAACCATTTCCTTAAACTCTGATTTCCCTGTTATTCAACAGCAGGGATAAGGATAACTAAGTGAACATCGAGGTTATTAAAAACACTCCTGTCTTATCTCTCTAAAGAACATTCTCTTTACTCTTGATAATGCCCAGACTCCTTACACAAATATCTCAGCCAGAGCTTCTTCAGTCTTCAAAGAAAACTTACGTACTTTTCCACTTAAGATACTATTTCTCACCTGTACAACTGCTGACATTGTATAAATCCAAAATCCATCCACACAACAATCCTGTTAACAAATTTGGGACAGTACACTAAAACTTTCCTAAAACTGCTTGCTACTATTCAGTAGAGGGAAATTCAATTAATTGATGATCTCTCAGATTTGCTCTAATTACCCCTTCATAGGTATTCTATCTTCTAGATGTATTTCCATGGACAATGTTCTGCTGAACTGTTACCACTGGGCTTCTGCTTTCTTCCAAACTATAAGAACACAAGCTGCTGTTGGTCAACATCCATTTAACCTATCCAAAGTACTAATGTGCAATAGGTTAGGATGCGATTCACATTTTAAAATGTGAATAATATTTAAAATTTCAAGAATAACATGAATAAATCCTTTCTTTCAGGCTTATATGGTGATCCGAATACATTTTGGAAAATTATGGAGGCAACTACCGTGTTTCAGTAAAACTTTAGTTAGAGTCCTGAAGTATGCTGGATACTAAATATTAAGTAGGCTCAATGTGTGTCTGCCATCCAGATTCTTGGAATTTTCATGCCACCATTATTGTTGATATTTGGGTGGTTTATCAGAATTTTGCAAGCTTCCTTAAATTTTCTTTCATACCAGGTTTTTGTATGGTGTAAAGAGGTACTTTTCCAGTCGATTTGGTGTAAGGTGTTGAGAGCGCGATCTGAGAGGCCTGCTTCACCAAAATGGTTATATTTAATGTGTCTTATGTGTTCTTTCTTACGTATAGGGATTGTACGTCCTGTTTCACCAATGTACGGTAAGTTACAGGTGCAGTGGATGCAATAAACTCCAGGATGTGCCAATGGGAGGAGAGGATCCTTAGAGGAGTTGAATTTGTTTTTAAGTTTGTAGGTGGTTTGAAGGTGGCATTGAGATAATACTGGTATAGGATTCTGTTGATTTTTTCTGATAACCCTTTAATGTATGTGATGGATATGGTTTTACTGTAATCTAGATTTTTTTTGATGATGTTTTATGAAATACTTTATTAATAGTATTTTTATTAAAGCTATTATTTATAAATGTGTTGCTGATGATTTTTAGTTCCTGTTTCAGAGCTTGCTGGTTAGAGCAAATTGTAATAGCTCTGTTTTTAAGGGTGTTAATGACTCCATATTTTTGTGATGGGGGGGTGGTATGAATCAGCATGTATGTATTGGCTAGTGTGTGTCGGTTTGCAGTAGACCATGAAGGATAGACAGCCTGAAGGAAGACATATGACCAGTGTGTCCAGGAACGGGAGTAAGTTCTGATTTTCAATTTCAATAGTAAATTATATGCGTTTGTCGCCCATGTGGCCAGATAATGAACACATCGTCAACGTATCTAAGCCACACTGTAGGTTTTAGAGTGGAGGAATCAAGAGCACTTTGCTCAAAAGTTTCCATATAGAAGTTAGCGATTGGGGGGGGGATAGTGGTGAGCCCATGGGCGTACCTTCTTTTTGTAGGTAAAATTTATTTTGCCACATGAAGTAACTGGAACGTAGTACGTGGACAAAGAGGGCCGTAATGTCGGGCGGAAATTTGTTCCATAGGAGAAATTATAACGAAATCGGATAAAGGCAATGCCACTGTCATTTGAAATGGAGACTAATTGATTCATCTGAATCAACTAGTCTCCGATAACAGCACCTATCAGGTGGTAAACTATAACCCAACAAATAGGATAAAGAATAAAACAGAGAAATTACTCAAGTCCGTCACTTCATGGCCATCAGACACAGTTAAAAAACTTATACCTCGTTACGCCAGCTCTCCCAGAATATATGGTGTCCCGAAAGTACACAAACAAAATGTGCCGCTTTGACCTATTGTGGAAGGAATAGATAGCCCTAATTACCACTTAGCCAAGAAATTAGGGTCAACACTAAGAGTTGGTAGGTCATTCCCTCTCCTACATAAAGAACACACAACACTTTATAAACAAAATTAAAAACATAACACTCGACAAATATGACTTATCAGTCAGTTTCGACGTTTCTGCACTTTTCACAAATGTCTCAATCAATGACACAATTCTTCTCCTGTGGAACAAATTTCCGCCCGACATTACGGCCCTCTTTGTCCAAGTACTACGTTCTGGTTACTTCGTGTGGCAAAATTAATTTTACCTACAAAAAGAAGGTACGCCCATGGGCTCACCACTATCCCCCCCTCCCCAATCGTTAACTTCTGTATGGAAACTTTTGAGCAAAGTGCTCTTGATTCCTCCACTCTAAAACCTACAGTGTGGCTTAGATAAGTTGAGGATGTGTTCATTATCTGGCCACATGGGCGACAAACGCCAAAAACATTCCTTAGCCACATGAACAAACAACATAAATGCATTCAATTTACTATTGAAATTGAAAATCAGAACTTGCTCCCGTTCCTGGACACACGTCTTCCTTCAGGCAGTCTATCCTTCACGGTCTACCGCAAACCGACACACACTGGCCAATACATACATGCTAATTCATACCACCACCCATCACAAAAATATGGAGTCATCACCCTTAAAAACAGAGCTATAACAATTTGCTCTAACCAGCAAGCTCTGAAACAGGAACTAAAAATCATCAGCGATACATTTATAAATAATAGCTATAACAAAAATACTATTAATAAAGTACTTCATAAAACATCATCAAAAAAAAAGAATCTAGATTACAGTAAAACCATAGCCATCCCATACGTTAAAGGGTTATCAGAAAAAATCAACAGACTCCTACACCAGTATAATCTCAATGCCACCTTTAAACTACCTACAAAATTTAAAAACATACTCAACTCCTCTAAGGATCCTCTCCTGGAGTTTATTGCATCCACTGCACCTGTAACTTACTGTACATTGGTGAAACAGGACGTACAATCCCTATACGTAAAAAAGAACACATAAGACACATTAAATATAACCATTTTGGTGAAGCAGGCCTCTCAGATCGCACTCTCAACACCTTACACCAAATCGACTGGAAAAGTACCCGCTCTTTACACCGTACAAAAACCTGGTATGAAAGAAAATTTAAGGAAGCCTGCAAAATTCTGATAACCCACCCAAACATCAACAATAATGGTGGCATGAAAATTCCAAGAATCTGGATGGCAGGCACACATTCAGCCTACTTAATATTTAGTATCCAGCATACTTCAGGACTCTAGGCAACCTTCAGCTAGTATTGGAAACCATCCCATACCAACTGGTTGGAATGTATATGCATATGTATAATCTTTATATATGTTTATATGTATAATTAAATGCATATGTATAAGGTTTATATGTATAATCATATATATATAGACTTGTTTGTTGCTCCCAATGTAATTTTACAACCAATAGATAATATTAATAATAAGACTCTTGCATTGATGTAGTAAGTTTTTTTTTGTTTTGTTTTTTCACCAGAGGTCAGGCCAATAATTGTTGCAACAGTTGGTCAGTAACTTTAACAAACCATGTAGAGTGTAGTGCAGCTTGTTTCTCTGTATAGCATATATGCTCCAGAAGATCACCTTGATATAAAGATCGAAACGTCGAATGCGGGTTTTGGTTTATATTAAACAAAAGTTTTACTCAAACACTGTAGTTGTCTCCATAATTTTCGAAAATGTAACATGAATAAACTTTTGTTAAAATACAATTAATACAAAAATAATAACATGATATCAGTTTTGTACCAACAGTTACATATACTGTATTTTATTTCTTTTGATGAAGGAACCAAAAAAGAACATGTTTAATTAACCTACTTAATTAGAATGAACTATTTTTGAATTACTGATTTTTATCCTCATTGTATTAAGGTAATTTATTTCAAAAATGCATTAAAAAATTAACAATATACCTTATGCATTTCAAAATCACTTAAGGAACTGAACAACGTAGATCTGAATATAAATTAAATTACACTTTAATGAATATTTCCGATATTTCGGCAACGTCACGTTGCCATTTTCAAAAGGAACTTACAAAAAGGCACATGCACGCAGGCACTACAACACAGTAAATGAGAATGAAGAGATGAAGCTATTGTTCTCCTAGAAGTCCTGATGGTGTCCTCTCGCGAGCTAAGTATGTGTTCTTGGCCGTTGAGCTGAAGGTCTGCTGATGTATGCCTCCCAAATTTGTTGAGGTTTGGAGAGTTTCTTAGGGCTGAGGCTGATTCCATAAATAGCCTTTCGAATTTGTATTTGCTACGGTGTATTACTGTAGCTTTCTTCCACCATATTCTATGGCGTGTATCCAGAGCATGGTCTGCAAGACCAGAATGGCTGTACTTGTGGAACCGGATGTAGTCCTTGTGTTCAGAAATTCTGATATTCGCTGTCCTGCCTGTTTGGCCAAAGTAAGACAGTTTACAACTGCAAAGGACCTGGTATACACCAGGTAGGTCTTTGGTGGAGCGGATAAGGGATGTCAATTTTCTGTAAGGCCTGTAACAGGAGGTAAGGTCGTGTTTTTTTAAAATTCTGGTAATTTTTTCCGAGGTGCCTCGGATGTAGGGAATGGTGATGGATTTAGAGTAATCTTTGTTGTGTGTGTGTGGGGGGGGGCTGTGGTTGGCAGGTTTTAAAATTTTTGGATTTTTTTTTTTTTTGGGGGGGGGGTAGCCATTGGCTGAGAAAGTGTTGAGGATGTGATTTAGTTCAGCGTTTAGGGCCATGTCGTTAGAACAGATTAGTTTAGCCCTGTTGTATAGTGTTTTCACCACTCCATATTGTTGTGAGGGGGGGAGGATTGTTATTGAATGTATCTGCCTGTATGGGTGGGTTTTCTATAAACAGAGAAAACCAAGGTTCCATCAGGCTGGCGGGTGACTAGTGTGTCTAGGAAAGGGAGGCTGTTGTTTTCCTCTTTTTTCAGGGTGAACTTGATTCTGGAGTGTTGGTTGTTTAAGTGTGTTAAGAAGGAGAGGAGTGTTTCCGAGCCATGTGGCCAAATAGCGAACACATCATCAATGTAGTGAAGCCATATGGTTGGTTTTTGTGGGGCAGAGGCTAAGGCTTTTTCTTCAAAGGTCTCTATAAAGAAATTGGCCAAGGGTGGGGAGAGTGGTGAACCCATGGCTGTCTCCTCTGTTTGTAGAATTTTCCCTGCCAAACGAAATAGCCTGAGTTCATTGTGAACTGAAATAGGGCTGAGATATCAGGAGAAAATTTAGCTTGGATTAGCTCTAAAGTTTCCTTGAGTGGGACATTTGTGAATAAGGAGGAGACGTCAAAGTTGACCATTATGTCAGTATGTTGGAGTGTAAGGTTTTGTATGCTGGCTTTGAAGTGGGCTGAGTTTTTTTTATGTGTGATGGTGTGTTGCCAGTATAGTGTGTGAGCTCTTTGGCCAATTGTTTAGCTAATTTGTATGTGGGGAATCAATACCATCCACTATGGGACGTAATGGCACATTTTCTTTATGTATTTTTGGGAGTCCGTAAATACGGTGGGGTATAGAGTTAAACGGCTTTAATCTGTTGGTAACTTCTACAGGCCAAGAAGTGACTTTCTTAAGGAGCCTGTGAAGTTTCCTAATTTGTGAATTGGTAGAATTGTATTCGATAGGGAGGTAAGTAGCCCGATCTAATAGAAGAGCATTAAGCTTACCTTTGCAGTCCTTTTGGTTAAGTACTACAGTTGCATTTCCCTTATCCGCTTTGGTGATAACTAATTCTTTATTATTCCTCATTTCCTGTAGAGCTTTAAATTCCTTGTTGGATATGTTGGTTTTTGGTGGTCTTGCTTTGGAGAGGACACAAGCTACATCCAGTCTTACACTGTTGGCGATTTGATGTGAAAGGTGGCGGATTCCACGTTCGATCTGGATCATAATATCCTCACTAGGTATTTTTTTTTGGGAGCAATGGCGAAGTTGTGGCCACGTGAAAGTGCATTGAGTGCTTCAGGCTTCAGGGTGACTGAAGAAAGGTTGATTACGGTGTTGGTGGCAAGTTTTGGATTGACAGTAGAATTCTTTTTTAATTTTTCGAATTTTTTCATCTGTTGGCCTCGTATTTTTTCAAATTCTTTGTCTGCAGCGGTACATGAGACATCATGTAAAACAGACCACAGTTCATGATTTAAAGTGCACGAAAGCTCATCTTCGAAGGCACGAATAGCTTTGTTAATTTCCGCTAAGAGAAACCGCATGGCGGTGATTTGTTCGCGAAGCAACGTGTAGCTAGCGCGGTTATATATACGAAGAGCCGAAATATCGGAAATATTCATTAAAGTGTAATTTAATTTATATTTGGATCTACGTTGTTCAATTCCTTAAGTGATTTAGAAATGCATAACCAATGTATAAGCCTGTCTACGAAAATATACCTTATGAAAAAAATAAATTCACCTTATGAATATATTTCCAAGAACGCATTATGTTCATAAGTTGGGGTTTGCCCAAACAACATAAAAATTCTTTCAAGTTTCAATGAAAACAAAATTTAAAAAATCAAAAAATATGTACCACAAACATTTTAACTAGAGCCAAGGTAGTGATAATGAAAGCACCTCAAGGACACAAAATTAGATATATTTTAAATATTTTAAAGTGATTTAAATTTAAGCATTGAACTTAATGATTAAAGTATTTTAAACATTTTCTTTAAACTTTTTCTGATTTTCTTTATTCTTTGTATCCTAATATTTAAATTTATTATACTTTCAAAGGTGTTTCCTCTTGCATATCCAATAAATATTTTATATATTGCACATGAATATCATTAAAAAAACATTAGTATCAAAATATTGTTATTAAATGGGTGACTTTGTTGATTTAATAGAGGTCTGAAACAAAGCTAAAACTGATTGAAGAAAGGTCTGAAACAAAGCTAAAACTGATTGAAGAAAGGTCATACACATCTTATTGGAAAGAAGTTAGACAGATGGACTGTGTCCTCACTTTTGAAAAAAAAAAATACTGCTGGTTTAAGGTGATCTGCAATAATATATACATGTGTTGAGGCTTAAGTGCTGTGAAGAATTCATGTTAGAGGTTTAATGGAATATTAACAGCACTGAGAAAGGATTAAAACTAATTTTAATACTTCCAATATTTTGTCACCGTCACAGAGACATCGTCGTAGATTACAAAAACTTTTAATCTAATCTAGAAAACACATCATCTACATATCTTAGCCAGATAGAAGGTTTTAGAGAGGAAGACCTCTAAAACCTTCTATCTGGCTAAGATATGTAGATGATGTGTTCTCTATTTGGCCTCATGGCCCAGACACATTAGATTCCTTCCCCAGTCACCTCAATAGTCTACATCCACGAATCCAGTTCACAATGGAAAAGGAAAATAACAATAGTTTACCCTTCCTAGACACCTTTGTAACACGCCTTCCTAATGGTAACCTTTCTTTCTCTGTATATAGAAAACCTCATACAGGCAGATACATTCACAAACTCTCCCACCACCACTACCCCTCCTAGCACTATGGCATTATTAAAACTCTGACCAATAGGGCCCACAATCTTTCAGTTACAGGTAAAACTGCCCTTTCAACCGAACTCAAACACACACATAACACCTTCCTTTCCAATGGCTATAATGACTACAGAATTAAAAAAATAATCAAGTCCTTCCCCATTCCCCAACCATCTCTTCAGAAGGACTTCAGAAATGCCATCACCATTCCTTACATCCGTGGTACTTCAGAAAAAATAGCCAGATCATTAAAAAAGTACAACCTCCATACAGCTTTTAAGCCCCACCGTAAACTTGCTGTCCTTATTTGCTCCACTAAAGACCAGCTCCCTCCTCTTTCAGTGCCTGGTGTATATAGAGTACCTTGTTCCTGTAAACTTGCCTACTTCGGACAAACAGGCAGGTCAGCATCCATCCGGTTAGAAGAACACAGCTTTTACATCTGCAAGCACGATTATGGTCAGTCCGGCCTTGCAGACCATGTTTTGGATACATCCCACAGGATCTCCTGGAAAAAAACTACCAAGCTCCACCATAGTAAATTCAAAAAAGAAAGACTATTCTTTGAATCTGCATCTGCACTCAGGAATCAACCTAATTTAAACAAATACGGTTGCATTAAACTTTGCAAAATTTGGGAAACTTTAATTATCAGAGATCCCTCTTTACATCCCAGGCCATCTGCAAATGCCCATAGAGGGCGCACCACCTAGATAGGACTTTAGTTTCACTTTGTATTGTATTTGTGTGTGTGTTGTTACAAAAAGTTTTTGTAATCCCCGAAGATGTCACTGTGAAGAGACGAAATATTGGAAGTATTAAAATTAATTTTAATCCTTTCTTAGTGCTGTTAATATTCCATTAAACCTCTAACATGCAATAATATATGACAGTGGCTAACAGTTCAGAAAAGTTGAGAAACAGTGCTGTAGGGAATTTATTTACTATCATTTTTACATACTTTTGCCTCCTTTTTCATTTCGACACTAAAATTGGCTTTACTGAAACCAAAATTGAGATGGCCTAATTTTAATAGCAATCCCAATTACCAAATATGAATAAAATTTATCCAGTAAGGCTGCAAATAACATGTGTAATGTGTATACAGGATAAAAATCTAATAGATGCTCATATATTTTGCAAAACTCACCTAAATATGGCACCAAGTCAGTGTTTCTCAAAAACTGTAGTCAGAAGATTACTGGGATTCTAAGTTTGAAAATGGTTTGCTAAGTTCTATTCTTCATATATAACAGTCAACCATAATTCAAAAATCTGTGTGATTGCTTTTTCCAAGAAATATCAAAAGTGAAATTTCCATTCCATAAATTTTTCTATTCTGAATTTGTGTACTCTTTTCTGAAAAGAATCTCTTAGCATAGGCCTTCTGATAGAAAACTGAAATCACCTCCTTCCACGTATGCATAAGTATATCTATATGATTAGCTGAGAACACAGCCTGGTCATTATTAACATTATGCTCCAGTATAAAAATGCATATAAATTCAAATAATGAGAACACAAGAAATAAGTCTTAATGACCATGCTGTGAGAGTGATATGTTTACTATGAACAGACTGGAACAGAATAAAAATGACTAACACATTGAGAAGAAAACTATATATATAAAAGTTTAAAAAAGAATCAATATCATGCAGTTTTCAGAAATGAAATGTAGACTCAAACATATTATTATTAATACAAAAACTGAAAGAATTTGATTAAACCAATGAGACACAAGAAGAAATTATAACCTCATTATTAAAATACTCTAGATCAGAGCTCGTTGTTGAAAGTTTCTTGGCATCTTTAATTTAAATTATAACTTTATGATAGACTTGAGAAGTTAGAAATGGTGCTACAAAAGAAGAAATCATATCAAAAGTTCCTGGTATGAATAATAGATGCACTTGGAGAAATACAGAGAAAAATGTAAGAAAGCTGTGTGTGTAAAAGTACCTAAATATCATTGGAAGACTGGTAAGAATATGGAAGCTGAATATAACAAAGATGACAAAATACTTTGAACTATTTGAAAAAAAAACAACAACAACTTAGAAATGGAGAATACTGAAAAAGAATCATAGATAATAAAGGTAGTATAATAAAAGATATCCATGTGTTAAGGCTTAAAGTCAGTGGTGAGCTATAAGGGGCTCACACGAGCCCCTTTGTTAAATTTTTCTCAAATTTGCGAGTCCCTTGTTCTTCTTGTTTAATAATCTTGTAGAAATAGAAAATACTACAGTGGAATGTATACATGCTACTATAATTGCTACTTTAAATTCACATGGATTTTCAGATAACTATATAAAAAATCATTTCATTGCATTTTGTTCTGATGGAGGTAATGTAATGTTAGGAAAAAAATCAGGTGTTGCAATCAAACTTCTACAAAAATTTCCCAACATTGTAATTTGGCATTGCATAGCTCATCGTTTACAATTAGCATTAGACAATTGGATAAAAAAACACTAAGGATATAAATCATTTTGAAATATTTATGGATAAATTATATGCTTTTTATCATCAATCATCAAAAAATCAACGAGAATTAAATACGATTGCAAAAGACCTTGGTATCAAAATTTTAAATATCGGCTGTGGACCACGATGGGCAGCTTGCAGTTTACGAACAGCTCTTGCTTTGTGGAGAAATTACCCAGCTTTATGCAAGCATTTTGCATTGAACGATAAATATAAGGACTTTTTAAACCGACTTCTCAATTTGGAATTTTTAAAAGATCTAGCATTAATGATTGATATCCTACAGGAATTATCATATCTGTCAGAAGCTCTACAAAGTCTCAATATAAGTATTAATTATAATGACAAAGTCAGGCTTTTTTTTTTTTTTTTTTGCTCAACGATGCGAGTCCTTTGTTAAAATGTCCATAACTCACCACTGCTTAAAGTGCTGGGAAAAACTCATGATAAAAGTTTAATGGAGTGAAACAGCACCAGCAATATTAATCTCAGTTAGAGAGACATCATCAGGGAGTACAAAATGAGACTTGTCACACACACAAAGGCAGCACAAAACTAACTGAAACACGTGGACACCTGTAAGCAACCTAGGATGTAAACTAGAATCTCAAGTATTTTGGGAAGTTTTATGCATTAAACGTTTATTATAAGAAGAAAAAGATAACCTAGATGTTTAGAGGAATGCAATCAGGATTGAATATCAACACTTCCGTACAAAGGCCATTAGAAACCTGACATGTAAAAAGCAGCAGGAATCGATGATATGCAACTAGAAGTGCTCAGATATAGAGGCATAAAAAGGTTTACATTGACTCTATTCTTCAAATGCATAATTCAAAAGGCTTAGTCAGAAGATCAAATTGCAGATGGAGTAGAGCTAAGATAATAATACACATGCATAAAAAGAGAAAATAGAGAATTACAAAGGATATTTCTATGGAGTTAAGATTTATGCAAGCAACACTAAGAAGAGAATAAGAAGAGAATCCTTTATCCAATGTGAAAGTAAAACTTGGGGAAGAATAAGCTGGATATATGCAAAATAGGAGGCTGTCAGGATCAGATTTTTACTATAAAGACAAACAGTTGAGAAATCATGGGAACAGCAAGGATCTGTATCTAAGCTTCGCTATGTTCTATTATTTCCAAACTGTTTGTCCAGTATATATATGTACATGACGAGGTACTAAGAGAAAAAAGTTGTTCCAAATGCTCAAGTCAGAATTTAGAATTGAAGCTAACACAGAGGAAGATGGTTTGATGTAAAATCAGATCACACAATGTTAGCATACTATGTTCACTGTAAGATGTGTGAAACAGAATAATTTACAAGAAAACTGTTGCCAGCAGAAGGTGGAGAAGTGCTATCTAAGCAGCAAAAACACTACCAGGTGCAGACTGTGGAACAGATCATGAATTGAAAGTTTATTTTTCACTTGGTCAGACTATAATAAATTTAGTTTAATCCTTTATCCAAGTGTGTGCAAACAAAGTTTGCACCTGAAAGTATCTTCAGGACTGTGGTAAAGTGGTACAACACCGGGCAACTCCTTGCAAAGGTGGAGCAAGCTACCAACACTCCTATCTCAGTATCTCCCATAATGCAAAACACATCTCCTTGCGGATATGTATAATGTTATGCATTAAGGGAAGGGCCACTATCCAGTTTCGACCTTTATTGAGGTCTCTTCAGTGGGAGCCAGGCCCAGGTGGAGATACCAAGGCAGAAGCATTAGCAAGGTCATCTCCTCCAGCTGCCAAACGGTGTGACACCTTTTTATTAAATTACTCTGGATTTAGAGAAAGATGTTGAAAGTTTATTTTTCACTTGGTCAGACTATAATAAATTTAGTTTAATCCTTTATCCAAGTGTGTGCAAACAAAGTTTGCGCCTGAAAGTATCTTCAGGACTGGGGTAAAGTGGTATAACACAGGGCAACTCCTTGCAAAGGTGGAGCAAGCTACCAACACTCCTATCTCAGTATCTCCCATAATGCAAAACACATCTCCTTGCGGATATGTATAATGTTATGCATTAAAAGCATCTAACCAAAAGTGCAAGGAAATTGAAGAAAGCAACATTATGGGTAGAAAGAGATCTGTTTAGAAAGATAAATGAAGTTACAGAGAAGTTTATCCCTAGGTAAGGAATTGTAAAAAGTAATTTGGGAAGATATTGGATGAAGAAGAGGCCGTGAAAAAAAGATGAAAAGAGTATGTAGAGGATTTGTACAAGATATTAACATTGTAGGAAAATTTGAAAGAGAGAATTTCTTGAGGAATCCATGATAACAAAAAGTGAAATGATATCAGCAATGGAACAGTTGCCAAAAGGGAAAACTCCTGGAGCTGATGGAGTGTCAGTGGAATCATTGAGAGCAGCTGAGGAGGAAGTAGTGAATATATTAAATGAAATTTGTCAACAGGAAGAAAATATACTGGCCTAAAGATTGGGAAACATCAATATTCATTCCAATCCGTCAAATGTCAAATTCCCAAGATTGTGAGAATTATAAAACCATTGCTTTGATTTCACATGCAAGCAAGTTATGCTGAAAATGATCCAACAAAGACTGGAGTCATATGTGAATAAAGAAATGCTGCAAGAACAGGCAAGCTTTAGGAGAGTTAGAGGAACTAGATACCAGATAGCAAATATAAGACGAATTATGATAAGAACAAGAATTTCAGAAGTATTCATTTGTTTTATTGATTATATTGGGTTGGCAAATAAGTTCGTTCGGTTTTTCAGAGCGGAATGAAACACATTTTATTTAATATATATATAATACATACTAGTCAGTTATATATTGGCCCTCTTTATCAATGACCTCTTGCCATCTGTCCACCAACTTCATTATGCCGCATTCATAAAATTCCCGAGGTTTACTGGCGAAAAACTGATCCAGGTGTCTTTTGACAGCCTCCTCATTAGCGAAGGTTTTCCTGTTCAGAGAATTCTGCAACGATCAGAATAAGTGGTAATCGGAAGGTGCCAGGTCCGGTGAATACGGAGGATGCAACAAAACATCCCAGCCAAGATGTAACAATTTACTCCGGGTTGTTAACGATGTGTGGGGTCTAGCATTGTCATGATGAAAGACAACTCCTTTCCGATTTGCCAATTCAGGACGTTTTGCACAGGCTAGTCGTGTTAACTGTGAGCAACAGACAGTTGAATCAATCGTTCTGCCTGACAGTAACACCTCGTAGAGGACAACACCTTTATAATCCCAGCACACAGAGAGCATGATCTTCTTTGAGCGCAATCCAGCATTCGAGATTGTTTGCGGCAGTTCGCTCGTGTCCCCATGATCTTTTACGTACCACGTTATTGTATGCGACCCATTTTTCATCTCCCATAATCATCCGCTTCAAAAATGGGTAGTTTTCTTGGCGACGTCACAACGAACCACAGATGGATATGTGAGCAGTTATATTGGCCTCAGTCAATTCATGCAGCACCCAAACACTGAGTTTTGAAACATATCCCAGCTTGTGCAAATAGTTTTCAATGCTTGAATGGAATATGTTCAGTACTGCAGCAATTGCTCGCACTGTTTGTGACAGATTTTTGTTGACGATGTCCTTCACAACACTCGAATCAACCTCGGTCAGGCAACCGACACGAGGCACATCGCTGACGCCGAAATCTCCAGAATGGAATTTGGCAAACCACTTTTGGCATACTCGCCATCCCCATATACGCTGCATATTTTTTTTTATAGGCCTCTGCAGCTCGTTTGCCTTTTTTGAAATAAAAAAGCAAAATATGCCAGTAATGTATGTCATTTCCTTCCATTTCTAAAAATATGTTACAGACACACAACTAAAGTAGGCTGAACGAAAATTCACTGAAAGGTTATGTGAAATGTCGCCTTTCAACGGTGCAATAGCATTGTGCGGTAGCACAACAATAGCAACAGGTGAAGCGGAGTAAACTTGTACTAACGCATAAACCAAACGAACTTATTTGCCAACATCCTTGTACAACAGAACTACCATACATTCTTTTCATTCACATAGGATCTTTCTTGAGCTGAGACAAGTAATACAAACACATAAAGGACTAAACCATTTTGGCTGAATACTCCTTTAGCATACATGTTGATATCCCTTATGATTCTGTTGCTGAACTGATATCCAGGTTATGAACGGCTCTTGGACTGCATTCTTATGCATCTCTATCTCTTCATCTGGTGTAGCTGTAGCATTATGCCCCATGCTACATATACCTGATTGACAGATCTTAGCAAAGTGAACACTCATTATCTGAACAATCTCATTCACTTCTGACACAAGGGCACCCATCTGCATTCACTCAAGTTATTCTTCCACATTTTTTTTTTTTTTTACTTGCAGCACAGCAATAAAATTCTTTTGGTTTGCCTTTGGCCTTCACAGCCAATTTCTTTTCATACTCCCATTTAACTTTCTATACAGTACTCATAGTCATTCTCGCTTGTGCTTTATATATTTCATAAATCCTCTCTCTCTCTCTTCACATCATCTTTTTATGGATCTCTTACTTAATAAGGTTGCACATCCATTTCAACCCCACTCTATTTGTTCTTTGAACTGTAGAGAGACAGTGAGATACTGCCTCATTTAAGCACCATTTCAAAGCTTCCCATGCATTGCTAATATCCTTCTCATTTAGTAACTGATACCACTGGACTAAAGACAGCATTCTCTGGAGTTTTCATAACCAGCTTTTAGTTCAGCATGCAACCTGTCCCAAATGAAACATTGACATAGTTATCCACTGCTCAGAACAGTAGGGAGTGATCACTGTTACCAACTAGTGGCAAAACATTCACATTTCTTAATTGAGAACCCTTCCAACAATGCAATCAAATTTCAACTTCTTCTTTCACATGCTGCTCGAGAAAGTTGTCTTGCAGCCGCTCAATAAATTCTCCTTCATTCCTATGAGATTTCTCATTTACCCAATCAATGTTTGAATAATTTATTTTAGAAATTATGGACTTTACAACAGCATTAAAAATGACTCTTTTAATATCCCAACGTTTCGATCTTCATATTAAGATCATCATCTGGAGTATATACAAATACACAAGCACAAGCTGAGTTACATTACATACAGTGAGTAAAGAAACAATTTGATCACAGGTTAATCTACTGGCATGACCTCTAGTGAAAAAAAAAATAATAATAATAATTATTTAGAAATTACATCAAGCTAAATTCTGTTTATGATAACATGGATAAACATTCTTTCTTACAGATAGTTTTCTTTTAGTAACAATGATGTCTTATTTTTAGCATTACAATTGTTATTTTTGATTTAGGATCCTGGATTTTCTACAGTCCTGTTTATAGTTGCTCTTAGAGAGGAAGGTTCCGTGGGTCGAATATATGCCTTCCATACGTATGGGATTTTTAGACCTTCATTATTGTTCAGATTGGAGTGGTTGATAATGATCTCACAGGCTTCCTTAAATTTGCATTCATACCATGTTTTGGTGTGATGTAGACAAATAGTGCTTTTCCAGTCAATTCTATGTAAGGTGTTCAAGGACATGATCAGAAAGGCCAGCTTCACCATAATAATTATATTTAAAGTGTTGTTTATGTTCTTTTTGTCTGATAGGAATTGTGCGTCCTGTTTCTCCTATATATGGCATGTTACAGGTGCAATGAATACGGTATACTCCAGGATGGGTCAGCGGGGAGAGTGGGTCTTTGGATGAGTTGAGTAAGCTTTTTAATTTTGCAAGGGGGTTTAAAGGTGACTTTGAGGTTGTATTTTTGTAATACTCTATTTTGTCTGATGTCCCTTTAATGTAGGGAATGGTTATAGTTTTGTTGTAGTCTGGTTTGTCTTTGTTTTTAATTGAGGTCTTGTAGAGAATTTTGTTAATAGTGTTTTGGCTGTACCCTATTTTTGTGTTGGGTGGTAGTAGGAGTTTATGTGTATATAGTGGCCAGTATGTGTCGGTTTTCGGTAAACCGTGAAGGAAAGATTGCCAGAAGGAAGACATGTGGCAAGTGTATCTAGAAACGGAAATGTGTTCTGTTTTTCAATCTGAATTGTGAACTGCATGCGTTTGTGTTGTTTGTTTAGATGACTAAGGAATGTGTCTAGCAACCATGGGACCAGATCGCGAAAACATCGTCAATGTATCTAAGCCAGACTTTGGGTTTTAAAGGGGAGGAACCTAAAACAAGTTGCTCAAAATGTTCCATATAGAAGTTAGCAATAGGGGGGGATAATGGCGAGCCCATGGCTGTGCCTTCTTTTTGTAGGTAGAAAACATTTTGCCATACAAAATAACCAGAACGTAATACATGTGCAAAAAGTGCCATGATGTCTGAAGGGAATTTGTTCTGTAAAAGAAGGATTGTGCCATTGATTGGGACATTCGTAAAGAGGGCAGAGACATCAAAACTAACTAATAAATCATCTTTTTCTAATGTAATGTCTTTGATGATGTTTATGAAGTGTTGTGTGTTTCTAATATAGGAGGGGGAATGACCTACCAACTCCTTGAGTGTTGCCGCTAATTTATTGGCTGTGTGATAATTCGGGCTATGTATCTCTTCAACAATTGGCCGGAGTGGTGTGTTTTCTTTGTGAATTTTCAGTAGCCCATAAATTCTTGGGGAACGAGCGTAGTACGGAAATAGTTTTTTGACCGCATCTTCAGGCCATGTGGTAATTGACTTAAGTAGTTGCTCTGTTTTCTTTTTTTATTCTATTGGTTAGGTTGTAGTTAACGAGTTGGTATGTATTATTGTCCGAGACTAGCAGATTCACTTTTTCCAAATAAGTGGTTCGGTTTAAAATAACGGCACTTCCTTTATCGGCTCTAGTTATTACAATGTTCGTATTTGATTTCAATGATTTCACCGCTGTTAATTCGTATTTTGTTAAGTTGCTTGTTATTGTTTTGTTATGATTTAAAATGTTGGTGGTTTCTAAATGTATTTTGTCTTCTATGTTATTTGGGATGAATCATAAGCCTCTTTCAATATTACAAATAAATTCAAGTTTGTTTATCGATTTGGGTGCTATTGCAAAATTTAGACCTTTGTTACTGAAAGTTCATCTTTGTTTAAAGAAAGAAAGGATTTGAATAATTTAAGTCATCCATAATTATTACTTACTTAGTATCCAAAGTAATTTAGCAATGTATTTCATTTTCCTCAGCAGATGAACCACCAGGTCTGCAGAAACACCCCATCATATGTTTGAACCTCTTGTTCCCTCTTGAGGGAACAAGAGGTTCAAAAATTTTGGATTTGGTTATAGCATCAGAAGAGTTGATAATAACTGAGTTGACGTCTCTCCCACCAGTTGGAGAGAGTGACCATATGGTGTTGACTTGGAAAATGAATAGACATGCAGGAGTATCAAAGAGACGGGAACTTATGTGGAATTATAAGGCAGGTGATTATAATAGTCTTAGACGTCAACTTCGGGAAGTTTCATGGAGGGAGGAATTGGAAGGCCAGGATATCACCAGTGCGTGGGAAATTGTGAAAGAATATTTGTTATCAGCAATGGTAAGTTGTATACCACGAGTGAAGAAGAGGACGCAATTTGGAGTAAAGTGGATGACAAACAATATTAAACAGGAATTGCATGCGAAAAAGAGGCTATGGAAGAGATATAAGGAGATAGGTGAAGAGATGCATGAGGAATATAAGACACAGGCCAGAAGAGTGACTAGTGTGGTAAGGAAAGTGAAACTGGAATATGAGAGGAGATTGGCCCTAAGATCCAAAGAAAATCCTAGGGAATTTTTTAGCTATGTGGCCAGTAGTAGGAGAAATGACTGTGGAAGAATGATATTGTGGGATAAAAATGGGAATAGAGTGACTGATGCAGAGGACATAGTGGAATTGTTCAATGAACACTTTATTGGAGTATTTCATCCTAGAGGAGTCAGTTTTAATGCTAGAGGGATAGGACTGGTACGAGGTCTGGAGGTACAGGAGGAGAGTGTGTTTCAGATACTGAGTACTCTGGATGTCAGTAAAGCTGTGGGACTGGATGGTATTTCGCCACGAGTTTTGAGAGAATGTGCCAGGGAATTGACAGTATCTTTAACGTGGCTTTTCAATGAAAGTCTGGCTTTGGCAAAGGTGCCCAGGGAATGGAAGGAAGGTAAGATAGTGCCATTGCATAAGGGTGGTAACAGACTGGAAGTGTCTAATTATAGGCCAGTCTGTGTATCATCAGTAGTTGTTAAGATCTTGGAGAAAGTAGTGAGGGACCGTGTACAGCATTGGGCAGATGAGGGTAATGTTATCTGTGAGAATCAACATGGATTTGTGAAAGGACGCTCTTGTTTTAGCAATATGCTAGCCTTTTATAATAAAGTTACAAGAACATTAGATGAGGGAAAGGCATATACTGCAATTTTCTTAGACTTGGCGAAGGCATTTGACAGGGTGCCACATGATAAGCTGATATTTAAGTTGCAGCACATGGGTCTGGATGTCAGATTGGTCAACTGGATTCAGGATTGGCTGTCTGATAGGTATCAGAGAGTTGTGTATGGTGAAGCAGTTTCCAGGAGGCAGAGGGTTACAAGTGGGGTCCCACAGGGCTCAGTACTAGGACCTATATTGTTTAACCTTTATATCAATGACATAGCCAGTGGATTGCAGGGGGATATTCAGTTGTTTGCAGATGATGCGAAGCTGGGAAGGATTATTAGTAATAGTGCAGATGTGGTAGCCCTGCAAGAGGATTTAAATAAGCTAGATAGATGGGCAAATGAATGGGGGTACCAGTTTAATGCAGCAAAATGTAAGGTCTTGAAGTTTGGGAAACATCGATGGGATGCTGCATACTCTATGGGAGGAGTTATACTGGAGGAAGTAGGGGAGACAAGAGATCTGGGGTTGATGATTGATAGAAACCTGAAGTTTAGGGGACATATTGCAAAGGTGGTGAAGGTAACACAGAGGATTGCTGCTATTATGAGAAGGACACTGACCTGCAGAGATAAGAGGGTTATCATTCTGTTGTATAAGTCTCTGATCAGACCACACTTGGACTATTGTTCTCAGATTTGGTCCCCAGGATTTGAAGGGGATAAATTAACTGTGGAAAGGATACAAAGACGGATGACAAAGATGGTTTCAGGACTGTACAAGGATAGTTATGAGGATCGGCTGAGAGAATGTGGACTGCAGAGTTTGGTGGATAGAAGAAGGAGAGGTGATATGATTGAGACTTTTAAACTGTTGAGAGGTGGTTACAGGGTTGACACTGGGGAGTTCTTTCGCTTGGTTGATCAGCGGGAAGGAGTGATGACAAGAGGCCATCCCTGGAAGTTACGAAAGGAAACTGTGAGCAAGAGGGTAAGGAGTGGTTTCTTTGTGTGGAGGGTGGTTGAGCCGTGGAATGCATTGCCTGATGGAGTGGTGGGAGCGAGAACAGTCAGTGAGTTTAAAGAGTGGTATGATAGACTTTGTGTTTCTCAGGGGGGAACCTCCCCTCAGTGAGTCTTGACAGACTTTATGTCTTAGGAAGGACCTCCCTCGATGAGTCTTTTGACTCCTTGGAGGCCTGAATAATAATAATAATATAGCCTCAAACCACTCTACTGTATGGAAATTACCATTATTGCTTTCATGGCCCTCAAACCACTCTACTGTATGGAACATTACCATTATTGCCTTCATGAGTTTCTATTCTAAATTAGACACAATTCATCTGATATTAATAGTACCTATCCTCCTCTAATATTTCTTGTCTTTCCGAAAAAGAATATACCCTGTTCACTTGATTTCAGCTATTATATGTGACTGATAACCAGGTTTCACTACTGCCAATTATCTTAGGTCAAAACATATTCACCAAGGCAACAAAAACTCTACTCCTTTGTTTCTTCTGATACTCTCGGCAATTTCATTAGTTGCACAAGGTTTTCTCATACATTGACATCTAGTCTTCTTGGCCCAGTTGGACAGCTGCCTCTTTTTCATCTACAAGTACACTCAAATACCCTGAACTAAAAGCGTAAATTCTATCCTTTCACCAATTTCATAATCATGCTCAATGACATTCATATCATTGTAACATTTGCATACCATAGCCGAACTTATACACATTCTCACTGCTCCTCCTGTGATGATCAAGTTTCCGGAACTCACTTCCCTTCTCAAGCTAATAAATAACTTCTCTGAATTGTCTCTCACTCAATTCCTTAACTTATTATAACAGTAATATCCTGGATCCAAATCTGTGACATACCACTCACAGGCAGGTCAACTGCTTCAAAAAATCTTCTTAAGACACTACCTTCATAAAAACACCACCACCACACACACACACAAAATAGCCTTGAACTCAAAATACATAACTGGAACTTTTTATTGGGATAGCCTAATCTTTGCATGCCTATTTTTGTAAATTATGTTGCTACAGCTCGTGTAGTATGACGGTCATATTATGTTGCTAGCTGAATTGTTGTCACAGAACTGTTGCAGCACAAGCAACACAAAACTGTTTAGAATGTTAATACAGAATTTGGCGTTCAGTTCATATTTTCAAGCATTACAGTTGAGCAATACCTAGCCCAAACTAGAAGAGGCATCTTCACATCATAACACTCCTGTCAGCCATCATTAACCTCCTAGTACATCCATATGAAGACTGTGTATCATGGTTAATCATTACAGATCACTATCTTACTAACAGTTTTGTTCAATCATACTGAACTCAGTAAAAAAATGAACAAAGTGCTGCAAGAAGAGATTATAACATATGCAGCTCTTTGATGAAAACCAAACCAAAACTATGGAATTCACTATATAATGTTGTGGCTTGCGGCACAAACTTTTACAGCTGTAGATGCTCAACTTATCCTTGATGACAAAATCTATAGATATATCATGAGAGAACATACAACCTCATAACTCCTTTTCAGTGGGCTTCATATATGTTTCTTTTCATTGTCATGCCAACATATTTCTACCTTTCAATGACAGTTAATAACAAATTGTTCAACAACTGCACAGGGTCACAAATGATTAATGTACAGTCTATGATAGCCCAATTAGGAGTATGTCAACTCCAAACCACACCCTAATATAACATTCTGCATATATTGTACACATCTACATTTAATCTTTAATCATACATCCCTTGCCTTTATACCGTCACATCAGTAAGTATCTAATCAGTCTCCTCCCCCCCAATTCAGAAGCCTTAAGAAGTGTACTATAATGGACACATAGCTAGTACAGATTAAAACTTAAACTGTTCAAACATTCTCCATGTGGCATCTATGCCAGATAAACTTTCAACATTGGTGTGTGCAGTACTGGAGTCGATAGGGGTATCCAGCTTATTGTAACAAAGTGTATATAATACAACTGTCAGATATTATTTAGTATATTAACAATAATATTCTAAATACGATAAGATTTTAAAAAACATGAATAAGCAGAAGTGACTTTTTAAAAAATGCTGCTAGGTTTAAAATATGTATTCATTATATTTCTGCATTTTCCCACATTATCATCTGTGAAAAATAATATTATTCATTACCTGGAGGTCATGGAGTTACTCATTTTCTACCTCAATCATTCCATATTTTATCCTGTGGTTCATATAACCAACTAACATTCATAATTATTTTGATCAATATACATTGATTAAGATATATTATGTATTTTATTAACTGAAAAAATACTTTTATCAATTTTCCAACTTAAGTCATTTGAACTTTTTACTATTCTATAATGAGTGTCAGACAGTTCAATTAGTCCATTGGTCCATCCTTTGAACCAGCAGATTTAAATGTGTTCTAAAAACAATGTGAAAAAACTAGAATGTAATCAATATTTAACAGCAACAACAAAACCATTAAATCTTGCATCAGCTAACCTCTAAGCCATCTCAGCAAAAAATAATCATCATGTTCTGGTCTTAAAATATCATCCATTGTGGCACGAAGCTGAAAGAAATGAAAATTACTTAATTACATAAAAGATTTGTATAAAAAATTACATTAAAGAAAGATTTAAATAAGAATGCAGTTCACAGGCCTTAATCTAAGAGCAGTAATTACCATACCATAAGTCTCACAAATGCCAATGAACAAACTTAGCAGGAGAAAATAATATTTCTATTGCCTTTTGATTTAATACTTGTAGCTGATTACATAAGAATTTTTCTGTTGTCTGTGTTTCTAATAGAATGGACACTTGGCATGATAGTTTTTGTTCATTCTGAAAACATAATGAATAAGGCTGGGTAGGTAAAGGTTTACCTGGTTTATCAAGTTGCTATCCACTCAGCCCACAAGGCAAACATCTTCAAAGCACTAAATATCTTTCTCCAATAATGCACTATAAAGCACTATGAGGTTCTAATCCTACTGGCTTTATTTGCTGGAACCCCCTCCTCCATTCTCCTACAATGGTTGGCAAGTGAAGTATGTTTGTGATGGTATTGGCAACATGGTCAGAGGGTCTTCAAATGTTTCAACTCTGAATTACTAGTTTTGATAGATATAATTGAATCTGTTTCAGTCCACTATCACAGTTTGTCATATTTCTGCATAATAAATGGGATTCTGAATGATAATTACAGTATTGAATGGCTGATATTTTTTTTTACTGCTATCGCAAATGAAAAAAAAGTCCACAGGTTCAAAAGAGAAGAATCTTGGAACATTGGTATATTTTTACTGAGCTGAAATAAAAATTGTTCAGTAACATCTTAATACCCATAACTGCTGTTATGGGCATTAAGGAAAAAAAAACCAGATAAATTGCAATGCATAATGAATTTTAAACTTAATGTCACCATTACCTATTGTATAGGTAATGGTGACATTAAGTTCACACAGTGACTTGAACTTTTCCTCATAATTTTTGTTAGCCATAATAATTGTTTGCTATTATAGCAAATAATTATGCTATAATAGGAAAGATTTAGGGGAATTAGGGCAAAATTGGGGACAGAAGCAATGCATAGTCGAGCAGATGTTATGGCCTTACAGGAGGACTTGAATAGATTGCATGAATGGGCAGGTAAGTGGAATTATCAGTTCAATGTTGCAAAGTGTAAGGTTTTGATATTTGGTAAGCAACAATGGGATGAAAAGTATAAACTTTGTGGGAAAACTTTAAATGATGATGATGATGATGATGATAATTAAGAGGGGATACTGTTTGCTGATGATGCAAAACTGGGGAGAGCAATAGTTGATAAAGGTGATGTAGATATACTGCAAGATGATTTAAGTACATTGGCACTACTGGGCAAATGATTGTCAATTTAATGTTGCAAAATCTAAGGTTATGTGCTTAGGGTTGAAAAGTATCAATATTGATGGTACTGGATTGCAGGAAATTGATGAGGCTAGGGAATTGGGGATAATGGTGAACAGAGAATTGAAGTTCAGAGGACATATTGCAAAAGTTGATAAAATGCCTCAAAGTATTTGGTTGTAGTATTTGTGAATGCAAGAATGTGAATAAACTAAATAGGAATGGAGTAAATGGAAGTGGGAATGAAAGTGGAGCAAATTAAATAAGAAGAGTCAGTGAGACAAATAATGATTTGGAGAGTGTGTAATATTGAATCTTATTAGCACATATCCTTTTGGACATGTGTGTGTGTTTGGCATTATTAGATACTAAGGCAATTAATACGCATGGATAGGATTATGTGTTCGTCAGACATGTTTGTAATAGATTTCACGGTTTGATATGAATACAGACGATTAAGAAAATAACTATTTATTAACTTAAAAGCTAATATTTCGCTGGTATTATATCCAGCATCTTCAGAGCACACACCACAAAGTTTGTTACAAATGCAAAACAACCACAATTCAGTGTAACAGTGGGACTCATAAAAGTAATTGCAGCATGCAACACAAGACTAAAGTCCTAATATCGCGCCATCTAGGTTTAAAAAAGAAAAAAAAAATCAAAGTTTTGAAATAGTAGTCCAAATAATAGTCTTAGAAAGTTTGAAAAAATGAAATAAAATAAAAGTAATAAATGTTAATTTGGTCTTAAGATGACTGTCTCCCAAATCTTTGGTAGATTTATACAGCCACACTTGTTAAGGTTTGGAGTTTGTTTTAAGGCTTCTGTTGATTCCAGGAACAACCTCTCTGACTTGTAGAAGCTTCTGTGCATTATTTTTGTTTCTTTCCAATTGATCCTGTGTGCAGGGGGTATCCAAAGCATGGTCGGCCAGACCCGACATGCCATAGCGAAAGTGTCGGATATATTTTTTGTGTTCACTGAGGTGGATGTCCACAGTTCTTCCTGTCTGTCCATAGTAGGCTTGATGGCACGAACAGGGCACTTCATAGACTCCTGAATGTGATAAAGGAGTGCATTTGTCCTTAGGTGAATGGATGAGAGTTGCTAATTTTACATACGGTTTAAATACTGTGCGTAGTTGGTGTTTGTTAAGCACCCTGGATATCTTTTCAGATGTGCCTTTAATGTATGGGATGGTGATAGTTTTGTTGTGGTCTTCTGTGGTAAATAGAGGGGATTATAACCGTTGGTTAAGAAGGTGTGTCGTAGGTGAGAAAGTTCAGCAGTGAGAGCAATTGTCATTGGAACAGATTGCTCTAGCTCTATGGGTTAGTGTTTTTAAGATACCATATTGTTGAGAAGGGTGATGGTGTGATTGTTTGTGTAAGCATCTCCCTATATGTGTGGGTTTTCTATAAACCGAAAATGATAAGGAACCTTCTGGAAGATGTGTGATCAGTGTGTCCAGGAAGGGTAGACAGTCATTGGCTTTTAGTTCTATTGTAAAGTAGATTTTAGGGTGCTGGCTATTTAGATGCACTAAAAATGTATTCAATGTGTCTGGGCAATGTGGCCAAATAGCAAACACATCGTCAACATAGCGTAGCCAGAGACTAGATTTGAGAGTGGCTGTGTTGATAGCTAATTTTTCCAGATGTTCTATGTAGAAATTGGCTAAGGGGGGAAAAGGGGCGAACCCATAGCTGTCCCATCTAATTGTTTGTATATTTTCCCTTTCCAAGTAAAATAACCTGCCTGTACTGTGAATTTAAATAGCTGAAATATATCTGGGGGAAATTGTGAATTTAGTAAGTTAAGTGTTTCAATCAGTGGTACATTAGTGAATAATGCGGTGATATCAAAACTCACCATTAGGTCTGAACTATTTAAGGTGTGGTTTTCTAAAATACTTTTTAGGTGGGTAGAATTTTAAACAAAAGAGGAAGAATTATTTGTGTAAGTGGTTAGTAATTTGGCTAAATGTTTAGCTAGTTTATATGTAGGACTGTTTATACTATCTACAATAGGTCGCAAAGGTGTGTCTTGTTTGTGTATTTTAGGAGCACCATATATTCTGGCTGTTTTAACATGCAAGGGTTTGAGTTTTTTGACCATTTCTTTTGGCCAGGAAGTGACTTTGTTCAATAACTTGCACACCTTATTCTTTTGTGAGTTGGTGGGATCTCGATTTATGATTTGATATGTAGACCGGTCTTGGAGTGGTGTATGCATTTTGCTTTCATATTCTGTTGTATCCATTACTACAGTGGCGTTACCTTTGTCTGATTTTGTTATTGTAATGTGGTTATTATTGCGTAGTTCTTTTAGAGCTATTATTTCTTTATGTGGGATATTATTTTTGGGAGGCTTAGAATGGATAAGGATATTGGCCACGTCTAACCTGATATTATTGGCTATAGCTGGAGGCAAGTGGTAAATCTCGCATTCAACAGAAGACATTATTTTGGTTTAGGCACAATTTTAGGAGTCACACCTTCTTAACCAACGGTTATAATCCCCATAAAATAGATAACATACTAAATGCTACCCGGAAATCCCCTCTATCTACCATAGAAGACCACAACAAAACTATCACCATCCCATACACTAAAGGCACATCTGAAAAAATATCCAGGGTGCTTAACAAACACCAACTACGCACAGTATTTAAACCTTATGTAAAATTAGCAACTCTCATCCATTCACCTAAGGACAAATGCACTCCTTTATCACATCCAGGAGTCTACGAAGTGCCCTGTTCGTGCCATCAAGCCTACTACGGACAGACAGGAAGAACTGTGGACATCCACCTCGGTGAACACAAAAAATATATCCGACACTTTCGCTATGGCAAGTCGGGTCTGGCCGACCATGCTTTAGATACCCCTGCACACAGGATCAATCGGAAAGAAACAAAAATAATGCACAGAAGCTTCTACAAGTCAGAGAGGAATCAACAGAAGCCTTAAAACTTAACAAGTGTGGCTGTATAAATCTACCAAAGATTTGGGAGACAGTCATCTCAAGACCAAATTAACATTCATTACTTTTATTTTATTTCATTTTTTCAAACTTTCTAAGACTATTATTTAGACTACTATTTCAAATTTTGATTTTTTTTTCTTTTTTAAACCTAGATGGCGCCATATTAGGACTTTAGTCTTGTGTTGCACGCTGCAATTACTTTTACTAGTCCCACTGTTACACTGAATTGTGGTTGTTTTGCATTTGTAACAAACTTTGTGTTGTGCGCTCTGAAGATGCTGGATATAATACCAGCGAAATATTAGCTTTTAAGTTAATAAATAGTTATTTTCTTAATCATCTGTGAAATCTATTACAAATAAGGCAATTAATGTGAAGTCATTAGCCTCTATACACAAGTAGATTCATCATGAAAATACTTCATGTGCAAACTTTATTTGCTTACACTTGAATAAAGGATAAACCAAGAATATAATTTCTTGGCATCTTTAATTTAATATCTAACCAAGTGAAAAAAAACTTTCAACACCTAGCTCTGATTCAGAGTATTTTAATAATAAGGTATGACACCTTTCCATTACTTGTATATGGGAAATATATGACTTCTGCATGATTTCAACCTTGGTGTCTCATGTCGACAGCAATCAGCCAGTCCCTAGTGGACTCAGATGACTCTACAGACTATCAGGTGGTCAGCAGAAAGAAACATAAGAAGGAGTCTCTAGCTACAGAACCTGAAACAACAGTGGAAGCGGAGGCTCAGCCCAAAGATAGGATAGCACCAATGGACACATTGTCACAGCCCGTAGAAAGAGCAGCTTCAATGAACACAGTGGCTCAGCCCAAAGAAAGAATTCCAGCGGTGATACTAAGATCTAAA
The DNA here is from genome assembly GCF_054136105.1 of Typopeltis vanoorti. Classification (NCBI taxonomy): domain Eukaryota; kingdom Metazoa; phylum Arthropoda; class Arachnida; order Uropygi; family Thelyphonidae; genus Typopeltis; species Typopeltis vanoorti. The sequence goes on from NC_143559.1 coordinate 119,997,066, forward strand.
GACAAATGGCCGACAGTAGCAGAAGTGATGAAGAACACCGAAATTAAGTTCACCTCTGCTAAAACTCAGATTAAGGTGTCTGCATTCAACCAGAAGGAGCATCGGACTAGCATCGACTTATTAAATTTATGGGTGAACTGAAAATTCTATATCACACATTTCAGCTAAAAATCGAGAAGAATTTAAAGATAGTCATCAGAGATCTAGTGGAAACAGTAACATCAAAGAAGATAGCCGCTGATCTCAAAACACAAGGAGCCGATAAAGATATCGCGCATATACCATGCGGACAAACACCCATGCCTCTGGTCTTGGTGGAAATCACTAAAGATCAGAGAAAGATCTACAACCTCAAGACCGTATGTAATCTAGTAATCAAGATGGAACCACTTAGAAGGAAAACAACTATCGGACAATGCCACCACTGTCAAAAATATGGGCATGAGCAAAAAGCCGAGTACAGATGTGTAAACTGCAGAGATAAACACCTCACTGATACATGTTCCAAACCATGCACTACTCCAGTTAAGTGTGCCAATTGTGGCGGGCTGCATCCAGCGAACTACAAAGGCTGCTCACTCCACTCAGCTAACCTTCTGAAAGCTAGAGAATCAGGAGCTCCAACATCACAAAAGAGTGCAACACCTCCTGCAGCAGAAAATCCTCTGTCGACTACAACTCACAGGTCTTACACCAAAGCAGTTACCTCATGCACAAAACCGGCAGAATTCGCTCCAAGCAAACAAAACTCTCCTGCTATTCTAATTGCCACCTTAGGGGAGATGCTAACTGCTTTCAGCAAAACTAACCCCAATCAGAATGATACAATCAAGTTCCTGAAAAATACCCAAGTCATATTCTCAATGCTTAATGGATAATCCAACTATCCCAAAAGATCACATTCTGGAATGCTAACGGTCTTAGTAACAAACTCCTAGAGCTACAAGAGTTTGCAGACCACTTTAGAATTGATATCCTATTAATTAGTGAGACAATGCAGCAGTTAAAAATCTAGAAAATACAATACATGCTAGCTTGGCTACAGCCACCACCGTTACTACCCCAGCTCAAACAAATCTGCTCCCGCAAGAAATTCTAAATCTAATTCGTAGTAAAAATAAAATCAGACACCATTATCACAATACTTTATCTCCCCAGGATTGCCAAGAACTAAATGGGGCAACCAATTTAGTCAGTTATGCTCTCAAAGACTTCAGGAATCAACAGTGGGAAAGAAAGCTGTATTCCTTAAAAGCCGAGGATAACTCACTGTGGAAATTGGCTAAAGCTCTCTGCACGGATCGTTCCAACACACAACCCATCCATGGCGAGAGAGGCATAGTGTACAGAGATGATGAGAAGGCTGAAGCTTTTGCAGATGCCCTGGAACTTCAATGTAGGCCTAACTACACGCATGCAAATTTGCTTTTCATAGAGAAAATCTACCGACATGTTCGCTGTGCTTTACGTCATCCCTGCAGCCATGAAAATATTAGTTTCAGATCACCTAAGGAAGTTGATACCATCATAAAGAAACTCAACAACAAAAAGTTTCCAGGACCCAACGAGATTACCAACAAAACTATTAAAGCGCTCCCACAGAAAGCAAGTATGCATCTGGTAGCCATCATAAATGCAATGCTCAAACTCAGTTACTTTTCCACTCGATGGAAACAAGCAGATATAATTCTCTTTCACAAATCAGGGCAATCACCACTGTTCCCACAGAATTATAGGCCCATCAGCCTCTTGTCATGATAAGGGAAAATTGCAGAAAAAGTCATTCTCAATCGTTTGTAAGATGAGGTAAACAAAAACAACATCATTCAAAAAGAGCAATTTGGGTTCCGTACTGGGCATAGCACAACTCAACAAGTTCACAGATTGACAGAATTTATTACAACTGGATTTAACTGGAGACAGCACACAGGACTATCTTTCTAGATGTGGCAAAGGCATTTGATAAGGTTTGGCATAAAGTCCTTATCTATAAATTGATTATAGCCAACATTCCACTTTACTTTACTAAGCTTATCGACTCCTTTCTAAAAGACTGGAAATTTCAAGTTAAGCTGCACAGACTCAGATCCTCTTTGAAAAGAATCATTGCAGGTGTTCCTCAAGGCTCGCTGCTTTTTAACATGTTCGTTGCAGACATCCCTAGCATGACATCAACCACCATTGCTTGCCATGCAGATGATATGGCAATTCTGAGCAGATCTCTCAGACCACATCTAGCTATGCAGCGCTTACAAATCGCAGCAGCAAATCTAGAAAAATGGTTCAGAAAATGGAGGATAGCTGTAAATGCTGACAAAAGTACTGCATTCTTTTTACAAGGAGGAAAGCATCCTGCTACAGAGCGGTCAAACTTTTCAACACAGCTATTCCATGGAAATCCAAAACCAATTATCTAGGTATACAGCTAGATAACCGCCTCAATTTTAACCCTCACATCGTCTATGCCTGCAACAAATCAAATTCCCCAATTGTACAGCTCTACTCTCTTCTCAATCGAAGAAGCCAACTAAAAACAAGCTACTGATCTACAAAACAATAATTAGACCTACTTTAATGTACGGATCACCGGCTTGGGATCACACTTCCCACAGCAACATCAAAAAATTGCAAGTCATCCAAAACAAATGTCTACGCATGATATTTGATGCTCCATGGTTTGTCAGGAATGCTCTCCTCCACCGAGAAGCTAACATACCAGATGTTTCCACGTTTCTCGGTGAAACTGCCTCTACATATTTCACCAAAGCAGCTATTCACCCCAATCAACTCATTCGAGTCATCTAACTACGATGAAAATGACAGGTGGAAACACAAGCGCCCGAAAGCAGCTCTACTCGTTGGTACATGTGCCCCCACACCGCCCTAATTTGGGCGAGCCAAGTGCTCGATAATCTCTCATTAAATTAACCCAACTTCTTAGAAATGAAGTTTTTTACTAAATAATTTAAGGAAATTACAACGTCAACTAGGATATACATTAAAATAAATTTTAATATACTTCAATATTTCGGCAATGTCACGTTGCAATTTTCAAGAAACTTAAGAACAAGACACATGCACGCAGGCATAACAAACAGTAAGTGAGGAAGAAGCAGGAAGCTATTATATCTCCTAAAGTCCTGATGGTGCCCCGTAGCAGGCAATGTTGGTATTCTTGGGCGATTGGGCTGAAGGTCTTCTGATGTAGGTTTCCCAAATTTGAGGCAGTCTCATGCAGCCAAATTTGTTGAGGTTTGGATTGTTTCTTAGGGCGGAAGCTGATTCCATGAAAAGCCTTTCATATTTGCATTTACTACAGTGTATTATTGTGGCTTTCTTCCACCATATTCTATGGCAGGTATCCAGCGCATGGTCAGCAAGACCAGAGTGGCTGTATTGGTGAAACCGGATGTAATCCTTGTGTTCTGAAATTCTGATATTTGCTGTCCTGCCTGTTTGGTCAAAGTAGGACAGCTTACAGCTGCAAGGGACCTGGTATACACCAGGTAGGTCTAGGAGGGGGGGGGGGGGTTGGTCTTTAGTAGAGCGGATAAGGGATGCCAATTTTTTATATGGTCTGTAACAAGAAGTTAAGTCATGTTTTATTAGGATTTTTGTAATTTTTTCCGAGGTGCCTCGGATATAGGGTATGGTGATGGATTTAGTGTAATCCTTGTTGTGAGGGGGGGGTTGTGGTTTACTGGTTTCAATATTTTTTGAGAAAGTGTTGAGAATGTGGTTTAGTTCTGTGGTTAGGGCATTGTCATTTGAACAGATAAGTTTAGCCCTGTTGTGTAGTGTCTTAATGACTCCATATTGTTGCAAGGAGGGGTGGTGGAATTGTTGGTGAATGTATCTGCCTGTATGGGTGGGTTTTCTATAGACAGAAATCCAAGGTGCCATCAGGCTGGCAAGTGACTAGTGTGTCTAAGAAAGGAAGGCAGTTGTTTTTTTCTTCTTCCAGGGTGAATTTGATTCTGGGGTGTTGGTTGTTTAAGTGTGTTAGGGAGGAGAGGAGTGCATCGGAGCCATGTGGCCAAATAACAAACACATCATCAACATAGCGAAGCCAAATGGTTGGTTTTTGTGGGGCAGAGTTTAAGGCTTTCTCTTCAAAAGTCTCCATATAAAAGTTGGCCAAGGGTGGGGAGAGTGAAGAACCCATAGCTGTCCCCTCTATTTATTTTTAGAATTTTCCATGCCAAACAAAATAGCCTGAGTTCATTGCGAACTGAAATAGGGCTGTGATATCGGGAGGAAATTTAGCTTGGATTAGCTCTAAGGATTCTTTGAGTGGGACATTTGTGAATAAGGAGGAGACATCAAAACTGACCATTATGTCAGTGTGTTTGAGTGTAAGGTTTTCTATGCTGGCTTTGAAGTGGGCTGAGTTTTTTATGCGTGAAGGTGTGTTGCCAGTATAGTGTGAGAGAGCTTTGGCCAAATGTTTAGCTAGTTTGTATGTGGGAGAATCAATGCCATCCACTATGGGACATAATGGCACATTTTCCTTATGTATTTTTGGGAGTCCATAAATACAGAAGGGGGGGGGGGGTATGGAGTTAAATGGTTTTAATTTGTTAGTGATTTCCACAGGCCAAGAAGTGACCTTCTTAAGGAGCCTGCGGAGGTTTCTAATTTGTGAGTTGGTGGGATTGTACTCGATAGGAAGGTAAGTAGCCCGATCTAACAATAGAGCTTTCAGCTTACCTGTGTAATCCTTTTGGTTAAGCAATACTGTGGCGTTCCCTTTATCAGCTTTGGAGATTATTATTTTCTTGTTTTTCTTTAATTCTAGTAGAGATTTAATTTCCTTACTGGGCATGTTGGCATTTGGTGGTTTAGCTTTGGTTAGAACACAAGCCACATCCAGTCTAATATCGTTGGCGCCATGGTTTGGAAGGTGTCGTATCCCGCGTTCAATTCGTATCACAATATCTTCAGCAGGTATCCTTCTGGGTGCAACGGCGAAGTTGTGGCCACATGCGAGGGCGTCGAGTACTTCAAGTTTCACGCTAAATGATAAAAGGTTGACTACTGTTACGGTAGGAAGTTGTGGTTTCGAGATAGAGTTCTTTTTTAAATTTTCAAATTTTTTGATGTGTCGATCTTGTACTTTTTTAAATTCTTTCCTAAGCTGTTCTATTTTGGCCAAAAAGGCAGGACAACAAATATCAGAATTTCAGAACACAAGGACTACATCCGGTTTCACCAATACAGCCACTCTGGTCTTGCTGACCATGCGCTGGATACCTGCCATAGAATACGGTGGAAGAAAGCCACGATAATACACCGTAGTAAATACAAATATGAAAGACTTTTCATGGAATCCGCTTCAGCCCTAAGAAACAATCCAAATCTCAACAAATTTGGCTGCATGAGACTGTCTCAAATTTGGGAAACCTACATCAGAAGACCTTCAGCCCAATCACCCAAGAATACCAACATTGCCTGCTAGGGGGGCACCATCAGGACTTTAGGAGAAATAATAGCTTCCTGCTTCTTCCTCACTTACTGTTTGTTGTGCCTGCGTGCACGTGTCTTGTTCTTAAGTATCTTGAAAATGGCAACGTGACGTTGCCAAAATATTGAAGTATATTAAAATTTATTTTAATGTATATCCTAGTTGATGTTGTAATTTCCTTAAATTATTTAGTAAAAAATGCATAACCAACGTCTAAGCCTTTCCATGAGACTTAGAAATGAAGGGATTATAATCCAAGGGATTGAGATCCATCCAGCCACAAAAGTCAATAGTCAACCTTGGTGTCATTTTGGTTTTCTTTCCTTTGTTTTTAAAATTTGATATTTTAATTTTATTTACTGGTGATAGTGATGGTTTTGCTCCCGACTAGCACTGGACTTTTTAAGTAGATAAAAATTGCTGGTGGTGCAGTTGATATCTGCATTATGGCATTACTTTTGGCCATATCATGGCCACTATTTTATAGTAGCTCAAAGCATTTGCTGATGGTGTAGAATTGTTTCTATATTATGGGATTATTTAATTTTCAGTCTTATGACTAAAATGTTTCTCTTATAATCAAATGCAGAGATTTTAGTCATTTTCTCCCTGAGATAATGGTACCATTTCCTCCAAGGGTGCAAACTTTAGGAATTTTCCAGGATGTGAAGAAGCAAGATAAAAGGTTTTAAAAGAGATAGTTGGGGCTAGTAAGATTTATTCTTTCGTGCCATATGCCAGAGGGGAAATATTTAATTGTAGTTAAAGATTTGGAAACCAGGAATAAACTACTACAGGGTTTTACAATTGAAGGTATGACAGTAATTCCTGTAATGGTGGGAAGTCAGATTAAAACAGTAAAAATTGAGAGATTTCCAATGGAATATGTATATACAGAGAACAGTAATGAAATTCTTATCCATTCTTGAAAATGGAGTAAAAGCAGTAACATACAAAAAGTTATATCATGCAAAGATCCAAACTGGTTTTTTTTTTCGTTTTTTTTTTCACAATGGATATGAAGATACCTAAACTAAATTTTATCAACATTGGTACAACTCAAGTTATCATGAACTATCATGAAGTACAGAGGCATTGTGGTTCATATACAATCACTTGGGAGGCAACTGCCCCAAAGCTAAATGTTGTAAGTGTATGGAGATTGGACATATTGCTATTCATTGTCTCAAACCTTGTCAGAAATGGTAAGTTTTGAACATCGCATTACCACCTGTCCTTTCAAAACTTTCAGTGAAAGTTTTGAAAGGACTGGTGACAATTAGAACAGCGTTATTATCAGAGAGGCAATAAAATGAGTTCCTGGATCTTCCAATTCAGTCTAATAAAGACAGTGCTTTCAAACAAACTATACTTGGTAAAAGCACGAAAAGTGCACAACAAAACCAGCCAGCAATTTAGCCCCCAAAATTTCAGAACTGCAGAAGCCACTTTCCCAGTTAAATATGGATGGAACAACATTAAGTTTAAATTACCAATAATGAATCTAATATAACAACTGAGCACATACAAAACAAAATGCCAACAAATGAAACTATTATACAAGGAGAAACTAGAGAAGAAACAGAAAAGCGAGTAAGGCATCTAAAAGAACTTAATATGCAGACAAGATGATCCAAAGGAAAAGATGAATTAATAAAAAAAAATTAAGACATACTGAAAAAAAAAGAACTAAATCTCAAAGAAGAAGAAATGATAAAAAATGTAACGATGGAGAAGGTTGTGGATTATCAAATGAAGACTCCTCAGGCTCAGAAGAGTTTATGGACTATGAGAAATCATCACTAGAGACTACAGATATGAGGGTTCTGAGAAAAATTACGGGAGCAAACTGATGGCACCAATGGCAGAATCAATCAGAAGTGGAAAGGCAGATAAAAAGAATTTTTAAAATAAGAATACAGTAGCACCTAGCAGATAGCCCTTCAGCAGCATTCTTCAATAGACAATTCACTAAATTCTGCAAAGAAAGGACTATCTCTCAAATCTGAATTGATGGTGAAGACATGTCCACCACTCAAGACATCTTTATCCCTTTCAAAAACACTATAGAAATCTGTTTGAAGACAACAGCATTGCTGGAAATTATAGCTCTTGGAACAATGGCTTTCCTGTTCATATCCAAGATGGACTCAACAGACCCATCACAGCATCTGAAGTTACCATAGCATATAAAGAATGCCAGGCAAGAAAATCCCCAGGGATGGAATTTATAAATTCCACAAGGCCTGGGATTTTATTCTTTCCATTCTAGTTATACTGTTAAATTCTTTTCTCTTTAAAGGACACATACCAATGTGTATTTGTAGCAAGCCATACTGTCCTCATTCCTAAACCTTTTATATCATCTTATAGCCTTTGGCTATAAGATGATATAAAAGAGCTGAGGCCTTTTTCTCTATCTCTCATATTATCTGCCTGTCTTTTCTTTCTCCTAATACTATCAGGCTCTCTTGCCCCTATACCAACTACTCTAGGTCTATGATGAACACCCCTTTAATTTTTCATCTCAATAAAGTTCAAATCAGTTTGGAGTAGTGGCCTCTTCCATAGCATTATACACATCCAAAAGGAAGTGTGCTTTGCAATATGGGATACTAAGACAATTAATGCAAAGTTATTGGCTTCTGTATACGAGTAGCCTAGTTATGAAGATACTTCATGTGAAAACTTTGTTTGCTTACACTTGAATAAAGGATAAACCAAGAATATATTTCTTGGCATCTTTAATTTAGGTTTGTTTGATTTGTTTAGCAGATAAGCAACTTAGTTGCTAATTTTTATGACCACTGGAAGTATTCGTGAATTATGATGCACCATGAAAGCAGCTAAAAAAAAAAATCATAAAAACCATGGTGTAAATTATAAGTAAAATTAATGAACAATTTCTTTTTAAAAGTAATGTATACAAATCTAGCAGACATAGGATCAGACCACAACCCAGTGATTGCAAAAATCAAAATAAAACTTAAGATACTAAGCCAACCATTCATAAGAGAAACTTATAATTCAGACTCACTTAGCAACTGAGAAGTTAAAGACTGCTTTATAAAAGAATTCACAAAATCCCTTAACAAGTCTGACACCACAACTCACACAGAAAATAGAACACCAATTGATGAAATTAACATGAAATGGCAAACATTCAAGAAAAGCATCAACGAAGCAGCCAAAAATACCCTCCCTTTATGATTAAAAAGGAAAGGAATAAACCTTGGATAAATGAAAAAATATTAAAGTTGATGGAACAAAGAAAAATGTTAAAGAACAACCCGAATATAAAATCATGAATAAAGAAATAAAACAAGAATGAAGGAAAGTCAAAGAGGAATGGATTAAGAATAAATGTACAGACATAGAAAATCTTGATAGAAAACACAGAAGCAAAGAAATGCATGAAAAGATCAGAGAAATGACAAGCAGGACAAATACAGTAAATCATGCAAGTGTCATTAGAGATTCAAGAGACCATATTCTAATGCAGGGTTTCCCAAACTGTGTTCAGCAGAAGGTGAATAAGTGTTCCACAAGAAGTTCTCCTGGAATTTGTCATTTTAGTTTTTTAAGCATTTTTCATGAATAAATATTTTATAGTGGAAATATTCTGAGTTGAATAATATTCGTGAATATGTCGAAAAGCTCAGACCAAGAATGCCTAATGACATCAGTGTAGCAAATGTTAGTGACCAAGTGATGTATTTTTAAACGTGGAAGTATTCATGAATTATCGTTGATTTTCACACATCGAAACCTTTCAACATTTGGGAAAGGGAATACCACTGTTTATGGTCATAAAAATTGCCTGCAAGCGGATTATAACAATGGGCGGCGTATCCTCTGTTCTCAAAATTGAAAGAAATATCTATGTTGCAAATGCTAGTGACCAATCAGCAAAGAAGTATAAAGAAAAATTTTCCACTAAAATTGAAGATCAAGGTAGTCTGTATCCGGTTCTCAAATCTAGTAATACTGAATACTTTTTTTGTAAGTTCGTATTGTAGGGTGAAAGTTTCAAAACCATAGTGCTGCAATTTTTTAAAAGTAATAGGCCTGCAGATTTAAATTTTAATATGAATAAGAGACAAGGGACTTTGTTCAATTTTGGTATTAAGAAATCTCTTATTGAAGGTGTTTGTGATGCAGCAGATAGTGAGTCATCCACCACCAGCCTACAAAGTGATCTCTGGGATCTCTGCATTCACTCTTAAGTACTTATAATAATATTATACATTATTGGTGATCAGAATAGGATATGTCAATGAAAAGCAGCACAAATTAATTTAATAATGCTTATGTTTAATTGATGTTTAATTATTAATTAATAATAAAAAATCAGCTAAATTAACAATTAATTATTAATTAATACATTACAAAATAACCAAGGTGCTCCGTGAAAATTTCAGGATTTGTGAAGTGTTCCGTCATCAGAAAAGTACGGGAAACACTGTTCTAATGGATAAGAAAGAAATCATGGAAAGATGGATTTGAATATACAAGGAAATTATACAAGCAACAAAGAAATAATATTCCTGAACAGACCGATTTAGAAGGACCATCCATTTTACTTTGTGAAGTTGAAAACGCCATCAGAAAACTAAAACCAAGATATTATCTGTTCCTGCATAAAGCTGCAGGAACAGATAATATCTTGGCAGAATGGTTGGGGGCTCTCGATGAAGCAGGACTGAAATTCCTAACAAAATTATGCAATAAGATATACGAGACTGGATTTCTACCCAAAGATATTAATCACTCAATTTTTGTTCCAATTCCCCCCCCCCCCAAAAAAAAAAAAGCTACAAGATGTGAAGAGTTCAGGACAATTAGCCTCATCAGTCAAGTATCAAAAGTCCTCTTATTCTTGAAAGAAATATAAAAGAAAAATAAGCACAGAAATAAATGATATATAAAGTGGCTTCAAGGAAAATGTAGATACAAGAGAAGGTATTTTCAATGTCAGAGAAAGTTATCTAAAAAAACAAAAAGATGTGTACCTCTGCTTCATATATTACAAAAAGGCATTCAACAATGTTCAACATAAGCAATTAATTGAAATTCTTTCAAAATAGGCATGGATGGAAAAGACATTAGGCTAATAACTATCTTTACTGGGAACAGACTGCATCTTTGAGAGTAAATAGAGAGATCTCAGAAGAATTCCCAGTTCTGTGTCTTGTCTCTGATTCTCTTTAACCTGTACACAGAAGAAATATTTAATAAAAGTAGTAACCTCTAAGGATTCACTGTAGGGGCAGAAATATTAATAACCTAAGATATGCAGATGACATGGTTCTTCTAGCTGAAAACAAATATGACCTCAAGATTCTTGTAGATGAAACCCTCAAGTACAGTGAACAGTATCGCCATAGTTTCAACTTTAAAAAGACAAAAATCATGATAATTTCAAGAGAAAAGGAAATACCAAAAATATGCATCAATATAAAAGGAAATAAATTAAAACAGGTGCAAACATACATATACCTCGGACACTTGATCACAGAGAATGGCAGGACAGAAGATGAAATTAGAAAAAGGGTTGAAATCGCAAATTCAAACTTTCGACAATATGAAAAATCTACTGACATCTAGAGAATTAAATCTGAAAACAAGACTAAGAATCTCCAAATGTTACATATGGTCCACATTTTTATACAGAGTAGAGACATGGACACTCTCCAATCTGAGTGTGAAAAAACTGGAAGCCTTTGAAATGTGGATGCTGTGAAGAATTATGAGGATATCATTGAAAGACAAATGAAGTACTAGAGATGGTAGGCATAAACAGGAGCCTGATAAAATAAATTAAAAAGAGAAAAGTCAGCAATTTTGGACATATTCTCAGACATAACTGCCTACAAAGGATACTTCTCGAAGGAACTGTTGAGGGGAAAGAGAAGGAGAGGAAGACAAAGACTGGAGCAGATGAAAAATATAGAAGACTGGACCTATCTCTCATATGAGGAATGCAGCAAAGATGCAGAATAGGACATGGTGGAGATACATGGTAGTCAATCTCCTGGAGGGAGAAGACACCTAACAGGAGAGGATACAAATCTATAGATAATTATAAAGGTTAGTACTTTGTAAGAATTTAAAAACACAATGTATACTGGACGAATTAGCTAAAATCTGCCTAGGTGTATAAGGGCCAGGGATTATTAAAAGGACTAAAAGAATGACTGCTCACTGACAAGATGAAGGTACTATGTTATAAGTATTATGGTTAATGCAGTGCCCAAGTACCCCCCCCCCACACACACACACACAGGCATACTATCAACACCTCAACCAGACATGTATAACATGACTACAACTTAAGCAGAGCCAAGCAAGAACAAATCCCTCTCTGTGAACCATGCATATAAACTGCTGCAGTAATTTCAGGCTTAATCTGGTAGAATTTATTGTTATTCTCTCTATTCAAAGATGTTTCCTACTGTGATATTAATTTTTGTCTTATAATCAGCCTATAATCCATGTAGAGAACAGATAGATGATACATGTATAGAAAGGCTTAGGTGTTGTTAATTATTCATAATAGCACTTCACAGTATAAACAACACTAAGAAAGGAAAAAATAAATGTAAGTTATTGAACATTTCGCTGGTTTTCTACCCAGCATCTTCATCTCCCTATCCTTCCATATATAATGAAAATTTTCATCAGTTAACATCCTTTCAGAAGTTTATAGACCTCTACCATATCACTCTCGTTCTCCTGTTTACCAGTAACTGCAGTCCACACACACTCAATACAAGGGTAGTCTGAATAGTTCTCAGCCTCAACCATAGATAACACTATCGGCGAGATTTTTCTTTCTAAGTTGGTACATCTGTCATAAGCATCCATGTGAAATGGCAAGTCAGTCTATCAAGTAGTTTGTTTTATACAGCTGTCTGAAACAAAAGTGTTGTCTGTATCCCTTGAAATGGATAAAATTGAGTATCGTAAGGTTATAAAATTCTTTGTAAAAGAAGGTTTAACAGCAAAAGAAATTCATTCAAAGTTCATAAAAGTATATGGACACTCTTCTCCTTCGACAATTAAGAAATGGGCTGCCAAGTTTATACGTGGCCATACCAGCCTTGAAGATGATCCACGTGAAGGACGTCCAAAAAGTATAACAATACCAAAAATCATTGATCAAGTGCACGATATGATATTGGATGATTGGCAAGTCAAAGTGTGTGAAATTGCTGAGACTATAGGCATTTCAAAAGAACATGTAGGATATATTTTGCATGAAGAATTGCAAATGAAAAAGCTTTGTGCAAGATGGGTGCCAAGCTTGCTCACAGCAGATCAAAAATGCACTTGCATGAAAATCTCTGAACAGTGCTTGGAGCATTTTAACAATAATAAAACCGATTTTGTGCATCGATTTATTACTATGGATGAGACTTGGATTCACTATTATACACCAGAATTCAAACAGTTCAAAACAATGAACAGAAGCCAGTTGTTCAGTGCCAAAGAAGACAAAATCGGTTTCATCAGCATGAAAGGTCATGGCATCAGTGTTTTGGGATGATAAAGGCATTTTTGTTTATTAATTATCTTGAAAAGGGTAAAATAATAACTGGGGAATATTATTCTGATCTTTTAACCCAGACTAGATGAAAAAATTCATGAGATAAGATCCTGTTTGCAGAAGAAAAAAATCATCTTTCATCAGGACAATGCACCTGCCCACAAAGGTGTTTGGGCAATAGGAAAATTAAGGGATCTGCACTATGAGTTGTTCGAAAACCAACCCTATTCCCCAGATTTGGATCCCTCTGACTTCTATCTTTTCCCAAAACTAAAACTCTTCCTCGTTGGTCAGCGTTTTTCTTCGAATCAAGAGGTGATTGCAGCTGTGGAGGGGTATTTTGCAGATTTTACTGAGAACCACTACAGGGATGGGATAATGGCACTGGAGCATTGCTAGAATAAATTTATTAGTCTTAAGGGAGATTATGTTGAAAAATAAAAATAATTTTGAAATTATAAATTTGTTTTTTCATTGTTAGGCCGAGAACTTTTCAGACCACTCTCGTATGTGCATTTCATTAATCCCATCATCATCGTTACTAGTCTTCTTTTGAACCCTTTCCACAGTTTCTTAATTCTCTCCCAACCCAGTAGACCAAATATGCACAAAGTAGTCCAGGTGTGGTTGTATCAAGGCCTTGTAAAGAGGCAAAATGACTTCCTTATCCTGACATGTCAATATTCAATTTCAACATCCCAATTATCCTAAGTTGTATTTGCAATTTTTGCATTGTGATCTTTGGAACTTTGGTTTTCCATCCTTCATAACTCCAAGATCCCTAGCCTCATCAATTTTTTAACATAATCCCACCAATATAATATGCAGTTGGAATCTCATCATGCCAAAGTGTACATCATCATCATCATCATCATAATCAATCCTTATCCGTCCACTGCTGGATGATGATCTCCATATTTTTCCACATTTCTTTGTCCAAAGTATAGAACTTTACACTTACTAACATAGAATTGTAAAGTTCTATACTGGAATAGCAAGCAATAGCAAATTTGCTTGCTATTCCAGGTTATTCAACTGATTCTTTAAGGTACTCAGCAAACAACTGAACATCTGTCAATTCCTTCTCATCATCATTAAAGTATATATTGCACATCAATGATCAAAGGACTGTGATACACCACTGAACACCTTAAATCTAGTAAATTCACATCTGTCATATACCACTTTCTGATATACACTATCCAACAGGTATCCACTTATCCAAGTCAACAGTATTTCAATCCCATTATAAAGTTTATACAGCAACAGCCATTCATGTGGTCATATCAAATACCTTATCAGAGTCTAACAGTATCAGTATATCCATTTCATTTAACTCAAGCAGTAACATTATTATAATACATGAGCAAATTGCTAAAACATAGCCTCCCTTTAGTAAACACATGGCTTTCTTTGCAAAGTATAGAATGTCTGTCAACCCATTTTTACATGTGAATTCTTACCAACTTCTCTAAAATCTTCACCCACCACTGGTAGGTTGGTAAAGATATTGGTTTTTGCACCATCCTTGTACAATAGAACTATCACACATTCTTTCCATTCGTAGGATCTTTACTGAGCTGAGACTCAAGTTATACAAAAATGTAAAGGGCCAAGCCATTTTGGCTGAACATTCCTTTAGCACATGCTGATTTCCCATACTGCCATATTGCTGAATTGATATCCAGGTTATGCACAGCTGTCAAACATCATTTTTATGCACCTCTATCTCTTCATCCAGTGCAGTGGTAGCATTGTGCACCACATTACATAAACCTGATTGACAGATCTGAGTGAAGTGAGCACTCATTATTTGAACAATCTCATCTGCTTTGGACACAACAGTACCATCTGCATTCACTAAAGTTATTCTTCCATATTTATTTTTTCATTTACTTCCAGCATAGCAATAAAATTCTTTTGGACTGATTTTAGCCTGCACAGCCAATATCTTTTAATACTCGGATTTGGCTTTCTATACAATACTCTAAATTTTCTGGCCTGCACGTTATATATTTCACAACTCCTCTCACTCTTATTGTGATATTCTTTCCACATCATCTTTTCAGATATCTATTGCTTAATAAGGTGGCACATCTATTTCATTCCTATCTGACTTTTCTTCAAACTGTACAGATACGTTCTGATATTGCCTTATTTAAGCACTTTTTCCATTTCCCATGAATTGCTGTTATCCTTCCCACTCAGTAACCAATACACTGGATTAAATATAGCATTCTCCTGAGTTTATCATAACCATCTTTCAGTTCAGGATGTAACATGCCCAAATTGGATCATTCATATAGTTATCTACTTCCCAGTACAGAATGATCACTAATGCAAACTGGTGGCAAAATTTTCACATTCTTAACTAAGACCTATTCAGATGCTATGATCAAATATCTAACACTTCTGAACCTCAAAAGTTTCTTCTTTTCCATGTTTCTTGAGAAGTCTTGCAACAATTCAATAAATTATCCTTAATTCTTACCATGAAATTTCTCTTCTACCAAATCAATGTTTGGATAATTTAAATCACCCATAATTACTCATCAGGATAATTTGGCAATGTATTTCATCATCTCCAGCAGCTGAACCATCAAGTCTGTAGCAACACCTCACCATGTACTATTCTGTTAGCCTTGACTTCAACCATACTCAAACTCACTGAAACATGGGATAATTATTATTGTTGCTTTCATGAGTTTCTACTCTAACTGAACATAAATTATCTGATATCAGTTACTGGCTATCAATATTGGCTCTGATAGCCAGGTTTTGCTAATGCATTGGCATTAATCTTAGGCTTAAACATTCACCACGGTAACAAAACTGTACCCCTCGATTTCTGATGCTTCTTACACTTTCAATTAAAGACACCTTCTTCTTCTTTGAGTGCCATCTCCTATCGGAGGTCGGCAACCACCTTGGCAAATTTTGAGCGATCCTCAGCCACTCTAAACTGTCCCTCAGAGCTCATGCCAGTCAAGATTTTCTTCGTCTTCCTTGTCCTCTTCTTCTATTTATCTTCCCCTTTATAAGCAATTGAAGCATTTTATATTTTTCATTATGAAGTAGGTGACCAAGATATGCAGTTTTCCTTCTTTTTATGGTATCTAAAAGTTCACGATTTCCCCATTTGTTCCAGTACTTCCTGATTGGACGTTTTTACTGTCCATGGGATTTTTAACATTCATCTGTATAACCACATCTCAAAGGTTTCGAGTATTTTTATTGATGTTGTCTTCAAGGTCCAAGTTTCTGCACCGTACAGCCCATACATAGCATTTAACGATGCGTACTCTAAGCGCTAAGTTTAAGTTGCGGCTACAGAGTGTTGATTTCATCAAGAGAAAATTTGTTCTTGCCATTTGAATTCTAACTTTTATTTCCATTTCTGGATTGCATTCTTCATTTAACCAGCATCCGAGATATTTAAACTTTGTCACTCTTTCTATTCGTTTCCCATTTAAAGAAAGTGATGAATTAAGAATTGATTTCTTGCTTATGACCATGAATTTAGTTTTGGTGATATTTATTTTTAATCCCATTTTTTCACTCTCTTCATTCACTAGTTCCAGAAAATTTTGAAGATCCTGAATATTGTCAGCCAGGAGAGCTGTGTCATCAGCATATCAGATGTTACTGATGATTTCACCATTTACATTAATCCCTTCCTTTTAAGATTTTTTGAAATATGACTTCTGAGTATAAGTTAAAAAGAAGAGGCGACAGCACACATCCTTGCCTTACTCCTCGTTTGATGTTAATGGGGTGTGTAATAATGTCATCAACTTGAATAGATGCCTTTTGGTTCCAATATAAGTTTTGAATGATCCCGATGTCTTTACCATTTAATCCAATTCTCTTTAATAGTGCAATCATTTTAGTATGATGGACTTTATCAAATGCTTTCTCAAAGTCAATGAAGCAAATGAATACTTCCTTGTTTTGATCAATACATTTTTGGAATAAGATTTGAGAGCAGAAAAGAGCCTCTCTTGTTCCCAAACCGTTTCTAAAGCCGAACTAGGTATCACTGATGGTGTCTTCACATTTTCTGTATATTCTTTTTTGAATTATTTTCAGGAACATTTTGAGAACATGACTTATTAGGCTGATCATTCTATAATCATTACAAGATTTTGCATTTGCTTTTTTAGGTAGCATGATGAAGGTCGACTGTAACCAGTCTTGCAGGAATATGCCTGTATCATAGACCTTATTAAATAGCTTTACTTATATAGCAATGTTGTCACCTTCTAATAACTTGACTATTTCTGCTGGTATTCTATCAGGGCCTAAGGCTTTACCATTTTTAGCTAAGTTCAGCGCACATTCTACCTCTGATCTTAGAATACATGGACCGTCCATCTGTTCATAAGTATTTTCTGGGTTCTGTCTGTTATCAGAAAAGAGTTCTACATATTTCACCCATTGTATTTTGTCATCTTTTTCGGATATTATTTCCCCCTTTTTTTCCTTAAATATACCTGAGGTCTCTTTCAGCTTTTTGTGTAGATTAAAACTGTCATGCTTTTTTTTGTAGAATTTCAATTTCTCTACATTTTTCATTCATCCAGATTTCTTTTGCTTCTTTGCAAAATATAAAGAGGTTCAAAAATAAATTTTTGAACCTCTTTATATTTTGTTGGACTGTGATTTTTATATGATCTGTGTTGATCCATGAGAGAAAGAATTTCGTCAATTATCCAATCTTTCTTTTTTACTGGTCTATCAGGACACAAGGTATTGGTAGATTTCTCTATGAAGACAGATTTTAATTTGTTCCATGATTCATCAACCCTCATGACGTCATCATTCTTGATAAGTGCTATCTCTGGATTCACATCTTGGCTCAATTTGTTTCTTATCTCTGGGTTTTTTAACTTTCCTAAATTAAACCTTTTTTTGTTGATGTTTCTGAAGTATAGCTTTCAGTCTAATTTTTAACACCGTCACCAGTAGATTACGATCAGAAGCAACATCCGCACCAGGATAGGTTTTTGTGCTGTTTATGGAACTTTGAAATCATTGATTAATTAGCAAGTAATCAATTTGGTTTCTGACTACATTTGTATTATTATCTTGTGGTATAGCCTTCGGGATGGTACTTAAAGACACCAAGAAATTATATACTTGGTTTAATCCTTTATCCAAGTGCAAGCAAACAAAGTTTGCACCTGAAGTATTTTCAGGACTGGGGCAACTTGTGGCAAAGGTGGTATGACTTCACATCACTTGCCTTAGTATTCCATAATGCAAAGCACATCTCCTTGCAGACATGTATAATGCCATTATTACATAACACCTCCAGGGAGTCCAAAGACTCATTGAGGGGAGGGCACCTACTCTACAACTCCATCTCCACCACTCAATCCACCAACTACAATGAACTGGGTGTAGATGATGATGACTACCATCATCTACACCAAAACACCATCTACCGCCTATCATCACCACTAGTATTTTTATTTTTACAGACAATCACAAACATCCACAATGGGATTCGAATCCGCAGCCTTCTGGTACAACCAGGCTGCCAATATTTATGCATTATGGGAAGGGTCACTACCCAGACTGGTTTCGACCTTAATTGAGGTCTCATCAGTGGGAGCCAGACCCAGAAGTGATTGATACCAAGGTTGAAGTAATGCAGAAGTCATATATATAGTATATGCCTTATACAGTATATTAATTTATAGTATTCTTTTCTTTTAGGCTTACACGGTGATCCGAATACATTTTGGAAAATTATGGAGACAACTACCGTGTTTGAGTAAAACTTTAGTTTATTATAAACCAAAATCCACATTTGACCTTTATATCAAGGTCATCTTCTGGAGCATATATACTATATATATACAGAGAAACAAGCTGCACTACCATCTACGTGATTTGTTAAAGTTACTGAACAACCGTTACAACAATTATTGGCCTGACCTCTGGTGAAAAAAGTTTGTTTATATGTATAATTAAATGCATATGTATAATATATATAATATGTATAAGGTTTATATATATAATCATATATATATATAAATATAGACTTGTTGTTGCTCCCAATGTAATTTTACAACCAACAGATAATATTAATAATAGGACTCTAGCATTGATGTAGTAAGTTTTTTTTTTTCCACCAGAGGTCAGGCCAATAATTGTTGTAACGGTTGGGTCAGTAACTTTAACAAACCATGCAGATTGTAGTGCAGCTTGTTTCTCTGTATATATGATCCAGAAGATGACCTTGATATAAAGGTCGAATGTGGATTTTGGTTTATATTAAACTAAAGTTTTACTGAAACATGGTAATTGTCTCCATAATTTTCCAAAATGTTGGTTATAATTTATAGTATAACCAAGTAGAAAAACTTTCAACAACTAATTATCTCTAATCCAGAGTACTATAATAATGTGTGACACCTTTTGACAACTCGTATATGAAAATTTCTGCATTACTTCAACCTTGGTATCACCTCTGGGTCTGGCCCCAAAGGTCGAAACTGTTCTGGGTAGTGACCCTTCCCATAATGCATAGCATTATACATGTCTGCAAGGAGATGTGCTTTGAATTATGGGATACTAAGGCAAGTGATGTGAACTCACTTTACCACAAATTTCCCCAGTCCTGAAAATATTTCAGGCGCAAACTTTGTTTGCTCACACTTCGATAAAGGATTAAACCAAGTATATAATTTCTTGGTATCTTTAATTTATAGTACAATATAACCAAGTGGAAAAACTTTCATCAACTTCTTACACTTACATCTACAATCTGCTTGGTACAGTTAGGCAACTTTCTTTTATTCTTATGTAATTTAGTATTAATTTGGAGAAATCCAAGAGCATGGTCTGCTCTGGTGATCATACAGATGATCGTATGTATTTTTGTGTTCTTCAATGTAGATGTTAACTAATCCACCAGTCTGTCCAAATTCATTGTGGGCACAAAGAACTTTATACCCTCCAGGTCTCTAGCTACTTTCATCTATTCTCCTCAAGATCTAGTTCATCAAGAAGATGAACTAGATCTTGAGGGAATGTTTTATAATTGATGCCAATTCTAAAACTAATCTCTCAGACTTATAGCAACTTCTATGTATTATTTGAGGAGAATAGATGAAAGTAGCCAGTTGAATGAGTGGTTGAAATCAGCATGGATATTTGCAGAGAACTTTAGCTATCTTTCTGATGTACCCTAAATATATAGGACAGAAATAGTTTTGCTGTGATGCTATATGTTTGAAGAGTATATGTTGATCCTATATGTTTGAGCAGGAGGGATGAGGAGTATGTGCAGTATTTTATCTATTTTAAACTGATTGTGGCCAATCAGTTTAAAATAGGAACTGGCTAAAAAGGTGGCTCAAAGATCCTTCAGCTCAGTTTCAAGGGAAGTTTCATTCGAACAAATAGCCCTGGTTCAGTAAATGTTTTGAGGATGCTATACACATGACACTGAGCTATATCTGCCCTTCATTTTCCTGGTTTTGTTCCAGACCTGCTTGGTATTTGTTAATCTTGTGATAGAATATGTGAAATGGATCTAATACACCTTTTGGCCCAGATGGCAAATATATTGAGCTCAAGAATGTTTAGCAGTAAGTTTCATGTTTTGGAAAATACTCCAGACTTTGTTTTGGATGTGTTCTAATAATACTTTTAAAAAACAGCTTAAAACATGTAAAGGAAATTAGAAGGCACCCTAATAAATCACAATCATTATGGATTGCACTGCTGCCAATCAACAGGTGATCTACTCACACATCACCCATCTTTGGACAAATGCCATGGAGAAGTTTGGTGAATTTCAAGTATAAATTAAAGATACCAAGAAATTACATACTTGGTTTAATTCTTTATCCAAGTGTAAGCAAACAAAGTTTGCACCTGAAGTATTTTCAGAACTGGGGCAACTCGTATATAGAAGCTAATGACTTCACATCACTTGCCTTAGTATTCCATAATGCAAAACACATATCCTTACAGACATGTATAATGCTATGCATTATAGGATACTAAGGCATGTGATGTCAAGTCATTAGCTTCTATATATGAGTTGCCCCAGTCCTGAAAATACTTCAGGTGCAAACTTTGTTTGCTTACACTTGGATAAAGGATTAAACCAAGTATATAATTTCTTGGTATCTTTAATTTATAGTATAACCAAGTGGAAAAGCTTCCAACAACTATAATGAATCTCAAGTGGTTACACTCAAGATCTCCAAAGTTTTTAACAGGGTCTGGCATAAAGGTTTATTAAATTCCCATGATTTGGTCTATCCCATGACTTCTGCAATTGGATTGCCAGCTTTCTGACTGAAAGCATGCTACGTGTGATGGTGGATGGTTCCTTAATCTCATACTATTCAACTAAAGCTGGGGTTTCACAAGGTTCTGTTCTCTTACCAACCCTCTTCCTTCTGTATATCAACAACCTTCCTCAGTTGACCACCAACCCAATATACAGCTTTGCAGATGACAACCCACTGCACTCCTCCCTTTCATTTTACAAACCTTACACAATACAAATTACCTTAACTTACAGTGGAAATTGATGTTCTGTGAACATCAACTACCGCAGCCGTCAATTCTGATCTTCATTCCATCTTCCAATGGAGTTCAGATAACCTTGTCGATTTCAATACTAGCAAAACCCAGTTTTGGCTTATTTCCTACAAAAAAGAACCATTTCCTTCCTGTATTATCCTCAACAACACTCAAATCTGTAAACAAGATGAGATTTTTCTTCTTGGAATCACCCTGACATAAAAAAAAAAAAAAAAAAAAAAAAAACCCATCAACCATTGTTGCCTCCTTAGCTTCCAAAAAACTAGGATTTCTCATTCAAAATGTTACTTCACCTACAAACAGCTGCTAACCTTATATAAACCCATCCAGCTATTGAATACTACTCTTACATTTGGAGTGGACCCTAAAAATATTTGACTCAATACAAAAGAGAGCAATCAGACTGATTAATAACCCATCTCTTACCAACTCACTCCACCCACTTTCACAGATTTGGGTTTCTGCAATATGTATATTCAATATTTCCATGACAAATGTTCACATAAAACAGCATCAATAACTCCTTCATTCTGTACTAAATCTGTTGGAACACGTGCAACTACCACCCAACATCCTTTCACAGTACAACTTCATATCCATAGAGCAAGTTTCTTTTCTCATACTAAAATTTAATGGAATGAATACAATACAAAGGCGGAATAATTAAACAGCAGGTTTAATCATTCCAATATTTTGTCTGTCATAAAGACATCTTCAGGAATACAATGTTAAAATTGTAATAACATACAAACACAAAAGCAACCACAAAACAATTATTGGAAGAAATTAGACTATTTAAAGCCTGAAGTCCTATGAAGGTACTCTATGGGTGTTGTAGGCAGCTAGCCTTAACTATTGGGTAGGTGGCCTAGGAATTAAAGTTTCCCAAATCATAGGAAGGTTAACACAATCATATTTATTAAGATTAGGATGGTTTTGTAAATCTGTTGCAGATTCTAAAAAGTTTCTTTCAACTTTGTATTTGCTGTGATGAAGCATAATAGTTTTATTCCATGATCCTGTGCAAGGTATCCAAGGCACCAGCTAGACTGGACTGACCATAGTTGTGATGGTTGATGTATTTTTCGTGTTCATCTAGGCAGACATATCTAGCAGTTTACCATAATATAATTGGCAGGAACAAGAAACTTTGTAAACAACTAGAACAGAGAGGGGGAGAAAATAAATCCTTAGTAGAACAGAGAAAGGAAGACAGCTTCAAATGAGACTTGAAAGTAGCACAGAGAGATTTAAGTGCCCTGTAATACAGAGAATAGTAATGCCATTACTGCAGTCCATATGTTGAGAAGGATGTGAGGAGATAGGAGAGACAGATCATTTGTAGGTGTTGTTGGTATCGTAACCATTGGACAGAAAGTTTTGACAAACAAAGCAAAGTTCAACTGTAAGGGAAGTCTGGGTAGAACAGAGGTTAGAGGCTTTGTTGACAATGGTTTTAAAGATACCATAATATTGAGAAAGGGGATGGTGGAAAAGTTTATGTATCTACCTGTGTAGGTGGATTTTCTGTAAATTGAGAAAGAAAGAGTGCCATTCGGCAGATGTGTGATTAGGGCATCTAATAAAGGCAGGCTATTGCTATTTTTATTTTCTATAGTGAAATGGATTCTTGGTTGCTGGCTGTTGAGGTGAAAGAGTCTAATGTATCTGAGCCAGATGGCAAAATAAAGAACACATCATCAACATATCTTAGCCAAATAGGCTTAAGAATGGCAGTACCAAGAGCATGTTTTACAAAATGTTCCATGGCCAGAGGAGAAAATTGGTCTTGAAAGTATCTTCTTTCTCTTTAAAGTGTCCTTCCAAGAGAAGTAACAAGTATGGAGGCAAAATGAAAGAGAACAATGTTGTGCGTGTGTGTGCATGGGGGGGGGGGGATTTCAATAAATTTAAATTGTCAAAAAGGGGGGGATATTTGTAAATAAGGAGGTGATATCAATGCTCACCACGATATATCATTATTGCTTAAAATAAAATTTTGGATTTAAAGATTTGAAATGTGTGGAATTTTTTATATAAGATGTAATGTGACCAGTAGGAGTTGAGGAGTTTAATTAAAGTTGGTAATATACTGTGGGACAGAGAGGTAATTGGGTTTATGAATATTTTTGGCAATCTGTATATCTGGTGGTGGTGGTGGGGGGAACTAAAAGGTTTGAGTTTTTAATTTCAAGAGGCTAAGATGGGACATTTTTAGAAACTTTTTTATGTTTTTTTTTTTTTTTATTCCTGAGACTTGGTGGGATCATAATCTAATGGTTCGTCTATAAATAGTATGATCTCTAAGCAGCACATTCATTTTTCGATCATAATCACTGCAACTGAGGACAACAGTATCATTACCTTTGTCAGTTCTAGCAATCCAAAATAGAGTTTACGTAGTACATAGAGAGCTTTCTTTTAGCTGCTTTAATATCGGTAATTAATTTGACATACTTAGAAAGATTTAAACATGGAAATTAAAACTTATGCGAAATAAATTTAATAATTATAAAATTTTTGTCTACATATCATGAGCATCCTTAGTACACAGGATGGAACACAATATAAAATTACAATTAAAGAATCATTTTCAAAAAGTGCTACTATAGTATTAATGACATGATGCTATGACATAATAGTGGTACTTTTTGAAAATGATTCTTTTAAAGCAAGTAAAATTCCCAACTTTAAAAAAAAAATTCCAATAATATCATAATCAGGAATTGCATGAAAACAATGTAATAATATTTCCCATAAAGGAAATATTATTTGGTCAATGTAGAAAGGTCTCACAATTCTCTTTATATAAGGCTCTATAAGATATCAATTTCTATGTAAAAGTTTATTTTTTTTCCAAAATAAATTCTACGTTTGGTCGAGATGGTATGCTCTACTAGACCAAACTTTTCCAGTTCATGGTAAAGAATGTAAGATTTATGTTCCTCATGACAGATAGATGCAGATCTACCAGACTGTCCAAAGTAAGACAACCCACAGGAGCATGAGATCTGGTAGATGTCTAGAAGATTGAGTGGAGAAAGGAAGGTAGAAATCTTCCTGACAGAATGAAAGGACACTACAATATATACATATAAAATAACTATTAAATTTATTTCATGTCAGTTTTAGTTTCTGTTTTTATTTTTTTTTACTTTTTCTAAGCTTTCTTTTAAGTGATGACTTGTGATAAGATAGCTAAATCAAGCTTTTTTTTTTCTAAACATTCTATATCATCTCCATCATAATTTCAAAATTTAACAATTATGACATTTTGTGCCTATGGTTCTACAAAGGTAGAAGTGGAGGAATTTTTGTGAAGCTTTAGAGAAAGCAACTGACACAATAAAAAAGAAAAAGTTGGTCCTTGGTGGAGATCTATATAGCAGAGTAGGAAATGATTGTGAGACATACAATAATATTTTGGGAAAATTTGGAGAAAAGAGCAAAGCTAATAATAATGGCAAATATCTGTTGGATTTCTGCTCAGGACATGGACTGGTTATTACTAACACCATGTTCCAATATAAAAATGTGCACAAATTCACATGGAGAGAAGAGGCTAGGAATAAGAAAAGTCTCATTGACTATGCTATTGTTGAAGTGATATTTCCTCAATGGTGCAGGACACTAGAGTGTACAGAGAATTTGAAATTGGAAGTGTTCACCAAGAGTAGGATAAAGCTGAATTTCGTTCTGAAAAGAATATGAAAGAAAGTTTTAAAGCCAAAAAAAGTTGAGCAGCTCTCAGACGTGAACTATAGACTGAAATAGACAAACATTATTCAAGAAAAAATGAAAGAGTTTTTGAAAACGGGAACCAAACCTTGGAGATTCAGCAGCAAGTCCTGAAGAAAACATTGACTGATTCAGTCAGAGAGGTATGTGGTGAGGTTGTCTGCAAGGGGAGAAAAATCACAACTCCACGATGGACTGGAAGTTAGAGAAGCAGAAGGAAAAGAAGAACGCATATCGAAAGTTCTTAGCGAATGAGTCGGTTTCTGCTCTTACAGATACAAAGACAAATGTAAGAAAGCTAAACACTGTGTAAAAAACTAGCTAAACAAAAGTCATGGGAAGACTTTTGATTAGGAAGAAATGGAGGAAAGAGGAATCAGGTAATAAAGATTAAATGGAATCAGAGATGATAAACGTGACATGAAAACTGGTGAATAAATATCCTTTCTAGTAAAAAAACACTCAACAGGCTTGTAATCAGGAATACATATCCACACTTGAAGTAGAAAAAGCCATCAAAAGCCTGAAATGTGGAAAGGTAGTAGATGATATTCGACCAGAAATACTTGTATGGAGGTATAAGTCTTACAGTGGCTGCACTGCATAGTTCAGAAGGCCTGGACACATGGACAAATTCTGTACGTTGGAGTAGAGCATTCATAGTTGGAGTAGTTGTTAAGATCTTGGAGAAAGTAGTGACGGACCGTATACAGCATTGGGCAGATGAGGGTAATGTTATCTGTGAGAGTCAACATAGATTTGTGAAGGGGCACTCTTGTTTTAGCAATATGCTAGCCTTTTATAATAAAGTTACAAGAACATTAGATGAGGGAAAGGCATATACTGCAATTTTCTTAGACTTAGCGAAGGCATTTGACAGGGTGCCACATGATAAGCTGATATTTAAGTTGCAGCACATGGGTCTGGATGTCAGATTGGTCAACTGGATTCATGATTGGCTGTCTGATAGGTATCAGAGAGTTGTGTATGGTGGAGCAGTTTCACGGAGGCAGAGGGTTACAAGTGGGGTCCCACAGGGCTCAGTACTAGGACCTATATTGTTTAACCTTTATATCAATGACATTGCCAGTGGATTGCAAGGAGATATTCAGTTGTTTGCGAATGATGTGAAGCTGGGAAGGATTATTAGTAATAGTGCAGATGTGGTAGCCCTGCAAGAGGATTTGAATAAGCTAGATAGATGGGCAAATGAATGGGGGTGTCAGTTTAATGCAGCAAAATGTAAGGTCTTGAGGTTTGGGAAACATCGATGGGATACTGCATACTCTATGGGAGGAGTTATAGTGGAGGAAGTAAGGGAGACAAGAGATCTGGGGTTGATGATTGATAGAAACCTGAAATTTAGGGGATATATTGCAAAGGTGGTGAAGGTAACACAGAGGACTGCTGCAATTATGAGAAGGCCACTGACCTGCAGAGATAAAAGGGCTATCATTTCGTTGTAGAAGTCTCTGATCAGACCACACTTAGACTATTGTTCTCAGATTTGGTCCCCAGGATTTGAAGGGGATAAATTAACTGTGGAAAGGGTACAAAGATGGTTTCAGAACTGTACAATTTTGATTATGAGGATCGGCTGAGGGAATGTGGGCTGCAGAGTTTGGTGGATAGAAAAAGGAGAAGTGATATGATTGAGACTTTTAAACTGTTGAGAGGTGGTTACAGGGTTGACACTGGGGAGCTCTTTCGCTTGGTTGAACAGCGGGAAGGAGTAATGACAAGAGGCCATCCCTGGAAGTTACGAAAGGAAACTGTGAGCAAGAGGGTGAGGAGTGGTTTCTTTGCATGGAGGGTGGTTGAACCGTGGAATGCATTGCCTGATGGAGTGGTGAGAGCGAGAACGGTCAATGAGTTTAAGGAGTGGTATGATAGACTGTGTTTCTTAGGGGGGGGGGCCTCCCCTCGATGAGTCTTGACAGACTTTATGTTCTTAGGAAGGACCTCCCCTCGATGAGTCTTTTGACTCCATGGAGGCCTGAATAATAATAATAATAGTACCCATATATAAAAAGGGAAATAAAACTGAATGTAACAATTACAGAGGTTTTTCATATTACTGAGTGTTCCTGGTAAGATTTATGCAAGTATACTTGAGAAGGATTGTGGAAGGGAAGCTTGGTGAAGAACAAGCAGGATTCATGCCAAATATAGCCTGACAGGATGAGATTTTCACTTTACAACAAATAGTTCAGAAATGGTATATAAAACAAAGACCTGTATTTAAGTTTTGTAAACCTGCAAAAGGCATATGACAAGGTGCCAAGAGAAAAGCTATTCAAAATGCTACAGTTATATGGTGTTAATGGGGCATTGTATCAAGCAATACTTAGTTTTTATTTGAGTTGCAAGTCAGCAGTTAGAATTGAAGGGCATACGGGAAGATGGTTTGATGTTAAATCTGGTATCAGACAATTTACATTATCCACTCTGTTATTCATCATCTATATGGATCACATTATGAAGGAAAGCAATATTAAACCTGATATCAAAATTGGAGATGTTAATCTCAGCTCTTTACTTTATGCAGATTATGTTATACTTCTAAATAAATCCAGTGCACATCTGCAAGATTTCCTGACTAAACTGAATAACCGTTGTAATAAATTTGGTATGAAAATCAGCAATAACCAGACAATGAAAATAGGCAGAAAATATCAACTATATTGTGAATGGAGAACCTATAGAACAAGTAAAACATTTTGGCTATTTAGGCACAATTTTTAGTGAAGATGGTAATTTTAATTTGCATCTTGGTTTGGATTTGAGAAGTGGGTTAGAAATAAAACACTTGACCAAAGACTAGAGACCACAGATATGAGTCCTGAGAAAGATTAGGGACGTGAACAAATGGCACAAATGGCAATATCATATTAAAAATGAGGATATTAAGAAAGAACTTGACACTGTTTGACATTCAGGAATATGTTAGCGGAGCTAATCTCAGGTGATATGGTCACATAAACCGAACGGGAGAAGAAAAATTAGCAAAACAAGTGTTCTCTGCCAGGTTGGCAGGAAAAAGGCCCAGAGGAAGACCAAGATATAGGTGGATTGATACAGTAAATAATGCCATAGAAGACAGAAATATAAGATCTGATAATATTGGAGGTTATCAGATTGATTTGGAGGAAAATTGTTGATTGGAAGTTAGTAATGATGCAAGTATTTCATGTAGTACTATCATAATATCCTACAAACCCCGTGAGGGTACATGTCAGGAATTTGATGCGACTCCAAATATTTTTCCAAACAGGGAGTGGATACATATATCTGATCTCTTTTTTTTTTCTTTTTGAGCGAGAAGAATTAATGTTGGGAATTGTCTTCCCTTCAGTCACCAGGTGAATCACATTCCATTTTTGTAACTGCTCTCAGCATATAAAAGATTTGAAAAAGTGCTCTTAAAGAAGAAGTTGAAAATCTGCAAATATTATGTTTTTCCCTATATTTACTTCATATGGTTTCTGAAAATTAAAACTTTTATGTGCCAGAAGTGAAAAGTGGAACTTTCTGTACCACTACCACTTCAAGTCCTCACACAAACATTCAGCAGAACTACTCATCATGTCTGACCACAGTCAATCAACTGCTCATGTTATTTTTATACTATTCTGTTATATAATTGGGCTTCATATTGGCTGATTCGTCTATCCCGGACTCTCTTTCCATGATATCATGCAATTTTTATCATTTATGGTTTAGCATGCACACTTACCACTATTTTTATTATCTCCTGGAGGACACTGACTATATAGCATATTATTTTGGGAGATTTCTTCTGCTATGGCAAAAAAAAAAGTGCAAATATTTTGCTCCAGATAGTAGATGAACACAGAGAAGCATTTAACTGAATTATATTCATAATAGATATCTCTACATGCCTGCAAAATTCAAATGTTTATAAAAGTTGTTTTGGTGGAGGTTTTTAAAATTAAAAAGTGTGCTCAAGAATACTCGAGTTTGGCAAGAAACATTTTTAAACTGCTCGAGATAACTTGAACTTTGTAAATCTGGATAAGGTACCGAGAGGAAAGCTGTTCAATAAAATCACAATTATACAGAAATATCTAGTCTAAACTTCAGTTATAAGTTGGCATTTAGATTGAAAGTGGTACAAGAAAATGGTTTGACATAAAATCAAATGTGAGACAAGGAACTGAACTCTTCCCTTATATGCAAATTATATGCAGACGTTATATTTTTAATAACTGCTGTAACAAATTATGAAAATCAGCAATAAAGAATATTTTTTAATACATAAACACAAGACAAAATAACATTTTATTTACAAATATTTCTGCTTGGAACTAACAAGTCAATCAGTGTAGAAATGGTTGTATAAGGTAGAATGTTAGCAATGGATTATTTCAAAACAATATTAACCACATATCCATGAGTTGTGACTACACTGCGATGTGAATATAACGCTTAAAAAAAAAAATTAATTAAAAAAAAACTAGAGACAATAAGAAGAATGAGACTTTCCCATATCTTTGGTAAAGACAATCGTTCAATGTAACTTGTTTAAGTTAAGGGATATATATCCCATATGGTTTCTTAGCCGAATAAGAAACTCAAAGAGTTTCATGTCGAATATAATAGAAACTATATAAAGTTCGGCGATTCCAAGCGTAAGCAAATACCTGGAGACTGCAGCAACTGACCCTTAAGGTAGTGCAAGCAGAGGCAACTCATGTCTAAGGTGGAGCAAGCTCCGATCACTATTCTTGATATTTACCCATAATGTGAAGCCTTTGGCTCTTCATATGTCTAATAGTTTCAACGTAAGTTTAAGCAGTGTACTAAGGCCTTGGCACTTTCTTTAAATAAATGTTCATATTTAAAACATTAATTAATTGAGTTTGTGAACAGAAATTCTATGTTCAGTATCTACATTATATTGTGCTGGGCTGGATCGTTCAGGTTTATTATAAGTAGGACTTGACAAATTATGCAAAATCCTACTTGCCCAAGAACCTCCATTTTTTTAATGATATAGCCCAGCAAGGAAATAGGAGCATCACAAAGTTATTACTGGAACTGTATCATTGTTTGGAGAACATCTCCTTTGTGTGAGAAGCATTCCAAGAAGAAGTAGAAGATAAATAATAAGAACAGGAAGAAAAGTAAAAATACTGATTTTTTTGAAAAATGTAATTTGTTACACTGATTTCTGTTATTAGAATGATTGTTTATATCATGCATATTTCTGTTTTCTTAAAAATTAAAAAAATTGTTTAGATAGTTTATTTAAATATATAAAAAATAAAGTATTATTGAAGTTATTTGCCAAATAGCAAAATCTACTCATCATGAGAAAGAAGTGTATTTGTCAAGCCAATAATAAACAATGCAAGAATGATGCTACTATACTTGTTTCTCCACAGAATGACCATTTTATCCAAAGTAAACATTACAATCACACTGAACTTGGTAAATGCCTGGAAGGGTAAGAGGAAGCAATTTGTACTTAGTGGAAAGATTATTAATTGAAAATAATATTGGTATCAAGTTATATTTCTTTAAGATTCTTGAAATGAATTCAGCAACACCAGGGATGTAAGGAATCAAACTCTTTATACAGTTTCTTTTATACAGACTTTCCCATATCTTTGGAGCTGATGTATAGGAATCACAGATCTGTTGCATTTGTTTTTTGGATAAACCATTTTTAAGTATATCTGGATATTACAAGTTTCTAGCTAGAAGTTTTGATTATTAAAACAAATATCATGCACATGGCTTAGGAAATTCTTTATAAAGCTGAGCTTCTGGGAAGGATGATGAGCTGAATTATTTACTATATGCCAGTATAAAAACAGTCACTGAGGTTTATTCAGAAAATTTATCAATTTTAAATGTAAATTCATAATCCAATTCAAGAAATTTTTCCCAGTTACTAATAGCATATAGAAAACTGTTTTAAAAAAAAAAATTCAAATTCCAAAGCTCTGCACATTCAATATATTTCTTAGCCTGTACCTTCACTTATCACACCAAACAACTGAAAATATACAATATTTGTTTTAAATGTATTATACACATAATTATGCATATTCAAGAATTTATTATTTCTGACTGAAATATCAACAAAAAAGAACGTATTATTCAAATTAACCTTGGTTTAAATAAAATATTCATTATCATGATTTCCTGATATGAATCCTCAAAGAGTAGAGGATAACCATTAAAGTACTGAACAATTAAGTTTATTACTGGTCTTATATCAACAATTTTCTTCCAAATTAATCTATGAAATTTCCAAAACTGTTAAATCTTACATATAAGTCTTCTGAAACACTACATAACAGAAGTCTACATAGTGCTTGTTCTTCCTCTTGGTCTTTTTTTTCCTCGTCTGGCATTAAACTCCAAGATAGCATTACAATTCTCTCCTCTATATTAGTATCTTATTACCTTAGATTAACTCTGTTCATACATTTGTAATGCTAATAATGTCAAGTTCCTTTCTAATATAATTCTTTTTTTATTATTATTTATTATTTTGTAACATCTCCAAGGAGTCCAAAGAATCATCGAGGGAGGACACCTACTCTACAATTGTCTCCTCTACTACCATCATCATCTACTGCTCAACACCACAAGTATTTTTTGTCTGAAAATTGCAAATGTTCTGAAGGGCCGATTTCTCTGTAAGCAGAATGAAAAACCCAAGTTTCTGGGAGAAAAATTCCTGCTACTTCTGTATGAGATTGGCTAACTCACCTTCAATTGAAAAAAATCCATATAAAGATTCTTCCTGTCATAACGAGAATCAAACTTGGGCCTTTTTCCGATCAAGGGGCTATGGAAAGTAATAGTTATCAGTGGTATTCAATAGCAGAAATGTTTCATGTTTTATAGGTTCTCCACTGAGAATGCATTTCTCAATGGAGAACTCCCTGGAGATCCCATGAGGAATGAGATATACATCACTCAAACCAAAGGTTGAAAATATGAAAACCACGGAACATCACATAACAATAAATATAGTGGAGATTACAAGACGAGAATTAAAACAGCTGAAAATATAAAATAAGGAAAATTAGAATGTGAAAACAAAGCAAAGATAATATTTATGGGTGAGGACCATTTTGATGCACCATCTTCAGAATTTCTCTCAGAATTCTCACATCTGTGGTCTCTAGTCTTTAATCAACTGTTTTACTTCTAAACCAGCTCTCAGATATATAAGTTAAAAGTTGTTTGAATAGTCTTGTATGCTACCAATTTGAAATTTTGAGTAATTTTTCTTATTCCATGTAAATTGATTCAAGTCAGATCTGCAAAATACTAGCTTTACTTATTCTATTATCAATTTCATATTTAATTTGCCACCTTCATTAAAAATTGTATCTCAATAGCAGAAATGTTTAATGTTTTATAGGTTCTCCACTAAGAATGAATTTCTCAATGGAGAACTCCCTGGAGATTTCATAAGGGATGAAACATACTTAAACCACCTTAAACTCATTCACACTAGATGTCATAAAATGCACACAAACTTCCACAGATGCCAGATGCTCCCTCGTCCTTTCCCCACTTTTCATCCACATTCTCTTAATCTGTCTTTGAAATCTACATTCCATAATCCTGATATTATCTTTGTAACTCTTCTTTTCAGCCTTTGCAAGGCCTTGATACAACTGCACCCAGGCTACTTTGCATAGATTTGATCTCCTGGATTCCAAGAGAATAAAGAAGAAAATGACTTCCTTATCGTCCGCACGGCACGGGCAGTAGGGTTTTTTCTGCCAGTTTATCTGGTCTTTTTCATCCCACAAGCAGGCAAACCAGCCCTGTGAACACACAGGGATACAGCCAAGAATACCTTGAGGCATAGGAGTGACCATTCTATCCTCGTATTTTGGTTACGAAATCCAAGCATGCTTGGAAGGTTGTGGGCCTTAAAGGCCTGTTAAAGCCATTGGGATGGATAGATAGATAGACTTATGGTTGTGTCAATGTTCATTCTTTCAACATCACAATTATCGTCTAAATCATATTTGAAATTTCTGCTATATGACCTCTGAACTTCAAATTCCTATCCACCTTAACTCCATAATACCTAGCCTCAATTTCTCCAGGTATAATCTTGCCAATATAATATGCTGTTGGATCTATCATGCCAAAGTGCATTACTTTACACTTACTAACAATGAAGTGACAGACATCATCATTTTCCTACAGCTCCAACCTATTCAAATCATTCTGTCACCACTGAAATCTCCTGTCAGGTCATTCCTGCATATCATTAATATACAGGCTGAACAACAATGGTCCAAACTGATCCTTGTGGTACATTACTGGGCAACTTAAATGAAGCAGATTCACACTCCCCATATAACATTTTGATACCTGCCCATCCCTCAACTACCTACTTATACAAGTCAACTGTTTATATTCCAGTCCCATATTCTCCAGTTTATGCAGCAGCCCTTCTTGTAGTATCCCATCAAATGCCTTAGCAAAGTCCAACAGTATCACAGTGAATCCATTTCCTTCATCCAACTCAGCTGTACATCATAAAATATTAAGCAAATTGCTCAGACATGACTTCCTTTAGTAAACCTATGTTGCTCTTTGCAAAGTGTGGCATGTCTGTCAACCCATTTCTCTATGCATGTTCTTACCATCTTACATCTTCACAAACATTTTGGAGATGGTGATAATAGTTATATCAGTTTTTGCACCACCCTATACAACAAGACTATCATACATTCTTCTATTCCTATGAGATCATGCCTGAACTGACTGAAAACAATCAATGGCCTAAACTAGTTCAGCTTAAGATTCCATTGCCATGTATGCTGATATTCCATCTATCCCTATTGCCAAATTCTAATCCAAGTTATGAAATAATTTTGGAACCTCCTCCTCACACACTTCTATCTCTTCATCCAATGTTCTTGCCTATTTTCATGGTGCTGATTCCTGTATCAACTTTGTTACAGTAGTTATTCAGTTTATTTAGAGAACTGAAGAACTGTAATAAACTTATTTAGGAGTATAACATCATCAGCATAAAATAAAAAGCCAAGTTTAACATTTCCGATTCTGATATTAGGTTAATTATTATTATTTTCTCAAATAACTCCATGGAGTCAACAACTCATTGTGGGAGACCCACTCTTAACAATGGTCATGCAATACTTATGCCTCTCCTTGCATTCACTAGCAAATTACACATAGCCCTCCAGTACTAATGCTAATTTAGGTAAGTTATCTGATCTAGCTATGTGGTCCAGCCATCAGAGCTGTTTCTGACATATTTTAGTGATGATATTTTCTTGTGTTCTAGCAATGGAGTGGATTTTCCTTCTAACCTCATCATTTTTTGTGTGTGTGCCATACATAATATCTTCAAAAGTTTTCTGTAGCACTTCACCTCAAAGGCCAATAACCTTTTCTCATCTTCCTTTAGCAATGTCCAATTC
Source organism: Typopeltis vanoorti (assembly GCF_054136105.1). NCBI lineage: Eukaryota > Metazoa > Arthropoda > Arachnida > Uropygi > Thelyphonidae > Typopeltis > Typopeltis vanoorti. Next base: position 120,031,846 of record NC_143559.1, read on the forward strand.
TCACATCCGTACAGAAGATAGAGTTAAAAAGGATGTCAATGAGGTAGTCTTTTAGTCAGCTGTATTTTATTGTCCTTCCAAAGTGGTTAGAATCTCTGAAAGGCAACAGTTGCTTTAGCAATGTGTGCTGTAATGTCACGTTTAGAACAACCATTTCTGTTTTGTAAGGTTCCCAAGTAGGTGAATCGTTCTACTACTTCCAATTTTTCATCATTAACTGAAATTTTCATAACGTTATTGCCTGAAGGCATAATTTTTGATTTGTGAATGATGTTCTTTAATCCATATTCATATTCACTAAGTGCCTTAGAAACTCTTAATTCTTGTAACTGTTGTTCATTCTCTGCTATTAGGTCAATATTATCAGCAAATCTGAGATTAATGAATTTTTTGCCACCAACTCTAATTCCAATACCACTGTTTACGAAGGATAAGTTTATTATATATATCAAATAAAGGTTAAAATGCACAGCTGAAAGCATGCAGCCTTGATGCACACTTCTTTCCATTCTCATAGGTTTGCTGTGGTCACTAATGATTTCTATTGACATTTCTAAGGAAGGGTAAAGAGTTTGAATTAGATGCACTATTTTATCTATTTCATATTGGTTCAGTATTTCCACAATGCCTCATGCAATACTGAATCAAAGTCCTTTTGTATATATATATAAAATTGTGACATAGTATTTTATTATGTTCAATATATTTTTCTCCAATGAGATGTATTGTAAATAAAAAATCAATTATACTCCTGTTTTTACAGAATCCTGCTTGGTCCTCTGAAAGCCAAGAGAGTAAGTTTAAGAAAATTTTGCTTGGATGACTGACAGTTCTATAATTGCTACATTTTATGATCCCTTTTTTAGTAGGAATAGGAATCAGAACAGAGGTGCATTAATCTTTAGGTCATGATTCATTGTTCCACAGATCTTTGCAAATTTTGAGCAGGGCGTCTATGACTGGTGATTTTCCCATCTTCAAAGAATTAACTGCTGCTTCTGCTCCTTCTCTTAAAGTAGGGAAGTCTCTTTCATCCAATGTCATTTGTATTATGACTTCAAGGCTTTGATTATTAAGGCTACTGTCTTCTGAGAAAAGGATAGCTGAGTAATCATGCCAATGCTGCAAGATTTCATTGTTTCCAGTCAAAAGCTTGCCATTTTCATCCTCAATTGACCAATTTGTGTTAGTGAAGAGTTTTATTAATCTCCTTATTATTTGGAAAGCACTTCTAGGGCTGTTTCTATGTGCCTCTTTGATCTTTCCACATTCATTCAGAATCCAGTTGGTTTTAGCTCTGTTTTGTTTATTTTGTTTAGTTCTTTATATTTTTCCTAGCTTTCATTATCCTTGTTTATAGTGGATTTTAAGGTTCTCCTTTGATCCCATAGTTGTAAAATGTCTTCAATCCTAAAACCCCTTTAAAGCTCTTATACGTTTCTTTCATGACCCCCTCCCTGTTTTTTTTTTTTTTTGCCTATCAATTAGTCTTTGAAACCTACAGATCTTTACTCTATCCTTGTAATATAGTGAATTCTACAGAGCTGCCACCATGTTGTCTTTGAGCTGCTTTATACTTTCCTCTGCTTCAGCTAGAGAAGGTTTAAATATTTCTGGGTGACAAGTATGATAAGTATTCTGTTTGAATGACTCAGCAGGTTCATCACACTTTAGGAGTTTGTTAAAGTACTCTTTCTACCTGTTTACCATTTCTTCTCTAGTGGTAGTATTTGTCCATTGCTATTGTTGATAATGTTGTTTTCATATGTAAGCCTATGTTTTTTTGGTTTTTAATTTCATGGAAAAATTTCTAGGATTATTTACTGTAAAGCATTTCTGGATTTCTTCAATCTGTTTATGTAAAAATTTTCTTTTCTGTTGTCTTATTTTATTGGCTTCCTTGCTGCTCTCTTTGTATCTCTGAGTGGCATAAACATCAGATGGGTTATTAAGCCAATTGCTTCTATATTTTTTTCTCTTTCCTTACTGCCAGTTGACATTCTTCATTGAACAATTTTTACACTGTATTTTACTTTGAATTCCAACTGAGTTTTCTGCTGCTACTTTTATGTTATCCTTGATATGACCAAATGTTTTCAATATTTTCATTCTCTTCCAGTTGCATATTTGTCAAAGTCTGTTTTAATTCATTCATATTTTATTCTCTCTTTTGTTTTATCTAGTTTGTTAATATTGTATCTCAGTTGATTTTGTGTGTGCTGAAAAATATTTGCTGTTTATTTTAATTAAAAATAGCACCCATTAGAAAATGGTCACTATCACACTCAGCTCCTGTGAGGCTCCGGATATTCTGAATGCAACTCCTGTCTTTTACTGATTATGATATGGTCTATTTGACTGAATGTATGAACATCAGGAGATTTCCAGGTTTGTTTGTGTATATTCTTCCTCATAAACATAGTGCTTATTATTAAATTTCTGGATGCTACTAAATTAATCTTTCTCCATTAATATTTGTCTCTTCATGAAGGCTTTCGTTTCCAATAATTTTTTATATACTACTTCTTTTCCAATTTTTGAAAATGAAATTGCCTAATAAAATGACTACATCCTGTAGGGGAATTTTTTTCTAGGATTAATTTTTCAAAGCTTCAGATCTACAAAACTTAAATATGGATCTTTGTTATATTTCCATTGTGGAAAAGAAACTTGAAGACCAAGCTGGGTTCAGGCCAAATAGAGGTTGTCAAGATCAGATTTTTCACTTTAAGCAAAGAGTTGAAATTGTGGGAATATGACATATATGACAAGGTGCTATATGAATCACATTATCAAAGAAAGTGGAATTAGGCCTGATATTAGAATTGGAGATGTCAAACTTAACTCTTTGCTTTATGCAGATGATAGTGTACTCCTAAACACATCTAGTGCAAGTTTCCAGGATTCTCTAAATTAAATAATAGCTGTAACAAATATGACATGAAAATCAGCAATAAAAAAGATCAAAACTATTAAAATAAGCAGAAGCAAAGAAAACTCCAGCTGCATTCTGAATAGAGATCCTATAGAACAAGTAAAATATTTCAGCTATTTAGGAACAGTTTTCAGTGAAGATGGCAGGTTAAATCTGGAAATAGCAACAGAATAAGCAAAACTGGTATAGTGGGTAGCTAGCTGAATAAATTTATATGGAATAAGAGAAAAATTAGCCAAAACACCAAACTAGCAATATACGAAATAGTGTTCAAATCAGTTTTATGTTATGAATCTGAGAGCTTGGTTAGAAATAAAGCACTTCAAAGACTATGAAGAGTTCTGAGAAAAATTAGGAGTGAAATGATGCATCAATAGCAGAATCATATTAAAAATGAAGATATCAGAAAGGAAAGTGACACTATTAGCATTTAAGAATATGTCAGCAGAGCTAATCTAAGGTGGTGTGGCCACTTAGAATGAATGAGGAAAGGTTAGCAAAACAGATGTTAGATGGCAGGAAAGAAATCCAGAGGAAGACCAAGGTCTAGGTGGACTAATTCAGTCAGAAGTGCCATAGAAGCATGAAATGCTAGATACGACAATATTGGAGTGCTCACAAGTAATACTCATTTGGAGGAAAATAGGACATTAATAATGTAAACTTAATTATGCAGTGCTATTATAGTAACCTGAACACCTCTTAGGTGTATGTATCAGGAAATTGGTGATAATGATTTCCATAATTTTTTGATTTTGTCTCAATTTAAATTTGTTCTCCCATATCTGGACTGAACCTGGCTTGTTCTTCTACAAGTTTCAGTTCAACAATTCTTCTTAGTTTCTTCTCAATTTTTTTTTATTTTACTCTCATGCACAAAAGGTTGCAAACCTATAGAGCATTAGCACAAGTGTTAAAGTTACAGTTTTTTAAACACATTTTTATTTTTACATAATCCAGAAACTAAACATGAAACATTTTCAAGCTCTCCTATAAGTGAGGCATTAGTCTCATAGGAGCAATTGATCTATCTTACAGGTATTTACATACACCCATATCCAAAGCAGGATTCAATCCTGCAGCCTTGAGCACTCAACTAGTGAGACCAGTACATTAAAAAAATTCCTCTAATTTTTTAAATTATTTTATTTCCCTTTTTTAGAATAAGGAATATGATTACTATTACTATTATTATGGGTGACTCCAGGGAGTCGTTAGACTCATCGAGGGAGGCCCTAAACATCATGTCCACACAACTATATGACATTCTCACAGTATCTATCATACCTTGCCTTGAACTCACTCACCGTCATAGCACCCACAATAGACTCTGGCAGCTTATTCCACTCATTTACCACTCTAAAAGTAAAGAACCCAGCTCTAACACCTCTGCTAACCACGCTCTTGCCAAGCTTCCATAGGTGTCCCCTAGTTCTCCCACCAAAAGTCCTGATCTCAAAAATATCCTCTGAATTAATCCTATAGAAACCCTTTAGCAATTTGAATGTCTCAATCATATCTCCCCTTTTCCGCCTATCAACTAATTTCTGCAACCCACAAATCTTCAACTTGTTCTCATATGGTTCATTCCATAGACCTGCTATCATCTTAGTCACTAGCCTCTCGATCCTCTCCACCTCCTCCCCATCAAGAAGGAACCTACGTGACCAAATCTGGGCACAGTAGTCGAGATGAGGTCTTATGAAGGCTCAGTACAGAGGTACAATAACTTGCTTGTCTCTGCTCGTCAAGGTATTTTTCAACAACCAAGTGAGTTGATGAGCTGATTTAGCTACTTTTGCAATGTGCCCCGTAAACTTCATCTCCCTATCCACCAACACTCCCAAGTTCCTAGTCTCATCAATCTCCTGGAGTACAGTTCCACCAATGTGGTATGCTGCTGCTAATCTTTTCACCCCAAAATGCATAACCTTACATTTTGGCACATTAAATTGACATCCATTCTCCTTAGCCCAGAACTCCATTCTATCCAAGTCGTCCTGCAAGATTTTGACATCTTCTGCATTCACTATTGTCCTACCCAACTTTGCATCATCAGTGAAAAAATGAACTGTTCCTCTTAGATCCTTTCCTATATCGTAATAGCAGTGGTCCAAGAACAGAACCATGCGGCACACCACTAGTCACAGGCTGTCTTTTGGACTCTACTCCTGAATAAACTACACTTTGATATCTCTCCATAAACCACCCACCTATCCATCTCACCAACCCTATATCCATTCCCATATGTTGTAGTTTATGAATTAGAATTCCATGTGGTATCCTGTCAAATGCCTTAGCCAGGTCCAGCAGTATCACTGTAAACCCATTACCCTTATCCAGTTCAGCCGTCACTGTGTTATAAAACTTGAGCAAGTTACTGAGGCATGATCTACCCTTCACAAAGCCATGCTGTTCCCCATACAGTATCTCATTTTCATCAATCCATTCCTGTATTTTTCCCTTGACTACTTTCTCCAAGACCTTGACAACAACTCCTGATATGCTGATCGGTCGGTAATTTGCAACTGTAGTCTTGGATCCTCCTTTATGCAGCGAAACCATTTTCCCCTCTTTCCACACCTTCGGGACTAAACCAGACCCGATACTCAGATTAAACAACATGGTCAAGGGCACTGATAATTCTTTAGCCGCTTCACGCAAGACCCTTGCCAGTATACCATCCAATCCCACAGATGTATTCACATTACAGTTCTGTAATAGACTATTCACCTCCACTTCATTCATCACAATTCCCAAATAAACTAATGGTTCCTTCATTTTTTCAATGTCACCACCTGGATGATATACTCTTGCAAAGTGCTAGCTCAGTAACTCCACTATATCGACTGATTCAGTGATCTCCTTACCATCGTCATTCCTTAAAATCATTTTGCCGTGTAGTTTTTTTTTTTTGCTTGCAGCATATTGAAAGAACTGTTTGGGATTCTCTTTAGCTTGCATAGCTAATTTCCTTTCATAATCCGCTTTCGTTTTTTTTTACCACACTCGTTACCCTTCTGGCCTGCACTTTATACCATTCGTGTGCCTGCAGGTCACCTTTCTCTTTAAATTTCCTCCACAGTTGTTTCTTTTTTTGCAGCTCAAGCTTAATGGTGTTATTCATCCATTTAACCTCTACTTATTTTACTATTCGGACCCTAGGTATACAATCAGCCATAACCTCCTGTAAATGCTCCTTGACCACTTCCCATGCTCTATCGACATCCAGCCCTTGCAGTTGTACATGCCATGACACCGATCCAAGCAATCTCCTAAGCTTGTCATACTTGCCAGCATGGTAATTCCACATATACCCTGTCTTAATCGAAAATTCCACACCTTTAGCCACCTCCCAGGTTAAGACTTTATGATCACTCTCACCAATAGGTGGCAACATGGTCATATTCATTACAGTCAAATTCTCAGATGCTATTACCAGGTCAAGCACTCTCACACCCCTAGTATTTTTAATTACATGCTGTCTCAGATAGTTATCCCTTAATAATTGAATAAAATCCATTTCCTTCCTCACATGTGTCCTCTCCTCCTTCCAATCAATGTTACCATAGTTGAATCCCCCATAATAATTACCCTCCTTCCACTCATTTCATCAATTTGTTTATGCATACTGTCTTCATCATCTATTCCATCACCTGGTCTATAGCAGCACCCAACTGTATATTTTGTTCTGCCAGTCTCAATCTCACACCAAATAGCCTCAAATGAGCTCTTTTCACTATCCTGCGATACAACTTCAATTCTCCTTGGCTGCAGTTCATCAGCTATCGTCAATAACATCCCTCCCCCTATTTTATTCTCTCTGTCCCTCCTAAACACACTGTAACCTACACATTCTATCCCACTAACTATATCATCTTCCGTAAGCCATGTTTCACTAATGCCAATAACGTGTGGCCAGGAAGAGCCAATCAAGGCCAAAAATTCTTCCTTTTTGTTCCTAATACTCCCGGCATTAGTATACATGAAATGCAGTCCCTTTGTCGCACTCCTATCTTGATGCGTTATTCTATCCCATTCCGATTTTTTGTCCTTAGTACTGGCTCGGGTACATTATATACATTCTTACACTCAACTGTCTCACTGATGTCTGCATATCCACTCCCCCCCCCTCCTCCTTGGTAGTTCTAGTTTCTCTGGTTCTGCACATCCATTTTCACTTCATTCAGCAACAACACTTTTTCCAGTCTCCACACACCAAATCCATTCAAATGCAGTCCATCCATCTTGTATAAATCCTTTCACCCATAAAACTCATTCCATATATCCACGAATTCCACACCACACCGTCTGCATAACCTGCGCATAATGTCATTTGCATTATGGCCCTCCTCCTAAACTCCTCTCTGTCATACCGTGGCAACAGACTCACTATTCTAACTCTGTCACTCTTTTTTTTCGCTACCTTTAACAATACTTTCAAGTACTCTCTGTTTTATTATGAAAGATGAAAGCTGCAATTATGCTATTTAGTCTTATAATATTTACATTATATCTCATTGTCTTATTAAAATTAAGACAATGAAATATAATGTCAGTATCTGTTTATTTCTTCCAATGCAAATAATAACTGATCTTATTTGGTTTGATGAAGAAAATTATCCTTTTGTTGGTAACTATATTAAATTGTATATCTTCACGAAAATATAAAAATTACTTCAAAAAAATTCAGAGATTTATGTAACATGATTGAATTAAATTTTTTGTACATTATATCGATGTTTATTTTATACAAGTTATTTTTATTATTCGTTCTGCTGGGCGCTCATATCTGGATTTATTAACTTCAGTTGCAAACCTGTCCGCGCAAGCAATATAAGTGGCACTTTGAATTAACAATTGCGCTGTTTTAAAATTAGCTGTGCTCAGAGCGACTTAGAATTGCTAATTTAATACCATGACTATAATAAAAAATACACAAGTATTCCCTTCTAATCAGAACTTCGACATTACAACCACTCTTTCTCGTCTGCCACTAATATTTTATGCTCATTATCTTCTCTCATCTTTCCAGTGGTTCTATAGGCCGTATTACGACAACAGTAAACGTCTATTTCGGTTTAGAAAAGGCAATGCCATATAGGACTACAGACAACTCTAAACAGTTCTATGTGGCATGTATATTTCATGCTTTTTGTAACGATGAAATTACTTACTTCATCCACAACTTTTATCTGCTCCTCCGTGAGGTCTCCTATTCTCCCACTCATCTCGTTAATTATTTAAACAAAAGCTGAAAAATTTCCACTGTGTAAATTGTTGCTATCTTTTGCTTTGCTGGTTCCCTAAAGAATGTTTATGCGATATGATTTTAAGTAAACGGCAACCCCTTGTAATATAATATCATTACAATCCCTAAAACAACAACAAATTCAATAATCGTAGCCTCGGCCTTTATTGAATAACTGCCAGGCTGAATGAATGACCTCTTTCGAGGGACATTTACTAGTAGCGCCCTCATTCAGTTCAGAATGTAATTATCAAAGGTTAAACAGCTTCTCAGACTCTTTAATAAGGATCTTCAAGGGTGTAAATTATTATTCTATCCGATAATATGTTAGCGACATCATCATTTCAGCCTTGTTAATGGGTAATTTGTGCTTGTGATATTTTATTATATTTAAATCCTTTATATATATATATATATATATATATATATATATATAAATAAATAAATAAATATATATATATATATATAAAGGATTTAAATCAAACACTTAATCACAAAAAAGGCCTATTTCGTTTTAGGTAAATGTGAAAACTTCTCTCTAGCATATAATAATGACCACTTAGAATACCTAAAATCATTACAGTAGAGTTGCATTAATAGTTTAAATATATTGTTTGCTACATATTTTACAGTTTAAATACTGTATATTGCATGCTATATATTTTAAAGTTTAAATACTGTGTATTGCTTACTACATTTTTAAAGTTTAAATGTATTGCTGTTTCTTTTCATTTTTAGAGTTTAAATATATTGCTTATTTCTTTACAATTTAAAAAATATTTTGATATTAAATACTTTCTCTTCCCTTCAGCTGGTATTCGCCTCTCTTCATCGGACTATGTATAATTAGTGATAGTCTTGGGCCAGTTATCTCTGATTGGCGACCGGTGGAGATTGAACTTTTCCTCAGTTTCCAAAAGTTAGACGAGGCTAAAACGGCCTCGCCTACTCCCTATTCTGGAATAAAAGGCGTTAGCTGTTTTTTTTAAAAGAGAAAAATTATACTTTCCATACCAAATAAACTTTATTTCAACAATGTGATAGTGAATTTGAAGTTTCATATGTTTATTCAGCCACTTCATCTGTCTAAATAAAGCGGATAATCAGGGAGTGGTATATAAAATAACCTCTTCTACTTTCCTCCTGCACCTCTCATCTACATTTGTATTATATTAACGATGAGATATGGTTCTGATTTGCAAATTTTTATGATCTACCACAATTTTTGCTGTTTATTTTATTTTATTTTTTAATTTTTTTTTTATTAAAACATATTCGTAGAAATTAGAGAGAAATGTAATCACATTTAATATATGTATCACATTTCTTTGGAGTTCTGGAAGTCATAACGAGAAGCCATTCTACACTACGCTACACAACCACGCGATTACCGTTTTCGCTGCACGTTTACCATCTGTCCCATATGCACATTTCAGGTTAATCACACGTGTTATCAAATACTGAATAAACGCAGGTGCTTGCAGTTATTCATTTGAGGTTTTGCAGAATCATTCACAACACCAAACGAACAAAATAAGATATTTATTTTGTTTGTTTGCTAACAACAGATGTTGTAGTTGCGGGGAAAGAATGTTAAGGATTTAGCATCTTCAGGGAGGGTCAGAACTGGTGTTTTGGATAATGCTGATGATAGCAGATGAACTGCAGCCAAGATAGGAGTCACTCTGTCCGAGTGATTCTGCTGAATCACTCTGGCGTGAGATAGAGGCCAATACGACAAAATATAAAACCAATTCTGCTAGTGGCCAGGAGGTGCCATGGATGATGCAGAAGACATGCACCAACAGATTAATATAATGAGCGCAAGCCGAGTAATTATTATGGAGACTTCAACTACGAAGACATAGATTGGCAGAGAAAAGATCACATGGCAGGAAAAAATTGAACCTTACTAAGAGATAATTACTTGAAGCAGAATGTGAAGGACAGGACTTGGTTTACGACAATGTTGAGCTGGTTATAGGATTAGAAGAATGGTCATGACTTGGGAGGTAGTAAAACGTAGAAATTCCAATTAAAAATGAATACATGTGGAAGCAACGCAGCTGATTATGATACACTTAGGAAGCAGTTTGAAGCATTACCATGGCATAAAGTTCTGCAAGGGAAAGATGTTCAAGGGGATGTGGGGAATGGAATATTACACTGTATACCCAAGGTCAGGAGAGTAAACAGGACAGAAGTTGATTGGATCATTAGTATCATTAAGCATGAGCAGTAAAAAAAAAGAGAGAGAAAATGTAGTGGATGACATACAAGAGGAAAGGTAGCCAGCTAACTCATGAATGGCACAAGCGTCAGACAAGAAAAGTCACTATCTTGGTAAAAAAAGACAAAATCAGATTATGAGAAGAAATTAGCCGAGCAGCCAAAATGAAATCACAGAGAGATTTTTCGTTATGTGGCAAGTAGGAGGAAAAAGGATTACGGAAGGGTAAATTTAATGAGTGCAGAGTGTAGAGAGGCAGACTAAATAAGAATATGATACTCTATGAGGCGGAGAGTATGACTTTGTGCAGAGTTGGTTATGCTTTAGTAATCTACCAGCTTTTTTTATAATAGAGTGACAAGTGAATTGGTTAAAGGTATGGTTATACGATAAAACTGCTGTATTTTGCAATGGCGTTTGAGAGAATATCAAATGGGACTTTGCTGCTCAAACTACAACAAATGGGGATGGATATGAAACTGGTCATATGGATAAAAGGATGGTTGATAGACAGATAATAAAAAGTAGCATATGAAGGAGAAGAATTCAGAAGGCAGATGACTCTTGGTGGGTGGAAGAGCTCTATCCTTTGAACGCTGGGTTTATTTTGTACATAATAATAGAGGAAATAATTTAAAGGGAGATATACAGTTGCTTACTGATTATGCAAAGTTCTATTAGTTAATCAAGGTGATATAGAGAGCTTACAGAATGATTAGATAAGCTGATGGTATTGGCAAAACACAACCGATGTCAATTTAATGTGGAAAAGTGTAATTATATGCATTTTGGGATACAAAGATTAAAAGATATGTATCACATTGAAGGAACTGTACTCCAGGAAATTCATGAAACCTGGGATTTGGTGATAGGAGAGAAAGAGTTAGAATTTAGAGGGCTTATTGTTCAAGTAGTCTGGGTAGCTCACAAGATCACTTGGTTATTGAAAAACAGACAAACAAGCAGAGCTAGGAAGTTATCATTCATCTTTATAAAGGGTTGATATGAGCATATCTGGATTACTTTGCTGAGGTTAAGATTTTATAAATTAATACAAAGGAAATATTTCAGCACTTGGCTAGAGAAGATAGAACAAGAGTTCATTCCTGGAATATCGGTAAGCGTGCAGCTAATATTTTTGCTCAGAGAGTGGCAAATAAATGGAACGGGTTGCCTGAGTCAATTATAAGTATTTTGTCTGTTAGTGGTTTCAAGGAACTGTAGGATGAATACTGTGTTGATATTTTGAGTCTCCCATAATAATTCTCAGGACGCCATGGAAATACCCATGCAATAATAATAATAATACCCCCCACCGAAGGAACACGGCCTTGTCGTGGCTGTAGGGCTTGAGTGCTTCAGTGATGTTCAGAGCTATTCTGGCAGTAGCATAGCTACCAGCAGGGCTACCCTTGTCAGACAGGTCTCAACTGAGGAGCCAGACTAACAGCGTTCCATCCCCCATCTTAATGGTGAAAAGGAAGAAGATATCCATACCAGATCAGTCGACGCCCAAGTCATCAAGGAATGCGTCAGATGTTGGGGATCCTGGGCATCAGGCGACAAGTGGGCTACAGGACCCAGCTCTCCTTGCAGGGCAATCGGGAAAGGAAGCTGAAAAGCAACTGGAAGAAACCAAAGTTAAAAAATGGACTGTATAAGAAAACAGAGAAGTTATGAAATGTTTTACAGATCAAAACCAGAAAAACGAGGTTTCAGAATTGCATTTCATTTCGAAACAAAAATTCCCAGGATCTGCAATAACAGAACAAATATTTATGAACCAAAAGAATTTCAATTTCCTAAACAAAATATTTACTGAACTTGAGCTGCAAGAGTTATGTAATAAACCAACAACTCCAGTAACAGCAAATGATCAGGAGGTAGCTCAACTCAGTAAACATCAAGCTGACGACCTACCTCGGAATGTTTTGACAGAAGTGCAGTGTAAAATGAAGTCAGGGATATTAGAACATATGAACTTAATAAATGATGGTATAAGACTACCTTAAACATTTTACAGAAATCTAAGCTAAAACAGCTCCTCTTAGACATAATTAAAAAATTTAAATTAAAAAAATAATAATTAAAAAAATGCTATAATTAAAACGATCACAACCAACAGTATAAAGGAAACAAATCAGCTCCAGGAATACAGCAGCCTATATCATTACAGTGAAGCTTGGTTGCAATCCGCAAGAGCAAAATCCGAGAATGAAACAATCTTCTTAAAGAGTTTTAAAGCAGGACAGCTGAAAAATAATAACATCAAAAACAAACTGATTAACACATATAATTTTGCTAACAAAACAATTGCTGAAGTTATTGAAGAACTAAAACAAAGAATTATAGCGACTGAACAGATAATTAAAAGATACGAAGCAAGAATAAACTAGTATGTACAAAATATGCAATTTCGACAGAACCAACGTCAGTTCTTTCAGTCTCTCCAGAGAAATACAAATGCAAACAATCATTCACCAGAAAAAGAAGAAACACTCAAATTTTGGAAGTCAATCTGGAATAATCCTATTGAACACAACAAAGATGCCTCATGGATTAAGGAAATAGAATCAGAAATGAAACAAAAACAAATGCAAAATGTCATTATCACTGAAGAAGTGATCAGTGCACAAGCTAGAAAATTAAAAAACTGGAGTGCACATGGAAAAGACGAACTAATGAATTTTGATTAAAACATCTAACCAGTCTACATGATCGAATGGCAGGACAATTCAACAAAAACATATGTTTTTGTTCAATTGTCTAAATTATCTGCTATGAAATCATGGAAAACAACGTTAATAGTGAATAATGAACGATTCGGAGATATCAGCATTAAACGTGGACTTTTCCAAGGTGATTCCTTGTCACCATTGCTCTTCAACATTTCTTTGATACCATTGTCTATGATTCTGAAGAAAACAAAACTTTGATATGAAATTCCTAAAAGTAATATTAAAATTCCTCATCTATTGCATATGGATGACTTGAAGTTATATGAAAAATACTGAACACAGTTCGTATTTTCAGTCAGGACATCAAAATAGACTTTGGTTTAGATAATTTTATATAATACATATAATAATAATTTTATATAATAAACGAGGAAAATTAACGACACTAGCAATTTTAATTTTGATCAAGAGAAATATATGAAAGCAATTTCATCTAACGAATACTATAAATACCTAGGAATATTAGAAGCCAATGATATTCTCCAGTCGAAAGTTAAACAACAGGCAGCATCAGAATACATCAAAAGAGTTAGAAATATTCTGAAAACAAAACTAAAGGGATTAAACACACTATTAGAGCAATGAATTCTTGGGATATGCCAGTTATCCGAATACACAGCTGGCATAATAGATTGGACAAAAGAAGACCTGGACAAACTGGATCGCAAAACTAGAAAAGTAATGACTATGCATCATTACTTTTTTTTACAACAATCTACTGAGGAGAATGGGTGGACGGGGTCTGCTGCAAGTGAGACAGACTGTGGAAGAAGAAGAAATTAGTTTAAGAAGTTACATCGACAATAAATCTGAGAAAATGCTTCAAACAATTAGAAAAGTGGGACTTCTAAAAGCAACAGGAAACAAAAACTTCAAAGAAGCTATCCAACTATTTACAGCAATTAAACATCAATGAAGTGACCCCATATGACCTACAAAAAAACAGTATTACTTGGAACTGTCCATTTAAGCGCCTCCGTAGCGGAATTGGAAGAACGACGGTACTTTGTGTCCTTTGATTCGAAAAGGCCAAAGTATATGGTCTTTTTCAATCGAAGGTGAGTTAGCCGATCTCATACGGTGGTAGCAGGGTTTTTTCTCCCTGACTCTCAGGTTTTTCATCCCGCATACAGACAAATCGGCTCTTCAGAACACACGCAATTTACAGACAAAAAATTACTAGTTGTGGTGGCGGTGGTGGGCGGTAGATGGCGTTGATGGAGATTATTGGTAGAAGTTCGGTGTAGGGTGGAAACAGTTGTATAGTAGGTGTCCTCCCGCGATGAGTCTTCGGACTCCTTGGAGGTGGCACGAATAATAATAATAATAATATTTTACGACGCTTCCTGACGGAATATTCTTCGATTCTTGGATAGAATCTGAATTGTTCTGTATCACCAGTCAAATTTTTGTTTATATGATATATTGTTTTGACTGTATATTAATTATGTGAATAATAATAATAATAATAATAATAATAATAATAATAATAATAATAATAATAATAATAATAATAATAATCGATATATTAAAAAAGAAACAGATGGGTTTATTCTAGCAGCTCAAGAACAGGCATTACAAACTAATGCAATCAAAGCAAAATTTTGAACATCAATAATAACAGCAAATGCAGATTATGCGATCAGAAAGATGAGACTGTAGAACATCTAATCAGTGCCTGAAGCAAAATAGCTCAAACTGACTATAAATACCGCCATGATCAAGTGGCCAAATAGTTCATTGGCATGTATGCAAAAAGTATGGCTTTTATACTTCTGATAGCTGATACCAGCATAAAATAGAGACAGTATTGGAAAACGAACCAGCAAAAATTCTCTTGAATTTTAGAATACAAACTGGTGGGCATTTGGAACTCAATAGACCTGACATCACAATTATCGAACATCGACAGGTTTGGATTATTGATATCGCAGTAACCAGTGATAATAACATTAATAACAAAGAACTGGAAAAAAGTACTAAATATCGAGATCTGGCAATCGAAGTTGGACGGCTGTGGCTTTAACACACCAAAGTCATCTCAATAATTATTATTGCACTTGGTGCAATTTCAAAGCTCTCCAACTATTTACAGCAATTAAACATCAACTAAGTGACTCCATAATTTCTACAAAAAAAACAGCATTGCTTGGAACAGTCCATATTTTACGATTCCTACCTGACAGATTACTCTTAGATTCCTGGGTAGAATCTGATTTTCCTCTCTATCACCAGTCAAATTGTTATTTGATTGATATCTTGTTTTGACTCAGTAGAAGTGGAAATCAGTAGAAATCTACAAGCACTGTAGATTTGCACTCTACAGCGCTTGAACGCACGACGAAAGGTGTTCGAATCTAGTCGCCGACTAGAAGAACTTTTTCTAAGCCTTTTCTCGACCGGTTCCAGAGTTAGTCAATCTCTGGCATGGGCTAGTGGGTTTTTCCCTCTCGGAAACTCAAGAAAATCGGCCGTCGAACCCACACTATTTTCATACATTAAAAATATTGTGTTAGGGTTAGGGATCACCAAATGGCGGCACTTACTAGCCGCCTTCTTCACTGTGCCGATTAATTAGTGATAGCCTTGGGCCAGCTATTTCTGATTGGCTACCAGTGGAGATTGAACTGTCCACTCAATCTCCAAAAGTTATATAGGGCTAAAAAACGTCCTCGCCTACTCCCTATACGGGAACATAAAGGTGTTAAATGATTTATTTTATTTTTTTTATTTTGATTAATAGTTTAACTGGTTTTTAACCAGCATCTTTGGAACTCAAGTTTTTCTATACACAAGTAAATATGCTATTAGTGAACAATTAAACGTATATTAGACATAAGTAAATAATCTAATCCTACTTTGGCACTATTTTTAAAAAGAAATGCAATATACTTCCTTATATTCCTTATAAAGACTGGCTTAAATGGGCGAAGCAAGAATGCTTTTCATCTTCCCCGTTATCTGTAGAGGACAGTATATGGATAAGTTGTTATTGGCTATTAAAGCTCTGATCATGGCAGGCGGGTAACAGCAATAGCCAAACCTCAGTTAGAACTTCATTGGCTACATCATTGCCATCCATTACCCTCCGAGGGTATTAATCACCGCATCTCACGGTATACGTGCAGCACAATATACTAATATATATACAATATATATGGCTGTCAGATAGGTGTCAGAAAGTTTTATATGGGAGTGCACTATCCCTAAAGAGGAAAGTGCCGCAGAGGTCAGTTTCGGACTACTGTTATTCAATTTGTATATTAATGATGGGATAGGTATAAATGATATGCAGCTGTTTGCAGATAACGCAAAATTAGGGAAAGCAATGCAGAGTCAAGGAGATGTTATGGCCTTACAGTAAGACTTCTATAGATTGCACGAATGGGCAGGTAAGTAGAACTCTCAGTTCAATGTTGCAAAGTGTAAGGTTTTGAGATTTTGTAAGCATTCCATCGTTGCTACCAAAGTAGACACTTGGTTGTTGGAAAACTTTAAAGGAAGTAGAGGAGATGAGAGATGTGGGTATAGTGGTGGACAAGGTCCTCAAATTCAGGGACCACATTGCACAAGTCGTGCAGGTGTCACATCGAACAATGGAAATATGCGGAGGACACTGACAAGCAGAGATAGAGAGGTTATGATGCCATTGCATAAGGCCTTGATCAGGCTTCATATGGATTATTGTAGACGGATTTGGTCGCAGGATCACTAAGGATGAAGATATGTTAGAAAGGGTAAAGAGAAGATTCACAAAGTTGGTTAGTCTTTGGAATGTGATCAGATTGAGAGAAAATGAATTGCATAGCTTCGTGAATAGGAGGAAGAGAGGGTTGTGAGTGAGACATATTAGTTAGACAGAGGTTACTATCAAGTTGACATAGGAGAGATTTTTCATAGAATGGAAGAGGAGGTAGAACAAGGGGCTATCACTTTTATCTATATAAGGAGGGTGTGAGTAGAGGAGTGAGGAGCAGGTTCTTTACATGGAGAGTGGTTGGTGAGTGGAATGCATTGGCTGAGTGTGTTGTGAATGTAGACACATTGAATCAGTTTAAGGCATGAGTGGATGAGCATTGTGTAGAATTATATGTACCTTCCACGACGAGTCTCATGGATGTCAGATGTTAATAATAATAATAATAATAATAATAATAATAATAATAATAATAATAATAATAATAATAATAATAATAATAATAATAATATATCGGCTAACGCCTTTTATTCTCATATGGAGTAGACAAGGCCGTTTTAGCCCTGTATAACTTTGGAGCCTGAGGAAAAGTCAAACCCCACTGTTGACCAGTTAGAGATAACTGGCCCATCACTATGACTAATTTTAAATGGCATTTGGTGAAGAGACGCAAACAAGTGCCGCTATTTCATAGTTCCTAGCCATAACACAATATATTTTTGTGTGGAATAGTGTTTGTTCTATGATCGATTTCTTTGATTTTGTACAATGAAAAATTCGAGTTTCCAGAGAAAAGACCGCTTGTCCATTATTAAGTTCGACAACTCGGGAATAGATGGAAGAAAGGGTTAGCAAGGTTCCTCAAGTTGGCGACTAGAATCTAACCTGGATCGTATTTCTTTTGGCAGAATAGCACTATGGGTGCAAACGCCACTTCCGCGGGGATAGATAGGCTTCAATATAATATAATATATTCAATTGTTATTTTCACACGATTTTTTAGTATTTCATTTTTAATTTTTTAGTTGCTTGTGTAACCTCTGGAGTGCTTGATAATGACACTATGCTTGAAGAAAAAAATTCCAGAAATTGAATTCTAGTCATCATCTAGAGCAGCGTTTCCCAAACTATGTTCTGCGGAAAGTGAATAAGTGTTCCGCGAAAAATTATCAAAATTAATATGAGCCTGGAATGGTTTTAAATGCTGGGACAAGTTCAAACATGTTTGAAAATCAGGCACTCCTCACTTTGCGTGTGGATTGGGCTATTGACCCAGCAGCTGGTTGACAGCCGCCCACTGTTATCGACACCTCCGAGCGCGAGTGAATTACGGAGGTATCTATTCTAAAAAACGTGCGGTTACATGCAAGGTCGATACGATGCAATCCGGCACGCCTTTAGTGTGCACTGTTGCATTTTTACAATGCGATACAGCCTGCTGCGGCGATAGTGTGCGCTTAGCATTACACTGAATACGAGACCGATGATACCCGACTCTAACCACGGTGTTCCGTTAAAATTTCAGGATTTGTGAAGTGTTCCGTCATAGGAAACGTTTGAGAAACCCTGGTATAGACTATATTAACTTTCGGGTTAGAGAAAACACACTTTTATCTTCAACTATTAATGCAAAAAACTAGCAGATCACTGCTTTACATCATTACCCATTCCAGTTGTGGAGAAACAAAACTCCAATTTCTTACTCATATTAAACCACTTTAAAATAATAATAGAAGATAGCTTTGTTGATGAAGAAATTAGAAAAACGCTATGGCATCCTATAATGTAACCTCGTAATTCGGAAGAACTGTATGACTCTTTCTTCAAATTGATGCGTCGTATATATACAGAAAGCTACCCGGAAAATAACGATTAGCATCAGCTCGGATTCACCTCCACAGCTAAACGACAATATACACTGGTTTACAAAACCTAAGAACGAACACAATTTCTGAAGACTACAACCGCAAATTCAGACGGCTTGCAGACAATTTGTATAATGATGATTTCGAACAGAAAGCAGGTACACATTCAAATTTTCGAATAACTTAATTTGAATAATTTTCAACAGGATAAAAGGCAAAGGGCTACGTTAAACAAAATGTCTTTGAAGGAAACTCTTTTCGTGAAGGAATAAAGTTGCAAACTTAAATGATTTTGTGGGGAAGAATTATTGGCAAACTTGAAGAAGGTCGCAAAATTACTGATATTGACAGGGAGTTTGGAATCTCACATAGCATTATATCCAGGCTCTGGGCAGCGTTTCAAACCAATGGAATGTGTTCCAGACGACACAGAGCATGATAACAGATAAAGGTTATAACAGCAATATGTAATCGAAGGCCCACGGCAGGTCAAGTTGCAAACGGCTCCATTCAAGCATTGGTAGGTGCATACCTCGACGAACTGTAACAAGATGTCTGCAATAAGTAGGCATATACGTTCACTGGCCTGTAGTCTGCGTCCCTTTATTCACAACTCATCGTAGAGCACAAATTTCAATGGTGCAGTATTCCAAAAAATTGGACAAGACACTAATTGGCTAATGTACTCTTTGCAAATGAGAGTCGTTTTAGTCTTTCCTCCGATTCTAGAAGACACTTAATCTAGCATGAAAGTGGTACTGCTTACCATCGCGAGAATATTCTTGAAAGGGATAGATACGGCAGTGATGAGCTCCTGGTGTGGGGAGACATTATGTTTAATGGACACAATGAGCTTCAAGTGCTGTAAGAAGGGAGTATGACTCGTGAACAATATTCCATCGAAGTTCTTCAACCTCATTTTCGATTTTTCCATGGTACTATAGGCGAAGAATTCATTTATATGGATGACAATGTCACACCACATTGTACCTGAGCATGGGAGATGCTTCTGGAGACCGAGGATAATAATCGAATCGAGTGGGCAGCAGGCTTCTTAGATCTGATCCCCGTTGAACACGTTTGAGATGCAATAGGGAGACACATTTCTGCTCGAAATTCCCTTCCAGAAAACAAAAGACCTTATTCTTGCTCTGAAGAAGGAGTGGACCAGTTTGCCTCAAGAACTGCTGAATACTTGATGCTTAACATGGTACGACCTTCTGAGGGCTGCATCGCAGGTCAGGGTGGACATATTGCATACCGAAATATCTCTCTCTGCATAGTTTCTTGTAAGCATTGTACATTAATTCTTTTACAACATCCTTAGGAAATTTGTAACTTTTTCCAAAAGCATATTCCAATTTTAAGGAAAATGAGCTAATGCCGTTTATTCTTATAAGGAGTAGGCGAGTCCTTTTAACCCTATATAGCTTTTGGAAAATATGTGGGTAGTTCAACTCCACTGTTAGCCAATCTGAGATAGCTGACCCAAGACTCTCACTAATTATAGGCAGAACAGATGAAGACACTGGTAATCATGTACCACCATCTGTTGGTACCTAGCCCTCAGAGAATGTGCTATTGTCCGGACTGAGGTCGATTTTCTTAAGTTTTTATGGACGAAAAACTCAAGTTTCCGCAAAACCCTTTTGCCTGTGTCAGATATTGACTAACTCGGAAAGTCCGCGATTAGACTTAAGTCTATCATTGGGCCGCCTGAGAAAAGTCACTTCCACTGACTACAAACTGAAGTGGCCTTCAATTTGTACGAAATTTATAAACATATTTGTGCAATATAATTTATTAGTATGATGGCAATAAATTTATGTCTATATTTGGTTGTACACATGAAAATGTTTCCATATATTCATCAAAATGTAGTTCGTCCTTAGCTTTTGTGTATTACTTAAAATATAAAAAAGAAAACACCATTAATGGCACCAACTAAAAAGAAATCCATGTAATTTTAGGTGAGAGATGAATTTCTCGCCCATTGTGAGACCACCTACCTGCTTATTAGAGACCTGAAGTGGTTTGAAAAAGTGCCATGTTTGGTCTCTAGAGTAGGATTCCCAACTTTTTAAAAATAAATAAAAAAATTAGTAGAGGAGCCTGTGTAACTCAGTAGAAGTGGCGTTTGCACTCTATGCCGCTTGACTGCATTGCGAAAGACTTTGGTTCGAATCTAGTTGCCAACTAGAGAAAACTTTTCTAAGCTTTTCGCGACCGGTTCCCAAGTTAGCTAATCTCTGGCACGGGTAAGCGGATTGTTTCTCTCGGAAAGGAAACTCGGGTTTTTCGTCCCTTAAAACTCAAGAAAACTGTTGAACATACATTATTTTCAGACATGAAAAATATTGTGTTAGGGTTAGGGACCACGAGATGGCAGCACTCGTTCGCCGTCTTCATCACTGCTTATGGATTAATTAGTGATAGCATTGGGCCAGCTATCTCTGATTACCTACCATTGGAGATTGAACTGCTCACTCAGCTTCCAAAAGTTAGATAGGACTAAAACGGCCTTGCCTACTCCTTATGCAGGAACAAAAAGGCGTTAACTAATTTATATATATATATATATATATATATATATATATATATATATATATATAGTTTGCGCCTGCAGGTAGTGCAAGTCTGGGTGACCCTGCACGTAGTGCAAGTCCTAGACAACTCGTGATAAAGGTGGAATAAGCTCTGATCACTATTCTTCGTATTTTCCCTTAATGTAAAGCACATCTCCTTGAGGAGATGTATGATGCTATGCATTAAAGGCAAGGGGCCACTACCCAGACCGATTTCGATCATTATTGAGGTCTCATCAGTGGGAGCCAGGCTTAGAAAATGTATATAGGATTAAAACAATATATATATAACAGACAAGTCAGTCAAGTTTGCACCTGCAAGTTGCAATTCTGGGTAACCCAGCACGTAGTGGAAGTCCTAAACAACTCGTGGTAAAGGTAGAATAAGCTCTGATCACTATTCTTAATATTTACCCTTGATGCAAAGCACATTTCCTAGAGGAGGTGTATGATGCTATGTATTAAAGGCAAGGGGCCACTACCCAGACCGGTTTCGACCTTTATTGAGGTCTCGTCAGTGGGAGCCAGACCTAGAGATGCCAAGGTTGAAGTAATGGAGAGTTTATAAA
The DNA here is from genome assembly GCF_054136105.1 of Typopeltis vanoorti. Classification (NCBI taxonomy): domain Eukaryota; kingdom Metazoa; phylum Arthropoda; class Arachnida; order Uropygi; family Thelyphonidae; genus Typopeltis; species Typopeltis vanoorti. Next base: position 120,053,716 of record NC_143559.1, read on the forward strand.
TTTTACCTATACAAGTTGCAATAAAGTACTTTGACCTTATTAAATAAAAATCTCAGGATGAGAGAAATATGTAGAGATTTTTTTACTTTGGATATACCATATGTTAATATGTTAAACATACCAAGCAATTTTATAAACTTGGTTTTAATCCAAGTTTTTAATCCCATACATATATATATATATATATATATATATATATATATATAGGATTAAAACCAACTACATTATATATATATATATATAAACTTAGTTTTAATATATATATATATATATATATATTCATTTTTAATATTAACTGACTTAAAACCCGAGAATTATAACAAAATGAGATTTATTTGAAAACGCAACATGTTTCGTCGAGATTGACTTCATCAGGCGTTAAGAACATAGAAAGATATTAAAAGACACTGAAAATAACATTGAGACACTCTAAAGCTATACAATTATAAAGTCATAATATTCGACTGTGAATTACAGTTATTATGAACTTGAGCTCTAGTCTGTGTTAAAGTTCTATTGTTGTACACTTGTGCGTGTGTGGAACCTCGCGATCTCCAATATCTGATAGTAAAGCTGAAAGAGTCAGGCAAATTATAGCTGAGATTATTGTTCATATGAAGCGGGTTTAAGGTGATTTGTTTTGACTCCACAATGCGGCGTTCTACCTCATCATGCCAAATGTGTATGTTTGAAGTTGATGTCCAATTTATCTCATGTTGGCGGCTTTCGTTGTTCGTGTTTATTGAAAACAGGACATGGCCCGACAGAGCAGTTGCTCTGGTTCTCTTATAAGCAATGTCTCTCTGGTGCTCCTCGAGCCACAGTAGGATAGATTTCTCCGTTTGCCCATAGTAAGGCTTTCTGCACTCACATGTGACCTTGTATACACCTGGGAATTGTAGAAGGTTTTGAGATTGTTTATAGTTGTTGAAACGTGATCTTATTTTTGGCAGAGTCGAGAAGCACGTTTGTATGTTAAACTTCTTTAGGATTCTACTCAGCTTTTTGGATAGTGTGCTGATATATGGCAAGACGATATGACCTTTGGAGTCGTCCTGTGTATCTACGTTGTTATGTTGACGGTGGGATAATTGGTTGTTAATACTTTTTAAAGAGTAGCCATTGTTTTTAAAGGTCCATTTAAGATTGTGTAGTTCTTTTTTTAGTTCTTCTTCATCTGACAGTACAGATCTTGCACGATTCGCAAGAGTTGATATAATACCCAACCTTTGCGCTGGATGGTGATGTGAGGACGCATGCAAATATCTGTCCGTGTGTGTTGGCTTTCTAAATATAGAGACTTTTATTGATTCAGGCGTCTTGGTGAGTTTAACATCTAGGAAACAAATGGAACTATTTTCTTCAATCTCCATTGTCAATTTTATATCCTGATGGAGGTTGTTTAAGTGGTTGAGAAACCTGTGAAGATTCTCAATACCATGCTCCCATATGAGGAAAATATCATCCACATATCTAAGCCAAATTCTTGGTTTTAAACTAAAAGAGGAGATTGCCTTTTGTTCAAAATCCTCGAAAAAAATGTTGGCTAATACAGGAGAGAGGGGGCTTCCCATAACTAATCCTTTGACCTGTTTATATAGTTTACCTTCGAATTCAAAATAGCCAGAGTTTACACAGTGAGATAGCAGAGAGAACATTTTATTTGAAATCTTGCTCTTTAAAATATGGAGAACGTCCTGTGTCGGAATGTTGGTAAAGAGTGCTATCACGTCAAAGCTCACCATGATGTCAGAAGGTTTTAGTTTTAAGTTCTTTATTTTAGAGACAAAATCTGTTGAGTTTTTAATATAAGAAGAAGATTTTCCCGCATAAGCTTTTAACGATGACGCCAGATATTTGGATAACCTGTATGTGGGTGAGTCAGTGCTGTCTACTATAGGTCTCAGTGGATAGTTTTCTTTGTGTACCTTAGGGAGACCATATAACCTTGGAATGAGTGGGTGTAAAGAACGGATGGAAAGCCGTGTATTTCGTGGGATTTCTGTGGTCTTTTGTAGGAGATTATTGGTTCTATTGTGTATTTCTCTTGTTGGATCTCTCTCAATTTCCGAATAACTATCTGACTCTAACAATGTTAAGATTTTTTGTGTTGGCACCAAAATGCATTCCTAAAGAACTACTTTTAACTAAGATGGAGAAAGCAGCTTCGCTACTTCCTACCGCAGACGCGAGTTTACTTCGCATAGAAGCAATTCTTGCAATCAACGACGCAAAACCTCCTTCTGATAATATATCCCCTGGTGAGAGACTTGCAATTAAAAATCTACGGATTAACAAGGACATCGTCATCTTAAAAGCTGATAAGGGGAATGCAACTGTAGTTCTAGATAAAATAGACTACCGAGAAAAAATCTTAACATTGTTAGAGTCAGATAGTTATATATACTATATAATAATACAATATAATATGTTATATAATAGCATATTAACATATGGTATACCCAAAGTAAAAAAATCTCTACATATTTCTCTCATCCTGAGATTTTTATTTAATAAGGTCAAAGTACTTTATTGCAACTTGTATAGGTAAAATTTATAAACTCTCCATTACTTCAACCATGGCATCTCTAGGTCTGGCTCCCACTGATGAGACCTCAATAAAGATCAAAACAGGCCTGGGTCTGGCTCTGAGAGGCTCTGCTTGGGGGTAGGTTTTTTTGCCTGTCTCTGAGTAGGGCCACCGCTGAGATTATGGCTCTGCTTGGTGGTGGGGTGAGCCTGCCACTGGGTAGAGTCAACGCTGAGATGTTCTACTCGGTGACAGGGTGAGGGTGAGCCTGTCACTGAGTAGAACAACGCTGAGTTGGGCGATATTTCGGGATCGTCTTATTGTTAGAGGCCGCTTCACCTATACAAAGATCGATACCGGTCTGGGTAGTGGCCCTTTCCTTTAATGCATAGCATCATACATCTTCACGAGAGGACATGCTTTGCATTAGGAGAGATACTAAGCGAAAGAAAGTGATCAGATCTTACTCTACCTTTACCACGAGTTGCCTCAGATCTGAACATAGTTCAGGCGCAAACTTGACTTACTTGTCTGTTTGCTTACTTGGGAAAAAGGATTAAAACTAAGTTTATAAAATTGCTTGGTGTGTTTAACGTATAGTAGTATACCTAAGGTAAAAGACTTTCCATATATATATATATATATATATATATATATATATTTGAGAAAATGGGGAAAAAAAATTAGTGCACCCACAAGACAAATGTACTAGAGGTTTATTAATAACCTTTCGTGGGTGGGAACTAAACGTTGCGACAATTAATGGTCCCTGCACAAGAATGTGATTATAAAATGTACCCTTTTTGTTTACAATCCTTTCTATTCATCAATATTTCCTCTTCGTATTCCGTCTCTGAACATTCTCTCCACAGAAAACGTGATCAGCAGTTGTTTTTGCTTCCCCTCCCCTCCCCTTCCTTTTCCATATTTCTTATTTTTAACCTGTCATTTCTGTTTTATCTTGCGCATCTCATATTAAGTTGAAAGAGTTTCCTTGACTTAATAGAGTGTGATCTTATCTCACCGTATTCTGGTAAAAACTCTTTAATAAGTTCTTAGTAAACGAATAGTTGTTTACGAATACCAAATGTAATTTGAGTACATTTATTTTTACCTGAAGGCTCTGAGTCATGTACACCGGCTTTTCTTGAATATCACAGTAACGGGAAGGCGGGAGGGGCTAATTATGCATTTACTGCGTATCAGACACATTTATACAAAGCGAAATTTCAAGTTAAATCATCAAGAGACTGAAGTACATAAATATATGATTTTTATGAAAGTGAGTTATTTTGTTACCTTTAGATGGAAAAAAAAATTTTTCCTCGTAGTATAATATTAATTACTGAAGCTTTTTTATTCGGAGGATCCAAAATATCACAATTTAGGAGGGTTTTAAAATTAATCACAGTTATTTCCAGATACTGCAATTTTTTTTTTTAACTGCCACTTTAATTATCAAGGTGTGCACTTTTTTGATACCTTACTTCTATTTTCGGACAAACTTTTTTTAAAATTGAAACTGCACTACTGACTTTAAATACATATTTCCCCCACCCCCAGTACTTTAATAATAACCATCATAAACATAGTAGCACAATCGTACCCCGGTCATACGACACATCAAGTTCCAGACAACTGTGGGACAGCAAATCTCTCTCTCTCTTTCACTTGTAGATACATATAATGGTTTACTAATGGTTTCAAGCAATCAGGGCCGGCTCTAGCGACGGTGTAACACGTGCATTTGCACGGGGGACAAGTTTTTCGGGGAGACGAAATTGGCCTAAACTATACGAAAAATAAATCATAAAAAAGTCATTTATTTCTTCTCTGTTGAAAGCAGATTTCAGGATGTAAATAAATAAATAAATCAGCTACCGACTTTTATTCACTTATATGGAGTAGGCGAGGCCTTTATACCCTATCTAGCTTTTGGAGACTGAGTGGGCAGTTCAATCTCCACCAGTAGCCAATCAGAGATAGCTGATCCATGTCTATCACTAATTATAGTAGCCACCGATGAAGAGGCTGGCAAACAAGTCCTGCATCTCTTGGTACCTAACTCTAACAATATATGTTACTGTCTGAAATAATGTGGGTACTACGGTCGATTTTCTTGAGTATATGGGATAAAAACCCGAGTTTCCGGAGGAAAAATCCCCTTGTTTGTGCCAGAGATCGACTAACTCGGGAATCGGTCGAAGAAAGGCTTAGAAAAAGTTCTTCCAGTCCGCTACTAGACTTGAACTTAAGTCTGACTTCGAGCGACCAAGCGAAGAGGACGCAAGCGCCACTTCCACTGAGTATATTTTATTAAATCGATAATAAGTAAATACATAATAGTAAAATATTTACATCATAAAAAGATACATACATACATACATACAGATTACATTCAGGTTTAACTCTTAATACCTTTGTATTACTGTTATCAGATCAATAACAAATAAATATATAGTAGTAAAATAAACACATAAGTAGATATATACATCATATATTTACATTTGTTTTAACCTCCTTAGGGGTACTGCATTACTATTTGTTACAAGTAATTCATTTTGTGAATTTACTTCTCACAGTCTTTAACAGGGATCAATTACATGACATTTCAATTAGTTACATTTAGGCTTAACTCTTAATACTTTTGTAATACTATTATTAACGATTTTAATTCTTAGCTATTTTACCACACCATTATTTGATTACATATTTCGTATCCTTAAAGTTCACTTATCATTCCTGATAATTGATGCCCTGTCCCTCTCCCACACACCAGAAGAAAGACTACATATATACCCAATTGTGAATGTTTTTCCTGTTCAGCTATCTGAAGGGTAGCTTTAGTTAATTTGATGCAAGTGAATTCCCAAGGACTCCCATTCCTCTGCGTTCATCCTTTTCAATTGGATAGAATTCCTCATGATATCTTGCAAGTATCTATTGAATTTTGTTTAAATATTTTCACCGCCTGTTCTGTCATACATATCGTCCCACCTGTATGTCCAGATAGTATACATTATTATGATAATTATGATTGTTTGTACTCTGCTTAACTTTTTCTCATTTAGCCAAAATATTAGATTTTAATTAATTATTTGATTCTGTTGCATCCATTTTTTCACAAGACTCCAGATGTCTTCTGCTTTTTTACAATAAATCATCATATGATAAAGTGTTTCTGGCTCTTTACAGAATTGACAGGTTGCAAGACCATCTAGTGGTATTCCTTTTGCTACAACCCACATTTTCGTTGACAAACTTGCCTGATGAACTTTAAAGAAAAATGTTTTGTAGAACGGATTTATTGGAAGACGAAATATATTGTTTAACATTGAACTTAGTTTGATCTCCCCTCTTTTTTGTTCTCGATGCTGAGGTATTGGAAAAATGGTTCTAGTTATCTTTGCCTATATTGATCTTGTTTTCGTATATAGTAATTTCTCAATGCCGTAATTTTTTTCTATAAACCGGTATCCTTCAGCCATTTCGGTGAACATTCTGGGTAGTTTCTTTTTAATCGAAGTATGAGAGCTGATGACCTTGTCAGGGAGGCACTTTTGTAGAAAAGCAATTGCATGTCCATGGTATGATTTATTATGTGCTTCTGCCTGCAGTTATGGCTCTGATAATCAAGGTCTTTAGGTGTATGTTTACTAGGCCGAGACCTCCAGCTTCTATTTCGTGAAAAAGTGTTGCACGGCGCATTGGTTCATATTTGTACTCCATATGTATGCTGCAAAGAGCCTGTGAATTTTATCTGCCCACTGTTCCCTGATATGGAATGTTATGTATTTTGTACCACAGTCTGAAAGCTAAGTACATATTGCAAATCCTAGCTTTGCCTCTCACGAAAAGATGTCTATTTCGCATATTATTCAATTTTTTAAATATGGCTTCATACAACTCTTTCCATTGATCTACATATGTGTCTATACCTCCATTTTTATTCCTAATACTGGCAAGTAGTTTTTTCTCAACATTCCAGCCGGTATTTTTGGTTCCTTCTTCCAGCCACTAACCACCAAACAGCAGGACTTCGCCACGTTCGCCCTAAGGGCTGAAGCTTACCCAAAGGAGTCCAATATTTTTATTGTTTCCTCCATGGATTTTTCATTTTCTAGTGTGAGTGTTATGTCGTCTGCATAAGCTAGCAATTTTGCTTCGCTTTCTCCATGAATATTATTTATTCCTTGAATTTCTTTATTTGTGTTTATTGCTCTGATTAGTAGATCGATTGTTAATACAAAGAGGGCCATAGAGAGAGAGAGAGAGAGAGAGAGAGAGAGAGAGAGAGAGGGTCGTACGGAACAACTGATTTGAACAGGTGTGGAGAGTTTTTTTATTTATGATTATACGACTTCGTACATTTTCATAAAATATATTTAACCAGTTCCTAAAGTTTGCTCCAAATCCTAACACTTTTGCTATTTCAAAGATGTATTCATGACTCACTGTGTCAAAAGCTCTTTCGATGTCTAGACTTAGTAATATGCATGGTCTGTTGGTCAATTGATAGTATTCGTATATACGTCTAAGATGTGTTATGGTATCTGTTATATTTCTTTCTTTAACTGCGCAGGCTTGATTAAGCGATACAAGTTTCTGTAGACATCTCTGTATTCTGTTTGCGAGGATTTTTGAGATTATTTTATAGTCAGTGTTTAACAATGTTATACCTCTCCATTTATTTATATCCTTCAGTTTTTCTGGATCGGAAACTTTTGGTATTAATGTGATGTATCCACCGTTGAAGTTTTCTGGTTTTTCCCGTGTTTCTAACATTTGTTTAATCATTCTCATAAATAAATTTTCAAACTTTTGAAAGTATATTTTGTAGAATTCGCCAGTTAAACCATCTGCTCCCGGAGATTTTCCTTTCGGGAGATGCCTTATTGTATTTTTGCATTCCGATATTGTAATGAGGACATCAATCTCTTCAGCCTCCGTTTTAGTTATCTTGAGTAGAAACGACACGAATTTATTTCGTGCAGTGGCATCACACTCTTTTCCTGTGAATAGAGCTGTAAAGTGTTTGTAGGAAACCCTCAGTAAGTCTGCATCTTCTTGCAATGTTTCCCCCTTCATAATGCAGAGCCTTTATCCTTCTTCTTTCGTTGCTGTCTCTTTCAAATAGCCAGGCAGTGGATGTTTTGCCTTCATCATTTTCTACAGCTTTTAAACGCGCTCGTAACCATGCACCTTCTATTTCCTTGTATTGTAATTCTTTTATTTTTTTTAATTGATTTATTTCTTCTTTTACTTGTCTGTTTGTTCTGTCTTAGCAGTATAAGTTAGATAACTTTTTAAGATCTTCTTCCTGTTCTCACTTTTGCTGATTCTTTATTTTACTTCCTATTCGAATAGCTGCCTTTTGATGTTTAATTTAAATATTTCCCACGCACATAGGCGGGAACAACATAGGCGTTAGCTGATATGTTATTTTTTTTTTTTCTTTTTGAAAATATTGAAGTTTAACCTCTACCTTGTGGTGATCACTGAATACGACTGGAGTGTGTTTAACATTCTTTACGGTTATTCCTCGATAGGTTGGAAGGTAAATTCTGTCTATTCTAGATGCATTACCTGGAGCGAAGTGGGTGAATTCTTTTTTCATCGGAAATAAAAACCTTAAACCATCAGTAAGTCCACAATCTTTAAAGATGTTAGTGTCGCCTACATGTCGCCTGCAACTATGGCAATGCTTTTTTGCAATAGATGATGTTTCATTTGTTTCCAAAATATTTTTTTTTTTCTGCAGGTTTTGTTGGTCCATATACATTAATAAATGTGCATACTTTGTTTTCTACTACTATATCTGTTTCTAAAACTTTATGCCTTATGGGTACCTCATGAGAAAGTAACTGAATATCTGGGATGCGTTTTATTAGAGTTATCAGTCCATCACTATTACCATTATTTGCAAATTCGTGGATTAAGATATAATGGGCAGTTATTCTTTTTTCAAAATTTTGAATGTGTTCTATAGAGCAAATTTTTGTTTCTTATAGCATTATAATATCTGGAAAGGATTTAAATATTTGGTTTACTAGTAAATTTTTAATATCCTTATGATTTAGACCATTACAATTTAGGCTCATCACTTTCATGCCGTGTGTTGTATATATTATTATTTGTACAGATTTCTTTTTTCTTATTTACTTTTTTTATTTCCTCTTCTTGTGATATTTGGAGTGACTTTTATTTTCATCCTTCTCTGTTTTGGGTTACAAGGGCCACTCGTTTCCACTGGGGGATATATTATTTACTTCTCTTTGCATTTTAATGATACCAGTGGTTTGCGGAACACCCTTTGTTTCTTCATTTTTCCACTGAACTACACAGGCCTCTGACTTCAGGATGTTGTTAGTTAAATTTTTACATAAAAAAAATTCACTGTACTGTATATTTTTTAAAAAGAAAACAGATGAAAAAAAAAATCATGATGTATTATATTGGGTTTAATATTTCACTATCAGTGTTAATATCGGACGACGTGACAACAGCAGAACACATTCTATCTTGCATTTATTTCCGATTTCACTGTTGGCTGTGAGTTGACTTTGACCTGAGGTTAAAATACATGCATATTTATCAAAATTACTTAATGAAAGTCAGTAACATATTCTTATTGAATATAGAATTACAAGATTAGATTATATATAAAATTTCAAAATGGTTGAATTAATTTGAAATTTTGTATGACTTGACAATTGTCGTTATTCTGTTTTCCACGGGCGATTTCAGTTGTTTTTTATTTGTAAGCGTGAATCCGACCCGTTAACACTGCACTTTGGCTGGTCGACTGTATCTTTTCGTGTTTTACATTGGGGTGAGCCCAGGGAATGCAGCCAGTCCTGAAGTAATCTCCAACGATACTTTAAATGCGGACGCTGTCTTTTCACAAGCGACGAGCGTAGTCTTTCAAAACTAAGGCTTATTAAATAAATAAATAAATTCCGTGTGATGATACAGCGTTCCTCTTTTATACGGAAGTTCACGGTACCATCTAGTCCCCCCCCAAATTTCATCTGGGTTCCGGAACCGGCATAGGCTGACGAATCAGACCTACGGCTGGGTCAGTATTCCTGACTGTAATCCGTGTGTGTCCTCGGACCGGTTTGCCTCCTTGCGGCATGAAAAACACCAGATAAACTGTCGGAAAAAACTCTGCTGTCCACTCCCAAGACCGGCTAACTTGGCTATGGCAGATCCTTGAGTTCCTCACATCGTTGACGGGGATCGAACCTAGGACACTCCTTCCCCAGGCATATGGTTGCGAAGCGCAAAGCCACTAGGCTAACCGCGCGGACACTAAGGTTTATTAAAACTTATTTACGTTCTGCAATAGCCGAAACTCAGCCATTGTCAAACATGAAATCCAGTGGCGGCCCGTGCATAAGCACTGAGACACTGCAGCATCTCCAAGGAAAAAAATGAAAAAATTAAATTTTGTTTGTGTTTATAAATAATAACAATGCTTACAACTAAAATCAAAAGCCAAAAGGCTAGTTTTCTGGCAATTGAATATATATTAAATGGATAAGAATCCTATATTATTATATAGCCAGTAAGTGAAACTCAAGATCGATAACTACGATCTATGAGTTTCAAACGCCGAAAAACTATCGGCGAAGGCAATTCGAAGCAAAGGTGGAGCAAGATCCCTCACTATTCTTGTTCTCTCATAATGTAAAACACAGCTCCTAGGAGATGTAATACTGTCATTACATTATGAGGGGAGGTCACTACCCAGACCGGTTTCAACCTTTTTTGAGGTCTCATCAGTGAGTAGGTAGACCTGGAAAATATCAGGTATTTGAAGGTAAACATTTTATTTTTCTTTAGAATTTTTTTATTTATTTTTTTATTTTTTGATGGTTGACATTGTTTTCAAGACATATGGTAATCCTACTTTCAGACACTTGTTAAGTTTAATGTCTTAATTTCTGTTTAGTTAGGAATGCGAAAAAACCTTGTTTGTCTCATTTCTGTTACTTAAACTTACTAATGCTAAAGGGAAAAATAAATAAATAAAATAAATTTCAGTTACATAATTAGGTTGAGAGCACAAGTAATCGAAGGTAAAATTACTAGTCAGAGAAGAACAATCAGTTATTTATTTAATTCTTTTTTGCTCAGTTATTCTGATTAGAATTATATGTATTGGTTTTAAAAAAATAAAAATGATAGGATGTGATTAAGTATTTAGAAATTGCCTAATTAAAATTCTTATAGTCGTGTTGCTAATACTTGTGAGTTGTGAAGTTTGGAAAGTCGTGTGGGAAGTATTATCAAACCCTCAAGTAAGACCAGGAGAATTCCAAGTCCATTCAGAAAAGTTCACAAGTAGACACAACAAAATTGCGACTGGAAAGATAAGACTAATGAAAAATCTACAGTGGGGAAGGGGGAAATTCATACACAATTTATTTCTTTATTTATTTTGCTCAGTTATTCTGCTCAGTTATTCTTGTAAGCAAAGTGAGGAGTTGAAGTATATGTCAGGTAGTGAGATAGTTATGGTTGAAGAAAGCCAGAATTGCCAGAATGTGAGTGAAAATAGTGGCTTGATAGAGAATTGCGATGTACAAGATGGCAATGAGAGCGGTGATCAAAGAAAGAGTGAAAGCAACCATACTGAGAGAGAAAATGGTTTAAATGATAAAAATAATGAGGAATTATTTGTAGGAAGTGAGATCGCTAGGTTGCGCGCAGTGATACAAAATGCGCAGCGGCAATTAGAGCACCTGCAAAACTCTTTCCAGAGTGATTCGGATAACGTAAAAAAACAGTGCAAGAATGAGAGAGTTTCTGAAATGAAGGAAAGAGTGTTGTATGGTGACTCATTATTAAGAGGGGTGATAGATGGCAGTGTAACTAAATCGTACTTACCGGGTGCGAAATTTAAGGATGTAAGTGAGAGTATTAGAGTGCAAAAACAGAGGGTGAAAGAATTAATAATTGTGGAGGGTACGAATGAATTGAAAGGTGATAAATTTTTTATGAGAGAGGACTTGAAAGTATTGTTAAAGGTAGCCAAAGAAAAGAGTGACAGAGTTAGAATGGTTAGTCTGTTGCCGCGGTATGACAGAGAGGAGTTTAGGAGGAGGGTCATAATTGCAAATGACATTATGCGTAGGTTATGCAGACGGTGTGGTGTGGAATTCGTGGACGTGTGGAAAGTTTGAAGGGCGAAAGGACTTATACAAGATGGATGGCCTGCATTTGAATGGACTTGGTGTGCGGAGACTGGAAAGAGTGTTGCTGAATGAAGTGAAAATGGATGTGCAAAACCAGGGAAACTAGAACTACCAAGGAGGGAGGGGAATGGATATGCAGACATCAGTGAGACAGATGAGTGTAAGAATGTATATAATGTACCCGAGCCAGCACTAAGGACAAAAAATGGGATTGGGTCATTTAGAATAACGTATCAATATAGGGGTGGGACTAAGGGATCACTGCATTTCGTGTATACTAATGAAAGGAGTATTAGGAACAAGAAGGAAGAATTTTTGGCCTTGATTGGCTCTTCCTGGCCACAGGTTATTGGCATTAGTGAAACATGGCTGACGGAAGAAGATATAGTTAGTGGGATAGAATGCGTAGGTTTAGGAGGGACAGAGAGAATAAAATGGGGGGAAGGGTATTATTGATGATAGCTGATGAACTGCAGCCAAGGAGAATTGAAGTTGTATCGCAGGATAGTGAAAGGAGCTCATTTGAGGCTATTTGGTGTGAGATTGAGACTGGCAGAATAAAATATACAGTTGGGTGCTGCTATAGACCAGGTGATGGAATAGATAGTGGAGATAGTATGCATAGGGAAATTGATGAAATGAGTGGAAGGAGGGTAATTATTATGTGGGATTTCAACTATGGTAACATTGATTGGAAGGAGGAGAGGACACATGTGAGGAAGGAAAAGGATTTTATTCAATTATTAAGGGATAACTATCTGAGACAGCATGTAATTGAAAATATTAGGGATGTGAGAGTGCTTGACCTGGTAATAGCATCTGAGAATTTGACTGTAATGAATATGACTATGTTGCCACCTATTGGTGAGAGTGATCATAAGGTCTTGACCTGGGAGGTGGCCAAAGGTGTGGAAATTTCGATTAAGACAGGGTATATGTGGAATTACCGTGCTAGCAACTATGACAAGCTTAGGAGATTGCTTGGATCAGTGCCATGGCATGTACAACTGCAAGGGCTGGACGTCGATAGAGCATGGGATGTGGTCAAGGAGCATTTACAGGAGGTAATGGCTGATTGTATACCTAGGGTCCGAATAGTAAAACAAGTAGGGGTTAAATGGATGAATAACACCATTAAGCATGAGCTGCAAAAAAAAGAAACAACTGTGGAGGAAATTTAAAGAGAAAGGTGACCTGCAGGCAAGAATGGTATAAACTGCAGGACAGAAGGGTAACGAGTGTGGTAAAAAAAAAACAAAAGCGAATAATGAAAGGAAACTAGCTTTGCAAGCAAAAGAGAATCCAAAACAGTTCTTTCAATATGCTGCAAGTAAGAAAAAAACTGTACACGGTAAAATGATTTTAAGGATTGACGATGGTAAGGAGGTCACTGAATCAGTCGATATAGTGGAGTTACTGAGCGCGCACTTTGCAAAAGCATATCATCCAGGTGGTGACATTGAAAAAATGAAGGAACCATTAGTTTATACGGGAATTGTAATGAATGAAGTGGAGGTGACTAGTCTATTACAGAACCTTAATGTGAACACATCTGTGGGATTGGATGGTATACCGGCACGGGTCTTGCGTGAAGCGGCTAAAGAATTATCAGTGCCCTTGACCATGTTGTTTAATCTGAGTGTCAGGTCTGGCTTAGTCCCGAAGGTGTGGAAAGAGGGGAAAATAGTTTCACTGCATAAAGGAGGATCCAAGACTACGGTTGCAAATTACCGACCGATCAGCATATCAGGAGTCGTTGTCAAGGTCTTAGAGAAAGTAATCAAGGGAAAAATACAGGAATGGATTGATGAAAACGAGATACTGTACAGGGGACAGCATGGCTTTGTGAAGGGTAGATCATGCTTCAGTAACTTCCTCAAGTTTTATAACAAGGTTACAGCTGAACTGGATAAGGGAAATGGGTTTACAGTGATACTGCTGGACCTGGCAAAGGCGTTTGACAGGATACCACATGGAATACTAATCCGTAAACTACAACATATGGGAATGGATATAGGATTGGTGAGGTGGATAGGTGGTTGGTTGATGGAGAGATATCAAAGAGTAGTTTATTCAGGAGTAGAGTCCAAAAGACGGCCTGTGACTAGTAGTTGCCGCAGGGTTCTGTTCTTGGACCACTGCTGTTTAATCTGTTCATTAACGATATAGGGAAGGATCTAAGTGGAACAATTCATTTGTTCGCTGATGATGCAAAGTCGGGTAGGGCAATAGTGAATGCAGAAGATGTCAAAGTATTGCAGGATGATTAGATAGGTTGGAGTTCTGGGCTAAGGAGAATGGATGTCAATTTAATGTGACAAAATGTAAGGTTATGCATTTTGGGGTGAAACGATTAGCAGCAGTATACCACATTGGTGGAACTGTACTCCAAGAGATTGATGAGGCCAGGGACTTGGGAGTGTTGGTGGATAGGGAGATGAAGTTTAGGGGGCACACTGCAAAAGTAGCTAAATCAGCTCATCAACTCACTTAGTTGTTGAAAAATACCTTGACGAGTAGAGACAAGCAAGTTATTGTATCTCTGTAGCGAGCCTTGATAAGACCTCATCTCGACTACTGTGCTCAGATTTCGTCACCTCGGTTCCTTCTTGATGGGGAGGAGGTGGAGATGATCCAGAGGCGAGTGACTAAGATGATAACAGGTCTATGGAATGAACCATATGAGAACAGGTTGAAGATTTGTGGGTTGCAGAAACTAGTTGATAAGCAGAGGAGGGGAGATATGATTGAGACATTCAATTTGCTAAAGGGATTCTATAGGATTAATTCAGAGGATATTTTTGAGATCGGGTCTGGTGGTGGGAGAACTAGGGGACACCTATGGAAGCTGGGAAAGAGTGTGGTTAGCAGGGGTGTTAGAGCTGGGTTCTTTACTTTTAGAGTGGTAAATGAGTGGAATAAGCTGCCAGAGTCTGTTGTGGGTGCTATGACGGTGAACGAGTTCAAGACAAGGTATGATAGATTCTGTGAGAATGTAATCGCATAGTTGTGTGGACATGATGTTTAGGGCCTCTCTCGATGAGTCTAAGGACTCCTGGAGTCGCCCGAAATAATAATAATAATAATAATAATAATAATAATAATAATAATAATAATAATAATAATAATAATAATAATAAAAAGATTATGTAGTTAAACTGAATTTTAAAAGTAAAATAGAGAAAAATCAGTAATCAATTTGAAAAATAAAATAAAATAAAAAATATAGTACCATATCAAAAGCTCCGCATCGAGAAATGCGAATTTCCGGTCGCTGGCGGATAATAGTGATGATCCCCCACTGCCAATGAAATTAACGAAAAGTACCAAACGGACTGAAAATCTAAGGGAAGAAAAGTCAACTAGCTTTTTTCAGGTTATTTACAGAAATTTCGTTCTTTCAACCCTTGTGTTTTATGTGTGTTGTGCTGTGGATACATGGCTATTTTGGAATATCTATTTGTATTCAGAAGAGCCATTCTGGAGAATATGTAAGTTAATCTAAATTATTATTAGAATTTTTTTAGAATGCATACAAAAGTTCTTGTAATCCATTAAAATCTCCGTTTATTAAAAAAAAAATGCCGTTTCGTTTTTCATTCAAAAAAGAACTCATTTTTATCTCTAAAGTCTGACGGCATTCTTGACGCTAAACTAAAAATTCCAATTGCCAAAAACTTTTGTAATAAAAGATAACATTAATTACAGTGGCTGCCCGTACATAAGCACTGCAACACTGCAGCACCTCCAAGGAAAAAAATGAAAAAATTAAATTTTGTTTGTGTTTATAAATAATAACAATGCTTACAACATTATATAAATGGAATACAACATGTTTAAGGTTACAGCTTATTTTTTGACATTGATTGAATAGTTGATAATTGGAATTGTTCGATTAACGCTTTAGATTACGAAACAAATGCACTGCGATCTAACGCCGATATTCGTTGCGCTTGTCATTGCACGTTACGTCATTCCCAACTGTAACTGCTCAAACGCCAGTGTAATTTTAGTAAGCTTAGGCGCCTTATTTCTGTGAGATATGAAACGTTTATTATAAACTATTTTTTTGTAAATCTTATTTTATTTTGTTAAAATAACATATAATTATTTATTTATTATAGATACAAGGCTGACTTATGACGACTGTCACTGTTGAAAATAAGAAAAGAATTATATTTTTTCGATTATCGTTACAGGAAACAAATGCACTGTGATCTAACGCTGATATTCGTTTGCGCTTGTCATTGCTATTGATACGAAACTTTTATTATTGGTGTTTGTTCGTGGTGAGGATGAAATCTTTTTAATAAAGCAATTTTTAATATGTAAATTTATTTATTAATAAATTCGTTACTGATTAGGAATAAAAAGTGTTTTTTCTTTTTTTTTTTTTTTTGTATATGCAGCACCCCCACTTAAAATTTTCACCGGCTGCCACTGAATAATTAGAAAAGTAATGAAGTTTAAGATCTTAAAATTATAGACAAATCAAAATATTCGGATGAGTTATGTATATGGGAAAAAAGTGTGTCAGGGGACAGCAAAGATAAGGTATAATTAATTATTCAGAAAATGCTGCTGCCATGGCGGCTCTAAACTAAGAATTCGCATACTCATGTATTGACAAGAAAAACTGTGATGGGGACACAAATGATAATTTGAAATTAATTAATCAGAAAATGTCTAAATGCTGCCGCCAGCTCTTCACTCTAAACTAAAATTCCCATACTGAAGTTTAGTGCTGGAAAATTAGTACTGCCAATTATAGACAACCAAAGACAAAACTTGACGACAATGACGGATGCGTGTCACCCTGGGAAATTCCAATATATCCTATCTTTAACCATCACCCACGCGAACAAAAACACACTAGTGATGTCACTGAGACATATGTTCCCTAGAAAATTCCAAACTCATAACGTCACGATTCCTTATCTCTAACCCTCACCCACAAGGCCTTACCCGAACCAAACACAAGACATGATGTCCCTGACAGATGGGGACCCCAGCGAAATTCCAAACATTCCATACTCTATCTTATCTCTAGCCATCACCCACAATGCTATAAGCAAACCATACACTTATCTACATCTCATAACAACACACATCCAGAACAGTGACGTCGCTTACCCCATTCACCATACCCCTATTTTGTTCAGAGTGTCCCAGCAATCACGGCACGAATCCTTATCCACTAATACAGGGTGTTCAGGATAAATTTGACAGTTTCGTAAGGAAAAAGAAAATCTTCTTTGTATCTATTAAATTTAATGAATTGACAAAAAAACATTACAGGCAGAGTTAATTACAATACTATCAACAAGATTTACTCAAAATAACCACCATTAGCATCGATCACAGCTTCAATTCTGCTTCGGAACCTCGAACAAGCTGATGCTACAGTCTCCCTAGGAAGGGCCGCAAAAACTGTTTTAATTTTATCCATTAACTGGGCTTTTGTATTACTGGAAGTGCGATTGGTGTCTTTTTCAACTGCGCCCCATACAAAATAATCCATGGGGTTAAGGTCTGGGGAGTTTGGAGGCCAAACATTTGGACTGGTGAAGTCGTAGAATTTTTCAGACAACCATTTTTGACTTTTCCCAGAGGTGTGGCAAGGGGCCGAATCCTGCTGCCATACATACGGCCTACCATTGGCTACCCTTGTTATCCAGGGCTTGACTACAGTTAGCAACTCCACGAAAAAAGCCCGAATTCCAATGCCAGGGTTCTTCAACACCTGTTCCTGCAGATTTGCGAGGAATTCTGCTGTACGAACGCAATCAGATCGTCTGCTAGGGATCTTTCTTCTTGCTACATCCTCGTAGTCACCATTGCAAGTCTCTAGTTCATGCCTGATTGTTTTTACTGTATTCAGGGAGCATTGGGCAGCAGTCGTAATATCCTTATTTTGATGGCAGGCACGAATCATCATGATACAAGTTATTCTCTTCCATGATTCAGGTGGGTTCCAGCTATCCATCCTTTCTGACATCTTGTATATGAATGAAGAAGGGTCCAAACTTTTAAATGAAGAGAAGTGTGTGTTAATACATGTAACTTACAGAAAAATATAATTAATTATAAATATGTCAAATTTATCCCGAACACCCTGTATATCTTCCATTTCCATTCAAATTAATAATGTCACTTATTTACAACTAAGAAATTATGTCACTTAACTTCATCTGATAACAACACACATCCAGAACACGGACGTCACTTCTCCCATACACCCTACCCCTATTTTGTTCAGTGTCCCACCAATCACAACACGAATCCTTATCTCTAATCATCACCCACAATTCCATACGCGAAAAAAATAAACAACGTGACGTCACACACATATGTTCCTCAGAAAAATTCCAAACATTCCAATCTCATGACGTCACACACAATGACGTCATCAGATGAACAACCAATCACGCCACGATTCCTTATCTTATCTTGATCTTGAACTTGTTCAGAGTGCTTGAACTTGCTCAGTATACTACTCACGCAGATCAAAACTATGATATGGCGTTCAATGACCCGTGGTGCATCAAGAACAACGACCTGCATGACAGAGTAGAACTCCAGAATACACGATCATACATCAGAGCCACTAGTAAGAAGTTTTTTCTTCGGATACCCACATCTCGAATCAAGTAATCCGCCAAGCAGCCAATTACAATGAATAAGACATCTTAAGATACAGGTGGGGACAAAATCAATCCTCGTAGATTAACTACCGTATATTTTGTGCTACCATATGCCCTCAGTGAGTGCGCAAGTACCTACTAAACCGCTCTGGCTCAGATACGAAAACAGATATAAAAATAAAAGGCCTAGGATTCCGTGTATAACAATCGAAACAGTTAACAGTGCATCTCAATCGTGTAGCCGTGGTTAAAGGCTCTATTTCTCTTTATTTCTTTATGCTGTTGTCATTTATATCAGCGCTGCCCAAACTGTGGGCCATGACCCCCTTGGGGACCATAAGTTTTGTTGAGGGGGCTGTGAAATAATGAAAACAAATTTAAAATGTTTTAAGACTAAGCAGTTCTTTTTTTTATCTTAAGAGAAACGTATTTAATTTTTATTATTTATTATTTCTTTTTTGTTATTTTTTATATTTTAGTGGAAAAAATTAAACATTGGTGTTGGTTCACAAATTTTGTTTCCTACGTATTTCGGCGCTTAATGAATATTAGTAAATGTATGCTTATTCATATAAGTTTCATTTCAAATGTATTGATAAGCACAAAAAAGCTTACAAACGCAAAATCTCGAATTTATGTAAACGGCACAGTATGTATCTAATAAACGGCGCCATCCGTCCTCAATATATAAACATACGCTAGTCTACGAACCAAACGATGATAAGAATAAATTTATCAGCAATAATTGTGTGTTTTCATGATATATGGTAATCATTTTATAAATTTCTGCCATGTAGGATGGAGCTTCTAAAATAAATAAATAAAGTTAATAAAGACTTACAAAAGGAACTAAATTTTATTAAGAAAATGAAATCTGGAAATCAACACGAAGCGATAGATATGCGATATTTGAGGAAACAGTTCACTGTATCTCTCCCAGTGGGATTTTTTTTTTTTTTAAATATTATTATGATTAGGGGCAACTCCAAGAAGTCCTTAGACTCATCGAGGGAAGCCCTAACATCACTGTGAGTGTCAAGTTATTTTGCACCCTAGGCAAAGTTTACAAGTGCGCCCCTTATTTCATAAACTAAAATGTTTCTAATTGACATTAAACAAAATAAAATTGTCTTTCAGGTTAAATTAATAGGGCTTTTTTTTAATTAATTTGAAAATTCTCTATTATAATTCATTTACAAAAAAAAGTTATAAAATACCAAAATTTAATATTTTAATATGTTAACGTTTTAAAATAAATATCTTAACTGAATTTTAAATAGAGGTAAGTTCAAATCATTTAGATAAGGAACAAAAAAGAACCAAGAGTTAAATAGTAAAATAGTGTGATGTGTGAGGGATAAGGAAAAAGAATCGATACCTAAATCATATATCACTATTTAATTTTGATATTTTAGTACAGTATGAATTAAGCATAGCTTGAAGTTTAGTGCTCCTTCATGGCTTGCGCCCTGATGGTTGCCTAGTTTGCCTAAATGGCAGTGCTAGTCCTGCCTAACATTATGTCAAGAACAACTATTCAACATTCACACAGTATCTATCATACTTCGGCTTGAACTCATTCACAGTCATGGCACCCACAACAGACTCTGGCATCTTATTCCACTCATTCACCACTCTCCAAGTAAAAAAACCTAGCTTTAACACCCTTGCTAACCACACTCTTGCCCAGTTTCCATGGATGACCCTAGTCCTCCCACCACCAGTTCTGTTCTCAAAAATATCTTCTGAATTAATCTTATAGAAACCCTTCAGTAATTTGAATGTCTCAATCATATTACCCCTCTTCCGCCTATCAACCAATTTCTGCAACCCACAAATCTTCAACCTATTCTCATAAGATTCATTCCATAGACCTGCTATCACTCGTCTCTGGATCCTCTCAACCAAGAAGAAACCCTGGAGCCCAAATCTGGGCACAATAGTCTAGATGGGGTCTTATCAAGGGTCGATACAGAGGAACAATAACCTGTTTGTCTCTGCTTGTTAAATTATTTTCCAGCAACCAAGTGATTTGATTAGCTGATTTAGCCACTTTCGCGATGTGCCCCCTAACTTCAACTGCTGTCCACCAACACTCCCAAATCCCTGGCCTCGTCAATCTCTTGGAGTACAGTTCCACCAATGTGGTATACTGTACTCCAAGAGACTAATCTTTATAATACTGTACTAATCTTTTCACCCCAAAATGCATAACCTTACATTTTGCCACATTAAATTGACATCCATTCCCCAGTCCTCCAAACTATCCAAATCATCCTGCAAAATTTTGACATCCTGTGCATTCACTAATGCTCTACCCAACTTTGCATCATCAGCAAACAAATGAACAGTTTTGCTTAAAAAGACATCTGTCCCTTTGTCCTGGCTGGAGACAAAGGGAAAAAAAGTGTCATAAATAGTTTTTCTAAAAAGCTGGTCACCTTAATTTAAGTAAATTTTTTCCTCAGATCTTTGCCTGATGAGGGGAAAAAAATAATAATAGTCATCTACATACCGAAACTAGTCAGATTATTCTCAGTTTTATCTGACAATTTTCTATAGTTTCTCTCCAAGGATTCTATGATATCCATCGTAAGAGTTTCTACCGTTAATTTTCCTAATTTATGTCTTCATAGTGAAGAATTAATGGAGACACAACACAGGTGTTAGTCTAACACTGTTAGAATAATTACTTTACTTAACATTCGGAAAGTAACATTCGACGTTTCGGCCTCTGAATTGAGGTCATCATCAGGAAAAATACATATGTATAAGATACAAGCTACATGACACTACACTATACAAAGGTAAAATGAATCTAGATGCAAGTTAATCTTTTAACATAACCTGACCTCTTGTGGAAAAAAAATATAAATAAATAAAATAAAATATTAAAATACAAATAAATTGAAAAAGGAACTACATTAAACATTTTTAAAGTCCTCTCGTATTGAGATTTTCTTCTGGACTTGTTCTGGTTGTTATAAGGGTTGCAGATGGGTCCTTCACATTCTTAGAATGATTAATCCGTCATTTTTGATCAGGTTTCGATAGTGTTTTAGCATTTCACAGGCTTCTTTGAATGTTCTCTCCAACCAATTTTTGGTGCGGTGTAGGGACTTGGTGCCTTGCCAGTCGATTCTGTGGCATGTTTGGAGTGCATGGTCTGATAGGCCTGTTTTACCATAATGGAAATATTTAATGTGTCGTTTGTGATCGTCTTTTCTGATTAGGATCGTGCATTCTGTTTTCCCCTATGTATGAAAAGTTGCAGGTACATTGAATTTTGTAAACCCCTGGGTGGGCCAGGTGTGGAAATGAAAGAGCTAAGTGAATTTCTTAGTCTTGTCAGGGGTTTAAAGGTAGTCTTAATGTTGTATTTGAGTAGTGCTCTGTCTATATTTTTCTGAAATGCCTCTAATATAGGGTATGGCTATGGCATTCTTGTAATCTTTTTTTGTTTATAGTGGTATTTTTATGGAGGATCTTGTGAACTGTTTTTTTTTATTATTGTAGCTATTTTTCACAAATGTTTGGTTAATGATTTCGAATTCTTTGTTCAGAGCTTGTTCATTAGAGCAATTGTTAGGGCTCTGTGTTTGAGGGTACTGATGACTTCTAATTTTTGTATTGGATGGTGGTATGAATTTATATGTATGTATTCACCCGTGTGTGTAGGTTTTCGGTAGACTGTGAAGGAGAGACAGCTTGAAGGAAGACGTGTGACGAGTGTGTCTAGAAAAGGAAGAAAGTTGTTATTTTCGATTGTTGTTGTTGTTGTTGTCTTGTCCACAACTGCTTTGGCTATGTAGATGATTTTGTTTGTAAAGCGCTGTTGTTCAGGATTAGGATCTATTTCTTGCAAGGCTGCTGTAATTGCTGGACAGGTAAAGTCGTGAGTAGGTGTCAGTTCAGTGTTGGGGCAGTTGTTGCAGTTTCTATACGTTCTCGTATCATCCGTATTGATTTTCATTCCTCTACGATGTCCTGTTCGTAGTCTTGTTATCGTGGTGGAGGTCTTTCTGTCAGCATTGACTTCGGGAATTTGATGTTGTATCACTGATTTCAGTGGAATTAGTTTAGCTTTTGCTAATGCGTTAGCATCAGCAAGAGTTATCATATGAGTTTCTTGGTTGAGTTCTCTGGCCTCTTTTGCTAATTTATCAGCTGCTTCCTTGTAATCAATGCCTACACAAGCATGGTTGTTTTCGATTTCGATGGTGAATTGGATACTTTTGTGTTCTTTGTTCAGGTGGCTTAGGAATGAATTTAATGTTTCGCGGCCGTGGGGCCAAATGGCGAAAATATCATCGACATATCTGAGCCAGACTTTGGGCTTTATGCTGGCCGAATCTAGAGCTCATTGCTCGAAGTCTTCCATGTAAAAGTTAGCTATTGGGGGGAAAGTGGTGAGCCCATGGCCGTACCTTCTTTTTGTAGGTAAAAATTGTTTTGCCACTTGAAATATAGCAAAGCGAAGTATGTGGCAAAGATGGCCGTGATGTCAGGCGGAAATATGTTCTGTAGGAGAATAACAGTATCATTGATAACGACATTACTGAAAAGGGCAGTTATATCAAAGCTGACTAATAAATGAATAAATGGTGTAGTGGTTGCGACAGTTGCAGGTGTCCTCCCGCGATGAGTCTTCGGACTCCTTGGAGGTATCAGTAATAATAATAATAATAATAATAATAATAATAATAAATCTTCGTTGTTGAGTGTGATATTTCTAATCTCGTTTATGAAGTGTTGTGTATTATTTATGTAGGAGGGGGAATGACCTACCAACTCCTTGAGTGTGGCCGCTAATTTCTTGACTAAGTGATAATTAGGGCTGTCGATCCCTTCAACTAACTGTCGTAGTGGTGTGTTTGTTTTGTGTATTTTCTGCGGGCCATAAATTCTAGGAGCGCGGGCATAATGCGGTATAAGTTTTTTTTGGTTGTTTCTTCTGGACACTGATTTTATTAATTCGGTTGTTTTCTTTTTGATGCGGTTTTTAGGATTGTAGTTCACTATTTGGTACGTGTTGTGGTCGGATGCCAACAGGGGCGCACCAGTAATGTCCGGCGCCTGTGTGCAAAACTTTAGTTGGTGTCCCTATACCCAGTAGCGCCAGTAGTGTCCGGTACCTGTGTGCAAAACTTTAGTTGGCGCCCCTATCCCCCCCTCCTTCCAATAAAAATGACTTTAAAAAAACGTTTTTTTAAGTATTTCTTCCTCTTTGGTGCCTTTACTATCCTGGTGCCTGTGTGCTTCGCACACATCGCCCATATGGTCGGCGTGCACCTGGATGCCAACTGGTTCATTTTTTCTAGGTATGTTGTCTGATCGAGGACAACGGTAGCATTAATTACCTTTAACTGCTTTTGTAATTACGATGTATTTGTTATTTTTTAAGGATTTAATGGCCAATTTTTCTGCTTTCGTTAGGTTGCAACTTAGTTGTTTATTAGAGTTTAATACGTATGATGTTTCCATTCGGATTTTGTTTGCTAAATTGGAGAGGAGAGATCTTAGACCTCTTTCGATATGATAAATGAGCAGACAAAATACGAGTGGAAACATCATACGTAATTTCTACCTAAGAGTATTGTCGATACTAACTTAGCTACGGGAATTTTGCATTAACAATTGATGAACAGCTTGAAATTAGTAAAAATCTAAGTGTGCGATACAGGCAAACACACACAGAGAGAGAGAGAGAGATTACAGTGAAACGTGGTCAAAAACAGACTGACAACATTTTATATTTTTAACACACGCACATTAGATGATCTCGGTATTTCTGTATCAATGACAGAAAGTTAAAACAGAACTTGTCGCGTTCAACACATGATTTTGAAAATTCAATGAGCTTCGTTTCTGCACATCCGTGGGTTTTGATAGTAATTATTAAAAGCCTTTTTTTTTTTTTTTTTCTATTCTTAATAGCATGTTTTGTGTTTGGGCATTCTTAAATTTTTCATCGTGTGTTGGGTGTGTGTGTGGGGGGGGGGGGGGTATCAGTTCGCCTGTCACCAACACAAAAATATAGTACTTTTATGAGAATTTTATCCACTGTACACTCAGCAACGTGGTTTGCTTTAGGATTAAGCACAGTCGAAAAACAAGCTATGAGGGACAAACTTGGATTTATTTTTTAAAACATCTGAAGCCGCCAATAAGCATTGTTGTGATCTCGCACCACGCAGTAAAAATCATTTGCCACCTGGACGGTGGATATCCTACAATATTTTATATTTAAAAAGATAAAAATTTGTGCATTATTGTTTAATTACAGATTTAAGATTTTTATCCAGTTGATTAAATAAACTTTAGATATTATGACCTTTTTCTTGACCACTAGTATTAATAAATTAAAGACTTAATTCATTATGTTAGTCAAGTAAATAATAGTTCAATATCTGACGTTTCATTGACTGATATCTGTCAGCATTTTCAAAGGATACACTGGTAAGCAGTAGAAAATAACAAAAACTATAGCAGCTTCTTTAAATGTTCTGGAATGGTAGTTCTCTTCCATATCCCATTCAATATTATGGTTGGTAGAGGCAAAGTGGGAAGAAAGACCTGATATATCTTGTCTGTTATTCCTTACATAGCCTATGTGTTCTTTCTTTCTTGTTTCAAAACCTCGAGATGTCTGTCCGATGTAATTAATATCGCATAAACAGGGTATGCTATAAACTCCAGAGTATTTGTAGAAAGGATGGCTATCTTTCGGTGATCTTATAAACTTTTGAATGGTCTCAATAGGTTTGAAGGTTACTCTGATATTATATGGTTTTAGAAGAAGAGCTGTTTTGGATATGGTACTAACAAATGGAATTGTTATAGAGCTGATGTATTGGGTTTCATCTCTTTGTCTTTTTGGTATGTCATTAAAGAAAATCTTCTTGATGAGTCTTGAAGGGTAGCCCTTTAGGGATAGATCTCTGAATATTTTCATCATCATCATCATCATCAAATTCCTGCGATGTACCCTCAAGGGGTGTACAGGATATGACAGTACTACATGAAAAAATTACATCATTACTAACTTCCTATCTACAATTTTCCTCCAAATCAGTCTGTTACTTGTCAAGACTCCAACATTATCAGATCTTATATTTCTATCGTCTAAGGCACTTTGTACCGTATCAATCCACCTATATCTTGGTCTTCCTCTGGGTCGTTTTCCTGCCAACCTGGCAGAGAACACTTGTTTTGCTAATCTTTCCTCTCCCATTCTATTTAAGTGACCATACCATCTGAGATTAGCTCTGCTAACGCATTCCTGGATGCTGACAATGTCAAGTTCTTTCCTAATATCCTCATTTTTAATATGATATTGCCATTGATGCCATCTGTTCACGCCTCTAATCTTTCTCAAGACTCTCATATCTGCGATCTCTAGTCTTTGGTCAAGTGTTTTACTTCTGACCCAGCTCTCAGATCCATAAGTTAAAATTGGTTTGAACACAGTCTTGTATACAGCTAATTTAGTGTTCCGACTAATTTCTTTCTTATTCCATATGAATTTATTCAATTGACTTCCCACGATACCAGCTTTGCTGATTCTGTTGTCTATTTCTATATTTAGTTTACCATCTTCAGTAAAAATTGTGCCTAAGTAGCTGAAATGTTTTACTTGTTCCACAGGTTTTCCATTCACAACACAGTTGACATTTTCAATGATTCTGCCTATTTTCATTGTCTTTGTCTTTTTATTGCTGACCTTCATACCATATCTATTACAACAGCTATTCAATTTAGTCAGAGAATCTTGCAGACTTGTAGCGGATTTATTTAGAAGTATAACATCATCCGCATAAAGCAAAGAGCTGACATTAACATCTCCAATTTTGATATCAGGTTTAATACCACATTCCTTCATAATGTGATCCATATAGATAATGAATAACAGAAGGGATAACGTACATCCTTGTCTCACACCAGATTTAACATTAAACCATCTTCCTCTACTTCCTTCAATTCTAACTGCAGACTCACAACTCAAATAAAGACTAAGTATTGCTTGATATAATGCCCCATTGACACCATATAACTGCAGCGTATTGAATAGCTTCTCTCTTGGCACCTTGTCATATGCCTTTTCCAAATCGACAAAACTTAAATACAGATCTTTGTTATATTCCCATGCTTTCTCGACTATTTGTCGTAAAGTGAAGATCTGATCCTGACAGCCTCTATTTGGCCTGAATCCAGCTTGTTCTTCACCAAGCTTTTCTTCCACAATTCTTCTCAACCGTTTCTCAAGTATACTTGCATAGATCTTGCCAGGAACACTCAGTAGGGAAATACCTCTGTAATTCTCACATTCAGTTTTATTTCCCTTTTTATATATGGGTACTATGAGAGCTCTACTCCAATCATCGGGAATTCGTCCCTCTGTCCAGGCTTTCTGAACTATGCAGTGCAGCCACTGTAAGACTCTTATACCACCATACTTCAGCATTTCTGGTCGAATATCATCTACTCCTGCTGCCTTTCCACATTTCAAGCCTTTGATGGCTTTTTCTACTTCAAGTATGGATATGTATTCCTGACTGCATGCCTGGTCAGTGTTTTTTATCACTGTGCTGTCATCACTGCTTGTTTCATTTAGCAGTTTTTCAAAGTAATTACTCCATACTTCAAGGATATCTTTTTCTCCTGTTTTCATTTCACCTTTATCATCTCTAATTCCTTTTACAGCACTCTTTCCTCCATTCCTAAGCTTCTTCAACAACCTCCAGAATATTTTGCCACCTTCTTGATATTTATTTTCTATATTCTTGCCAAAGTCCTCCCATGACTTTTGTTTAGCTAGATTTACACACTGTTTAGCTTTCTTACATTTGTCTCTGTATTCTGTAAGAGTAAAAGCTGACTTATTTGCCAGGAACTTTTGATATGCTTTCTTCTTTTCCTTCACTGCCTCTTTAACTTCCTGTGTCCACCAGGGAGTTCTGATTTTTTTATCTTTGCACACAACCTCACCACATGCCTCTCTGGCAGAATCAATCAATGTTTCCTTTAGAGTTTGCCACTGAATCTCTAAGGTTTGATTCCTGTTCTCAAACTCTTTCATTTTCTTTTCAATAATATTTCTGTATTTTAGTCTACAGTTTACATCTGAGAGCTGCTCAACTTTTAATTTTCATTAATTTTTTCATTAATTTTCATTAATTCTTCTTATAAGTCACCAGGGTCTGTGGTACACTGTACAGCTCTTTTTTTGAACATATGGATAATGCTGAGTTTCTGGGATACGTGGTGAGACGAGTCGAAATGGAGATAGCGTCCAGTGTTAATCAGTTCACTTTGCCTCTACCAACCATAATTTTGAATGGTATATGAGCCATATGCCTTACATAGAGGAGAACTACCATTCCAGAACATTTAAAGAAGCTGCTACAGTCGCCCGTTCAACAGGTAACTTAAATAAGAATCGAGGCCTACTCTTACCAGATATATGGAAAAGTTTAATCAGATCATTTAACCAAAAGAAATGAACTTTCATGAAAATTACAATAAATTTTTCAACAAATAAAACATTGTACGTGTGCCACGCATATTATATCATTGTATCACGCACAGGGATAACTTCATATAATTTTTAGAATTGTCGGTTAGTTTCCTAGTTTTTGTTACTTTCTATTGCTTACCAGTGTATCCTTGAAAATGCTGACAGATATTAGTCAGTGAAACGTCGGATATTAAACTATTATTTACTTGACTAACATACAGAATTAAGTCTTTAATTTATTAAAACTTTAGATATATTTTACAGAAATTTTAATATTTTTATTATATTTATAAATATTGTTTCGATTTTTAAGAAGTGTACTTAAATCTCTTATTCTGATTTAGGACACACTATTTATTCTACCATAACTCACTACGAAGAAATAGTGCTGAGAGGATTATGGGTACGTGCTTATAATAATAATAATAGTAATAATAAAGCATGGAAACAAAATCTCTGAATGAGTTATTTCAAATAATTCTTAAGTTTTTTAACAAGATTGCTTGGTCAAAAAACACAAGATTCCAAATGCAGTAGTTCTCGTTCTCACATCCGCTGGATTTACCTTTGACTTCCTCCCCCCTCCATTTCATAGAATAAAAGAAAAAAAAATGGAAAGGACACAAGTTTGATAATGCTGAGGCCAAAAAAAAAAAAGTTTCGGATATCAAACAAAAGTGGTCCTTGTATATCGGTATATCTGTTTTTTTTTATTATTATTATTTTTATTGCTGCAGTGTGCATACCAGGATTTATACTCAATTTACTCAAGTAAAACTGACACAATAAAATTCCAGAAAAAGCATTTATTGTTTCAAAATCGGTTACAGAGATTTAAAATTTGCTTCGCCATTCCAAGAAGTCCAAGGACTCGTTACAAGATTTCTGTCTGTAAATTGCGTGTGTCCTTTAGTCGATTTGCCTGCATGTGGATAAAAAATATGAGTTTCCGGAAGAAAAAACATTTCCATCTCCGTATGACATAGGCTAACTCATCTTCAATTGAAAAGTCCATATCCTTAAAGATTCCTCTCGTCACGACGACAGTCTTTTCCAACAGAAGATCGCAAGGTCCCGTCCTCTTTCCAACAGT
The DNA here is from genome assembly GCF_054136105.1 of Typopeltis vanoorti. Taxonomy (NCBI): domain Eukaryota; kingdom Metazoa; phylum Arthropoda; class Arachnida; order Uropygi; family Thelyphonidae; genus Typopeltis; species Typopeltis vanoorti. The sequence continues at coordinate 120,082,703 of NC_143559.1, forward strand.
GCCATAAACACGTTTCGGAAGGCAAATACAAGAATGTCGTATCGGGAAGAGTCTGGATTCAGCATTGGCAAGTTTTCTATCTTTGAGTGCAACTCCCTGTACCAACTGTAATAAAAAGAAAAAAATAATCATTATACAACCGGATCTTTAGACGAGATGTTCCCTTTCGGAAGGACACCAGCACCAACAATGAGTGTCACCGTTTCCTCCCCCTCCTAACGGGCAAACATATGCTGCACTGGTGGCCCCACCTCATCGTCCGGATCCAGTTGTGCTGATCGATACTCAACTTAACCTAACTTAGTAACTAAATGGTTCGTGGCTGCCAGCTGAACAGAGCGGCTCAACACGGACCTGAAATATTGTGACAAACCTCTTCCGGATGGACACGTCGGGTTTCAACTACGCATGATACTACGTAGGAACAATTACCGTATCCTCCAACTCCTAACGATCAAAGTTCGACTACGGCAAAGTGTGCTGCTCAGTTAGAAACCAACACGCCCATCGTTCATCACACTTGGGGTTTCTCAACGAATGAGAATGATCATCTTCAGATAAAAAATAAAATAAAATAAAAATAAAATCACCTAACAATGACACTAAACACATTGTGAATAGCAATATTGACTTAACTAATTAATGCTTAAAATAATGATCAAAGGATAAAGTAAAAATAAGGTAAATAAAGCATATGTTGTAGTTTAGAATAATTTCTAAAATCAGCTTTCTCCTGTGCATTTTGACCAAACACTTATGACACATTTTCTCATTCTTCCACCCGCATGCAAGTTACGAATATGACATTCGCTCTTTTACTGTTTTTGACCACTTCGAGACGTTCCCTTGTGACATTAAAAAGGATGGTTATGGATTATGGAGAACTTTATCTTCTATCTTGCCATCAAAAAACTGATCATTGTGGAGAATGCAGCGTTCACTTTGTAATTTCAACAAAAGAAATCATACAATAATCTCAATCAGTAAAAGCTTTCATATTAATTTCAATTTCGAAGGAAATTGAATATACAAATGCAACTAAGAATATAACCTGAATTCGGTAAATCCACTAACGCTAAAAGGAAGTAGGCGAGGTCATTTTGTCCTGACTAACTTTTATAGACCTTCGGGAAGCCAAGTTCCACCCTTAACAAATCACCGATAGCTAGCTCAAGACTATCAGTGCTGACATCGACGAAAGAGAGTGTGCACAGATCATTGCCGCTATCTCCAGGTCCGTAATCTTAACAACTATAAATTCTTTCACACTTGTGTTTATAGAAATAGCGTAAGTTCAACGGTTAGCAAGAAATACGAGAATTCGCATTTCTCGGTACAATAACAACTACGTTCGTTTTTAATTTTAGTTCTCAAAACTCTTCAAGAGCAAAATGTACACTGGTGTCCAAAAGCTAAGGACGAATTATATTTTTACTTGTACGTGAAAATATTTTCATCATCAGAGCCAACTGGGGACATCAATTTATTGCCAGCATATAATACATTATATTACACAAACAGTGTGTTATAAATGTTGCACAAATTAAATTGCAATACGTTTTTGGCAAAAGTTACCAATTTGCTGAGGATGTAGTTAAGGAATTAATGTCAATAACCTCAACAGTGCTTAGAGAAAACTATGCGTAGAGAGACATTTCAGTACCGAATATGTGCACCACGAACTGCGATGCAGGTCTCACAGCGTCGTACCATGCGTATCACCAAGCGATTCAGGCAAATTGGCCCGCTCCTCCTTCAGAACAAGGAAAAGGCCTTGCTCTGAAGGAGGAGCGGGCTATTCTGAGTGCCCTTTGGATACCTAGTGCACTCAGAATGATGCTGACATGTAGATAAAGTCTGCATCCCTTTATCTACATCTCATCATACGATGAGATGTAGATAATGGGATGCAGACTACAGGCCTTCGGGCAGTGGCGTAACGAGAGCGTGGCGAAAGAGGAATCCCCCACGGGCGCAACTAGGTTTGGGGCGCAAAACGTCAAAAATAAAAATAAATATAAAAGTCCGCTATTTTATATTGTATTTTAAATTTTGGTAATACGCCGCTTTAGTCCCCCAAAAATTCTGCAACACACTGCAACTCATTTTGATGAGGTTAATAGTAAGTATTTATCATATTGCATTTAGAAAAATTTAATTTGTTACATTTAAATTTTTCAAAATTTTTGTCATTTTTTGGGTTAGTCGTGATTGTCGTGATTTCCGCGTACCTGTGCGTGAATGGAGCCGACTTGCAAACTGACCTGCCGTGTTACGTCTATTACGTTTTGCTATTATACAGGGACAGGGCGATAGATAGTTTTAAATTCATTATAATAAATTATAAGAATTATAATAATAAGACTTATAATGCATTTCCAGCTTTTGGTCAAAAAATAGCAGCTTGCCGCTCTTGTCATTTTCATTTCAAAAAACAAGGCAATCTCTATGCCATATGTCGGTCGCAATAATAATATTTTTTTTTATTATTATTATTTCTCCGATAAATTACATACATTATATGAAGACAATTATGCATAACAAATACTTTCTCGTACTTAAAGTTTTTTTTTTAAATAATAATAATAACAATAACTGTTTACAACATGTATTATTATAATATTCATAATGATGATTATTACAGATGTTTCTTTGCAATTTTACACTCTATATATATAATATCAATGGATATAATCACTCTATATTGCGTACTTTGTTAGAGTTATTACATACATTTGATTACATATGATACATTACTTACATTTTTTTACATATGATACTTACTTTACATACATTTGTTTACATATAATACCTACATTAAATACTTTGGTTTACATGTGATACGTACATTACATGCACTTGGTTACATATGATACAATAATAATAATAATAATAATAATAATAATAATTTTTTTTATTTTTTTTTTTAACATTTTATTATGTCTCAGTATAAATTACATACAATAATAATATTTACAATATTTACAATAAGGTTTATAAAGAATTTTTGAATTTAGAATATAATAATAACAATAATAATAATAATAATAATAATAATAATAATAATAATAATAATATTTTTTTTTTTTTTTTTTATGAACGACTTATTTGTTTTTGTTTTTACAATGAAAATGATAAGGTTTACTATCACACGTATCTGCACACACACAATGAAAAACATATTATCTTTTCTGTACAGTACGAAAATTCGATATACAAAATGCAGAGTACATTTTATAAATATGAATATACATTTTTTTAAACTAGCTAAATATGGATTGGCACCAATGTGCACACAATTCACGATACAATGCAGTAATGCTGCGTACACACACAATTCAATAATAATAATAATATTTTTTTTTTTTTTTTTTTTTTTACATTTTATTATGTCTCATCAGTATAAGTTACATACAATAATAATATTTACAGTATTTACAATAAGGATTATACAGAATTTTTTTTTTTTTTTTTTTATGTCTCAGATGAATTGCATACATAGTTGCTGTAGTAATTATATGGATATAATATTTATAACGCATTACAAGTGTGTATAACAGATACTTGCAAGTTAGTAATTTTCTTCCTCGAAGCTTAGCAGAGCTTATCTGAGGAAGATAATAGATGACAGAGGGTGGTGGTTTCATGGTTGTGTTCCTATAGTGGTCACAAGCCAGGTGTTGATTTTACTGTTTGTTGGTACGTGCTTGAAAGACTTCGACTGCTATTACAGTTTAACTTTTTTTTTTTTTTTTTTTTTGTGAAAATAGGGTTGGATTTAGACATGTAGTGGTAGTCTTGTAGTGGAAGATTTTTGAGAGGGGGGGTTGTCGTAGGTTTGTGTGTGTGTGTATGTGTGGTGGGGGAGAGAGAAACAGGAATTGCTCTAATTTTCGTTCTCGCTATAATATTTATATAGTGCCTGTTTCAGCTCTCTGTATGTTCCTAGGTTTCTGTTGTCGAACGGCAGTTTGTTTATCATGTCAGGTACGTAGAAGTTTCGGGTGGCTTTGCCGTGGTGATTGTTGTACTTATATGTTATGTAGTTTGTTGACTGTGGTCTTGTTATTTGATATGTTGTTCTGGTTACTCTATATGTTGGGCTGTAGTAGTGTTTTAACATGATTGTGTAGTGGCGTAATTGTTTCACTTTAAATATTTTGTGTTTTGTCCGTGCTTCCTGCATAAGAGTGGGTTGTTCCCAGAATATCAGTTTTATCATTTTATCTTGCAACCATTGTAGCCTGTTAAGTCTGTAGTCTGCGCAGAATGCGTATGATGTGATTACATATCTTAAAATGTTTTCATATAATGCTTTATAGATTAGTATTTTTATGTGAGTTGGGGCAATGTCTTTTAATCTGTATAGTTTGCTTGCTATTATCCTAAGTTTTGTTTTGTAGGTAGTTTGTATGGCTATTCCAACTTTGATCTGCATCGAAGTGAAGTCCAAGGTAGCGTGTTGTTTTCACCTGTGTGATGGTTGTGATTTTAGGTTCTGCACTTTGTGTATTGGAGGATGAATGTTTGACAGTGAGATATTTAGTTTCTATGGGCAGGGTTTGGGGGTTTTTGAATATCATTAGCTTTGTTTTTCCAGGGTTTATATATATGCCGTTTTCGGTTAACCAGTTAGTGATTTGATTGATGTCGTGTTGCATGTTTTTGTAAGCGATTTGATTGATGTCGTGTTGCATATTTGTGTAAGCGATATTTGCATTGTTGTGAATGGATACTATGGCCGTGTCGTCTGCATACTGGAAGATTTTACTTTTTAGGGGGAGTTGGCTTATGTCGTGTGTGTATATGTTAAATAGAATGGGAGATAGGACAGCTCCTTGCGGTACTCCACAGGTTACATGTACCTCTTTGCTGTGTGCTGATCCTATACGTGTGATGTGCTTTCTGTTTTTCGTGTATGCTTTAAACCACTGGAGTAGAATAATAATAATAATAATAATATTTTTTAACATTTTATTATGTCTCAGTATAAATTACATACAATAATAATATTTACAATATTTACAACAAGGATTATACAGAATTTTTGAATTTAGAATATACATAATAATAATTTATTTTATTTTATTTTTTATTTTATTTTTTTATTTTTATTTATTGTTCTTTCAGATATTTACATATGTACAATGATCATCTATTCAGTATATTCTTTTACAAGGTTCAGCACTTGTGCTACATATAATGGGATTTAAATAGTAATGATGATAACAGTTTTTTTTTTTTTTATATAACAATCATAATAATAATTGACAATTATATTGTTCAGAGTTACATAAGTTGTATAATATTACATGTTGTGGTTTATTATTTTTTTTTTTTTCAAATTTGAAAAGGTGTGATTATACAACAGTATTTACACATATGCAATCTGAATATTATGTGTCCTTATTTTCACAAACATACGGTGTAAACTCATGATTTACTTTTAAAATTTTTTTTTTTTTTTTACATTGCATACATTTGTTACAATTATTATATACATTACATTCATTTGTTTACATATGATACATTACTTACATTTGTTTACATGTGATATTTACATTACGTACATTGGTTTACATATAATACATACATTGGTTTTCTTGTGATACATACATTACATGCATTTGGTTACATATGATACATCTTGGATGAGAACTAATTTTTTTTTCCTTTCATCCTCGAAGCTTAAATGTAAGCTTATCTGAGGATGACACCAGTTAGTTATTATGTATTTTTTTTTTTTTTTTTTGCTGTGTTAGGATGCTACGGAATCTATGATTGAGAAATTCGCGCACGCACGCACGCGCGCGCACGCACGCACACACACACACACACACACACACACACACACACACACACACACACACACACACACACACACACACACACACACACGCACGCACGCGCGCACACACACACACACACACACACACACACACACACACACACACACACACACACACACACACACACACACACACACACACACACACACACACACACACACACACACACACACACACAATAAATTGGAATGTACTGATGCGTCGCTGAACTGGAAGCCTGAGCGAATATATTGTGTTTCATTAAGTTTGTATGGTATTTTGGGTGCGGGTTTCTTGTTCGTAGTATGTCCTTAGAGCTCTTTTCAGGCTATTGTAGTTTGTAAAGTTTCTGTATTCAAAAGGTAATTTGTTTATCATGTCCAGGATGTAGAAGTTTCGCGTGGCCTTTTCGTAGTGATTATTGTATTTATATGTGATATAATTAGTAGTCTGAGGTCTTGTTATACGGTATGTATTTCTAACTGTCCTGTAGTTAGCATCGAAGTAATGTTTTAGCAAGGCTGCATAGTGACATAAATGTTTTGCTGTCAGTATTTTGTGTTCTGCCATTGCAATGTTTATAAGGTCGTGATTTTCTCTTTGTTCCCAAAAGATCAGTTTTGTCATTTTGTACTGTAGCGACATTAATCTATTTAATTTGTAGGGTGCACAGAAAGCATACGTTGTTATAGCGTATCTTAGTATATTTTGGCATAGTGCTTTGTATATTAGTGTTTTTAGGAGTATGGGAACTATGTCTTTTAATCTGTAGAGTTTTTAATAATAATAATAATAATAATAATAATAATAATAATAATAATAATAATAATAATAATAATAATGCCGCACTTCGTGTTCTGGATTTTTGTTTACAAGGTAGAGCCCTGGCAGTATTTCTTTTAGGACTACACCCCTGCTATTATAACTAAAAATATGTCTTCATGGTCTGTGGTAGAGCGTGAGCAACCACTTGCAAACGTCTTGAACAAGTTCCATTGGTTTAAAACACTAGATACAACGCTATGTGTGATTCCAAACTCTCTGACAATATCAGTAATATTCCTAGGGCCGACCCTGCAAGTCATATGTGTGTAAATTTCCCAAATAATGCAATAATTTACGTTACTCACGTAAACGAAAAAGTTATTCTGAATAGTTAGATTAATGGAATATACCAACCAGTTTGGTGATCAATCTACACTATTAAAAGTTTTTTTCATTTCGGTAATAAGATTGTCTCGTTTACGGATAACTGTAGGCATTAGTGTCGAGAGTCAATGCCCGGGAAAAAAGCTTTTGGCAGGGTCCCCCAAAATAAATAAACAAATAAAACAATTTTTTTTATACTTTCCTCTTTTATTAATACCAAAAAATTAATGAACAATATCAAACTAGAAAAATAAAAATAAAAATTGCACACATAAAACTTATAATAATATGATAGCTACAATTAATATTTATTTCTTACAAAAAAAACTTTTGGCAACTTGACTATATCACAAATAATTGCGATTATAGCTCTCCTGGATTTTTTACTTGCAAATATTTGAATAATATGTATCAAAATCTATCTATCTAACATTGTTTCAATTGTCAAAGTGCCTATTAAGACTATTGAGACGATTTTGGCACATAGTAGATCATAACGCATTCTCAATTCTTGCCAATACAGTGAATGACCTTTCTGCCTGGGCTACAGTTACAGGTTTCGGGAAACACTGTTTCGATATGTAATTCTTTTATTTTATATAATAGCTCAAGGATTCTCACCGAAAGTAGCTATGTGTTGTTTTTAAAAGGATTATTTTACGGCAAATTTTTTTTTTACGGCAATTACGGCAATCGGCAATTTCTTTGAAAATATAGCAATTTTATTTGTTCACCTATAACAGACCTGCACAACATACGGCCCGCATACAGCCAGCAATGGTATTTATATTGGCCCGTCTGCCTGATTGAATTATTTAATCATACGGGGAAATATGAAATTAGGCTATTTTTTCCTAGCGTTGAATTAAATTTTTACTAAGACTCTGCATGTTTACGTTCATGCGATTAATGTCACAATCGTGTTTCTTTCAACTCTACAATAAATTACATTTGGAGTTATTTCCATTGTAGTATTTAATAACAAATTATTACAATTGCTTCGAGGATTTGTTAGCACTAGCGTCGCTGCGGGGAAATTCAAAGTTACATCTCCGTGATAACGACTTGATGTCTACAAACGAGAAAGAATCGTATTACACAAAGTTGACCGTGCCTTGACTGGCTTTGGGAGTGTAGTGGTTGGTTGTAGCTGGAGCAATACATTACATAACTGTTATCATAACCTGCATTATTGCGAGTTTTTCATCATTAGTTTTTGTAATTAATATTGTCAATCTCGACACAATGAGCTCAAGTAAAAAGCATAAAATAGATTCGGAACATCAAGCATTTAACCCCGAGTGGACAAACAAATATTTTTTACGTTGTTTAAGGACAAAATAGTGTGCATTGTTTGCAGGGAATCTATTGCTGTGCCGAAAGAGCACAATCTGAGACGTCATTTTGAATCGAAATATCCCAACCTTGGCAAGTTGGATGCAAGTGAAAAGCAAATAAAAGCAGCGAAGTTATTGAAAGTCCTTAACGGTGAGCAAGCAACAAGCCTTTAAAAAAAGTGACATCTGCAAATGAAGTTGCCACAAAGGTAAACTTAAAAATATTACAAGAAATAGTTTGTGCTGACAAATCATTTACTGAGGAAGAGTTGATAAAAAAAGTGTCTGATGATTGCCGTTTCCGAATTGTGTCCTGATAAGAAAAAATTTTGAAAATATCAGTTCGTCCCGTACGACTATTCAGCGCAGGGTGGGTAATATTGCCGAGGATCATAAAGATAACCTGCAAAAATCGGCTAGTGAATTTGTCTATTATTCGCTTGCTATGGATGAATGTACTGACGTGAAAGATACTGCACAGCTTTTAATATAAGTAAGAGGCGTTAATAAGAATTTTGAGGTGACAGAGGAGCTTGCTAGTTTGTGTTCAATGAAAGGAAGAACAACAGGGAAGGAGATCGCAGAAAATGTAAAGATGTGCGTGACCGTAAAACTATCCTTAAATTTCAAGAATTTAGTAGCAGTTTGCACTGATGGTGCCCCATCTATGTGTGGAAAAAATGTTGGTGCTGTAACATTTATTGAACAGTATGCAGGTAAATTATTGAAAATATTTCACTGCCTAATTCATCAGCAGGTGCTATGTTCAAACGTTTTGCAGTTTGATCATGTGATTAAAGTAGTATTTGCTCTGGTCAACTATACTCGAGCTCGGGGTTTGAAACACAGAATGTTTCAGGCGTTTCTAGAAGAAAATGATGCCGAGTACGGGGATCTACCATACCACACTGATGTACGTTGGTTGAGCAGTAGTAAAGTTTTGTCACGATTTGTAGCTCTAAAAAATGAACTAGTTGAATTTTTGGAATCTCAAGAAGATATGGAAAAATTCTCAGAAATAATGGATGAAGAATGGAATCAAGATTTAATTTTCTTGTGTGACATTTTGGATCACTTGAATGACCTTAACTTAATGTCTCTTATAAAAGCATTTAAAATGAAATTAAGTTTGTTTGAAAATCAACTTGCTAATGGGGATATGTCACATTTCTTAACTTGTCGGCAGAATATTCCATCAGAATATCATTCAATAGTGGGTGGAAAATATAAGAAGCACATACAGGGTGTTCGGGATAAATTTGACAGTTTCGTAAGGAAAAGAAAATCTTCTTTGTATCTATTAAATTTAATGAATTGACAAAAAAACATTACAGGCAGAGTTAATTACAATACTATCAACAAGATTTACTCAAAATAACCACCATTAGCATCGATCACAGCTTCAATTCTGCTTCGGAACCTCGAACAAGCTGATGCTACAGTCTCCCTGGGAAGGGCCGCAAAAACTGTTTTAATTTTATCCATTAACTGGGCTTTTGTATTACTGGAAGTGCGATTGGTGTCTTTTTCAACTGCGCCCCATACAAAATAATCCATGGGGTTAAGGTCTGGGGAGTTTGGAGGCCAAACATTTGGACTGGTGAAGTCGTAGAAATTTTCAGACAACCATTTTTGACTTTTCCCAGAGGTGTGGCAAGGGGCCGAATCCTGCTGCCATACATACGGCCTACCATTGGCTACCCTTGTTATCCAGGGCTTGACTACAGTTAGCAACTCCACGAACAAAGCCCGAATTCCAATGCCAGGGTTCTTCAACACCTGTTCCTGCAGATTTGCGAGGAATTCTGCTGTACGAACGCAATCAGATCGTCTGCTAGGGATCTTTCTTCTTGCTACATCCTCGTAGTCACCATTGCAAGTCTCTAGTTCATGCCTGATTGTTTTTACTGTATTCAGGGAGCATTGGGCAGCAGTCGTAATATCCTTATTTTGATGGCGGGCACGAATCATCATGATACAAGTTATTCTCTTCCATGATTCAGGTGGGTTCCAGCTATCCATCCTTTCTGACATCTTGTATATGAATGAAGAAGGGTCCAAACTTTTAAATGAAGAGAAGTGTGTGTTAATACATGTAACTTACGGAAAAATATAATTAATTATAAATATGTCAAATTTATCCCGAACACCCTGTATCACTTCTAAGTGAGGAGTTTCAGAAAAGAATGCCAGTGAGTAACGAAGATGAAGTCCGCATAAAAGTGATTTGGGATTGGATTCATTTTCTGTCGAAGCAGGAAATTTACCTGTCGAACTCCGGATGGAAGTTATTGATCTCTAGTGTTCTGAAAACTATCGGGTCAAGCATAGGGAGAGTACTTAACAAGAGTTTTATTCTATTTTGGATCAGGATAAATTTAAAAGTTTGTTGGATATTGCCTACTAGGTATTTTGTATGTTTGGGAGCACATATACTTGTGAACAAACATTTTCAGTCATGAACTTGAACAAAACTAAACAGCATTCATCCTTAAGTGATATCAATTTAGAGGCCATATTAAGAACAGCCACTTCAAACATGACACCAAACTTTGATAAAATAGTGGCAACAAAGAAATGCAATGTGTCACATTGTGACATTCTGAATTCAATTCAGAATTCAATCACTGATATTTCACTGAGAATAAGTGTGATATTCTCAGTGAAATTATTAGTAAACTTTGTGTTTATGTTTAAGTCGTTTTTATTGAGAAATTTTGCAGCTACATCTGTTTGTAAATAATTTTGATTATAATTTTAATTGTAACTCTCTAAAAAATTTAAATATGCATATTAATTAGTATTTACTGTAGACCTAGCAAATTTACTTAAGTTTAGCTGCAGTGGACTAGTCTAAGATTGTAGGTCCGAAGTGACCTGGTACTTGGTCAGGTGGTCCAAGTTGGTTTAGGCCCTCAAAGACAATCAAGTTGTGCAGGCCTGACCTATAATTTTAGCGTCCTGTTTTAATTTGTTGTCATCGGCTAATTCCATAAAAATCCAAATGAACTGCATATTTCATTTATAGCACTATATCTTCTTCTCTTCTTTGGTGCATCAATCCGAAGATTGGTAAATATAGCAACACATCACAACATCCTGTCTTGTGACTTCCTTTTTATCTCTTCATAACTCTTAGCACCAGTTAGCATCATTATGTTATTTATATGTGAAATTCTTGGTCTGCCTCGTGGCCTCTTTCCTTCTACATTCCCCTCCATTATTTCTGTAATCAGTCCCCCATGCCTCAAATGGTGTCCAGTTACGCTTTTTCTTCTCTTATTGATGTGTTTCATTAATGACCGCTCTTCATGAACATATTCAGAACTTCTTCATTACTTTTCTTTTCTGTCCAACTAATTTTCATCATCTTTCTCCAGCAAGCACTATATCGCCAAGTCAAATTTCCGATAACGAAATCTAGAATTTTGTAAAATACATGAATTTTCAAGTGTTCTTCAATATGAATTTTTGAATTATCACTGTCCGGAACATTTTCATCTGCAAATATTTTTCTAAATTTACGTCTTCTAGTAGACGAACTTCTGGAAGTTATTTCAATTTGAAAATTTCCAGCAACAAATTTGCATTCGCTGAAAATACTGGTCCACTTTTCTTTCACTTTTTGATGTTTTCTTAAATATCAATTGGTGCAGTTATTTTCTGTAAAATTTTGTTTCTGTAATTTATCGCCACCAATATTTTAAACCACACATTGGGTAAAATTACGCACATAAAGGAGTTAATGTAAATTAGAATGCCATTTAAATCAGTGCGAATTTTTGTTGTTAAATTAAAAATAAAATTTCTTCCACCGCTTTTTTTTTTTTTAATTAGACAATCGAATAAATGTTACCGGGTATTTAAAATTATATATTTTGAATTCTCTCGATAAATTGTCAAATCGTTTAAGAATAGTCGAATGTTTTCTGTGAGCAATACCATGTTAAAATATTATGTTAATATATTAGTACGTGACTTGGCCCTTAGAAATTACGGGCCCGGGGATTCTCACCACTCCTTCCGTCTTTCTCGACGGACCTGACTGTAGCAATAACCTAGTGGAGCACTTTTTCCTTTCTTCGTTTTAACAACTGTAACAAAGTATTGCGAGGTGAGTTTAATCTGCGGCTATCGTCACTAAGATTAATAATTTTGGTCTTAGTATTTAATTTTCTTTTTTCCTTTCTTCTTTTCACTGGAAGCAACAGCAACCTTACTTCTGTCATTATTAACAACAGTAAAATAAAATAATAGTTAAAAATAGTTTATAATTCACAACGAAACACCAAAACACACACACACACACAGAGAGAGAGAGAGAGAGATCCATTAACAAAAGCGTACTAATCGAATATGGGAAAAAAAATATAATTCGTTCCTCAAATTTATTTTTTTAACCCTTATTTTTTATATAATAATTAGGGTATGTCTCAGGGTCTAGTTAAAGGAAAACCATGAAGCTGATAGACAATAAAACATGTTCAGAATATAAATTTATTATTCTATTTCTTAACAAAGAATTGAGCTAACGTAGTTTGGCGGGCATTCTGTTTTTTGCATACAACTGACGGTATGGCCCGATTCCCTCTTCTATCTTCTGCAAATTTTACTGCTTCTCTCTTCATCAGGGCTAGCCTCTAAGCATTGCTGCTTAAAAACTTCGATTGTACGAACATTTTCAAATTGTTTCTGTGAAATCTCTTTGGGCTTGTCAGCGATTAAATTTTCTTCGTATTCTTCAGGATCTGCCCAGGGTGGAATCACCTAATTTCTCAGAATGAGATTTAATTAACTTAGATTCATTTGAAAACCTCTAAAATCATTTTGCACAAAACGGCTCGCATATTGCCAGCAGAAATGTCATTCGACTTTGAGACTATAACCAGGCTGAGATCTTTTTGATTTGGTCAGAAAAGTCTTGGAAGGCATTCGCTTCCAAACAAGGCCAGTTTCATCGACATCAAATATTTGTTGGTCACATTATCCCACCTCCCTTCCTCCACAAGTTTCTTCAAAATCTCTGGATAATTTGCGGCCACCTCCTTATCTGCACTTGCAGCTTCGCCTATGATTTGAACATTGTGTAGGCTACTTCTCATTTAGAAACGCTCAAACCACCCAGCACTAGACTGGAATTCTTCTTCTTTGCCATCATTGATAGCTCTTTATTTCAAGGTTGCAAAAAGATTTAATGCTTTTGATTTAATGAAGTCAGTGTTTAGCGGGATCCGTTTTTGGTTACAATCTTCGATTCGTGTAGAAAGAAGTTTCTTGAATCCAATCATCAGAATACTTTGATTTCGAGTGGTCTGCATGCATGATGAACTTGAACTACTTTTACCTTTCTCTTTGTATTCAGCAGCTTGGCTTAAAATTGCTCTTATAGTTGATTCAGCTATTTTTGTGTTCTTGTCCTATCTTTGCTCTGGACTTACCTTGTTAAATTTTCTTTATTATTCAAGTTTTTCTTCCAATGAGATGACTTTTCGAATCATTTTCACACTTCCACTTTTTTGCTCACTAATTCTTTTACTCGTGATGAAAGGCTGGGAAAATACTTTAAATTAAAAAATTAAGGAAAACAGTTGCAAAGGAGGGATGAGATATGATCTTCAAAATTCTCTGTAATTAGCAGATAAATTACATTTCGGCGGTAAATTTTGGCGGTAAAATTGTACATGCAAATAGTGCAGTACGCCATTAAAATTCACTTTGTGAAATGTTTTAAATTGGTAACTAAATTATTTTATCCAGGTGAGTGGTTTTTAAAAATAGTTAGCCATAAAAATGTACAGAGAGAAAAATTTTTATAATCTGTAACATTTATTTTTAAGATGCATGTAGGCGCACTAATCGAATTTGGGTATAGAAAAAAAATGACACGCTAATCGAAAGCGCACTAATCGGGGAGGGGGGCATTAATCGAGGGATTGCTGTATGAGCGAATGCAGTCGTTTAAAGGGGAATTGGTCATAATTGAAAAGTGCTGTATGAAAGGATCGTAGTGAAGCGAGGCGTCGTAAGGTGGGGTATTACTGCAGATATAAGATTCAGTAGTACCAGATCTAACTTTAAAACCAGACAAGGATCATATAAAATCCTCAATGAACGTATTATTGTATCACTTTAGTTATCAAAATGCTGTTCTTTCTTGAAAATGAAATAAGCGTGTAAATTATATATATAAAAAAAGAAATACACTCATGAGGCAAAACATTATGACCAACCAGCCTGTTTCGGGCCAACTAAATTACGCGATGAGCAAGAAAGAGACCGATGGTATTCTGAACCAACAATTCTGATGGCAGCTGTTTTCCGATAAGGATATGTTGGCGTAATAAGGTTGCCCTTGGGCTCTCATCCGTACTGAATGCACCTTGACCGATAAGTCTTACCTGAAGATTGCAATGTGGCCGATGGATCCGGATCTTCCAGCAAGACAATGAATGCCCCATGTCACAAGTCTCGCATTTGTGTAAGCATAGTTCGAAGAGCATATTTCCTAGTGCTTTCCTGGCAGTCTAATTCTCCTGAATCCTATCAGACATTTGTAGGATCATGTGGAACTCAATATCCACCGGTCGACGCCAGTGCCCCGTTCGATCGTTGACCTCTGGGATGTAATTCTTTGTACTTGGTTCAGAATACCTCATTATATTTCTGTGTTCTAGTGGAGTGAATGGCAAGACGGATGCAAACGGTTATCTTTGTCCAAGTAAGCTTAAAACGCTACCAGGTAGGTGCTCATAATGTTTTGATAAATTACCGAGCCTCTGATATAAGACGTTCGACCCTTTATGTACCTGTACATAAATGTTTTTTTTTTAAAGCATTCATTAAAATGAATTAATTACAATACAATACAGATGGGAGAGTGTAAAATAAATTTATTTTACACTCTCCCATCTGCTATTGTAGCATGAAATATTTACATGTGTGTGTGTGTGTACGTACTAGGGGATCTCCCCCCCCCCCCAATTCCCCGAGTTTCGGGATAGTAAGCCGGAGACAAAAAACGTTTCAAATTTCGACTTATCTTTATATATATATACAGCGTAGAATACAAAACAGGGGGGGAGGGGGGTACCACATAAAGCAAGTGGTCCAAATCTTGAAAAAAAATCTACAAATGTAAGGTAGATTATCAAAGTACGCATTTGATCTATAAAACTGCATTTAAAAAAAAAAAAAATCAAAAATTGTCAATCTGGAAATAAACTCTGTGATTCATTTTAAATCTCTCCGAAATTGTAAAAATTCTTCGATCCGCCAAGGATGCAGAAATATTCTCATTATTTCAAGTGTTTTATCAATAAAAGGGAATTGTAATGGGAAAAAAAATTCTGGACGTTTGCACTACGCTACCTCGATGGCAATTCCCTCATGTGTTATTTGTATACAATGCAATTGCTATTTTCAACGTTGAAATTTCGATTGTCGATATTTCCGTTGTTTTCTGGAGAAATATCATAATGTCTACAAGAAAGTTACGTTTTTTTTTTCTTCTTCTGTTTGGAGGTAATTTTTTATCAAAATCCGAAGAGTGTGCCAAAAGTTATAGCGAGTTTATGACACATGAAAAATCCGTTTTGGGCTTATGATTTAGGATCGCTATTAAAATTTTAATAGCGATCCTAAACGCCGAATCTCATTACCATCCATTTAGTGCTGAACATGGTATAATTCATTGGGAAATTTTATTTAATTATTTAAGATACATTTCATTTTATACGGCATATGATTCTAATTGATTATTATGTGGGCGAATGAATAAAGTTGAAAGAAATGAAATAGGCGAATAATTTTCGAATGTATTCTGCATCCTTCATACTAACGTGTTTATTCCGCGACACAGGCAAATCATCCAGAACACACGCAATTTATAGACATAATACATAATTGGAGGTATCAGGAATAATAATAATAAAAAAAAAATCAGCTAACGCCTATGTTGTTCCCGTATAGGGAGTACGCGGTGCCGTTTACCTTATCTAACTTTGAGACTGAGTGGGCAGTTCAATCTCCACTGGTAGCCAATCAGAGAGATAGCTGGCCCAAGGCTATCACTGATTCATCGGTACGCAGTGAAGAAGGCGGCTAGCTAGTGCCGCCATCTCGTGGTCTCTAACCCTAACACAATATTTTTAATGTCTGAAAATAGTGTGGGTTCTACGGTCGATTTTCTTGAGTTGACGGGACGAAAAACCCGAGTTTCCGGGAGAAAAAACCCGCTAGCCCGTGCCAGAGATCGACTAACTCGGGAATCGGCCGAAAAAAGCCTTAGAAAAATTTCCTCTAAAAATTTCGAACCACCAAATCCTTTCTTCGTGCGGTCAAGCTCTGTAGAGTGCAAACGCCACGTCTACTGAGCTACACATGCTCTCGGAATAATAATAATAATAATAATAATAATAATAATAATAATAATAATAATAATAATAATAATAATAATTTATAGACATGTACTATGGCAATGTAGCTTTAGTTGCTATGGCAGCAATTCCAAACAACAACAGCAGCAGTTGGATGCGGAAGGTGCAGTGAAAAATAAATAAATAAAATGCACAATTGGATTTTCAAATGTATACAGTAAGTATTACACAGAATTCATATATATTTAATTAATTTGTAATCTGACTTTCTGACAACAAAATAGCATCAGATATGTAAGAGTTTACAATGAGTAACAAACATTAAATTAACATTGTCTGTCCGTATAGAAAATGCACATGTTCTAATAAAGTTTCTTATCTTTTGAGGTTTACTTTTTATAATAAGGAACAGGAAGTTCTTTAGAGAATTCTTCACACGCCTAATAAGTACTTGTTCAGGTCTATTATAAAGTAACAATTCTGTCTTTTGAAAGATATAAATTTTCTCTAGAGAGTCTAATGCCGAATTAAAGTGTCATAGAGAGAGAGGGGGGGGGGCACTTCAGTAATTAAAAGAGACAATATTCTCATTGTACTTTGATTATGATTTTCAACATCCTGCAAAACAAGTTCAAGTAATGTACCCCCCCCACTACCCAACCCCGCTGGTTAATGTATTCTGTTAATGTACAAATTAAACCCGTTTGGATTTGCAATATACCATGCAAGTTGTTTAATTATGAATCAGCATTTTTTTTTTCCATTTCTTTTCCGTAAAGGGATC
This sequence comes from Typopeltis vanoorti, assembly GCF_054136105.1. Taxonomy (NCBI): domain Eukaryota; kingdom Metazoa; phylum Arthropoda; class Arachnida; order Uropygi; family Thelyphonidae; genus Typopeltis; species Typopeltis vanoorti. Next base: position 120,100,176 of record NC_143559.1, read on the forward strand.
ATTCTTAAATAATGGAGGAATTTTTAGGTTTCTCTTGCTTAGAAAATATTTTTAAATAAAAATAAATTTTCAACTCAAGGTAGATTTTTCATTCTGTATATAGGCAAATATACAGAATGAAATATTTGCTGGTCAAGAGAACACACGCAATTTACAGACAAAAAATAGTATTGTAGTAGTTGGAAGTAGATGGCGTTGTGTGTTGATGGTAGTAGTAGGATTATTTTGTAATATTTTATATTATTTTATAATAATCTAAAGTTTTTAACGTAAATTTTCTAGATTTTTTTTTCTATTTATGCAACTTTAATACTTATAACAATATATACTCGATCAAATGCCTTGAATATATCAAGTGTGGTACCACTTCAGTTTCTCCAAACTTTTCCACAGTCTGTATCCAAAGATAGGTGAAGTTGGCTAGATCTGCTGTGGAACAAGAATGGCAGCATTTATATTATTAAGTACTTGGTGAATCTCCGAATAGCATTAACTGTTGATGACGTTTTCTATTATTTTAGATAGTACTGAGATCAAAATAATAGGGTTGTAGTTGGATATTTGGCTTTTTGGGCACAGGCTGGATAAGCACTTGCTTCCAAGTTGCTAAATAAATACCAGATGCTCATGACCATTCAAGATGGCTGTGAGCACTGGAGCACAAGCATTTAGTGCAACTAAAGGAACAGTATCAGGACCAGAAGACTTTTGGTTCCGATGCAACTGAATATTTTTCTGATGTCCTACAGGAGGCGTACTGTCAACAGTTTGCGGAATGGTGAGAGGAGTTCTGCCTTGGTGGTCTACAAGAATTATCCTTGGAAAAGGATCAGAAGACTCGACTTCATTTGGAATGAGAAAAAAAAATAGTGCATTTGGTGTCTGCACAGGTCTATTTTGGATCTTTATTATTATTATTATTATTAAAAAACTTTATCTGCGAGAAAGTATTTGTTATGCATAATTGTGTTCATATAATGTATGTAATTTATCTGAGAAATAATAATAATAATAATAATAATATAAAAAATATAAAAAAATGTTATTTTTATTTACAGTTGTTACAAGCTGCACTTTAAGCTAATTGAGAGGCTGGCGTTTTTGACTTTGATCAAAAATGATTTTTGACGTGGACTGCTTTAGCACAAATGTTGGAGTTTAGATAAGGATCGAAAGTTGTCGGTGGAGTGAGCGGAGAATAAAAGCGCACAAACCAGCAAAAAAATAGTTTCAGTTATTAGATCAGAGCAGGCGCTAGGATCAGAAGAGCGGCAGCAATAATGACACCTTGGAAACGAGGAATACAAGTCTCGAAGGTCATTCTAGTTACACCATCGCAGTGCCTCAGGACATGAGGCTGAGACAAGGTCGATCTATAGAAAAGGAGATATGCACAAGGTTATGCTACGAACATCTACAGTGGATTTTTTTTTTTTTTTTTTTTTTTTACGTGCAGCGACTTTTCAACTCACCTCAATGTCACCGAAAAAAAAAAAAAATGAAGGAAAAATAAATAAATTTCGAAACAGGACTGATTTCTGTTATTGCTGAAATACTATTGAAACGAAGCAAATTCCATACTTGTAAGACTACTTTTATTCTAAGAATTACATAGGAATAATCCGACAGAAGAATTTTAATTTGTGATGAAATAATACTTAAGTCCAGTGGTGTAGCTAGAACTTTTTCAGCCCGGGGCGGTCGCTGAGTTTGCCGCTCCTCTCAATCTTCTTCTACTACGCGTTATTCCCGCTTCCTATGCAGGGTCCGCGTGTTACTTAGATACGACTGCTTGTTAGTACCACTACCAACCGACCTGTCGCCTAGTCTGCCGCTGGGGGGATATAATTTTGGCTGTAGAAGCGTATGTTCACGGGGCCGGTTTGCCTGCTTGCGGGATGAAAAACGCCAGATAAGCTGGCGGAAAAAACCTACTGCCCGCGCCCAAGACCGGCTAACTTGGCTATGCTTGAGGAAGTTCCTCACGTCTTCGACGGGAATCGAACCCGAGACACTCCTTCCACAGGCGGTTGCGAAGCGCAAAGCCACTAGGCTAACCGCGCGGACTTTTGCCGCCCCTCTCAATACACACCAAAAATACCACAAAAAGTCCAAACGACGCATAGGGAAATAAATTAAAACACTATGTTTATTTTTGAAGTAAAACTTTAATTTCAACATTCTAAAATGTTATTTTTCTTGCATTTCTGTTAGCGAAATCGTCAATTACATTGGCGAAGTTTATTTAATCGTAATGTAGGTAATTTTTAATCAATTTTATTTAGAAAAACTCCTCTCGCAACTAGCAACACTTCCAGCAATTGTGAGGAAATTAGCAGTAGTATTACAATATTTAGAAATGAGTTCTCGAGACTGTATTTTAGAATTAACTGCAAAAGTTCAAAAAGGTTCAAAGTACGAACCTCCCCCTCCGCCCTCCCTAGCTGCGCGCCTTAAGTCTTGGAGCGCAGCCAACATTGTTATCAGAAATCATCTGAATGAAGAAGCCTCGTGCCATCTAAACCTGACAATCAGATTCACATCGCTGTTGTTAGTTGTAATAAAAGGATATCAGCATCTGTAGTAGACCGAGACGCTCATGTTCAGTGATCCGAGACTGTTAATAAGTAACTGGAGTCCAACATTAAATAGGACGACTTCTCACCGAATATTCAGGATCTATTAATATGAGCCACAGGAACATATCACAAATCTTATTATTATAATTCGGTGTACTTTTCAGGGAACCGTTCTTAGTACGCATGGTTGATGAAGTAATAATTACACATATAAAAAAAGTTGTATGTAGGAAAAAATTCCATAGAAAAGTCTGTATTCTAAAGTAGCAAGGTTACGTCCTCATTTATACACTGAATGAGAGTATGAATTCAGTTTTCATAAGTATTCCTCTAAAAAAATGTGCGATAAGTAACGTTTGATATCAGATAGTAAAGCATTGTGTTATGTTTATCAGGCTCTGCTGAATATCCGGTTTTAGAATTTAAAAATCTTATCACTTTATTGTACGAAAATAATGTCTTAAAACAAAAAACTTCTCCTAAAAGGACCACCTACAAGGGATCTTTTGACTTTATGCAGATGTCTAATTACTACTACTAATAATTTTTTTTACCGATTTATTATCTCTCAGATAAATTATAATTTATTTATAAAAGGGCGTTACGTGACGTTGGTGATTTCAAACATATCATAATAATCAAATAAGGAAAATTAAAAATTAAAAATAAAAAAATCAATTAAGCAAATAATAATAATAATAAACAGTATTACTTGGAAAACAGTCCATATTTTACGACGCTACCTGACGGACTATTCTTAGATTCTTGGGTAGAATCTGAATTGTTCTGAATCACTCAAATTTTTATTTATATGATATCTTGCTTTGACTTGTATCAATTATGTGAATAAAATAATAATAATAATAATAATAATAATAATAATTCTCACAATTGTGTGGGAAGTTTAATAATATGACGTATTGCTTTTTAATCTAAATGAAACCTTTACATCCAGGATACCATTTGTTCAGTTAATTATTTGAGGTTAAACATCATTAGTCTAAATATATTTGGTTACCCGTATTTTGAAGACATTTGATTTTATTACGAAAATCAAATTACCCTATAATAATCAAGCTACAACAATCCCTCGATTAATGCACGTAACGCGTTCTTTAAAACGGGCGTATTAATCGAAAACGCACTAATCAAATATAATAACCTATGGGAAAAAGTATATGGAGCTTCGTAGCTCAGTCCTTATGGACGAAGCCTTTCGTAAAGACCTGGGTTCGATTCCCGTCAGTGACTTAAGGAACCTTTATCTGGTCTCTTTCAATTATAGGTGAGTTAACCGGTCTCGTACAGGGAGTTGGTTTTTTCCCCCCGGTAACTCGGGTTTTGCATCTCTCAAAAAAGGCAAACGCCGTGAACACAGGTCGTTTGCCTGTTTTGAAAATACGTAGTGTATTTTATTTGCCATAAAATACACTAAGTCAGGGAAGGCAACAGGAAACCATCTTGTTCATTATCTACCCCCACCAGTCGTATGGCTGAGGGAATAGGAGTAGGGAAAAGTATAATCTGTTCCTCAAATTTTTATTTTGACTTTTAATTTTGTATTTATTTTTTATTTTTTATAACAGAATTAGGGTATGTCTCAGAGCCTGTTTAAAGGAAACCATGAAGCTGAAAGACAGTAAAACATATTCAGAATATAAATTTATTATTCTACTTCTTAACAAAGAATTGAGCTGACGTAGTTTGGCATGCATTCTGTTTCTTGTTTTCATACAACTGACGGCATGGCCCTATTGTCTCTTCTACTCTTCTGCAAATTTCACTGCTTCTCTCTTCATCAGGATCAGCCTCCAAGCATTGCTGCTTAAAAACTTCGATTGTACGAAAAATATTTTCAAATTGTTTCTGTGAAATCTCTTTTGGTTGACTGTCAGTAGTTAAATTTTCTTCACATTCTTCAGGATCTTCTCGTTGTGCATCTAAATTTAGCAGATCGGAATCACGCGATTCCTCAGAATGAGATTTCATTAACTCTTGGACGTGTCAATCCAATGGTGTAGCTAGAGCTTTTGCAGCCCGGGGCGGTCCCTGAGTTTGCTGCCCCTCTCAATACATACCAAAAATACTACAAAAAGTCAAAACGACGTATAGGGAAATAAATTAAAACACACTATGTTTATTTTTGAAGTAAAACTTTAATTTCAACAATCTAAAATCTTATTTTTCTTGCTTTTCTGTTCGCAAAATCGTCGATGATACTGGCGAAGTCGATTTCATGGGAATGTAGGTAATTCGTAATCAATTTTAATTTAGAAAAACTCTTGTGACAACTAGCTATACTTACAGCAATTGTGAAGAAAATTCGCAGTAGTATTACAATATTTGAAACTGAGTTCTCGAGACTTTATTTTAGAATTAACTGCGAAAATTCAAAAAAGGTTCAAAGTGTCGCCCAGGTGAACCGCTCCCTCTGCCCCTCTCTAGCTACGCCTCTGTGTCAATCTCATCAAAACCCAGTTTACGCCCGATGTCGGCAATTTCCTCATCAACATTATCCATTTCATTTGAAAAGCCTCTAAAATCATTTGCACAATGTGGAAGAATGTGCTTCCAAACGGCTCACGTGTTGCTAGCAGTAATTTCATTAGCCTTTGCGATTTCATAGCCAGGCTGAAATTTCTCTGATTTGGCCAGAAAAGTCGTGGAAGGCATTCGTTTCCAAACAAGGCCAGTTTCATCGACATCAAATATTTATTGGTCACATTAGCTCCCCCACCTTTCTTCCACAATTTTCTTCAAAATCTCTGGATAATTTGCGGCCACCTCCTTATCTGCACTTGCAGCTTCACCTGTGATTAAAACATTATGTAGGTTATTTCTCTTTTTGAAACGCTTAAACCACCCAGCACTAGCGTGGAATTCTTCTTATTTTCATTATTCGTAGCCCTTTCTTTCAAGGTTGGAAAGAGACTTAATGCTTTTGATTTAATAAAGTCAGTGTGTAGCAGGATCCGTTTTTGGTTACAATATTCGATTCGTGTAGAAAGAAGTTTCTCGAATCCAATCATCATAATACTTTGATTTCGAGTGGTCTGCATGCATGATGAACTTGAACTACTCTTACCTTTCTCTTTGTATTCAGCATCTTGGCTTAAAATTGCTCTTATAGTTGAATCACCCATTTTTCTTGAGGATGGCAAATTAAATATGGAAATAGACAACAGAATCAGCAAAGTTGGTATGATAGGAAGTTAACTGAATAAATTTATATGGAATAAGAGAGAAATTAGCTGTATATAGGTTTAAACCAATTTTAACTTATGGATCTGAGAGCTGGGTTAGAAGTAAAACACTTGACCAAAGACTAGAGACCGCATATATGGGAGGCCTGAGAAAGATTAGGAGCATGAACAGATGGCATCAATGGCAATATCATATTAAAAAACGAGGATATTAGGAAAGAACTTAATATTGTCAGCATCCAGGAATGCATTAGCAGAGCTAATCTCAGGTGGTATGGTCACTTAAACAGAATGCATGAGGAAAGATTAGCAAAATAAGTGTTCTCTGCCAGGTTAGCAGGAAAACGGCCCAGAGGACCCATAATGTATGGGTGCTAGCTTTCTGAGTAAGAAAAATGAAAACAAAGTTTAATAACACAACTAGTTTCAGCTTATATCAGCCTTCTTCAGATGCACATTACAAAAGGAATAACCAGTAAAGAATAGAGGAAATAACTGTAAACAACACGAAAGTTAGTGTATATATATTCAACGTAGAAACATTGATGTCTGCGCATTCATGACTGTTCTCTCGTTAGCTTCATTGTTTGGCGTATGCATGCGTATAGCATCTCGCGAACGCCAGTATTAGATCGTAGCACAATGACAGTCTGAAAGGTTGTTACTCAGGTTGTTGTTGAGATGTAGGGGGTTGAGAATGATTTCTTTTGATTCTATTATCTTTCTTTCTAATTCATCCTGATAACGGAAAATGTTATCATACTTGTCCCATAGGACTGTATGTCTAAGGTTAACTTCATTAGAATCGCCCGAGAATAGAACATGACTAGACAAAGCATTGGTTCGCGTTCTCCTGTAACTGACGTCTCTGTTATGTTCTTCAATGCGTAACTCGATCGATTTCGCTGTTTGGCCAAAGTATGATATATCACGGTTGCACCAAATCTGCTAAACACCGGGATATTTAAGGTTGTGATGTCTAGGTTTCGGACGGCTCACTAAGGAGCGGATTTTTGGAAGAGAAGTAAATAAAGTTCTTATGTTGTATTTCCTAAGAACCTTCACCAATTTGGGTGAGACAGAGCTTATGTATGGTATAGAAATATTACTTTTCACCCTATTGGTCTCTTCATTATTGCAACGGATGGATTTAATAGGAATTTGTCAATTGTTTTTTGCAGTTGTTTATATATATATTGTCAATTGTTTATATATATATATGCAATCTCTGTCCAAAATGAAACCGAACTTTTCAAATATAGAAGAAACTAGTGGCGCCACCTGTTGTATCTTTTTGTTGTAGAAAGCGGTAACCTTCATTAATGTTGTGTCAACTGTTTATGACATTTGTTTCATTAGAAGCTTAGTTATAGTGCCAAGAGTGACAGTGTGTTTTGACGAACGATCGGAAAATGAGTTTTAAACAAAGAGCTGCGATTGACTTTTGTGTTAAACTTGGTAAAAGGTTTACCGAAACGCATCAAATGCTTCAAAAAAGCATACGATGATGAATGCTTATCCCGTACTCAAGTTTACGAGTGGTTTAAGCGATTTCAAAGTGGTCGTGAGACGCTTGAGGACGACGAAAAGCCGGGCCGTCCAAAAACTGGACTGAGCGAAGCTAACACCCAAAAAGTGCGTGATTTCATCAAAGAAAACCCGAAATTGTCCGTGAGATTGATTGAAGATGAATTGGGGATTCCAAAATCAACTGTCATCAAACCTCATCACGCCTCATCAAACGTCTCATCAAACCCCTATCAAACCGCATAAATCAGGCCTCGCTCAACACGGAGTTGAAAACCCAAACTACAAGATCCATTGGAAAAAGACAAAACTTCTACACAGATCTTCATATAAATATGAATTTCTTTATATAAAGAAAGTGTTGAAGCCCTACTCCACAGACCAAATCTAAACCGCAATGATGTTCTTGCCATCCCTAAAGTATGGGAAATTGTCATACAAAATTGTGTAAAATAATAACTTAACTGTAATTAATTTTAATTTAATTTAAGTAATTTAGTTCAATTTAATTAAGTTCAGGCCGCAACGCGCAACTCCACGCAATTTGAATTTGGATTCCTTTGTACATACACGCCCTTTCTTTTGTCATTCCTAGTATTGCCTTACTGTACTGATGATGTCCTAAGATACCTAGGACGAAATATTTACGTTATTATTATTATTATTATTATTATTATTATTTGACACCTCCAGGGAGTCCAAAGACTCATCGAGGGAAAATGCGCCAACACCATCGAACGATAGGCAGCCCTTCTAACTATTAACCGCGCTCAAACCTGCTTAACTTTTTGCGAGCCATTAGTAGCAGAGGCTCTACCAATCTACTCACGTGTGTTAACTTTAGTCGAAAATCAGCTGTGCACAACATTTTGATCGAGAGTTTGGGCCTTCGTGAATTGAATTCGCGATTTTTTCCCCACAAGTTGACCGACGACGAAAAAAATGTATCGAATGGAACACTGCAAGGACCTCATTAAAACCGCTCATAAGCACCTAAACTTCCTTTAAACGATCGTCACTGGTGACGAAATGTGGTGTTTTGTGTATGAACCCGAAACAAAGCGCCAGAGTGCTGAGTGGAGACCACCAGAAGAGGGGCATCCGAAAAAAAGTCGCTTGGAGAAGTCAAAAGAAAAGACGATGCTGATTTGTTTCTATGATTCCAACGGCATTATCCACAAAGAATTCGTTCTGACTGATCAAACGGTCAATGATGAATTTTATCTCGAAGTTTTGAAGCGACTGATAGCGAGAATTCGTCGCGTACGCCATGAATATCGTGACGACCGCCCGTTCGTCAAAACACACTGTCACTCTTGCCATAAATAACTCGGCTTCTAATGAAACAAATGTGTCATAAACAGTTGACAAAACACTAATGAAGGTTGCCGCTTTCGACAACAAACTGATACAACAGGTGACGCCACGAGTTTCTTCTATTTTCGAAAAGTTCGGTTTCTTTTTGAACAGAGGGTGTGTGTGTATCTATATATATATATATATATATATATATATATATATATATATATATATATATATATATATATATATATATATATGATGATTAGTTGCATTTACTCGGTGATTAGTTATGTTCATCTTTTTTTGACTGACTGAAACCGAGAAAATAGATAAGTTAATTTAATGGAGCACACAACATGTTTCGTCAAAACGACTTCTTCAGGTGTGGTACACTTAAAGCAAATTAAGAAAACCATAAAAACACTGTGCCATTATAATAACAGACTTGTAAACTTGTAAACAGACTTATTATAATGGCACAGTGTTTTTAATGGGTTTTTTAAATTTGCTGTAAGTGTTACCACACCTGAAGAAGTCGTTTTGACGAAACATGTTGTGTGCTCCATTAAATTAACTTATCTATTTTCTCGGTTTCAGTCAGTCAAAAAAAAGATGAATATTTATATATCTTTTGTACATTTTATATGAAGTCATCTGTGACCTGAACAGAAACCTAATCTTTAGAATTTTTTTTTTTTTTTTTTTTTTTTAACTGCCTGGCGATATTTTAGTGCCTCCGTAAACCCAGTCGATATAGATAAAGCTCTTTGTTCGGAAAGACCTCGGTTCGATTCCCGTTCATGACGCCAGGAACCTTTATCTGGTTTCTTTCCACTAAATGTGAGTTAGCCGATCTCATACGGAGGTATGGGGGTGGTTTTTTCACCTGGAAACCCTGGTTTTTCGTCCCCCAGTACAGGCAAACCAGCCCCGTGAACACGCACACAGGCTACGGGCGTTACGATAATATGTGGAAGAGATAGGTGCGATTTAATATCCGCTTGATTTATATAATTTTGCATCGCCAAAATGAAGCCTTTTGGCCCTTTATTTAGTAAACACTAAAATAAAGAGCCAAAATAGGCACCGACCGAGAGTTCGCTTACAAAAAAACTCCTCTCCGACACTTCGAGTTCCTTAGTACTGAACATGAGTTTTTGTTCTCTTAAGGTTTCTGCCTGGTCTCTGAAACCAACAAGTTCGAAACAGTTGTCAGGTCAGTGAAACCTTATCAAAATGCACCAATAGAAGGTGAATATATGGATGCTTGGGCAAGCGATCATGTCTCCTATAAGGTCCGCGCTAGGGAAACTAGCGAGCATACGGGAATTCCGGCGACTGTATTCCCGAAAGCTCTCTGGTCAAATTAAAATTTAAAGATAGTGCACACAATATCTTTAAAGTCTGTTGACGGTATGATCAACACATCCAGTAATACGAACTAAGGATGATTTTCGTGGAAGAAGGGGTCAAAATACCGAGGAGTACATTTATAACACTGGCCAACAAAAAAAATTTTTTTTTCTGCTGATTATGATCTGACACTTGTTTTTTACTAATTTGGGTGCGCTGATTTCAAATATCAAACCCATTTTTCTCTATCACGTCAGGTTTTTCCTCTATGGCATTTTCTTTTTGCTAATTTGTAAGTTTTTTGATAGTTTTAAGGAGGCAGTACGATTTAGAGGATCAATAAAACCGATTTTTTAATATTATTTTCTAAAAGTATGTACTTTTAAAAATCTGTTCCTAACTTTTTATCAAGAAATTCGAAAAATTCCCGAAGATATAGCCTATTATTCAAAGCGGTGCACAGATCAGAATCGGAGCGCTCACCGCTCTCGCTTGTTAGTAAACGAATAAATGCGTAAGAACCTGCAACGGTACGTACTGGCGCTTTGAATGTGAGAGAGGCCAATAACCGACCTAATACATTTAGGTGATGAAAAGTAGGCGATGACAACTGCCTAAAACAAATGAATGCTATATGCGTCAGCGGACAAAGAACGATCGAAATCAATCAATCGTTAATCGATCGTGAAAGTATGATGAGCGCTTATAACGTTGCAATAAAGTCTGTGGTTTTTTTTTGTCTTGTTAATTGCATGTTAGTCGGCAGTGAAGAAAATACATCATGTCTACTACTTTCGAAATTGTGTCAATAGTGTAGATTCCTTCTGCTACATTTGTGGCAGCTTTACTGTTCCCAGTCAAAGGACAAATATCACTGATTTCGTTAAGAAAGTGTACTTTGCATACTTTGACGTAAAAATTGCAGATCAGGACAAGTCATGGGCTCCAAATAAAGTGTGTAAGTCATGTGTACAAAATTTACGACAGTGGAGCAAGGGTAAACGCCAAAAATTAGCTTTTGGCATTCCAATGATTTGGCGTGAACCGAAAAATCACGTAGATGATTGCTATTTTTGTTTAGTTCAGACTTCTGGTTATAATAAGAAGAATAAGAAAAAAATTGTGTATCCAAATCTCGACTCAGCAATTCGGCCAGTTGCTCATTCCACTGAAATAGCCGTGCCAATTTATAAAGGACTTCCTTTACTTGAGAACGAGCATGATCGGGATATGCCAGATATTCTTGAGGAGCAAGACCCGGATGTTGATTTAGACAATGAAAATTTAATTTCTGGTTCTGGGCCGCAACGTTTTACTCAAGCGGAATTGAATGACTTAGTAAGAGATTTGGGCCTATCAAAGGAATCACCGGAATTGTTAGCTTCAAGATTAAATGAAAAAAACTTACTGGAGCAAGATACGAAGATAACTTTTTATCGTAGCAGGGAAAGTAATCTTGTAAAATATTTTAAACACGAGTGTGGGTTTGTTTAGTGTAACAATGTGTCAGGTTTACTAGCTGAAATGAGTGTTGTACAATATCATCCAAATGAGTGGCGTTTATTTATCGACAGTTCAAGCAGAAGTCTCAAGTGTGTCTTAGTACACAATGGGAATGTATATGGCTCGATTCCTATTGGCTATTCAGTCCACTTAAAGGAAACTATGAGAACATTAAAAAGGTTCTGAAGTTATTAAAATATACAGACCATAACTGGATCATCTGTGTGGATCTTAAAATGGTGAACTTTTTACTTGGCTTTCAAAGAGGATATACAAAGTTTCCGTGTTTTCTATGCTTCTGGGATAGTCGAGCTAGAAACCAACACTGGAGTCAGAACATTGGCCTCTTAGAATATCCTTAAATGTTGAAGAACAGAATGTTATAAATCAACCTTTAATCGACAGAGAAAAAATAATTTTACCACCTCTACACATCAAACTAGGTCTTATGAAGCAGTATGTTAAAGCTTTAGATTTACAAGGTGACTGTTTCCAATACATATGTGAAAAATTTCCACGACTTAGTTATGAAAAAATTAAAGCCGGTGTATTTGATGGACCGCAAATTAGAACTTTAATGAGAGACCCAAATTTCATCAACTCTATGAACGAAATTGAGAAAGAGGCCTGGACTTCATTTACGATGGTTGCGAATAATTTTCTTGGAAACAAAAAAGCGTGCAATTACAAAGATATAGTGGAAACAATGCTTGAAATTTCCAGCGCCTAAGTTGCAACATGAGCATAAAGCTTCATTTCCTATACAGTCATCTTGATAGATTTCCCAAGAATTTAGGTGCTGTAAGCGATGAACAAGGCGAAAGATTTCATCAAGACTTAAAAACTATGGAAGATCGGTACCAAGGAAGATGGGATTCTCACATGATGGCCGACTACTGTTGGAGTATTCAAAGGGATTGCCAAAACAGAACACACAGCAGAAATTGCTTCAAACAAAAATTTATTCCCTGAAACTCATGTGTAAGTAAAATTGTTATTTTTTTATAAATATTCTTGTAATTTTTTAATGAATATTGTTAAGTAGTTATGTATCTAATTATCGGCATCTCTCGCATTCAAAGCGCCAGTACGTGCCGTTGCAGGTTCTTACGCATTTATTCGTTTACTAACAAGCGAGAGCGGTGAGCGCTCCGATTCTGATCTGCGCACGCACAGATTTGAATAATAGGCTATATCTTCGGGAATTTTTCGAATTTCTTGATAAAAAGTTAGAAACAGATTTTTAAAAGTACATACTTTTAGAAAATAATATTAAAAAATCGATTTTTTTTTTATCTCCTCTAAATAGTACTGCCTCCTTAAAACTATCAAAAACTTACAAATTAGCAAAAAGAAAATGTCATACAGGAAAAACCTGACGTGATAGAGAAAAATGGGTTTGATATTTGAAATCAGCGCACCCAAATTAGTAAAAAACAAGTCTCATATAAAAGTCAGCAAAAATTGTGTTGGACTGTGTAATCATTTAGCAGACAACCCTACCAGGAAAACTGATTTACGAAAAGCTGAGGTATACAAGCAATTTTTGTAACGTAGTGTTTATACGTGACACTGATTCTAGGCAATATATCAACTGACCTAATTTAAATGATGTGAAGTTACCTAATTTGGCGCTCTCCGTACCTAGAAGTGATCAGATCTACTCATAATGGAACTTTGTTATTCCATAAGTCTTTTGAGAGCCATCGAATGGTGGCAACGCACAATTCCAGATGACACGTACTGATTATATAAATCTCTGGAGTGGATTTTGTTTCTAACAGCAGGAGAAAAAAAGTATCAAGTTATTTGGATCAATGAATTCACGATAAATTGATATTCTTCATTGAGAATCAGTGGATATGCAGAAGGATGTTGTTTAATCCTTCAGCATAGAGTTTACTCTTAATATTTAAAGTAAAGAAGAAAAATCCTACTCCTCCCTCCCAAATAAACTGAAGTTTGGGGTGCTCTCTATTATTTATCGATATCTTCTTAGATTTCTGTCTAAAAATTTACCCATCTACTTGTTAATCAATTACCTACCCATCTCACTTATTATTCATCCGTCATTAATCTTCTTTATAATAATTAGATTTATATATCACTTCCATCATTAATTTTTCTATGGACTTCATGAAACATAAGCACGTTCACATCCGTCAGAATAACAACTTTATCCAGTAACGTATTTACAATGAAAAACTATGTTTTGGACAAATAGCATAAATGAAACATTGTACCAATGTCTGTGGAAAAACTAAAATATACACTTAATATGTAATTAGCGTAATGAGCGTCAAATCCGTTATTATGACAACAGTATGATTACATTAATATCTGTAAAATTCAATGTTTTCTTTTATATTTATGATTTCCTTACTTTTCTAGTCATCGTTTATTGAAAAAAATATTCTCAGATAGCGCGAATTTCAGACAGTTTTTAATCATATTTGATTATACGAGTATTTTAAATTACGCATTAGTTTTTTTGCACCAAATGTTAAATACTAAAAACTAACTAAATAAAACGAAATACCATTGTTCTTTACTAGTATTTAGTGTACTTGACTTTCACCTAACGCTTGTGCAGCCCTGTGGAAATGATGTCTGCATCAATACCGCTAGAGGGCCTCAAGAGAGAAGTTCCAAGCGCGATTTTAGTCACCGAAAAATGGAAATTTTTCTAACACTTTCTTCAACCGCTTGCAAGCCAAGCAGTTTTTTTTTTTTTTTTTTTTATTGTCTTCCGGAAATTCGTTTTCCGTCCTATTTAGTCAAGAAAATCGACCGTTATAACCCACACTATATATATTGCCTTAGGATTTGAGACCAAGAGGCGGCCGCACTGGTTCGTATGCCTTTACCGGATGCCATTTCAAATTAGTGATAGTTTTGGTATATCTGATTTAAGTGTTTCCAATTGGAAACACTTAATATTATTTCGACTGAGTAGTTTTATTAATATTAGTGTCTAGAATTTCGATGGAAGCATTTAGGGCTAGGAGATCAGTAATTGGTATGTGTACTCTCTGGTTAGTTTGCGTCTTGTTGTCGGAGCGAAAATAAACTCGTATTTCTGAGAAAGAAAACCCAAATAACCTCTTATAAAATGCGTTAATTCATCATCGATTGAAACTTTCAAAATTTCTTCGCATTCTAGATTTGAACCAAGGTCCTCCCAAATGAAGGGGAAATGTCACCTTGCTCACTTTTCAACTTAGCATTCGACCAACAAAATGAAATAAAACTCGATAAGTTTTAATTTATATTTTTTTGGTTTGCATTTCATCTGAATACTATAAATGGTTCAGCACTGTACTAAACGTTTTTTTTTTTTTTTTTTTTTTCCATAGTTCGGCATGCAATGGTTAAAGTTGCTTAACATGTACTAAACACAGGCAAATTTGCTCAATTACTTAAATTTCTTATGAGAATGAAACCACTAATATCATTTAAAAACTTTGTCTTATTAGGAAATTATACAGTTGAATTCACTACGTATATCAGCATAAGTCTGAAATTAACAAGGCTTTTATTTTCTCATGCTCTGAATGTGGTGACCTCATTTCTTTTTATTAACTGAGTCACCTAGACGAGAATATCACCATTATTCTGCATGCAGGAAGATGTGCTAAATAGATATTTATCTAAATATTCAAGGTTTTTATATCTTAGCGTAAACGGCTTTCGCTTCTGTTCTGTTCACTGATCTGGCTTAAATGAAGTTGACAACACCAGAAGATCCAATGAGATAATACCAAGCTTCTAAATAAAAGTTTAATTCGAAATGATAGCTTATTTAATATCCCCGTACCCCCTCCCCCCACACACAGTTCATAGAGGTATACAGATAGATTTCCATGAATTATCAATAATAATAAGAAGAATCTTATTTTTTCCTATCTAATTTTTAGTATCATATACCTATATATAGGACATTAGGTATGAAAACAGTGGTGTGCTATTCAATTAGAAGCATATCAACAAAGTTTTATTATTGTATTATTATCATTATTTTATTTTTGTCATTATTTTTATTGTATTTATTTTTATTGTCGGAGTATCTGTGGCCACCATTGTATTAAATTAATCTTCATATCAGATAAATAAACGATTTAAGCAATTGCTAATGATTATTTTTACTGCCTAAAAGTCAAATATGTATATATATCCAAGATCGAAGTCTACTGGATTAAAAAATGCAATTATTACATTGCATCTTGCAGTCTCCCCTCTGAAAGTTTAAATGCCAAAAATCTATGGGAAAAAGTTTGTCTTCAAAAGTAAGGTTAAACACCCTCTCCTTTGGGAAATTAAGTGTTAGCGGATTTTTTTAAAGTTTTTTTTAATAAATAAACAATTAAATTTATCTTAAAACCTACGAACTTAAATCGCAACGAGAGCTACTCTCAGAACCATCTGATAATTACATCATTCAATAACTGAATGACTTGAACACATAATGTGCGAAGAATTTCTTGATTGCAGGAAACATTAGTTTATCAACACCATACCTACATTTACTCTTCATTTGGAAAGAAGCTGAAATCCCATCTAGGACGCATGGAATCTTTATAAGGGCTTTCCAATGGAAAGTAAATTAACCGGTCTCATACCGAAGTGCGGTAGTTTTCATCGTGAAAAATAGACCGAGGAATGAAATCATGTAATATATATAATATACGACCACACAGCCTTAATTTCTTCAGCTATATTAAAAGGAATCCTAGCCAATCCCGAATCTTGAAATACGGATAAATTATTTTTAAACACAACGAATATCACAGTTTAAATTTTAAAATTATAATAAAAAGTATTTCCTAATTATGAAAATTGTATTATCAGCGTAGTTCTCAATCTTCTTCTTCTTCTTTCTCATCCTTCAGATGATGGATTGAGTCTCCTATGAACAAATCTTTGCCATGTGGTTCTATCTGTGGCCATTTCTATCATCTTTCTAAAGCTCAATAATTGTAACCTTTCCTTCAAAGACTGTACTAAGTTCTGTTTGGTCTGCCTCTTGATTGTCTTCCTCCAACGATTCCGTTCAAGACTATATCTGGTAATCTCTGAAAGGAAATTCTCTGCAGGTTCCAAACCATCTCTCAATAGGTTTTCAATACTGTTTCCTAAATCTTTTTTTACTAATTATAGAAATTTATAGATAATTATTGCGTGTCGGGGAAAACAATGCTAAAAGTAAGCTTTTTTTTCTCTTTTTTTTCTTATTTTTTAAATTATTTGGAGAGATAACCGATTATTAAAAGTAGCGCTAATATCCCATCCAAAACTAGATTTATTCTTTCGGCATCAATGGACACCAGTTTCAATGTTTTCTTTTTAATATCTTTACAGATCTATAATATATATAACTTTTCTTTTATTTTATATTAGAAATAATATGGAATAACTTTATTATTTTCTTTTTACTACTCAAATAAATTCAGTATACTGCAATTGCATATTTTAAAGTTTTCTTTTTTTAAAAAATGTTCAATAAGAACAAGATAAATAAACCTATTGAATTATACATAATTTAAAGGAAAATTTAAACAATTCATGCCTCTCACAAATCAGCGTTGTAGGCAGTTTATCATATTTCGCTCTTTTGTTCCTTTCTTGATCAATTCGGAGTTCTTTCTTTTTTATAGGATTGACATTGAAGACTTTCTTTCAGTACATGGGAGAGAACAAGGGGATATCAGCAGAAATTGTGTAAGGGTGTGGTTAGCAAGATATTAAAACTAGATTATTTGCTTGGAAGATGGTGAATTACTGGAATGGGTTTCCAGAGGGTGGTTATGGGTGCTTCATCAGTCAATGATTTTAAGCAGAGGTATGTAGGTAATGTTAGAATGATGGCTAGTGCGTAAATAATGGATCTCCCACGATGTGTCTTCTGACTCCATGAAGATCCCTGTATAATAATAATAATAATAATAATAATAATAATAATAATTATTATTATTATTATTATTATTATTATTAGAGCCTGTGTAGCTCAGTGGATGTGGCGTTTGCACACCATGGCGCTTGACCGCACGACGGAAGAATTTGTTTCGAATATAGTCGTCGTCTAGAGGAAATGTTTCTAAGCCTTTTTCGACCGGTTCCCGAGTTAGTCGATCTCTGGTACGGGCAAGCGGGTTATTTCTCCCGGAAACTCGGGTTTTTCGTCCCATAAACTCAAGAAAATCGACCCTAAAACCCACATTATTTCAGACATTAAAATATATTGTGTTACGGTTAGGAACCACGAGATGGCGACACTTGTTGAGCCATCTCTCCTCACTGCGTGCCACTTAATTAGTGATAGCCTTGGGCAAGCTATCTCTGATTGGCTGCCAGTGGAGATTGAACTGCCCACTCAGTCTCCAAAAGTTAGATAGGGCTAAACGGCCTCACCTACTCCCTATACGGGAATAAAAAGGCATTAGCTGATAAGTTATTATATTAGATATTTACAGATCTAATATACTTAACTTTTCTTTTATTTCATATTAGAAATAATATGGAATAACTTTATTATTTACTTTTTACTACTCAAATAAATTCAGTATACTGCAATTGCAGATTTTAAAGTTTTCCAAATTATACTCAATAGGTATAAGAGGAACACTGCATGCATGGTTCAGGAATTACCTCTCAAACAGAACACAAGAAAACAAAATAGGTACATGTCACAGTCGGGATAAACAAATAAAACATGGTGTACCTCAAGGTGCCATGTTATCGCCCACTCTATTCAACATATACATTAACGATGTTCATAACATATCCATAAGAAGTCAAATATTTCAATACGCAGATGACACTGCACTACTAGCAATTCACACAGACATCAACACGACTCTCTGCAAAGCACAACAAGACCTAAATGAAATCACAACTTACTTCTACCAAAACTCAATTCTAATCAACGGCACCAAAACACAGATGTTGATAACACACAACCCAAGAATCATACGCCCCGCATCACTATCGATACAATGTCACACATACCGCTACATTAACAAGAAAAATACCTGCCAATATTCCGAAATCAAACCTGTAACACATGCAAAATACCTCGGTCTCTATATAGATTCTCACCTTAAATGGACAAGAATACCTTGTCCATTTAAGGTGAACATATAGAATATGTTCACCTTAAAAACATATAGAATACCTACACCCCAAACTCCAGATCATCGCAGCAAAACTCTTCCAAGTTAAAGACATTATTCCATCCAACACAAAAAAAAAAACTCCTATATCACGGTATCTGCGAATCCTTACTCAGATACGGAATAACAGTCTATACAAACACATCAAACAGCCACCTAACAAAATTAGAAACATTACACAGGAAAATCGTGTCAACAGCGATCTGGACACCTTACATGCAACAATCAATATCCGACAAGCACATGGCGATACACAGAATTCTGTGCATTAAAAACCTGAAACACTACATGACGTTAACAACGAATTACTTCACTTCAACATCATCTAGTGAAACAACAGAGACACATATCGTATAACACGACCTACAACAACTCTCTTCATCCCTACACTCTTCAACAATTTATACGGTTCTTTTGTGAGATCACATCAGATACTCACGCAACTCAACAACCTACCAAGAAATTTAAAACACAGATAACTACAGAACATTAAAAAACGAACTCTGAAAAATATAGTTAAACAAAGTTAATATACCATTAACACTAATATACACATCACAAATTACCAGCATCCAATGCCAACATCCCATACATAAAGAGTAGCAACAACATAAATAGTGAAGCCTGAATCCCACTCTCTTCACAAAAGCTAACCCAAGCTTCGAAGTAGGTGGGATTAACTGGCCTCACTCAACCACACGTAATCCTTATAACCAAAGAAGCAGATTATGTAATAAAATATTTAGTAAAGTATACTACAATAAAGAAAATACTGAAGATACTGATTATTATGTGATAATATCATTAATATAATACTCTTATGTAACATGAATGAACAATGTAATAAATTATTCTTATGATTAAAAAATTATATAAACAAAAAAATTATTATACAAAAAATTCTGAATAATCTTCATTGTTAACATTAGAAGAACATGTGTTATAAATACATAATATAGAGGCAAAAAAAATATTATTAAAAATTTTAGTTGAAATCAATGTAGAAAATGCAGCATTTAGAGCTGAATTCCGTAAAATTATAAGTTACAATGTCAATCAAGATGTCAATTGTATGTGTAAATATTTTAGCAATCAATAAATTACTATTACTATTAAAAATATTATTATAAAATGTATTACATTTAACGTTTTCATCAGATCAAGGAGTTCCATTGATAACAGGAAACAACACATCTTATACGAAAGTGTCTGTTTGTTATAGGTTTAATTCTCTTTGGAGACTAGAACGTATTCTAGGCATTTTTCAACTCCGAGTTAGTCGATCTGCTACGCAGGCATTTTAGGGTTTCTTTTTCCCAGCACCACTGTTTTTAATCTTACAAATCAAGAAAAGCGATCATAAAAATAAGACACTTATCAGCCTTTAATCTCATCGTTAGGCCTTACAAAACATCAATAACCCCGAACTCAGCTATCCTTGATGACTATAGGCGGAGTTTGCCGCTAGCTGATTTCCAAAAAGTTAGGATAAAAGAGTCCACGACTCCTTTGTCGAACAAAAAAGTTGTTAGTGAATGTTATTTATTTATTATTATGTTTTTTAAGTTTAAATTATTCGGAGCCTCCTTATTTCATTCAATTTCGAGAGTGCCTTCCAGTTGAAAAATATGGCTTTGAATCCCATGAAGGAAACACAAATATCCTTTATCAGGACTTTTAAACTGAATTTGATCTCAAATAGAGGTGAATAGATCCCCCCCCCCCCCCGGAAACTCAGGCTTTTCGTTCCACAATCAGCAAACAGGCCAAGAGCACACACAGTTATACTTATAGGCATAAGGCTAAACCAGCTTACTAGAATTATGGTTAGGAAATCTAAAGAAGATACTTGTTAGGCCATGGGCATTTGTCCTGTTAGAACTACTGATGATGATAATGAAATAATTACTTATTTTCTCTTTTTTTTTTTTCAAATTTCATAAATAAATATACCTTTTTTATTTTTCAAAAGGAATAGACCAATCTTAAGCATTACTTTTCTTTGTGAAATGGGTTGGAAGCAGGCACGTCTTCGTCCTCGCGAAATAGAATAGTGAGATCTCTAATTGGAGGTTCTGCGCCAATCGACTTGAATTGGCGCAGTATCGGCAAGAATAATAGGCTCATGATCACGAAGCCATTATTGTTTGTGGAAGGAAAACCCTGCTCTTTGCATCTGAGATTATCTCATTCCCCTTTAGCTGGTGAGCCATCTAAAGATTCAAACAGCTCTATTGAACGAAAGAACATAGTACTTACTGATTCAGCAACGAGGCTCGGTTATTCATTCTCTCTGTGTGTGTGTGTGTGTGCGCGCCTGCGCGTGAACTCCATCCCTAAAAGGCTGTTAGTGTATAGTACATAAATATTTAGAGTGAATGCGCTATGGGTTTAGATAATTCTGAATGTTCTGGAAATCAAATGGAATTTTCAAAACCACTTCAAGCCTTCAATAAGCAAGTGGTATTTTATTATTTATTTGTTTATTTCAAATATTTTGAACTTAAGCTTCTTCTTGCACGGTAACAGAAAGCACATACGAGATTATTATCTTTTATTTTTATATCAAACCATAACAACCAAACCCAACTTTGAATTTCATGAAGCTTAAGGTTTAATTTTAATTGAGAATGACTCAAGTTCAATTTTTACATCTCTCAGGTTTCTCGATTTCTCAACGTGCATTATTATTATTATTATTATTAGTAGTAGTAGTAGTTTCATAATTTAATCCACCGTATGCATAATTCACTCTCCAATCAACGCCAACTACCGTTCATCAACATTATTACTTCTGTTAATTGTGCGTATTCTTCGGTCTTGCCTGCATGCGGAATAAAAAACCGGCATTATTACCGGAAAAACAAATCCTGATATCTGTGTTTGAAATCGGAACTCATCTTCATTTGAAAAAAGGATGATGATGAGTGTAGAGTAGGGTGTCCTCCCGCGATGAGTCCTTGGACTCCTTAAAAAAGAAACAAGGATTTATGTTAGCAGCTCAAGAACAAGCATTACAAACTAATGCAATCAAAGCAAAAATTTTGAACAGCAATAATAACAGAAAATGCATTATGCAATCAGAAAGACGAGACTGCAGAACATCTAATCAGTGCCGGTAGCAAGATGACTCAAACTGAATATAAATACTGCCATGATCAAGTGACCAAAATAATTCATTGGCACGTATGCAAAAAATATGGCTTTCATACTTCTGATAACTGGCGGCTGCATGTAATTGAAACACTACTCGAAAACGAAACAGCAAAAATACTCTGGGACTTTAGAAAGGAAACTGATCGGCCCTTGGAACACAATAGACTTGACATCACAATTATCGAACAAGAACAAGTTTGAATTATTGATATCACTGTACCAGTGATAACAACATTAGCAACAAAGAATTGGAAAACAACACTAAATTAGAGGGTGGTCTGAAAAGGTGGTCTCGGTCTCGACTATAGAGATGGCAACACTATCGGCAAGATGTTTTTTTTTTTAAATTGGTACATCTGTCATAAGCATCCATGTGAAATTACAGGTCATTCTATCAAGTTGTTTGTTTTATACTGCTGTCTGAAGCAAAAGTATTTCCTGTATCCCTTGAAATGGATAAAATTGAGTATCGTGGGTTATACAATTCTTTGTAAAAGAAGGTTTTATGCCAAAAGAAATTCATTCGAAGTTCATAAAAGTTTATGAACACTCTTGTCCTCCGTTTTTGACAATTAAGAAATGGGCTGCCGAGTTTATACTTGGCCGTACCACGTTAAGATCCACTTGAAGTGCGTCCAAAAAAGTGTAACAACACCTGAAACCATTGATCAAATGCACGATATGGTATTGGATGACCGGCGAATCAAAGTGCGTGAAATTGCTGAGACTATAGGCATTTCAGAAGAACGTGTAAGATATATTTTGCTTGAAGAATTGCAAATGAAAAAGCTTTGCGCAAGATGGGTGCCACGCTTGCTCACAGCAGATCAAAAACACACATGAAAAAAATCTCTAAACAGTGCTCGGAATAAAAGAATAAAACTGATTTTGTGCGTCGATTTATTACTATGGATGAGACTTGGATTCACCATTACACACCAGAATCCAAACAGCAGTGAAAACAGTAGACAGAAGCCGATTGTTCAGCGCCAAAGAAGACAAAGTCAGTTCCATCAGCAAGAAAGGTCATGGCATTGGTGTTTTCGGATGCTAAAGGCATTTTGTTTATTAATTATCTTGAAAATGATAAAACAATAACTGGGGAATATTATTATTATTCCGATCTTTTAACCAGACTAGACGAAAAAATTCGTGAGAAAAGACCTGGTTTGCAGAAGAAAAAATCATCTTTCATCAGGACAATGCACCTTCCCAGAAAGGTGTTTTGGCAACCTCTGACTTCTGTCTCTTCCCAAAACCAAAACTCTTCCTCGCTGGTCAGCGATTTTCTTCTAATTAAGAGGTGATTGCAGCTGTAGAAGAGTATTTTGCAGATTTTACTGGGAACCACTACGGGGACGGGATAATGGCTCTGGAGCATCTTAAGGGAGATTATGTTGAATAATAATAATAATTTTGAAATTATAAATTCGTTTTTTCATTGTTAGGCCGAGAACCTTTCAGACCACCCTCGAATAGAGATCTGGCAATCGAAATTGGCCGGCTGTGGCTTAAACACACCAAAGTCATCTCAGTAGTTATGGGTGTACTTGGTGCAATTTCAAAAAAAGCTATCCAACTATTTACGAGAATTAAACATCAACAAAGTGATCCCCATATAATCTACAAAAAATACAGCATTACTTGGACAGTCCATATTTTACTATGCTATTTGACAGACTATTCTTAGATCCTTGGGCAGAATCTGAATTGCTCTGTATTACAAGTCAAATTGTTGTTTGAGAGATATCTGGTTTTGACTGTTTATCAATTATGAGAAGAAAGTAATAATAATAATAATAATAATTAGCAGTATAAGGAATCCTTTCGTATTCCAAATAACATGAATGTAAATTAAACAATCATCAGGTGGTTGCTCTCGGATAGAATATAAATATAACTTGCAGGGCCGCATTTATACTTTTTGAGGTCCCAGGCGCAATAACATAATGAGGCCCCAAAAGAACAAGTCTATTTCAGTTAATCAAATTCATACGCTTTTATTATTTTTTTAAATAGTTTATTGAAAATAAAAGTCGATATTTCCATAACAGCTCATTTAAAAAAAAAAAAAAAAAATCAGCTAACGCCTTTTTATTCCCGTATACGGGAGTAGGCGAGGCATTTAGCCCTATCTAACTTTTGGAGACTGAGTGGACAGTTCAATCTCCACTGGTTCCACAATCAGAGACAGATGGCCCAAGGCTATCACTAATTAAGCGGTACGCAGTGAAGAGAGAGACGGCTCAAATGTGCCGCCATCTCGTGGTCCCTAACCCTAACACAATATATTTAATGTCTGAAATAACGTGGGTTCTACGGTCGATTTTCTTGAGTTTACAGGACGAAAAACCCGAGTTTCTGGGAGGAAAAACCTGCTTGCCCGTGCCAGAGATCGACTAACTCAGGAACCGGTCGAAAAAAGGCTTAGGAAAATTTCCTCTAGTCGCCGACTAGACTCGAAACGAAGTCTTCCTTCGTGCGGCCAAGCGCGGCGGTGTGCAAACGCCACATCCACTGAGCTACACAGGCTCCTAAAAATCATCTAACGCCTATTTGTTCCCGTAGAGGGAGTAGGCGGGGCCGTTTACCCTATGTAACTTTGGAGACTGAGTGGGCAATTCAATCTCCACTCAGCTCATTTTAATAAACTAAAAATAACACAACATTGGTATATATTTGCATTAAAAAAAAAAAAAAAAAAATATATATATATATATATATATATATATACACACTCTATAATATAAAATGATAATTTAAATTAAGGGATATTACATCCCATATTGTTTCGCTACAAAAACTTCGTATTATATCTAGGTCTACCTACTCACTGATGAGACCTCAATAAAGGTTGAAACCGATTTTGGTAGTGACTTATTCTCATAATGTAAAACAGTAATACAGCTCCTAGGAGCTAAGTTCACATTATGGGTAAATACCAAGAACAGTGAACGGAGCCTGCACCACTCTTACTATGAGTTGCCTCTGTGTTGCACTCTACCAGGTGGACTATGAGTTGCCCTGATGTTGTACTATCCAGGTATTTGCTTACGCTTGGACTCGCTGAAGTTATATATTTATATATATTAGGGTTACCAAGTAATTTTATAAACTTGGTTATTTTACTCCTAATCCCAAGTAAGCAAACGGTTAAGTTTGCGCCTGAACGTAGTTCAAGTCTAAAGGTGGTACACCAGGGCAACTCATTGTAAAGGTGGACTTGAACTACGTTCAGGCGCAAACAACTGTTTGCTTACTTAGGATTAGGAGTAAAATAACCAAGTTTATAAAATTACTTGGTAACCCTAATATACATTATTCCCAAGGTAAAAAAAAAAAAAAACTTATTATTATATAAATAAGTATTTATATAAATATTTAAATAAATATTTAAATCAGTTCAAATTTAAATTTAAAAAAATAATAACTAATAACTAAAAATAATAACTATTCAGGTTTACTGGACGTGTGTGTCCAGCAAAGAAATGGTACACTTACATCAATTTCATGGAATACAGCAGTATTCCTGTTAGCTTTATATTCTAAGGAAAGAACAATGTATTTCAAATGGAAGCGGGAGGACTCACAAATTTTTCAGCGGCGTCTAGTTTTTATATTATGAATTTAATATTTATAAATAAGTATTTTATTTTGCAACTATTATCATTACGGGCAACTTCAAGGAGTCCTTAGACTCATCGAGGGAGGCCCTAAACAACTACTCAATATCCACACAGTATCTATCATACTTTGCCTTGAACTCATTGACAGTCATGGCACCCACAACAGACTCTGGCAACTTATTCCACTCATTCACCACTCGCCAAGTAAAAAATCTAGTTCTAACACCCTTGCTAACCACACTATTGCCCAGTTTCCATGGATGGCCCCTAGTCCTCCCAGTTATAACTATGCTGCTTTTTTTTTATTGTTCTCTGTGAGGAGTAAGGTTTTGAAATGTGGCCCCCATAGAGAGTGAGGCCCCCAGCTTGCGCATCATGCGCCTAATGGTAAATGCGGCCCTGATAACTTGTTACATATAAAAATGATTTTTTAAAATGAACTCTGAATGTAATGTCAGCAATTGTTCTTTATCATCCTAACAGAGGGCAGCACCGAAATTCATGAAAAATAAAATCAGATTTTATTTTCCTTATAAAATTTTTCACTAGTATTGCTTGCTGTTTAGGTAAACTACTTGAGTTTTTATGGTGTTACTGTAAAGCAATTTAATTGTCCTGTTTGCAATGGAAAGTCCAAAGAAAGAATTTGGGTTACGAGTGGAAGATGTGTATGAACTCGCTGAAGATATTGGCAGAGAGTTGGAGAAAATAATTGATCTTCACGGTGTTGACTTAATCGCCAACCTGATGGCTGTGGTAACCGTGGCACTAGAACATTTGGAAACAAATATTGTGAAAATTGAAGAAATAGAATATGAACTGTTAAATCTGAGATCAAGAGTTGCTCAGTTAGAATATGAGAAAGCGGAACATTTGGATTTCAGGCGTAAGCTGGATAATGTAAGTTGGATATAATAATAATATAATAATAATAATAATAATAATAATAATAATAATAATAATATACCTTTTAAAATTGGAAGTGTGAAAGACATCTGATTATTTGAGTTATAGAGGTAAATTGCAAAACATGTCCTGCTCACATTATGCTTTTTTTTAATCACCCAATTATATAGTCAGATTGGCCTTCACAAGATCAGAGCAATGTGTTATCACATTGTGCATTATAGGTTAGAATGATGAACTTATATTTGTAACAGTTTCTGTTTTAATTTAGTAAAATCCCTCACTAACTTAAGCATTGCTTTCCAGATAACATTTCCTCATACTGGTCTTGTATCTATTCCAGAGATGGTGATAGACCTTATGTTACCTTTGTTACTCTTTTCTAGATTATTTCCAAAATCCGCTCATTTTCCTAACAACCTGTGACCAACTCTTACATAGTTATTCAACTTCAGACTGATTAAGACCAGTAGAATAGTAACCTTTTTATCAACTTATGTTACATTCTTATCATTACATTAATCTGTTTTGTTGTAATTGCAGTTCTTACAATGTTCCCTGAATTTCAGCTCCCTGTTCCAAGTTCCTTTATCTTTGGTGCCTCTTTCAATACAACCTTACCAGTCTATTACACGATATTTCCATTTCTGCTTTGAAGTTTACTGAATGTTGGTAAAGTCATGGTCTGCTTATACTTTCTTGGTTGTGGTCTTAGGTCTTCTTAGTAGCTGTATATATATCCCTATATAGAACTGCTATTTTTCCTACAAATATTGTACTCCTATAAAAATTTTTGCCTCTGCTTTCATGTTTAAAGTCTTAGGTCTTGTTACTAGTTCTAGATATATCCTCTACCCAATAGGCATTAAACCATTGAGGAGTATGCCAAAAGTATGGGTGAAGCATGGCATCCCCATCTCTCAAAGGAAAGACCCCAAACTTCCATAGTATTAAACACCATTTCCCTTAGCATTCAAGATTCTCATACAATTCAAGTCTTGAAATGGTTAGAAACCATGCTTAACACTGTAGTGCAATGGTTGAAGGTTGAATGTACTTTTCTTTTTTTTACACTTCTTCTAGAATGCGGTATGAATTACATCTTGAAAATTACATAGAGAATTTTTTTTTTTTTTTTTTTTTTTTTTTTTTTTTGAGGGTATAATTTTAAAAGTGGTTTTTCAGACCAGTTATTGGTTAGTAAAATATTAGAAGTCTTCTAGATCAACTGGTGAATAATCATGTTTCCAGATGTAGTTCGTATAGTAGTGTTATGTAGATGACTGATGTAATTTGTGTTTGATGATGGATTTTGTATTAAATAATCCAAATTCTTGGTTTAGAGAACAGATATTGAACTATTTTGCTTCAAGGACTAGTTCTAGGAGAGCAGAAGGAGGGTAACATAGTTTTCTTTTCATAAGGGTGGTTGTAGAATAGAGGTATCAAACTA
The DNA here is from genome assembly GCF_054136105.1 of Typopeltis vanoorti. Taxonomy (NCBI): domain Eukaryota; kingdom Metazoa; phylum Arthropoda; class Arachnida; order Uropygi; family Thelyphonidae; genus Typopeltis; species Typopeltis vanoorti. Next base: position 120,127,953 of record NC_143559.1, read on the forward strand.
TAGTCAGTTCATCATCTCTTTTTTTTTTCTTCTTTTTTTTTTATTGCTGATACTGTTATTATTAATAGAAACTTGTTTTGGATCCCAAACCACCTAGACTTCTCATTTCTGACTTGTGATTCTTAACAAACCTCATCCTTTCCTTCTCATCCATCTATTTTGCTTTTTCCAGGCATAATTGAACCCCTTAATGGAAGTTTGTGCTACAGAGATTTCGGACTAAAATGTCTACTAACTGGAAGAGCTACAATTTTATGTGATTCTTATTATTTTCCTGGCCTTCATGGTGTCACGACTCATTATGGAAGGTCAGCACAAATTCTGTCACCGCTCCTTAAAATCATCTCATCCACAGTCTGCATGTTCACCACCCTCTCAGAAAATGCATTCCATGATCCTATCACTCTCCACGCAAAAAAAATTTACTTCTTACCCTTTTACTCATAACCTTCTTTTTCAGCTTCCAGGGATAGCCGCTTGTCCTTGCTCCTTTCCCTTATTCTGCCATATGAAAAATCTTGTGCCATTAACTTGACTGTTAAAGTCTTGCAATGGGGCAGGTTCCTGGAGAGCAGAAGGAGGGTAAGATAATTCCTTTTCATAAGGGTGGTTGTAGAATGGAGGTATCAAACTATAGGCCTGTTTGTATTTCTTCTGTAGTTGTTCAGATTTTGGAGAAATTGGTAAGAACTCATACAGAATTGGGCAGATGAGGATAATATTATTTATGCAGGCCAGCATGGATTTATTTGTTAATGGGTGCTCTTATTTTTAGTAATCTGGTTACCTTTTATAATAGAGTAACAAGAGTAGCAGATAGGTAAGGCTTGCACTGCCATTTTTTTTAATGTTTCTAAGGCATTTGACTGGTGCCGCATAACAAGTTGATATTTAACTGAGATTACAATCAGAGTTCATCCTTCAGTAAGTACAAAGTGGTAAGTAAAATTGTCTCAGTAGTTAAAAAAATGCATTGCATGATTTGATTTGAATGTTATTATTGCATGATCATGACACTTAGGGGAGTCCAGGGACTCATCAGAATTATACACTGCATAATCCACCATCTACTCTCCACTGATGATACATTACATAAGCTGCCATCTACTCACTAATGCACAACATAATCAACCATTCATAGCACACCATTTATGATCAGTTAATAGTATTTTTATCTGTTAATTTCATGTTCTCTGGACAATTGCCTGTATGATTCATGTTATTTTCATTATTCTCTGATACCTCCTAAAATTTACTGAAGGTAGACACTCCACACACTTCCCACCATCTATGCTATTTAATCCTCTGTAGCTTCATGGTAACTTTCATGATGTAGGTCTGCTGGATGGGAACATAAAAGGGCATTATGACTATAGAATAACATGTATGTCACAGTAAAAATGAATTTATTATGTAAATATTTCATCTTATGTATCATAAGGCATTGTCAGTACAAATAGTGGACAGCAGTAGGAATTGAATAAGAAGACAGTCTAGCTCATGCTTAAATTGGAATTCCTTTGGGTCTACAGTCACATGTTCATTGATGAAAACTATTAGGCTGAAATTAAAATTAATTAAAAATAATATATAAGAGATAAAAATTTATTTAATACGATTGAGGATAGCAGTTTCTCAAACAAGTTGCACGAACATGGTACTTTGTATATGCTTTGTCTTACTATGGACAAACAGGAAGATCTGTAAATAATCTCTGAACCACATCCATCTTATATCTTATCAAACCTCATAAATCTGGCCTTACACAACATGGAATTGAAAACACTAACCACAAGATCCAATGGCAAAACGCTAATCTGCTACACAGACCCATATATAAACGTGAACATTTATATATGAATGTTTATATATATATATATATATATATATATATATATTATTTATAATTAATTTTAATTTCAGCCTAATAGTTAATCCATGAACACATGACAGTATACCTAGAAGGATTCCAATTTAAGCATGTTCTCTACTGTTTTCTTATTTAGTTCCTGTTGTTGTTCACTGTTTGTACTGAAGTTGTCTTATGATACATGAGACAAAATATTTACATAAATTTATTTTACTGATTTATTTTACTGTGGCATACGCGTTATTCTGTAGTTATGGATACTCCACAGGTTTCATTATACAAGAAAGGGCATTATAAGTTTAATTCTTGTTGACTTAAATTGATCATTGAAAGAACACACATGAACATACAGATCAATACTAGTTAGGGTGTTAGGATTGAGAACGTCACCTCTTATCTAGAATGGTGTAAGAATGTACTCGACCTTGGTGTGGGGGCGGGGATGTGAAATCTTACAGCTTATTTTCAAAAAAGTTTGAGTGATTCCCAGTAGAGCTGTTCTTCCCTTCCCTTGGTTAATGAAACTGCATTTTAAGAGTAGAGGAGAAAGATATTATTATTTTTGTGTTCTCATTTGTGTATTATTTACACAAACAGGAAATGTATACTTGTATGCATAACCACTTAAAATTAGACAATCCAATATTAGGGAAATAAATGTAGACCTAATAAGTGTCTTAAAGTCATCAGGGAAAAACTGTCAGCATATGTTAGATCCTGGGATAGAATTTCAGTAGAATGTTAGGAGCATGTAATTATTATTATTATTATTATCTGGGACTTCCAGGGAGTCAAGGACTCATCGAGGGAGGCTGTAAATTACCCAACCCAGCTATCATACCTTCCCTTAAATTCATTTACACTAGATGCACTCACTACCCATAAGGACAAATTATTCCACTCACTCACTGCTCTCTGGGAGAAAAATCTAGCTCTTAACCCTTTCTTGACTGAGAACAACCTTAACTTCTATGGATGCCCCCCCCCCCCCCCCCCCCCGTGTTCTCTCCCTGCCTTCTATATAATGAAAAATTTCATTATTTGAAATGGTATAACACCTATTCAAAAGTTTATAGACCTCTATCATATCATCCCTCTTTTCCTGTTAACCAGAGTCTGCTGTAATCCACATACTCGCAATCTGTCCTCATAATCTACACCCTTTCCACAGTTTCTTTTTTCTCCTTAGAACCTGGGAGACCAAATCTATGCATGGTAATCCAGATGTGGTCTTATCAAAGCCTTATAAAGAGGCAAAATGACTTCCTTATCCTTACATGTCAAGGTTCGCTTCAACATAGCAATTAGTCTCTGAGTTGTATTTGCAACTTTTACTATGTGACCTTTGAACTTTAAATTCTTATCCACCAATACATCAAGATCCCTTGCCTCTTTAGTTTCTTGTAGAATCCCACTAATATAATATGCCGCTGGAACTCTAATCACATCAAAGTGCATAACTTTACACTTACTAACGTTAAACTGACAACCATTTTCGTTTTGCTCAGATTTCTAGTATATTCAAATCATTTTGTAATTGCTGAATATCAGTAGCATCCCTGATTGCCCTGCCTATCTTCGCATTATCAGCAAACAATTGCAAATCTGATGATAGACCCTGCTTGATGTCATTAATGTATAGATTGAACAATAAAGGCCCAAGGACTGAACTCTGAGGTACACCACTTTTTTTAAAATTTTTTTTTAAAAAAAATCTTTGTACTGGTTATGGGCAGTACTACCCTCACATTCTCGTCCAGACTTGATATAGACCTTCACAAGTGTTTTACCCTGTGTCTGTTATAGTTATCATTGTAGTCATTCTCTGGTGGCAATGCCATGCCACCAGTGTGCCCTGTAGGGCCCTCAAGGAAAGAACTTTTATATCCTTCTGCATAAGCCCAAGCTGTTTTAAGTCCTTATAACTATCTGCGCTCCATACGCCATGTAATGAGATGGTGGCGCTGGTAAACCTCGGAGTTGCCCCATGCTCCTCCCGTATCTTACTAATTAGATTTTGGTTATTTTTATAGTAGTTCACTTTATTATTATGGCTATAGGCTAGTGGGTGCCCTATTCCCACCACCTGCGCATCAACCCCAAACGTTACCATCTCTTTTAATCACTAAGTCTGGCTTACACAAACCTGCAGAGGTCCTATAATGTGGTTCCACTACGGTCACCCAACCTTTGTTCTTAAAGCGTTTGTTCAGAATGGAGATAGGGGAAAAAGATAGTTCTAACTTCGTGATTCTTGACAGCCGCAGGCGTGAGATCAGTTATCTAAGTGATGGAACCCCGAGCCCACCATCCTTCACCCTTGCATGGAAATATGCAGTAGGGGTGTCAGGCAGTAGTCGGAGCCATGATCTCACGGCTGAATGGATAGCCCAGTCCATTCGGGACAGTACCTAGATATATGTCCTACCAAGCACCAACTTATGGTAAAAGCAAGGTAGGAGATGGTGGGAAAGGAGAAACAGTCTTTGCTGGAGATTAAGAGGAGCTTTCCTCAAAGAAGTGATCCCAGCTTCTAGGATAGACGGGACAGAAGACCTTCCCTTTGGGGATGAACATGATACCGAGGTATCTGCACTCTTCCAGGATGGTCAAAGCATGCAACAGCCTCCCGTGCAGGGAAAACTATATGTCTAGGAAGAGAGTGAAGAAACTCATCTATGGCGCAGTTAAAGAAAAGGGGAGATAGAGGATCACCTTTGCAAACACTGTGCTGCGGGAATAAAAGTTGCACAGGACCCTGTAGTGATAGTGATGGAGCTACCCAAGCATATCTCCATGACATAGGAAAAAAAGGGTTCTGAACATTCAGCAATAGACAGCGCTGAAAGGAGAACAGGAAGGGGGACGTTATCAAAGGTCTTTTGGAGGTCCAGCGACACCATATATAGAGGCTTAAGGTGGCGTCGAGAATCAGAGAGAAGAGAAGAAAGAAGATATATATTCTCGGTACAGCCATCCAAAGGGACAAAAGCTCTCTGTCTATAATCATGCTGTATATGTTGCTGAAGTCGTTTAACTAAGATTTTATGATAGAGTCCAAGTATCACAGGGAAGATGGTAATAGGTCTAAAGCAGTGGTTCTTAACCAGTGTTCCGCGGAAGGTGAATAGGTGTTCCGCGAGAAGTTCTGGAATTTGTCAGCGCAAATTAATTTAATGATGGTTTAATTAATTATTAATTAATAATTAATTATCAATTAATAATAAAAATCAGCTAAATTACCAATTAATTATTAATTTATACATTACAAAATAACCACTACTAAAAGGAGAAAACATCACTATCAACAGTAACATAGTCAATGAGACTTTTCTTATTCCTTGCCTCTTCTCTCCATGTGAATTTGTGCATATTTATGTTGGAATATGGTGTTAGTGATAACCAGTCCATGTCCTGAGCAGAAATCCAAGGTATTTGCCATTATTATTGGCTTTGCTCTTTTCTCCAAATTTTCCTAAAATATTTTTGTATGTCTGACAATCATTTCCTATTCTGCTATTTAGATCCCCAACAAGGATCAACTTTTCCTTTTTCATTGTGTCCGTTGCTTTTCTAAAGCATCAAAAAATTCCTCCACTTCTACCTTAGTAGACTCTTCTGTGGGATCATAGGCACAAATAAGTCTCAGTGTCCAATTCCCCATTCTGATATTTGCCCACATCACTCTACTTGAGACTGCCTGCCATTCAAGAAGATTAGCCTCGTATTTTGTGTTGAATACTGTGGCTACTCCGTCTTTTCCTTGATTGTCATTTCCTGAATGTATTTATTGTTCAGAAAGATCTCACCAGTTTTTGTCTTTTTTGTTTCAGTCACCCCTATTATATCGATCTGGTACTTATTTAATTCCTCAGCTAGCTCCATTTCTTTGCCATTCAGGCTTCTTATGTTGATAGTACCAATCTTTAACTCTGGTGATGGGGTGTGCTTTCAGATTTGTTTCAGATATTTACTATCTAGTATTTTTATACAAATTTTATACAACGAAAGAAAATACATACCTTTTATAAAAACACAGCAAGCACGAGGTAAAGAGTTGACGAAGCACACTCAAACTGAGGCTGACACAATGAAAAATATTTGCTGTCTTTGCAATGTGTGCAATAGTGCGATACAATGTTGACTCCAGCTGCATGTCCTGATCCCAGGCTAGGATTCCGAGCTAAGCTTCATTGCACAGTCGCAATATTAAAGATCCAATCCTATATAATGTATGCATCGGCCTCACATAATCCAAATTAGAATTATTTTTTCAGAATTATTTATTATATTCTTAAATATTAAGTATCCTCAAAAAATGATTTTATTAAAGTTTTTTTTATTAAAATAGTAATATAACATAAATTTTAGTTGCATACAGTAATAATATTGGAACTTCTATTATGTTTTCAAACTACTAAAAGATCATTAACATTTTTAATGTTTAAGGGCCCACTTGCTATCGGGCTAGCTGACACCCTTGCCAGTCCACTACTGGTTCCATCTTCACTTCTGTCTATCGTAAACCGACATTTTCAGGTCATTACATTCACAATTCATCTGCTCACCATCCATCTCAAAAATATGGCATCATTAAATCATTAGTAGCCAGAGCACACAGATTTTGCTCCTGCGAAGAATCTTTAAACTAAGAATTAGAAATCATCAAAAATACAGCCATACTAAATGGATACAATACAAAAACAACTCAAAAAATCATTTGTCACTTCCGCACACATCAACGTAGACGAGAACAAGCTTGTAGGATTCCCATACCTTATGTCAAATGCATCTCCGAATGCCTATCAAAAATTATGAAAAAATAGAAACTTGCTGCTACCCACAAAGCAATCAACCAGATCTATAATTTGCTACCCTCTCCTAAAGACAAACTCTCACCTGTGATGCAACCTGGCGTTTACGTAGTTCCATGTTCTTATAAGATGTCTTGCTACGGACAGACAGGAAGATCTATTTATTAGTGAACGCATCGCTGAACATCAGAACTATATCCATCATCAAACCACACAGATCTGGCCTCGCACAACATGAAGTTGATCATAGGATCCAATGGAAAAAACTTCTACATAGATCACGGGCGGCACTTGGAACATTTTTGAACTTTTGCACTTGATTCTAAAATACAGTCTCGAGAACTCATTTCCAAATATTATAATACTACAATATTTCAAATTTTCCTCACAATTGCTATAAGTGTTGCTAGTTGTGAGAGGAGTTTTTCTAAAGAAAACTGATTAAGAATTACTTACATTACTATGAAATAGACCGCCAATGTCATCAATGATTTTGCTAACAGAAAAGCAAGAAAAATAACATTTTAGAATGTTGAAATTAAAGTTTTACTTCAAAAATAAACATAGTGTTTTAATTTATTTTCCTATATGTCATTTTGACTTTTTGTAGTATTTTTTGGGGTGTATTGAGAGGGGCGACAAACTCAGGGACCGCCCCAGGTGGCGAAAGCTCCAGCTACACCACTGTGCCCATCATTATATTCATTTTGCCATTTCAAAAGAAAATTAAAATATTATCTCTGACACTGAAATAAGTATATATATATATATATTCGTGTAAGCTGAACTGAGAATTTGTTAACATCTTTACCCAACTTATCTTCTGAAAAACAGCTGAAAGTTGTAGACCTTATTAAAGTCTATGTGTGAAAGCTGTTCCAAAGAGCAAATTTAAATTATATGAAGATGAAAAGAGGAGAATGAGAAATTGGTTCAGTAGGTTTGAAGTAGGACTGTATATGTATGTTGATCAACAGCTATTTGTGTTTGTCCTGGGTTAGAGGAGAGTTGAGTAGTTAAAGCAAGTCAGTTTTGAGATCAGTCTTATGGTCTTTCTAGTTTTCCTTGCTGAAAAGAGTGCCTCTTTGAAAGTGTAATGCTTCATGTATTATTCCATTATCATTTGGTATGATATTGTTTGTGTTTTCATACTGCCATCATATTTGTGATATTACTCCCAAGGGGTGTGCAGGATGCTATGATAGTGCTATACGAATAAAGTATATGTTGTCACTAACTTCCTATGAACAATTTTCCTTGATATTAATTTGTTAAGACTATAATATATTTATCTTCTAATGTACTTCTAACTGCATCAAAATTTCTTTTCTAAAATTCTTCATTGTTAATTTAAAAATAATGCATATATTGCAGTAATTGTAGTGTTGGTTATGAAAAGTATTTGAGGGAATGTGGATTACAGAGGTTGATGGATAGGAGGAAAAGAAGAGTATGATAGAGACCTTCAAGCTAGTTAAGGGATTCTATCATAATGCAGAAAGAATTATAAAAAGAGTAGATGTTAAGATGGGAAAAACAAGAGGCCATCCCTGGAAATTGTATAAAGATGTGGTGAAGAAGGGTGTGAGGAGTAGAATTTTTATGTACAGAGTTGTTAGTGAGTGGAATGCATTGTTGGAGTGCATTGCGAATGCAGATAGTGTAAATAATTTCAAAGCTTATTATGATAGACATGTTGCTGGTTGAGTGGGACTCCCACAATGAGTGTGTTGACTCCATAGAGGTTACCAAATAAAAAAAATTGGTTAAATTGCTCCACAGTCTTGCTATAAATACTGTTATAACTTCTGAACAGCCCACAGAATTGTGCAATCCTGGTACCGTTAGTGGTGCTGTGTGCAGCCAACATTCGTGTATTTATCAGTAGAGAGAGAGTTGTCTAGCTGCATGGGTTAATATGCAGTGGGGAGATTGTGAGAACCATGTAGCTGTAATAGCACTTCACAAGGTTGGAATGCAGTCACCTGTGATAACAATACAGAAGATGTATCTCACCACCAAAGAACAGGTTGACCATTGTATGTTAGAATGCAACAGCTCTTGAGGGCTATGAAGGCACGCTTCTGCCGTAATCTTGTGAGAACAAAAAGTGATGTCACGAGAGACGAATGTTTTGCAGAGAATGATGTCACAAGTACGTTATTATTATTATTTGTCACTTCCAGGGAGTCCAAAGACTCATCGAGGGAGAGCATCTACCCTGCAACTCTGTCTCCACCACTCACAATCCACCAACTAACTGCAACTACACCAACGCCATCTATCGCTGACCACCACCACTGGTATTTCCACAGCCAATCACAAACATCCATGTCCACAGCGGGATTCGAACCCGCAGCCTTTTGGCTGGGGAGTGGATATGCTAACCACTTGGCCAGCCAGGCTGGATGGCCGAGTCTGATTGGCACCATCTGATTGGCCACCGGGAAGTCCCGATCTCAATTCATTACTTACTGATGACCTGGGGGTGAGAGCCTGTCGTTGTTGTATTGGACATTTCCTAACACTGCAACTTATGTGACATAGGGTGATAAAATCAAAGGCACCTCTTCAGTGATATTTGAACAATAGACACAGAGATATCCTCTTCACAGATGAGAAGATTTTAACCATTGAAGTTGTTTAACTGCCAAAATATTTGGGTATATGCCCAAATAGTTGCACAGCATTTACTATAGCACCCAGGATTCAGATAGATCATCACCCCATGTTGGTGTGGTTTGGTGGTGGGGGATGATGTATCGGGGGGGGGGGGTATTCGTATTGCATTTCCGCCAGAAAGGGATCAAAACCTCTGCCAAAAAAAAGTGTATCAAGACATCATGTTTGAAGTGGGGTACAGTCCTTGAACATCACCTTGTTTTATGGTAGTCAGTGGACCTTCCAACAGGACTTAGCCCCTGCATACAAGGCAAGAACCACACTACAGCAGTTGGAGGCAAATATGCTCAACCACATGTCACCATCTGATTGGTCATCGGGAAGTCCCGATCTGAATTCATAAGACTTGAAATTTGGTCAGAGTTTGAGAGGGTAACCTGCAAGAAACAACAACCCAGCATTGGCAGTGTTTCTGTTGGATGTTGTGTGTGTGCTGCCATCAATATGTGGCCTCACACATGCAGGAAGGCAAAGGGGGGGGAGCATTTCAAACATTGAGTGCTGCTATATGCATGTTATATAAGTGGTTTTGTATGTGCTGAAAGCTGTAAATGATTTGCTGATAGATTAAAGGTTTATGCGCTATTCAAATTATAACAGTATTTATGGCTAGACTAGGTACATACTGAGTGATCTCAGATTTCTTACTTTCACTACTCAATGCTTCTTTGATTACAGGTAAATTCTCTTCCTGAGTGAATAGGATTTTTCTCTCAGAAAAATTTGTCTCTCAGCTGTTGAGGCTTTACATCGATGTCCTTAGGTATTAAGGTGACATAGATGCCATGGCCAGTTGATGGTGTGTGTGTGGGGGGGGGATTAAAAGAATAATAATTTCAAAATAGAAATTGCACATCAGAATAAGCCTAAAATTAACCTTGATGACTTCCATTTGGTATTTTGCCTCTGGACATGGATGTGTATCAGCTGATAATATGAATACTTTTATGTAAAATTTATTTATTGTTATAAAATTTTCACCCACATTAATTACTATTATTATTATCTGAGCACTATGGAGTCAAAGTCACTGCAGGAAGTCCATACTCTCATGACAAAAGATCATCAATGCCTTGAACCCATCCACAGTTTCCGCACTCACTATATTTTCAAGCAGTTCATTCCACTTTCCAATCACTCCATGCAAAGAACCTGCTTCTCATTCCTCTGTTCACACTCTCCTTATACAGTTTTCATGGATGGCTCCTGCCTCCCTCCCTCTATGAAATACCTTCTCCACATTAATCTTGTAACAACCCCCTAACCATCTTATATGTCTCAATCATATCTCCTCCTCTTTCATTCACAAGGCTCTGTAATTTGCATTCCCTCAATCTCTCCTTATATCTGACATTCCATAGATTTGACGCTAGCTTAGTAAACCTTCTCCAATACATCCTCATACCCCTGAAAACCAGGCGAACACATCTGTGCCCAGTAATCCATATGTTGCCTGATCAAGGCAACATATGAATTACTGGGATCACAGGGACAACACAGGGGATCCATAACCTCTGCTTCTGCATGTCGGTGTCCTCCTCATTATTGCCATAATCCATTGCGATTTTCTTACAGTTTTAGCAATGTGATCCCTTAAGCTTCAAGTCTCTTACACCTCCTCCAAATTTCCCCAAATCCCAATCTTGTCTACCAATTTTCAAGATTCATTTTGCAACATTAAACTGATAGCCCCAATCATTTGCCTACTCACATTGTCTATTCGGATCCTCCTGCAAGGCCACAACATCTGCCCTACTTCTCATATTCCTTCCCAGGCAATAATGAGGTGTCCTCCTCATTATTGCCCTAATCCATTACGATTTTCTTACAGTTTTAGCAATGTGATCCCTTAAGCTTCAAGTCTCTTACACCTCCTCCAAATTTCCCCAAATCCCAATCTTGTCTACCAATTTTCAAGATTCATTTTGCAACATTAAACTGATAGCCCCAATCATTTGCCTACTCACATTTTCTATTCGGATCCTCCTGCAAGGCTACAACATCTGCCCTACTTCTCATATTCCTTCCCAACTTAGCATCATTGGCAAACAGCTTCACATCTCTAGTTAAGCTGGTTCCAATGTCATTAACATACAATTTATATTATAACATACGTATATATTCTGTCAACTTACCGGTTTCCTTTCTAATCCCATCTGTTTCAATTTAACTATTAGCTTATCATGTGGCAGTCTGTCAAAGGCCTTTGAAAAAAATCCAAGTACACCACCATATATGCATCTCCTTTATCAAGTGAATTTGTTACCTTTAATACATAGGCTGAAACATGACCTCCTCCTAATAAACCCATGCTGACCATCCTACTGCTATTATGAACCCACTTGTGAATCCTAGTCTTCACAAAACTTCTCTAATACCTTAACAACAACCCCAGACACACAGATTGGTCTATAATTTGTTGGCTTAGTCTTATCCCTCCATTTGTGAAGTGAAACAATTTTTTCTACCTTCCATTCCTTTGGTACTTGCCCTGTTGTAAGACTCATGTTAAATAGTTGTACCAAAGGTGCAATTAATTCCATTGGGCATTCCCTCAAGACACTTGGCAATATACTGTCAAATCCTATCGGCTTATTAACATCAAGTTTACTTAATTCCTCATATACTTCCTGCCCATTCACCATCAGTACCTCCTCTGCCATATCCTCTATACTTCGGCTTTTCCTGATGTCACCTTCACAAGGATGAAATAAACTGATCATTGAATAATTCAGCTATATCTTCTGCATTGGTTACCAGTCTGCCAGTGTCATTAACTAGCAACATCTTCCCATAGTCATTTTTCCTTGTTACATATTGTAAGAACTCAGTAGGATTCTTCTTAGCTTGATTGGCTAATTTCTTCTCATACTGCACTTTTGCTGCCTTTACCAATCAAGTTACCTTCTGGTCTGTTCTTTGTACTCATCATTACCAACATTCATTTTGCATTGCCTCCCTATGTCTTCTTCTTCCAGATTTCACTTAATCTTTTCATTCATCCATTTTACTCCTTCCTTGTTTCTACTTTTCACCTTTGGAATACACTCACACATTGTTGGAAGTTTTCCCCTAGGTTATACTGTAAATTAATGATTCCAAGAAATTATATACTTGATTTAATCCTTTATCCAAGTGTAAGCAAGCAAAGTTTGCACCTGAAGTAATTTTAGGACTGAGCAACTCGTATATAGAAGCTAATGACTTCACATCACTTGCCTTAGTATCCCATAATGCAAAGCACATATCCTTACAGACATGTATAATGCTCTGCGTTATGGGAAGGGTCACTACCCAGACCAGTTTTGACCTTTATTGAGGTCTCTTCAGTGGGAGCCAGAAGTGATACCAAGGTTGAAGTAATGCAGTATTTATTTATTTTCTTAAATCTTGTTAGTTATTTTTACTCGAACCTTAATATAATTAGACCATGATGCTCTGCATCATTTACTTGCAGTTCACATGTTTTATTATTGAATATACTGGTTTCTGTTCTTGTTTAATTTGAAAGTCATACTGAAGATGCCCTTGATAGTAAGACAAAAGTTTTATGCTAATAAAAATATATGGTATTTATTAATTAAGGAGATTGGCTGAAACAGTAAAGCAAAACCATAGAGAATTCTACAGTTATGTTGATAGTAGAAGAAAGGATGAATATGGAAGACTGACTTTAATTGCTGGTGATGAAAACCAGGTCACATCTACTTAAGATGTAGTGGAAATGTTCAATCGGTATTTCTATAGGGTATTTCAGGAGGAGGGGGTTAGGAGTAGTGTTGGATAACAATAGGGACAGAAGATAGACAATTCAAGAAGGGACAGTGTTTTAGAATATTAAGAACCTTGATATTAATAAGGCTGCTTGATTGGATGGGATGTCACTGCACATATTATGAGAATGTGTGAAAGGGCTGGCAGTGCCCTTGACTTGGTTATTTAACAGGAACAATCATCCCAAAAGAATAAAAAGAAACAAAAATACTGCCACCGCATAAGGGAGAATCCAGGTTAGTAGTGTCAGACTATAGGCCAATGTGTATATCTGGTGTAGTGGTAGTGTTAGAGACAGAATACCAACTTGGATTGATGAGAATGAAATCTTTTGATAGAGCAGCATGAGTTGGTTAAAGGCAGGTCTTGCTTTAATAACTTGGTTACATTTTAATAGGTTGACTAGGGTATTAGACAGAAGAGATGCTTATACAGCGATTTATCTGGATTTTGCTAAATCATTTGATAGAGTACTACATGATAACCTACTGTTTAAATTGAGCATAATGAGGATGGTAGTCACTTAGTAGTTTGGTTACTGGGATCATTTAACTGAGAAGAGCCCGGCAAGTTAAGGGGTTCAGTATCCTGGAAAAAAAAGGTGATGATTGAATACCACAGAGTTCTGTTCTGGAACCACTGGCATTTAATTTATATATCAATGATATAATTCAGGGAGTGAGAAGAGATATTGAGATGTTTGCTGATAATGCTCTGAAGGAAAAGTAGTGTCAGAAAGTTCTGATGTAATGTTGCAAGAAGATTTGAATAGGTTGGTGGTTTTGGCTGAAGAATGGGGATGACTTCAGTGTTGTTAAATGTAAAGTTATACACTTTGCCCGAGAAGATGGATGAATATTCAAGGAACTGTGCTTGAGATGGAGGAAGTAGGCAAAGAATCTTTGGATCTTGGTGGATAGGGAACAGAAGTTCATGAGACACTTTGCAAAAGTTGTAAAGGTTACCTATAAAATTGTTGCTATACTGTGAAGAACTCTGATAAGGGAAAAGAGTGATAGTTCCACTGTGGTAAAGCACAAATCAGGTTTTTTGGATTTTTTTGTGCACAGATCCAGTCACCTGCCTATATTGGTAATATCTAAATGTTGGAGAGAGTGCAGATGCGAAGACTGATTAAGGGAATGTAGTCTGCATTGGTGGATAGGAGAGGAAAGGATGATATGATTGAGACATAAGCTGGTAAGAGGAGCCTATCAGATACAGGATAATTATTGCAAAGGTAATTGAGTGATGGGAGAATGGGAGGTCATCCTTGGAAACTGTATCAAGGTCATGTGAGTAAGGGATGTGAGAGGACTTTTTTGTTTGTTTGTTTGCATGACAGATGGTGATTGAGTGTAATGCTTTACCAGAATGGGTGATCTGATGCTGAATATCATGGCAAAGTATCAACCTCCTGCGATGAGTCTTTAGACTCAAGGGAGGCTTGGAAGTAATACTAATTTCTAACATTCTTGTTATTCAAATCTTCACTATGTGAAACAAATTTTATGACTGATGGTAAATGTAGCTATCGTACCACATACTTATCCATTAAATTAAAATGCAGTCAGTCAACATTATTATTATTACATGATCCCTCCATGGTGTCCTTGGACTCATTGTTGGAGGGCACACTACTCACTACACTACTACTATCAACATACAATGTCATCTACTGTTCACCACCAATTGTGTGTCTTGTTGCTTATATGCAGGATGAAAAACCTGAGTTTCCAGAAGGGAAAAAACAGCTATCTCCATATGAGATTGGCTAACTCAACTTCAATTGAAAAAGCCCATATCATAATCCTCTCATCATGATGAGAATTGAACTCTTGTCTTTTCCAATCGAAGGTGCAATGTCCTGTTGTTCTTCCAATTGCTCTTATGGTGTAAGAGCCTGAAATATTTCTTAATATTTGTTAAACCAAAGTAATCTATTCTGCTTAAATGGACTTTTGCTCTCTTTATATCCTTTCTTTTAGTGTTACATGGTGTGATCAGCATTCATTTTTGAAATTATGGATTCTACAACCATGTTAAAATAACTCTTTTTATTATCCCGACGTTTCGATCTTCATATCAAGATCATCATCTGTATGATCGGGGGGGATAACGGTGAGCCATTATCCCCCCGATTGCTCACTTTTATATGGAACATTTTGAACAACTTGCTTTAGGTTCCTCCCCTTTAAAACCAAAAGTCTGGCTGCTTAGATACGTTGACGATGTTTTCGCAATCTGGTCTCATGGCCACTGAACACATTCCTTAGCCACCTAAACAATTCGACCCACAAGCGATGTAATCAATACCGGTAACCTGAAGAATCAGGTTTCTAATTTGATCAATTGACTGGCTTTTTTAAAAACGATGTAGGGACAGCAGTATCATTCCGAATTGCATCAGGCTAAAAAGAAAATTCACCTCAGCAAAAGCGCAACGAATATACTTCTGCATGGAGAAAGCACTTCTCAGAGAACAAATCCAAGCTTCCAGAAAGAACTTAGCTGCTACACAAAACCAGCTACAAAAGGAAAAAAACGGAACTTTCGAGCTACATAAATGCAGATATCTGGATGATCCTGGAAAAGATTACTGACAACACAGCGAACCATATCCTCCAAACAAAGAAAGAAAATCTAATTTCCAAATTCCAAAGACTAAAAGATCGAAAGAGCCTGCCGCCATATTCAAATTTCTCCACAATGAAAACCAACCAGAAGCAAGTAACAACAGGAGCCACCAGTCACTTACAGGTAACAGTAATATAGTTCACCTATTCAACCACGCTTTAAATAAAGACGAAAACTCGATACTTAACAAAGGTTTAAATTATGCCATAGCACCCAAATCGATAAACAAATTTGAATTTATTTGTAATATTGAAAGAGGCCTAAGATTTATCCCATATAACATACCAGAAAAAATACGTTTAGAAACTGCCAACATTTTAAATCATAACAAAACAATAACAAGCAACCTAACTCAACACGAATTAACAGCGATAAAATCACTAAAGTCAAATACGAACATCTTAATAACCAGAGCAGATAAAGGAAGTGCCACCGTTATCTTAAACCGAACCACTTATGTGGAAAAAATGAATCTGCTGGTCTCGGACAATAACACATACCAATTAGCTATAACCCAACTAATAGAATAAAAAAGAAAACAGAGAATCTACTTAAGTCAATTACCACATGGCCCAAAGATATGGTCAAAAAACTATTTCCACACTATGCTTGTCCCCCGAGACTTTACGGGCTACAGAAAATTCACAAAGAAAACACACCGCTAAGGCCTATAGTCAAAGGGATTGATAGCCTGACTTATCACTTAGCCAAAAAATTAGCGGTAACACTCAAGGAGCTGGTAGGTCATTCCCCCTCCTATATCAAAAACACACAACACTTCATAAACATGATCAAAGACATTACATTAGAAAAAGATGATCTATTAGCAGTTTTGACATCTCTGCCCTCTTTACGAATGTCCCAATCAATGACACAATTCTTCTTTTACAGAACAAATTTCCTCCAGATATCACGGCACTCTTTGCGCATGTATTACGTTCTGGTTATTTTGTATGGCAAAATGCTTTCTACCTACAAAAAGAAGGCATAACCATGGGCTCGCCACTATCCCCCCCCTCCCCCCGATTGCTAACTTTTATATGGAACTTTTTGAACAACTTGCTTTAGGTTCCTCTCCTTTAAAAATCCCAAGTCTGGCTTAGATTTGTTGATGATGTTTTCACGATCCGGTCTCATGGCTGCTAGACACATTCCTTAGCCACCTAAACAAGCAACACAAACATATACAGTTCACAATTGAAATTGAAAAACATAACACACTGCCGTTTCTAGATACACTTGTCACACGTCTTCCCTCGGGCAATCTTTCCTTCATTGTTTACCAAAAACCAACACGTACTGGCCAATATATACACATAAACTCCTACCACCACCCAACAAAAAATTAGGTGTCATCAATGCCCTAAAAAACAGGGCTCTGAAGATCTGCTCCAGTGAACAGACACTAAAAAACGAATTTAAAGTGATCAGCAATACTTTTCAAAAAAATGGATACAGCCAAAACACTATTAACAAAATTCTCTACAAGGCCTCGATAAAAAAAAACAAAGACAAACCAGACTACAGTAAAACTATAACCATTCCCTACATTAAAAGGACATCAGACAAAATAAACAGAGTACTACAAAAATACAACCTCAAAGCTACCTTTAAACCTCCTGCAAAAAAGCTTACTCAACTCATCCAAAGACCCACTCTCTCCGCTGGCCCACCCTGGAGTATACCGTACTTACTGCACCTGCAACATACCATACATAGAGAAACAGGATGCACAATTCCGATCAGACAAAAAGAACATAAACGACACATCAAATATAATAATTATGGTGAAGCTGGCCTTTCTGATCATGCCCTGAACACCTTACATAGAATTGACTGGAAAAGCACTAGTTGTCTACATCACACCAAAACATGGCATGAATGCAAATTTAAGGAAGCTTGTGAGATCATTATCAACCACCCCAATCTAAACAATAATGATGGTCTTAAAATTCCATACATATGGAAGGCATATATTCGTCCCATATGTATGGGATTTTTAGACCATCATTTTTATAGTTGTTTTTAGACCTCGCTAAGAACAAATTTACCATGCAAAATCATGCTCATGCCATGAAGCTGCTAGCTTCATGGCATGAGCATGTATATCAAGGGATTGCCGCAATTAATTTTGCCGTGATAATCAAATTCACGTTAAGGAAGGGATACCTGCACTTAGATTTTGCAAAGGCTTTTGCTAGATTACCACATGATAAGTTGATACTCAAACTAGAGTGGATGGGGTTAGATAAAAAAAATTGGAAAAAAAATGTTGGTACCTCATAAATGCTGCAGTACCAGCTATTACAATGATATAGAGAGCATTCATTTTTGAAATTATTTGAAAAATAATGATGAATTTGATATTTGAATTTGCAAACGAAATAGCCGATACACGCCGTTGGCAACTTTTCTCGGCTGAAAGGAAATAGGCACAAGATTGTCTAGCATCTATATTCGGTTGTATTTATATGTGAAACCAAAATTCAAAATCAATTTTGGTGCAATAAACAAACGACATGTCGCAGACATCTTTGTATGTTAAGGAGTTAAAAAGACATTCTCAAAGGCAGTTGAAACAACAACAGGTGAAAATCATGCCATGAGGCTGAGTGCCAGCCAGTTACTTCGCTGCTAGCATTAAGAGTTGGTGCATTACAAGCTCAGTTGTTCTGTTGTACTTATTTACAAATTACGTTCTTCGTAAATTTTACAGCCCATTGATCATATCGAAGAATAAGAGCAATCCCTACACTCATGCTACCCTCTTCTTCATTCATAAGCACCACTTCAGTCTCTCCTTCCTTACTTTCCCACTCATTCACATTGCTTCTTACTTGATCAGATTTATTCTCTACACTCATTACTCTCCCTTCCAGCAGCACTCTCTTGCAAATGACTCACACGAAAACCATTTAAATGCAGTCCATCACTCTTATATAGTTCATTTCCTTTTTCAAACTCATTCCACACATTACCACACTTCACTCTTTTCTCCTCACACATTTCTGCTAACATATCATTCACAATCTTTGCTCTCTGCCTCATCTCATCACTGTCATACCCAAGCAACACACTGACTACCTTTCCTATTATGCTGTTATCTTTTATTCTACTCAAAAACCTCCTGATATCCAATCTTATGTTTTTCTTGTTCCCAGTCAGGTTTGATTTGTCCCTATTACTACTGTCAACTCTTTTGCCTGCTTACTCCTCATATCCAACGCCTCAATCATTCTGTTCATTTTACCTCCAGAAAATAAACCTTGTGCATTCTTGTTTACCACACTTCTAATAATTAAATCCCCATGCGATGCCACTCGTAGGTCTTTCTTTACATTTTTCATACCAACATCATTCATTTTCGTCTTCTTCACTCTTCCATACATATCTATAGTTCTCTTCATTTCACCCCGCATCTGTCTCATCTTCACCAACTCAGCTTTTCAAGTCTTGCATCATTTTTTTACTATCATTCTCTCCCTTTATTTTATTGCCAGTTACACACTTGTTCAGTGTCAGCACTGCTCACCGTCTAACTGTTAATTGACACTGTTTTTCAACTTCTGCTTCATTTGTATCACTTTCATCATTCTTACTACCATCAGTTCTTTCATTCACTGCAATGTTTAATAATTACTAACAAATACAAATAAACAAAAATAACATACAGGAAGTTATTTCATGAAATCAAGGTGGTAGATGATTTTCTTCACCTGGTAAAACCACTTTCCTTATTGGATGCCTGAAGTGGTTATTGCCATGTTTGTACTCAGAACAAAGTTACAAGTTTCTATACCACTACAAAGCTGTTATTCACGCATAGTGTGGATAACAGCTTTGTGGGTATATCATATACCCACAAAGTCTGTAGGGATCTGAAACCTCACCCATTTGAGGAGACAGCAGATTTGTAAGCTAGCTGCTAGATAATACATGAAACCAGACTTTCTTATCATTTATGGTACTGATATATTTACTATAGTTTAAATAACATCTTCTGCATGGAATTACCATTAAGAAGAAGAAAAAAGTATTCCATCTAATAGCTCTTCTAATGGGGGGAGGATTACTAGTTATTGTATCATACGATTTCACACCACACCATTATCTGTAATAATTAGCAATTTCAGTTATAGTTAATGCACCGCTAAACAGTATGTCAGTTAGCATGCAGCCAATAATTTTTTTTTTTTTCTGGATACTATAATGCACCAGCTATTACTGATATAATAGCAGATACATTCTGCCACTGCTGATGGCGAAACTGCAAAGTATTCTTTTTTATAGTGGCTACTTATTTCAGTACCGTGACATGTTGCTGCATGTATTTGAAAACATAATTGTGGTGGAAATGATGATAAATATTTGCATCACTGTGTATAACATTTATTACTGTGCTTATTATGATTCAAATTAATAGGAACTAGAACAGATGGATGAAAGTTGGAGATCTGAGATTAGACAGCTGACCAAAGAGAACCAACAGCTGAAAGAAGCTTTAGCAGAAATGAAAGGAGAAACAAAAAGCAAAGGTACCGTATGAATTCATAGTGTCGATTTTTTGTGAACTGTGGCTGTTGTTCTTACTGTGGTGTCCATGACTGTATGTTTTACTGAGCATTTCAGAATAAAAACCACATGAATCAGACAAATGTAAAATTTAACTTAATATTTAACAAATATTGACTACTAATTCTGTGTTTCACTGACTTAGGCTGGCATTATCCAAGAACTGTTGTAAATTTTACAGCAACAAATATATATATAATATAGCTATATAATACGTATAAATAGGCTTGGGTATTGGTGGTTATTCATAACAGTGCTTGATGGTATAAATAACACCAAGAGGTAAAAATGTAATTAATTTTTTTGAATATACTAATATTTCACTGGTTTTCTACCCTGCATTGTCAGAGTTCAAATTACAACTGTGGCAAGCACATAGAACTCAAAGATATTTGGTAGAAACAATTTAAATTTTAACTGAAAAGAATTAATGGCTTAACAAGGCACTCTCCAAGAGCCATCATCATCAAATTCCTGACATGTGTCCTCAAGGGGTGTACAGGATATGATAGTACTACATGAAAACTGTACGTCATTACTAACTTCCTATATACAATTTTCCTCCAATTCAGCCTGTTACATGTCAAAATTTCAACATTATCAGATCTCATATTTCTGTCATCTAAGGCACTTTGTACTGTATCAATCTACCTATATCTTGGTCTTCCTCTGGGTCGTTTTCCTGAAAACCTGCAGAGAACACTTGTTTGGCTAATATTTCCTTGCCCATTCTGTTTAAGTGACCATATCACCGGAGGTTAGCTCTGCTAACACATTCCTGAATGCTGACAATGTCAAGTTCTTTCCTAATATCCATTTTTTTTAATATGATATTGCCATTGGCGCCATCTATTCAGGACTCTCATATCTGCGGTCTCTAGTCTTTGGTAAAGTGTTTTACTTCTGACCCAGCTCTCAGATCCATAAGTTAAAACTGGTTTGAACGCTGTCTTGTATACAGCTAATTTAGTGTTCTGACTAATTTCTCTCTTATTCCATAAGAATTTATTCAATTGACTTCCTACTATACCAGCTTTGTTGATTCTGTTGTCTATTTCTCTATTTAATTTACCATCTTCACTAAAAATCGTGCCTAAGTAGCTGAAATGTTTTACATTTCAGCTACTTAGGTTCTCCATTGACAACACAGTTGACATTTTCAACGATTTGGCTATTTTCATTGTCTTTATCTTTTTATTGCTGACCTTCATACCATATCTATTACAACAGTTATTCAGTTTAGTCAGGGAATCTTGCAGACTTGTAGTGGATTTATTTAGAAGTATAACATCATCTAAAGCAAAGAGCTGATATTAACATCTCCAATTTTGATATCAGGTTTAATACCACTTTCCTTCATAATGTGATCCATATAGATAATGAATAACAGAGGGGATAATGTAAATCCTTGTCTCACACCAGTTTTAACATTAAACCACCTTCCTGTACATCCTTCAATTCTAACTGCTGACTTACAACTCAAATAAATAAGTATTGCTTGATATAATGCTCCATTGACACCATATAATTGTGGCGTATTGAACAGCTTCTCTCTTGGCACCTTGTCATATGCCTTTTCTAGATCGACAAAACTTAAATACAAATCTTTGTTATATTCCCATGATTTTTCAATTATTTGTTGTAAAGTGAAGATCTGATCCTGACAGCCTCTATTTGGCCTGAATCCAGCTTGTTCTTCACGAAGCTTTTCTTCCACAATTCTTCTCAACCGTTTCTCAAGTATGCTTGCATAGATCTTGCCAGGAACACTCAGTAGGAAATTCCTCTGTAATTCTTACATTCAGTTTTATTTCCCTTTTTATATATGGGTACTATTAGAGCTCTACTCCAATCATCAGGAATTCGTCCCTCTGTCCAGGCTTTCTGAACCATGCAGTGCAGCCACTTTAAGACTTTTATACCACCATACTTCAGCATTTCTGGTCGAATATCATCTACTCCTGCTGCCTTTCCACTTTCAAGGCTTTGATAGCTTTTTCTACTTCAAGTATAGTTATGTATTCCTGACTGTATGTCTGTTGAGTGTTTTTTACCACTGTGCTATCACTGCTTGTTTCATTTAGCAATTTTTCGAAGTAATTACTCCATACTTCAAGGATATCTTTTTCTCCCATTTTCATGTCATCTTTATCATCTCTAAGTCCTTTTATAGCACTCTTTCCTCCACTTCTAAGCTTCTTCAACAACCCCCAGAATATTTTGCCACCTTCTTGATATTTATTTTCTATGTTCTTGCCAAAGTCCTCCCATGACTTTTGTTTAGGCAGTTTTACACAGTGTTTAGCTCTTGCTTACATTTGCCTCTGTATTCTCTAAGAGCACAAGCGAACTTATTTGCCAGGAACTTTTGATATGCTTTCTTCTTTTCCTTCACTGCCTCTTTAACTTCCTGTGTCCACCATGGAGTTCTGATTTTTCTATCCTTGCAGACAACCTCACCACATGCCTCTCTGGCTGAATCAATCAGGGTTTTCTCCAAGACTTACCACTGAATCTCCAAGGTTTGGTTCCTGTTCTCAAACTCTTTCATTTTTTCTTCAATAATCTTTGTTTATTTTAGTCTACAGTTCACATCTGAGAGCTGCTCAACTTTTATTTGCTTTAAAACTTTCTTTCATGTTATTCTTTTCAATATGAAATTCAATTTTATCCTGCTCAAGACTTCCAGTCTTGAACAGGATAAAATTGGTAGTGATTTTAGTAATTAGGATAAAATTAGGATAAATTGGTAGTAATTAGGATAAAATTGGTAGTAATCACTTCCAATTTCAAATCCTCTCTACACTCTGGTGTCCTGCACCAGGGAGAAAACATCACTATCAACAATAACATAGTCAATGAGACTTTTCTTATTCCTTGCCTCTTCTCTCCGTGTGAATTTGTGCACATTTTTATGTTGGAACATGGTGTTAGTAATAACTAGTCCATGTCCTGAGCAGAAATTCAACTATTTGCCATTATTATTAGCTTTGATCTTTTCTCCAAATTTTCCCAAATTATTTTTGTATATCTGACAATCATTTCCTACTCCGCTATTTAGATCCCCAATAAGGACCAACTTTTTCTTTTTCATTGTGTCAGTTGCTTTCTCTAAAGCCTCAAAAAATCCTCCACTTCTACCTTAGTAGAACCTTCTGTGGGACCATTGGCACAAATAAGTCTCAGTGTCCAGTTCCTCATTCTGATATTTGCCCACATCACTCTACTTGAGACTGCCTGCCATTCAAGAAGATTAGCCTCATATTTAGTGTTGAATACTATCGCTACTCCTTAGAGCCTACTCCAACAGTCAGATAACCAAAAATTAATATGGAGAAGTCAGACTATATGTGATCCTCCAAATGACTGTCTCCAAGATCTTTGGTCAATTAATGATGCCATACTTGTTGAGGTTGGTAGAATGCTTTATAGCTAATGCTGATTCTAAAAATAGTCTCTCAGAACTATAGCAAAGATGTCTTATTACTTTTAATATTGTGTGAAGCAGTATCAAGAGCACAGTCTACCAGTTCCAGCTTTTCATACAGATGATTGTGGATGTAATTTTCATGTTCTTTTAGGTGGATATTATAATAACTGATCAGTCAGTCTGTTCAAAGTATGCTTTAGGATGTGTAAGAAGATGAAGTTGATCCTTGACGAATGGATAATCCTTATATGGTAGACATTATGTGGTGGTTTTTCCCACCACGTAATGTCTTAGTATGTGGTGGGGAAAACATGGTGATTGAGAGTTCTGGATTTGTTCATAGCACCAGAGGATCTGATTGTGACTGAGATGACGTACTTGTCCCTAATTTGATGAGAGCAACCATGTAGCCTTGACTTAGATTATGAGTAGATTTATGGAGAACTTTAATTGTCTTTTCCAATATATCCCTGAATATAAGGATCGAGAAGAGTTTTGCTATGATCTTGTGTGCTGTTTGTAGGAAGGATGGAGTGGACATGTAGTACTTTATCCATTTTATAAACGGTAATATGAAATAATACTAATGGTGTGAGATGGACGTTTATAGGGCAATATTAGTGAGATGTTACAAATTAGTATTTCAAGTGCAAAGTAAGCAATCATTATGGGAAACTTCAGTTAAAGGGATATAAACTGGGCAGAGGAGATAACATGCAGTAATAAGGGAACTGAATTTTTGTATTTCTTGAGTGACAGCTATCTTAGACAGTATGTGGTTGGGAAAACATGGTGATTGAGAGTTCTGGATTTGTTCATAACATCAGAGGATCTGATTGTGACTGAGATGACGTACTTGTCCCCAATTTGATGAGAGCAACCATGTAGCCTTGACTTAGATTATGAGTAGCTTTGGGGAGGTATCAAAACAAAGGAAGTTATGTGGGATTATAAGGCAGGTGACTATCATAGACTTAGAAACCAGCTTGCAGCAGTACAGTGGATGAAAAAATTTAAAGGAAGAGGTGTACATTAGTGCATGGGAGATAAGAAAAAATTGTTGACAGCAATGACAAATTGTATATCTTAGTGAAGAAGCTAAAGATAAAAGATAAATTTTGGAGTCAAATAATGACAAAAACAATAAAAGAGGGATTGCAGAAGAAAAAGAAATTATGAAAGGTATATAAAGAGAGAGAGGTGAAGAACAATTGCATGAGTAACATAATACTCAGGCTTGGAAAGTGACTAGTATTATAAGAAGAGAAAAATTAAAATATCAATCCCAAGGAGTTTTTTCATTATGTGATGATAAAAATGATATTGGACAGATTATCTTGCTAGGTGGAGACCAGAATCGAGTGAGCCAAGCAGACGACATGGTCAAGCTATTTAATGATAATTTTACTAGTGTTCCATCCTGTTACTACAGGCTTTATTTCTAGAAGGATAATGAGTGGTGAAATATTAGAAACGAAGACGATGTATTCTGAATACTGAGTACACTAAATGTCAATAAGGCAGGTGAACTGCTGTCTGCTCACTGTTGAAAAAACCAAAGCTGGTAGAGTGCCAAGAAGAATCAATTCATGTTGAAGGGCCGAAAAAAATATAAGGGATGTACGAATTCGTCACCAACATGTGAAATCACATGCTTTCTTGTTATCACTGTACTAGCTTGATTTTTGTTGCTGCTTTTTTTGCATTGATGTTTTTCATATTTATTTGTATGATGGATCCAGTACCGTCAATAAGTCTGCAAAAAAAAGAATCGTTAGAGGGCAGTCTCCTTGTTCCAATTTCTCAGGCCACAAAAACGTGCAAGTGAAATCATGGGTGTATCAGAGTCAAAAATTAAAAGAATTCATAGGAAATCAAAAGGTGAACATAAGCCAAAATTTAAATCTTCTAAAAACTGCCAGAGGAAAAGAAAACATTGAAAACATTTGAAGATTTTGATGTTGACATTTTAAAAACTATTCATGAATTTTACTCAGTCGAGAAAAAAATGCCAACTGTTCCTAAATTGATTCCTGTGCTGAAAGAAAAAATTAATTTTACTTGGAAAAGAGAAACTTGAAGGAAAATACTTAATGAAATCGGATTTTGTTTCAAAAAGTCACCAGAAATAAAAGCAAACTTATCATGGAGTGAAGTGACATAGTTTATCTAGAATGCAGTATTTGACAGCAATATGACGTTTCAGGGAGGAGAAAAGGCTGATTGTGTATCTAGATGAAACTTGAGTTGAGAGTAATTTAACTTTTAGAAATGTGAGCAATCTAAAGAAGAATGTGGAGTGTTACAAACCCAGAAATGTCTCGCAGCACATAATAATTTTGTGTCCAAAAGCTAAGGACAAACTACATTTTTATCTGTGTACGAAAAAATTTTCATGACTACAGCCAAATGTGGACATAAATTTATTGCCAGCATACTAATAAATTATATTACACAAAAAATGTGTTATAAATTTCATACAACTTAAATTGCAATAGATTTTTGGCAAAAGTTACAAATTTCCTAAGGACATAGTTAAGGAATTAATGTAGTGCTTACTATGCTAAGTGACATTTTAGTATGCAATATGTTCAACCCGAACTGCATTGAAGCTCACAACATCTTATCATGCTTAGCAACAAGTGATTCAGGAGTTCTTGAAGTAAACTGGCCTCAGGGACTATTGAGTCCCTTTTTTTCTTAATGGATAGCATGGTGCATCCATTAAGCATAATACCTCCCCACACCATGACTCTAGCACTACCATATCTATCCCTTTCAGGAACATTCCTGCGATGGTAAGCAGTACCACTTTCACGGCAGATCAAGTGTCATCTAAAATTGGAAACAAAAATGGCTCTCATCTGTAAAGAGTACATTAGCCCATTAGTGTCTTGTCCAATTTTTATGGATATAGCACCACTGAAAACGTGCTCTACGATGAGATGCTGACTACAGGCCTTTGGGTGTATAGACCTACTTGTTGCAGACATCTCACATTTTGTCGAAACATCCGTGTACCTGTGCTTGAATTTAGCTGACCTGCCGTGGTGTGTCGATTACGTTTTGCTGTTGTAACTAAAAATCTATCTTCATGTTCAGTGGTAGAGTGAGGGCAACCTCTTAGCAAGAACACATTCCATTGGTTTGAAATGTTGTTCAGAGCCTAGATACAATGCTATATGAGATTCCAAACTCTGGTAATTCTGCAGCCTTCTTCAATCTTTCCAGTTGCAAACTTTTTCATCAATGTTTGCAACTTTATTCCTTCATGAAAAGTGCTTCCTTCAAACACAATTTGCTTATCTCAGCCTTTTTCCCTTTTATCCTGTTAAGTGCTACCACATGACTCCTTTGCACATGACTCAAAACTTTTGAATGTGTTGCCACAAGCTAATTTGTCTGAATTTGTGGTTATAATCTTCAGAAATAGTGTTCATCCTTTGGTTTTGGACCCCAGTGTATTTCCTCTATTTAATTCATTTCACCATTAGTACAACTTGATGTGCCATGACTATGATAATAATGAAAATTGCTTATTAATGAATTTAAAATTTTTCCTGTTTAGACTATGACCAAGAAGTTGATGATGAGGTAATGATTCAACTGACAGAAACATTAACCAAACAGAGTTATGAATTGCAAGCTAAAGATAAGAAAATTCGACAGACTTCTCATGATATTGAACATGTAAGTCTTAGCATTGTTTATTTAATTGTAGTATGTAAAATGTGTAAATTATATATATATACTGTGGATATATAATATCCTAATTGATAATTTCATACCAATGTGGATTTTTCATAATAATTTATGATATGTTGAGTGACTGACTCTATCTTTTCCAATGTCTGAGTTTTTTTTTTCTGTGAAAAATGAGGTTTGAGAATTTTTCTTACTTAGTATATGTAATATTGCAATAAATTCTTAAATAAGAAGCTATTTTGAAAGAATGATGTCAAAATTTTAATATAAATAAATGTTTATTTTTTTTCAGATGCAGGAACAAATTGATAGGTTAAATCATGTGAATCAAGCTCTGCATCATCACATACAGGAAACAAAAATGCGAGTGAGACAGTTATTAGATGAGAAAGCTAAATTCCAAGAACAAATACGTGAACAGCAAGTAGAACTGTGTTACTTACAACAAAATTGTAAAAAAGACTCTACAGAAATTAAAGATTTTGAAGCGGTAAGAAGTTATTTCAGAACATAAGTACCACAGAGATTAGTGACATTGGTTGTACATTCTGACATTAATTATCTCAGCCTTAATTATAATGAAGTGTGTGTAAATTTGTGTCTTTAGTAAATTTTTCTAAACTTATAAGTGAGAATATACAATAATTCTAATTTCTTAGAAATTAGAATATAGATGTTAGTTTAATTTTATTAGAGGCTACTGCTGGAAGGGAGAATATTGACTGCAGAGAATGAATCTACGAAGCAATCTGGAAGAACAGGAGGGTAATGAAGGAGTGTTTCTGAATGGAGACGCGATTAGTATGAGTGCACGAGGGGGAGGGTACATCATGAGAAAGGTCGATGCTGAATTAGGAAATGAACATGGTAGTAGATAGCAATGGGGTGTTGGGAGTTAGAATTTGGGTCTGAAGAATATTCTGGTACTGGTAAGAAAGAGGAATGGCTGGAGGAAGGCATGGAGCAGTCACAACTAAGAAGTGGTATCAGTGGAACTTGTTATAGACCCAGAAATGAATTATGTTTGTTTATGAATTCTAGAATTATTAGAAATAGGGGGAACAAAATTGTTGCATTGGCTGAGTTTGTTCACCCAGAAATTGTTGGAATAAGTGAGTGAGACATGTTTGGATGAGGACGACATCCTGACAGGAACAGAGGTGGAATGGTGTGATGTTTTTTGTGAGATGGGAAAGGAAAAGGAAGGCAGAATGCTGTGGACAATAGAAAATGAGTTGTGTCTGTGCAGAGTAGAGATGCGAGGGGAAATAGTGGCATCGATTTTGAGGCAGTATAGTGTTAGGATGAGGTGAACAGAATGAAAGATTTAGCTGAATATTGCTATAGACTTGGTAATGTTGACAGTGAAATGTGTAAGCAAATTAGCAAAGCAAACAACTAAAGAATAATTATTATGGGTGATTTTAAAGATGGTAATATAGATTGGGATGATGAAAGTAATATTTGGAAGTAAAGAATGAAGTTTTTGAGGAACAGCTACCTTAGGTGGTATGTAACAGAGGACATGTGAAGATTGATAATTTTGGATATTGTTTTCATCTCATCAAAGGATGCCATTGTAAATGAGATGTCGAATTGCCCTCCAGTTGTTTGCCTTTATGACTTTTGGGAAAAGATATATGTGGGGCTATAATGCTGGGGATTATCTTACTGCAGAGAGAATCAGGAGACAGCTTGCAACATATATCATGGAATGAGGAATTGGATGAAAAGGAGATCAGTGCTGCTTGAGTGCTATTTAAGAACTATTTAGCAGAAGCAATGCATAAGTGTATTCAAAGGATCAGAAGGTTAAATGTAGATGTGAAATGGTGAATGAAGAGATGAAGCATGCAGTCTGGAGGAAGAAGGCAAATCCTCAACATAATATCCTCTGGGTAGTGGTCCCTTGCCATAATGCATAGCATTACATTATACATGTCCTTAAGGATATGTGTGTTGCATTATGCACTAAGGCAATTAATGTTAAGTCATTAGCCTCTCTATACAAGTAGCCCAGTCATGAAGTAACTTGACGTGTAAAATTTGTTTGCTTACACTTGGATAAAGGATGAAACCAAGAATATAATTTCTTGGCATCTTTAATTTAATGGAAACGGTAATTAGACTTTTTGAAGGATAACTCGAAATCATGGAGGTTTGTGTTTGTATGTAATTTTCTTGATTATGGAAAATCAGGCCTTTCTGATTATGCATTTGAAGCATGCCACAGAATTGATTAGAAAAGCATCTTTCTAATCAATTATATTATAGTACTATGCAAATTAAAATTCAAAGAAGCCTATGGAGATCCTAATCCATCATCCTGGTCTCAACACAAATGATGATCTAAGTCTCATGGATATGGGTAATAAAAGAACAGAACTATAGAACTCCAATTCCCAAAAGCCTCCAAGCACAAAATAATACCAAACCAATATATTGAATACAGAAATAGAATTATAGGCCTATACTTTAACCAGTACTCCCCAGACAAAAATTTATAAATAACAGGACTCTGAAGAATTAAACTAACCAAAAGCTATTGATGTAGTTTTCCTTATGTATAAGTTGTGATTATTTATTTATTTATTTGTTTCTTCTTATTGTTACTAATTTTTTTTAATATATCCCTTGCAAGAGATCAGACTCAATGGTTAACCAAATTAGTAATGCCACAGCATGCTGTATGAATCGTCACTTGTCCTTATGCGTATGTATATCCCTGATGATGACCTTAATATAAAGCTCAAAATGTTTATTAGTTATTTTTATTTTTATTACTCTGACATAGTAGTTATCTCCATTTTACCATAATGAAATAAAGAGCAAATGAATATAACAAAGTGTGAGAAGGAAATTTTGAGTCAGAGTAAATCATAAAGAAGGGTTTCTAGGTTTGCCAATATCTGATTTGGAATGTCAGATTTCTTAGTGAATGGGTGTTTGTGAATAATAATACATTAGACGACCAAGTGAAGATCCCTGATCTTGTAAAGGAAGTAAGCAGTGTTTTTAATTTAATAAAGAAACTCTCCACTCAGATTATTGAAAACATTTCATAAATATTTTGCTAACTTATTTAGGACATCCATGTTAGGAATTAACAGATATTTTCCTTTTATCGAATAGTTATTTATGTTGAGCTGAATGATAATTAAACTTATCTGCCATGGAATATGCTTACATTTATGTGACTTTGATTTTTAGAATACCTCTTCACCATCTTTACCAGAGAAAATTGTTTTTCCTTCTAATTCTTCAAATATAAGTCATGAAGATGGCTTACCTTATCCACATTTTGAAAGAAAAAGCATGAAATCGAAAATTAAAGAGTTAGAAGATGAATTAGCACTTCACAGGCATCCACCAGACATTCGGTAAGTAATTGCGTTTATAAACTTAGTGTTGGACCATCCTGCAAAATGAAGGTGGTCCAAAACTATCTTTCTTGTTTTGAAATTTAATAAGTAACAAATATAGTGCAGATTTCCTTCATTACTGCTCTCTTAATTGATGATTATCTGTTTCTGAAAGTTTATCACGTACGGTGAAATAATCTTTCTTGGAAATTTCAAAATCCACAGTTCTGACTGGCTCCCCTTCTCTAACTTCACACACTGAAAGAGAAGCTTAATTATTTGCTGTCAGTAATGATCTTGCACAGATTGTTAACCTGCCTACCAGAATTCCAGATAATCCCTATCATTCTCCCAACACCCTGGACCATTTCTTAATTAGCTCTTCCTCTAAATGTGCCATTGACATTAACTCTCCTCTTGGCAACTCTGACCATAACCTTCTCAATTTTTCTTTTTCTACAGATCATCTCTTTCTCAGCCTTGTATCCTTTGGCACTACACTGATGTCAATTGGGATAACCTTCAGGATTTGTATTCTGATCTGAGTACTTGCTTTAATCTAATAACTGAAATTATTCTTGCTGGAATGAATGCCTTTATTCCCCATTTCATTCAAAATCCACAAGCCTTATCCAAGCTATAGTTTTCCAACAAATGTGGCAAAGCAGTCCAAGCTAAAAATGCAGCATACACTCAGTGGCTCAATTTAAAACTCCAGCCTCTCACTCAGCTTATATTACAGCTCATAACAACTGGGAGGGGGGGTGCGGCGACAGGAAATCTAAAGCGGACATTGTAAGGGTTGAATACAATAAGCTTGTCTCTTGCTCAAATAACAATCTAGCTATCTTATTCCTTGCCTAGACAGTTGGGAAAAATTGCCATACTCTGTTTCAACCTTTGCATCCTGATGGAACAATAGCATTTTCTCCTAAATATAAAGCAGACCTCTCATCAGTCTTCTCCTGCAACTGTTCAAAACCAAGACCTTTTCCATCATCATCATCAAATTCCTGACATGTACCCTCAAGGGATGTACAGGATATGATAGTACTACATGAAAAATTTACATCATTACTAACTTCCTATCTACAATTTTCCTCCAAATCAGTGTTACTTGTCAAGACTCCAACATTATCAGATCTTATATTTCTGTCGTCTAAGGCACTTTGTACCATATCAATCCACCTTGGTCTTCCTCTGGGTCGTTTTCCTACAAACCTGGCAGAGAACACTTGTTTTGCTAATAGATGGCTGAACTGGATAAAGGTAATGGGTTTACAGTGATACTGCTGGACCTGGCAAAGGCTTTTGACAGGATACCACATGTAATTCTAATCCATAAATTACAACATATGGGAATGGATATGGGGTTGGTGAGATGGATAGGTGGGTGGTTGATGGAGAAATATCAAAGAGTAGTTTATTCAGGAGTAGAGTCCAAAAGACGGCCTGTGACTAGTGGTGTGCCATAGGGTTCTGTTCTTAGACCACTGCTCTTTAATTTGTTCATTAACGATATAGGGAAGGATCTAAGAGGAACATTTCATTTTTTCGCTGATGATGCAAAGTTGGGTAGGGCAATAGTGAATGCAGAAGATGTCAAAATCTTGCAGGATGACTTGGATAGATTGGAGTTCTGGGCTAAGGAGAATGGATGTCAGTTTAATGTGCCAAAATGTAAGGTTATGCATTTTGGGGTGAAAAGATTAGCAGCAGTATACCACATTGGTGGAACTGTACTCCAGGAGATTGATGAGGCCAGGGACTTGGGAGTGTTGGTGGATAGGGAGATGAAGTTTAGGAGGAACATTGCAAAAGTAGCTAAATCAGCTCATCAACTCACTTGGTTGTTGAAAAATACCTTGACGAGCAGAGATAAGCAAGTTATTGTACCTCTGTAGCGAGCCTTGATAAGACCTCATCTCGACTACTGTGCCCAGATTTGGCCACCTAGGTTCCTTTTTAATGGGGAGGAGGTGGAGAGGATCCAGAGGCGAGTGACTAAGATGATAGCTGGTGTATGGAATGAACCATATGAGAAGAGGTTGAAGATTTGTGGGTTGCATAAATTAGTTGATAGGTGGAAAAGGGGAGATATGATTGAGACATTCAAATTGCTAAAGGGTTTCTATAGGATTAATTCAGAGGATATTTTTGATATCAGGACTGGTGGTGAGAGAACTAGGGGACACCTATGGAAGCTGGGCTAGAGTGTGGTTAGCAGGGGTGTTAGAGCTGGGTTCTTTACTTTTAGAGTGGAATAAGCTACCAGAGTCTGTTGTGGGTGCTATGACGGTGAGTGAGTTCAAGGCAAGGTATGATAGATACTGTGAGAATGTCGTATAGTTGTGTGGACATGATGTTTAGGGCCTCCCTCAATGAGTCTAAGGACTCCCTGGAGTCGACCATAATAATAATAATAATAATTTCTCTCTTATTCCATATGAATTTATTCGATTGACTTCCTCCCATACCAGCTTTGTTGATTCTGTTATCTATTTCCATATTTAATTTACCACCTTCACTGAAAATCGTGCCTAAGAAGCTGAAATGTTTTACTCCTTTCACAACACAGTTGACATTTTCAATGTTTCTGCCTAATTTCATTGTCTTTGTCTTTATAATGCTGACCTTCATACCATATCTATTACAACAGTTATTCAATTTAGACAGGGAATGTTGCAAACTTGTAGCAGATTTATTTAGAAGTATAACATCGTCTGCATAAAGCAAAGAGTATACATTAACATCTGATATGTTTAATACCACTTTCCTTCATAATGTGATCCATATAGATAATGAATAACAGAGGGGATAATGTACATCCTTGTCTCACACCAGGTTCAATATTAAACCATCGTCCTATACTTCCTTCAATTCTAACTGCTGACTTGCAACTCAAATAAAGACAAAGTATTGCTTGATATAATGCCCCATTGACACCATATAACTGTAGCATATTGAATAGCTTCTCTCTTGGCACCTTGTCATATGCCTTTTCCAGATCGACAAAACTTAAATACAGATCTTTGTTATATTCCCATGCTTTCTCAACTATTTGTCATAAAGTGAAGATTTGATCCTGACAGCCTCTATTTGGCCTGAATCCAGCTTATTCTTCACCAAGCTTTTCTTCCACAATTCTTCTCAACCATTTCTCAAGTATACTGGCATAAATCTTGCCAGAAAGACTCAGTAGGGAAATACCTCTGTAATTTTCACATTCTGTTTTTTTTTTTCCTTTTTATATATGGGTACTGTGAGAGCTCTATTCCGATCATCAGGAATTCGTCCCTCTGTCCACGCCTTCTGAACTATGCAGTGCAGCCACTGTAAGACTTTTATACCACCATACTTCAGCATTTTGGTCAAATATCATCTACTCCTGCTGCCTTTCCACATTTCAAGCCTTTGATGGCTTTTTCCACTTCAAGTATGGATATGTATTTCTGACTGTATGCCTGTTGAGTGTTTTTTACTACTGTGCTATGACTGCTTTTTTCATTTAGCAATTTTTCGAAGTAATTACTCCATAGTTCAAAGATATCTTTTTCTCCTGTTTTCATGTCACCTTTATCATCTCTATCTCCTTTTACAGCATTCTTTCCTCCATTCCTAAGCTTCTTCAACAACCTCCAGAATATCTTACCACCTTCTTGATATTTATTTTCTATGTTCTTGCCAAAAACTAGCTAAACAAAAGTCCTCCCATGACTTTTGTTTAGCTAGTTTTACACAGTGTTTAGCTTTCTTTCATTTTTCTCTGTATTCTCTAAGAGCACAAGCTGATTTATTTGGCAGGAACTTTTGATATGCTTTCTTCTTTTCCTTCACTGCCTCTTTAACTTCCTATGTCCACCATGGAGTTCTGATTTTTCTATCCTTGCAGACAACCTCACCACATGCCTCTCTGGCTGAATCAATCAGGGTTTTCTTGAAGGCTTACCTCTGAATCTCCAAAGTTTGGTTCCTGTTCTCAAACTCTTTCATTTTTTTTTTCAATAATCTTTGTGCATTTTAGTCTACAGTTCACATCTGAGAGCTGCTTAACTTTTATTCTCTTTAAAACTTTCTTATATGTTATTCTTTTCAATATGAAATTCAATTTTATCCTGCTCAAGACTAAATAGTGATCACTTCCAATTTCAAATCCTCTGTACACTCTGGTGTCCTGCACCAGGTAGAAAACATCACTATCAACAATAACATAGTCAATGAGACTTTTCTTATTCCTTGCCTCTTCTCTCCATGTGAATTTGTGCACATTTTTATGTTGGAACATGGTGTTAGTAATAACTAGTCCATGTCCTCAGCAGAAATCCGACAGGTATTTGCCATTATTATTAGCTTTGCTCTTTTCTCCAAATTTTCCCAAAATATTTTTGTATGTCTGACAATCGTTTACTACTCTGCTATTTACCGTATTTTCCGGTGTATAAGACGCACTTTTTTACCTTAAAAATTCATCTTAAAAATGGGGTGCATCTTATATAATGAAGGTAAAGATTGTTTCCTCTTTTCAAAGTCATACGCACTTCCTTTTATGTTCCAAGATCTCTCTAGGCTGTTAATGGTGCAATCAAATTGATGGGTGTCCTTCACGTGACTTCTAGCATGTCACTGGCTAAGAACGGGGAGTCCCTATTTAAGTTTCATAATATCTTATCTGAGTAATGAGTTACCGATGTTTATCAGTATTGAGTTGACGTGTTGAGATATTTTGTGTTCAGTTTGATATTTTCCCGTAGATTTTAGTGATGGAAAAAAACATGCGACATTCATTTACAACCTTCAAGTTACAAATTGCAGATTGTAAAATATGCGGAAGAACACAGGAATAGGGAAGCTGAAAGACATTTTGCCTACAGAAAAAATGATTAGAACTTGGCGTGGTCAGAAGGAGATTTTGTACAATTTGCATAATGAAAAGCGTGCGGAATATGGAAAAATTGCGAAGTGGCCAGAACTAGAGACCGAATGCAAGAAAATCAGCAAAATGGCATTGCCATTTCAACAAAAATGATTCGTACACATGCAGTCAAAGTAGCCTATGAGCGTAACATTGAAGATTTTAAAGGTGGTGCGTCATGGTGTTGCCGTTTCATGAAATGCAGTGGACTTTGTATGCGTACAAAAACAAAAATCAGTCAAATAATGCCAATAGAATATGAAGGCAAAATTATTTCTTTTCATAAATATGTGATTCAACATCGAAAAAATTACAATTTTGAAATGGTTTAAAGTTTAGGTTTTTTCCAGACATTTGTACTAAATTTCTTGGGTGCGTCTTATACACTGGAAAATATGGTAGATCCCCTACAAGGACCAACTTTTCCTTTTTCATTGTGTCAGTTGCTTTCTCTAAAGCATCAAAAATTCCTCCACTTCTGTGGGACGATAGGCACAAATAAGTCTCATTGTCCAATTCCTCATTCTGATATTTGCCCACATCACTCTACTTGAGACTGCCTGCCATTCAAGAAGATTAGCCTCGTATTTTGTGTTGAATACTATGGCTACTCCTTCTTTTCCTTGATTGTCATTGCCTGAATATAACATTTTGTATTTATTGCTCAGAAAGATCTCAGCAGTTTTTTCCTTTTTTGTTTCAGTCACCACTATTATTTCGATCTGGTACTTATCTAATTCCTCAGCTAGCTCCATTTCTTTGCCATTCAGGCTTCTTATGTTGATAGTACCGATCTTTAATTCTGGTGATATTGAGTTGGGGGTGTGCTTTCAGATTTGTTCCAGTAGCTGACTTTTCGCTGTTCGCCCTGGTTCCCTGGCGAAAACAACGGGGACCTTGTTTATCCGGGCGACGCCCCTACCGGCATGAAATTTTGTCACGTTGTACCATTATTAATAGTCATCAAGAATACAATTTGGTTGGCTAAATCCCAAATTGCCAGCCCATCCTCGTTTGTTTCGATATCCAGGTAGATACCCAACAGGGTGCACCACGAGAAGGTGAGGATTGGACATTAGATCAGAAACCCTGGTCAGTTATGCAGCTTTGACCCTTAAGCACCCCCTTCCCTTTCTATTCCACAAACACCACCAGTTTTCCTTTTCTGATATTTCAATAGAAGGACATTCAGGAAAATACTTAATAGTCTTGATAATAAGTTCCCTAGCCCAGATGGTGTCCTTCCATTTGTATCAAGAGCCTGTTCTTTAAAATTTGTCTGTTCTGTATAGCCTTTGCATCCTACTCATACTTATTTGACGTCGAAACAAGCCGTTATCCAGCCTGTTCCTAAAAAAAAAAAAAAGGGGGGGGGGAGATGAAAGTCAGCCATTAAACTGTTGTCCTCATCTCATTACTCTCAAAAGTGATGGAGAAGGTTATCAACTGATCTTGAGACCCCTTGGTTAATTATGAATCACTAATATGGATTCTGCCTTTCTCATTCTACAACAGACCTCCTTGCTAATTTAACTACCTTTAGACTCAGGCCATAGCAAGACTTGGAGATGCTCATATAGTCATTCTTAGCAGATATCTTGCATCACAGCCTTCTTTCCAAGCTGCTATCACATGGTCTCCCTCCTGCCATTTGTTGAATGGATTGTTAGCTTTCTGTCTGGTTGTTCATTGCATGCCATGGCGGAATGTTTCCTCTTACCTGTTTTTTTCTCTCTCTCTGTTTTTTTTTTTTTTTAATTGGTGTGCCAAATTACCTTAAGGATCTGTGCTTTCTCCTATTCAGTAATCTTCCCTCTCTAACTTCCAGTGTTATTCATAGTTTTCCTGATTTACATTTATTTCTCTTTGGCATTCACAAAACCTCATAGTACTCAGATGACACAGGTTTCAAGACCTTCTATGGCCAGTGCCTTAAACATTGAACTTTTAACATCGATCCTGCTTGTTTCTTGAAGAAAACCAGACCTCATTCTCCCTCACTTTTGATAACACTCTGTTCACCAATTAAGATTAGTTCTTCTTGGACTGACTTTCACATCTGGCATGTACTGACTTAAACACATCTCATCCTTAGCCTCCAAAGAGCTTGATATTCTTTTTCATTTCAAATGTTACTTCTCTTCTGCTCAACTCCTAACACTTTATAAATCCCAAACTTGCCTAATCTTAGAATATTGCTTTCTCATCTGGGGCAACACCTCAGAATGCTAGATTGTATCCAGAATAGAGCTTTTCACGTAATAGTGTTCAGCCTTCTCTCACTGGTTCCCTCTAATCACTTTTCCATAGACACTTTGGATTATGTCTTTTCTATATGTGTTTTCCATAGATGCTGCTCGACTGAACTGGCCACCACTATTCCTCTACTTACTCTAATCATGTATACAAACATTGCCAACTGCTGGACTACATCCATATATTATTCATCTCCAGACTATTGAACCAACTTCTCATCCTTTTCATTCATTCATTCCATATACCTCAATACATACTGTCTAAAACATGTTTACTAAAAGCAAATTCTGAACAGTTGCACATGGTATCAAAAGCGGCACTTAATTGTAATTGATGAATCTTCATGATATTGGTGTTTAGCCTTTATTTGCATTGATCAACATTATTGAATATAATGAAAGCATTGATAACAAATGATCAGTTTTGTGGTGGTAGGAGACAAGTCCTCTGAGCTGTTCTAATTTCCAGGAAAGCTACTTATTTTTATCATAATATGAAGTTTCAAGGCTATACTTTTGAAAAATTGTGAATTTACCTATCTCAGTGTGTACATATAATTTTACATTACTTTTAACAGCTTGATATTCTTTTTTCATTTCAAATGTTACTTCTCTTCTGCTCAACTCGTAGCACTTTATAAATCCCAAACTTGCCTAATCTTAGAATATTGCTTTCACATCTGGGGTAGTGCAACACCTCAGAATGCTAGATTGTATCCAGAATAGAGCTATTCACGTAATAGTGTTTAGCCTTCTCTCATTGGCTACCTCTAATCACTTTTCTGTGGCGAAGATTTTAAAATTAAATTGTTACTGACATGGCAGCTTTTGCTGTCCATAGACCTCTAGTGATTTATACAGACAGCCTCCAATTTCTGCAAGAGTAATGTTCCTAAAACTTTATGTAACAACTCGAATTTTACATAAGTTGGATTTAATCCTCTCACCAGTTAATTACATCTTGTTGCTTAAGCGTTTACAGCATGTGTATACAATAGAAGTGCCATAACATGTTTTAAAGGTTGTTCATGCTAGTTTCATTCACAGGATGCATATGCAAATTAGATTTCATTATGTAATTATTAATGGAATGTAATATAATAAAGTATAAATAGTATGAGAAAATAGGAGAAAAAATTTTTAATTTGGCTGGTTTGACTTTTTGAAATTATCAAAAGATGACTGAACAGTTAATACTTTTAATGGGACATGTGCACTCGACATTATAAAGTAACTTTACGTATGTAGTAAAAATTAGAGTTTTATTTAAAAATTTTAATATATTTCATCCAATGTTATGTGGACTTCATCAGGGAGACAGACCATTAACTACATTCCAAAGATGAATCACAATAATGAGTCTTAATTCATGCGCATATTAGCTTGTGCCTTGGTCTCAGCTGAAGTATATGATATTACACTATTAAAATTCAAAGGAACAATTGTGAAGAGTTGCATAGATGAAAATAAATATAAATAAATAAATAAAAACCAAAAAAAAAGTCCACATAATATTGGATTTTTTAAATTCTATATCAATTTTTAATACATGTGTAAGCTGTAAAGTTACTTTATAATGATGGAACAGTATCTTCTTTCTTCTCTTCATAAAGCTAGATAGCCTGCTAAAGGAGTTCATCTATTTTTCTTCTGACTTTTTAGGCTGCAAGGCCTAAAAATGGATTCACCCTAATTGCTTTGACCACTAAAATGGCATTAAAAACATCTTTACTTGGATGGTCATTATCCAGAAATTTTTGTCATAGCACACAGCAAGGAGAACTTATGGTAAAGACGTTTTTAATGATTTCTGCAACAAAAAAATCAACTTTAAAAACTTTTAAATGTGCAACAGAACACTTTATGTACCTAGTACAGAATCTTTTAAATCTTTAATAAAATTATTTATTTGACTAAATTTATTTTTGTTTTTTTAGAAGTGAATTACAAGAAGCATTGGGTGAATTGCCTGTTCAGGGGCCTATTTTCAAAGAACCTAAGGAAAAATTATTCCCTGAACGAAAGACACTAGGAATTCGTAGATTGTAAGTCAGTCATTGGTGACTCTTTACTTCATTTAGATTTCAAATTTAATAATAAAATAATTTTTTAAAAAATTAAATTACTCTAAAAATCACAGATGTTAAATGCACAATGAAACCTTTGCTATAATTTTTATGCACATTGTATCTCAAAGCAAATTTCTTTTGTCATCTAATGCAAATTTGTGTGTTTTTCATTTATTTTATTTTATTTTGATTATTGTTATTTAATAGTTAATTTTTATTTTTATTTGAATACAACTTGCTCTCCTGCTGATGGTTTCTTTTATTAATTTGAAGTTCTACAAAAATCTGCTTAAAAAAAAAAAATCTTTGTCTTATCTGACATATCTATGTTAATGCTGAACGATCTGAAAGGGCTTAGATGGCTGCTTAGTCTCATAGCTGGACTAGTGATGGCATTGCTAAAAAATTACTTGGGTTGCAGTTATTAGCTGCTAGAAAAGTTTCAAATATTTTATATTTGATGGATTTATCACAGGAAGACAGCTCATAAGAATGAATTAAATTATAGTTTAGTGACACCATTCTGTCAGAGATCCTGTTGGGGTAGGAATATCAATGTAAAAAATATATACACAGCTAAACACAACAAAGTGAAAACAATTAGAATTAAAACCGAAGTTCTAAGGACACCCCACCCTCTATTATTAACACTAGTAGTCTTGATTATTGAGCAGAAGATTTAAGAATTAGTTTCTTATGCTTTGAGTATTTCACACAACCATATTTATTGAGGTGGTTGGTATTCAAAAGTAGCTGTTGATTTAAAAAAAAAAATGTGTAATGTTTGTCCTTACTGCGATGAAACATAGACGCTCCCCTTATTAGCTTCCCAAAAGACCAACTCTGTCCCCTTTCATCTCAAGATCTATATTAAATTTCCTTGCACCTCCTAGCTGTTCTATTATGGGCAGATTGGAAGACTTGCCAGTATTCATCTGGAAGAATATAAAAAATCAGTAAACAAGTATTTAGGTTTAGGTGCTGGTTTACACTCATGATACAGTTTAATGGAATAATTACAACTTAAAGAGAAATAATTAAAGATACCAAGAAATTATATTCCTTGGTTTATCCTTTATCCAAATGTAAGCAAACAAAGTTTGTGTGAAGTATATTTGCGACTAAACAGCTTGTATATAGAGGCTAATGACTTCACATTGATTACCTTAGTATCCTATAATGCAAATCACATATCCTTCTGTGTGTGTGTGTGTGTGTGTGTGTGTGTGTGTGTGTGTGTGTGTGTGTGTGTGTGTGTGTGTGTGTGTGTGTGTGTGTACTGGTAAGCATTATGGGAAGGGCCACTACCCAGACTGGTTTCAACCTTTAATGAGGTATGTTAAAGTGCAGGGATACCTTTCCAAAAACTCTGAGTAATCTACAAGATCACACCAAATCTCACTGAGTAATCCTAAAGGATCACTACTAAACTCATTACTCCTGACCTGAATTGCTCCAGGACAGGAATCTCAGTGGTGGTTCCATCTAGTGGCAGGTAAAGGCCTAGCAAAAGCAAATAATGTGAAGTCATTAGCCTCTATATACAATTAGCATTTGTGCATGAAATATCTTCGTCGTAGAGCAGAGCTACTGTGACCAAGCGGGTACCCAGGTGGCAGATAGGGGAATGGCCATCAGAAATGGTGGTTGGCTACGAATACCCAATAAGCAGTCCCAGACCAAAGCAGGCATGTCTGGAGGCCCTAAGATGGCAGACCCATCACCAGACTAGGCTGCGGATGGTTAGTACTAGCCCAGCTGACAAATTCTTATACTCGTAAATTGCAAGGGAATAAAAACTGGACAGTCCAAATGGATAATGAAATGGAACATCACTACTAACCACACCTTTATTCATCTTACAGGAATGACCCCTTGTTCTGGTCCCTCTAGCTAAGTCCTGAAATATTTCCAGTGTGATGTAACTGATCAACTATAAGAGAAAATGAAAGTAAACCTTAGCAATATGTCCTCTAAACTTTAACTCTCTGCTTACAACCACACTGAAATCTCTAGCTTCATCTATTTCTTGGAGTACAGTGCCATCAATGTGATACACAGCTTGTAATCTATTTATCCCAAAGCCATGCTGATCCTCATACAGTATCATATTTTTATCTACCCATTGAATTCTCTTTTTTACCAATTTTTCTAGTACTTTTACCACCATGCCTGAGAAGAAGCAGAAGAAATACTTCACTTACTAAATGATCACTTTGCAAGGGTATATCATCCAAGATCTATAATTTGTTACTGCAGTCTTAGAACTTCCCTTATGCAAAGGAATTATTTTGCCCTCTTTCCACTCCCTGGAACTTTACCAGAGCTGAGACTTAAATTAAACAGCCTAGTCAAAGGCATTGCCAGTTCCCTTGCACATTCCCACAAAACCCTAGCCGATATTCATTCACCTTTGTTCCAACATTAGTGTTTGTCATATAGGTTAAAGCAGTACCCTTCACTAGGATGATATACCCTTGCAAAATGGTCACTGAGTAACTCAACTATTTTATCTGCTTCTGTCTCCTCGTGACAATCATCATCACTCATTAAGGTTAATCTTCCATAGTCATTCTTCCTCTTACTTGCCACATAACAAAGAACTCTTTGGGATTTCATTTGGCCTACTCAGCTAGATTCTTCTCATAATCTGATTCTGCCTTCCTTGCCATGCTAGTCACCTTTCTTCCTGAGACTTGTACTATTCATGAGTTTGTTGGTCACCTTTCTCTTTATATATCCTCCGTGGCATTTTCTTCTGCAGATCATGCTTATTGATATTACTGATCCATCTAACTCCTATCCGATTAACCCTCCTTACCCTAGGTATACAATTTAATACTTCTTCCTCTAGATGACCCTTAACTATATCACATGCACTACTAACATCCTAAGCATGTCATAATCACCTGCTTTGTAGTTCCACAAATACTCCTTCTTGATAGAATATCCCTCATGTTTTACAATCTCGCAAGTCAAGAGTGCATGGTCACTTTCACCAGTTGGAGGCAACGTTGCCACCTTGGTTATGAATAGCGCTTTTGATCCTATGACTAGGTCCAATATTCTCCCACTCCTGAGAGATAATTACTTAAGGCAGCATCATATTCTGCCTTAAGTAATTATCTCTCAGTATGTGTCTAAATGCTATTTCTTTCCATTCTATATCTCCATAGTTGAAGTCCCCCATAATAATCACTCGACCTGTACTCATTTTACTAATTTGGCGATGCATGTCTTCCAGATTATCTGTGAAACGCCTATAGCAACATTTGTTCATTTGAAGCAATCTTACCAGATTGCTTCAAATGAACAGTCGTCCTGATCTTGGCATGAATTATAGAAGAAGGAATAGGTTATAGAAGCAAGAACTGATGTAATTTTAAGAAGGAATTAGATAGATGTTATGGCTGAGAGATAGAGTAATTAAACATTTATAAATTATGTTAGTATTGTTGTTTTGTGTTTATGTATAAATAAGTATACAAAAA
This sequence comes from Typopeltis vanoorti, assembly GCF_054136105.1. NCBI lineage: Eukaryota > Metazoa > Arthropoda > Arachnida > Uropygi > Thelyphonidae > Typopeltis > Typopeltis vanoorti. The sequence goes on from NC_143559.1 coordinate 120,171,526, forward strand.
TAAGAAATGAGCCGTAAAGTTTATCAAAAAAATTAAATATCTTACAAATGAAGAAGATAAGCTATGAGTATGAATATACACAAGTTACTCTGTGGAATGATGAATCCTATATAATGCATAGTGGTGATTATTGAGATATATAGTTTTCTATTTGTTCCATCTCTTTTGCACCGAGTTAGTTGGTCTAGACTAGCATTGGTTTTCTTCTGGATGTTCTTATTTTACTCTTGAGAAACTTAATCTGAAACACAGTTGTTAATAGTTGTATGCAACATAAAGGTATAAAGTAAAATTTGGATAATTTAGTGGAGCTTATACCCTTACCATCTTGGACTAGTCTTCTAGTGAAAGGCCCATAATATTAATAATGTGAGTATTGAATAGTTAATGTTTTATAATAATCATCTGGATATTCAAGTTATAGTGGTAATGTTTGCAAATATAATACCATCTTTAGTAGAATGATAATTGTTTATGTTAGTTGATGTATATTAAAAAAAAAACAGTTTGTTGATTGTTGCTATTGTAAATTTAGTTTTCAGTTTCGTCTTGGCGTGGCTCCCTTGGAAAGCACCTTTCGGTCTCTGCGAGCATCAAGCCGCCAGTCTCCAGTCACAGTCAGTTAAGGAATTCAAGAAAAATAGTAACTGTATAGATACAAATGAATCAGATGATGCATGCTGGTTTCTGTATATGTGGGATTATGATATAGATGTAAATATATCATTTTTGTGGCCAGCTTTATGGGAACAATGTATTATTTAAATTTTAAATTTTACTCCGCATGTTAAATTAAGTGGATTGTTTTAAAAACATTACCATCTATATAGCATTATCATTTGCAAAAAAGTAATTACCATCTATTATGACATATTCAAAAATAAAGTCTGTTATTAATAGTATGGTACTCATATATTTTCATTCAAGTCATGTTTATTGATATTTATTGGTTCATTTATTATTTTGGAGATGAAATGCAGTTGTGAAAATTGTGTGTTAAATATCTCTTATTGTTATTGAAATAACACTATTATGGAAATAGTGTTATTTCAATTACAGTGATAAAAGCTGTAAAATATGTATTTTTCATGAAGGTCCTCATGGTAATATGATGAATCATATTTTTTCAGTTTTTCATGTCATTAGTAAAATATCACGTATCCCCTAAAAATCCCTTAAATATGAACTAATTGAGGTCACTTTGCTTTGATTAAGGCTGTTGTTTGATGACATACATTCATTCCCTGGATAATTCCTTAGATCTCTGAGGAAGTTTTGTACATTATTAATATAGTCCAGCGAATTAAATGCTTTAATGATAATCATAACATTTCCAATTTTGATATGAATGGATTAAAGATTAAAAAGAAGAATCTTATTAATATTGGTTTTAATCTGAAGTTTGTGATTTTATGGAAATATTTATCAATGGCAACTATCTCATGAATTTGAAATAATGGGCAGATATTGAATTTAAACAGGGTTAATGAGTATTCAGAATTCAAAAGTACAATACTTTCAGGAGTGAACATGAAAATCTAACTTTTTTGGATGAAGAGAAAGCTGGAGATGAGATATTTATATGAAGAAAGGTCAACAGTTAAAAATCAGCTTTGATCATATTTAAGTATTGAGAGAATTTTATTTAAAATGTAGTCATTCTTGTTAAAATGTTAAGGTCACACAAGATCTGATCTTTGTAACCTACCATCCAGTCTATCCTCATAGAAAACATGCCACAAACCAATCACCATTTTGGTCTCTTGGCTGTGGATTTTCTTCATCACCTCTACATCCCAAGAGAATCAGTCAACCAAATCTGTGCAGTCATATTTGGTCATATCATCTTATATAGAGGGATAAATAACTACTTATCTTGCTTGTCGATGTGTTTCTTAACATCCCAGTGATCCATTTTGCCTAATGTTTCTCATTATCTATATGTATCAAGCATAAAAGGAATTAATTATTCCAACCATTATGCCTATTTATGTATCAAGCATAAAAGGAATTAATTATTCCAGCCATTATAGCTATTTAATTTCTTCAAAATTCAGTCTAATACTTTAAAATTGATACTGTAATATAGTGAGGTGAGATACAAAAATTAAGTATGCATAACTGGTAAAAAATGTTTTTTTAAAGTTATGTTTAGTTGATGCTGATAAAAGGTATGATATCAGTATACCATCTGAAAGGTATGGCAGATAAAATTTAACTGATTTTCAGTCAAATCATTAAGGAGTTTAAGAATATAATGATTAACTTTATTTAGACAAGAAACATTGCAACTATTCTTCCAGTTTTGTCTTAACCCATTCTGATTTGAAGTTGCTTTTCAAGCATGCTATTTTATACTTTTGTAGTATAAAGCCTAAATGTTTATTATTAGTAAATCATTATTCTTATATTGCACTCTAAATAAATATGTAACAGGAAATTAATATTGTTTGTAAATATTTTCACTTCTCATGAAACAACAAATAAGATCATAGAAACACTAAATTCTTTGTTGAAGATAAAACTACTGAAACAAAATAGCCAAAATTGTGCTTCTATACGAAAGAGAAAGAGTGAGTCCCAAACAGTGGATAAACAAATAAAAGGCCTGAGCCCAAAGATGCTGAAATAAGCATTACCTTGAACACAGAAAAAATTGATACATCTGCTTAAACCATTCTTCTAATGTCATCTCCCCTTAACATGTTAGCCTTATTGGCCTATCTGAGCTAAATAACTTAGCTTTATCGTTCTGTGATAGGATGATCAATCCTAATTGTATAGTCTGTTATGTCTGTTTAGCTTATGTGTTCTTTCTGGTTAGTTGGGATTAAAAACCAGAGTTTCCAGGAAGAAATTATGTTGCAACTGTTTAATTGCCTTCAATTGAAAAGCCCTTAGGTGGGTTATTTGCATCCTAGGATTCAAACCCAAGTCTTTCCAACTAAAAAGGCATTGTTGGTACACTGGAATGGAAGCTACCTGAATTGAGATGTTACAATATTTGACAAAAATTATGCTAAATATGCCACATGTTTTCCTCTTACTGCTTATCCTGTGGCATTTGTCTGACATATGACTTTGTATTTCAAAGCAAGAAATTAAAAAATACACTTTTCTTGTTGCTATTCTCTTGGTTAACCAGAAAGATAGTTAAAGGGTCTAAATAGTTTGATTCTTCCTTTATACCCTCTCAGTTATCTGAAGTTGCTATAATAATGAAATTGTCTTAAACCAATGTTATCTTCATTCTCTTCTTGTGCAGGCTTTTAACATATTGAACTTGAACAACTTTTTGCTAGGCAATGGCATTAATACTGTATATCATTGTGGCAAGTTTTTGTACCATGAGAATTTTTACTTTACTTTTTTTTTAGAATTAACCAAATTTTAGAATTATAGAGGAATTTCTCTACTGAGTGTTCCTGGTAAGATTTATGCTTTAATATAAAGCCCCGGGAATATAATCTACATATATTATATTCCCAGTAAATCATCAGTTAGATGACTAACAGCTTAAAGCATGATGCATCTTAAAAGGCATTAGAGGATTTTATTTATATATTTTTCTTAATTTAACTGAAAATTTATAATATTATTTTGTTCTGATGTCTTGAGAACAGAAACCATTATCCCTATTTCCCTCCCCTGTGGATCTGTCCATGTCAATTCTAACTATATTACTGTTATGTGAACTATTAAAATACAATTATCACATTTTTTCTAAATTATTATTATAAATTAAATGACTCATATTTTGGCTTACATGTTCTAAAGCACTAGGTAGGTCAGCATGCATGGTATTGAAATGCATGAATTATATAGTTAAGCTCCCAGCCGTTGCTGAAAAATTAATAATGCACATGTATCAACATATTCACTATTTTGAACTATTGATCATAATAAGATCATAAAGAAAGTACATATGTAGTCTGTATGCTCTCTCTCCATTTGAATAAATCTGGATAATCTTAGTCACCATACAGACTAGTCATAGGATTCATTGGTATCAAACCAAAGTCTTCTGTAAATGCTATTTTAAATATGATTGATTATTTAAAACAAGTTATAAAGCCTTTGATAACTGTTCCAACCTAATTTAATGATGACTGCATCTATTTATAACTCTCCCCCATCTGAATTTTTTAAGGAAATAATACACTTAAGTGTTGATCAAAATATTTACATTTTTAAAGATGTTGGACTAAACACTAGCACTAAATTATTAATATTTATAATTTGGTCCCTGTCTCAATGTTTTTTCAGGATCCTAATTGTGTAATTTATGCATGTCATTCTCTAAGCATTTGTTGTAACTGATCATCATTTTACATCTAATGATGTTCTGAAGATACATAGAGCAAAATCATTATTATTAGTATCTTCTTGACTCCATGGAGTCACAAGATCCATCATGGGAGGTCAACACTAGTCAGTACAAAGTGTGTCATACCACTCCTTAAATTCATCAACTGTTTGCACTTTTGCTACCCTCTCAGGCAATGCATTCCATGCTCCTACCACTTCCATGCAAAAAAAACTTACTTCTTATCGTTTTACTCACTACTTCCTTTTGTAACTTTTCAGGAATGGCTCTCTTGTTCCTTTCCCCTCATTTTACCATATAAAAATCTCTTCAGTGTTAATACAATAATAACCCTTCAACAGCTTAAATGTCTCAATCATGCCCCTCCCCTGTTTTCTATCCGCCAAACTGCAGTCTGCATGCCCTCAGTCTATCCTCATAAATCAACGTTGTACAGTTCTGATATCATTTTTATTATTCATCTTTGCACTCTTTCCAAGGTTACTTCATTCCCTTCAAATTCTAGTGACCAGATCTGAATGCAGAAATTCAGGTGTGGTCTGATCAAAGTGTTATACAATAGGACCACCACACTTTTATCTCTTATGGTCAGTGTCCTCCTCAATTTTGCAGGAATTCTCTGAGATGTCTTCACAATCTTTGAAATATGTCCTTTGAATTTCAAATTTCTATCCACAATCATCACAAGATCCCTTGCTTCCTCTATTTCTTCCACTCCACCTGGTGAGTATGAAGCATCCCATTTATGGATCCCAAATTTCAAAACGTTACATTTAGTTTAATTAAACTGACATCCCTATTCATGTGTTTGCCTTTCAAATCCTCTTGAAGAGCAAACATCAGTACTATTACTAATAACCCTCCCAAGCTTCACAACATCTGTAAACAACTGAATGTCTCCCTGTAGTCCTGTGACAATATCACTGGCATAAAGACTGAACAGCAATGTTCTTAGAACTGAATTCTGTGGATCTCCACTTGTAACCTTTATTTTTACTCCCTGATACTGCTCTCCCAAATACAACTGTATGATATCTATCAGAGAGCCAATCACCAATCCAAGCCACTAATCTGATATCCAAACCCATACGATGCAATCATGTGTATTTAATCAAATCACTCAATGTGTTCTTTAACTTTTGAGACTATTTACTTACCACTTTGTACTTATTAAAGGATGAAGAACTCTGATTATAATCTCAGTAAAAAATTAACTTATCACATGGCACCTATCAAATGCCTTAGAAAAAATGACAACCTGACCCTCATCCACTGCTTTTTTGCTACTGTATTGTAAAGGGTAACTAGATTACTAAAACAAGAGCACCCTTTAACAGATTTATGCTAGCCTGCATAAATAATGTTGCCCTCATCATTAACCTTCCTACTCTCTGATATGGCTCTCCCATATATAGCTCTTTGATATTTATCAGAAAGCTAGTCACCAATCCAATCCAATCCAATAACCTGATGTCAAAAAAACCCATATGTTGCAATTTAAAAATTAACTTGTCATGTGGCACCCTGTCAAATGCCTTTTGAAAAATCCAGAAAAACAATAGCCTTACCCCTCATCCACTGGTCTTGTTACTCTGTTGTTAAAGGTATAGTTCGACCATAGGTAAGAGAACTCTCGACACTTCTGCACATAGCAGAATAAGGTGAATCCATTCCGATAATAGGGTAATCAAATTAGCTTTTCTTTTATGAACATTCTAGTTTTTAAAGTAATAACTATTTTGCTTGTATGAGAGTTGGAAAATTTTGCATATAAAGCATGCAATTTTGCATGTTGGTGATGAATTTATACATCCCTTATTCTTTTCTTCCCTTCTACATGAACTGGCCCTTCTTGACACTCTGCCAGCTACAGTTCTCTCAACTATGGGCAGACCATCACCAGATTACTAAAACAAGAGCACCCTTTAACAAATCTATGTTAACCTGCATGAGTAATATTGCCCTCATCTACCCAATTCTGTATATGAGTTCTTATCAATATCTCCAAAATCTTAACAACTACAGAAGAAATATAAACAGCCTATAGTTTGATACTGCCTTTATGCAATGGTACTATCTTTCTCTCCTTTTTCCACTTGTCCCATTACAAGACTTTCATTAACTGCCAAGTTTGTCTATCTCAGACATACAATTGTGATCTGATTTATAATTATTTTCAGTTGTGAAAAGTGAAATTTTTCCTTATTTGAGTCTTTCAACTATTTTCAAATACACATTCCATTCAAAATGGAATTCTATAAATTTTGGTTTTCTCTGTTAGCTAAAATATATGAATAATCAAGCATTATATGTAATACATTATTAGTATAATAAATATTACTCTAATAGTGTATTACAGTTCATATCATTCACAGTTCTTGAATCACAAGGAACAACAAAGCTCTGCTTATGAGAGTTTTTGCATTTTAACAAAATTTTTGTCATCAAATGTAAATATGTAATTTTTTTAAGTTATATATTAGCTTAGATATTTTAATAATAATGCAATTTCTAGAAATAATAGTTCTTGAAATAATTTAAATGTTAAGTTAGCAGGGTTATTTTAATTTGTTTTTTTTATGCAAACACACACATACTAATCTTTCCACATGAAATAATTAGTCTCACACTGGAAGGCTTTTTGTATTACTCTTTCACATTACTTGAAAAGTTCTTAGGTTAGTCTTTCCTCACAAAGAAAGGCTAACCTATCCTATCCTTGAGAAAATAATAAAAAATGATTTTACATAGTATTACCTTTTTAGTTATTTATGATGTATATTTTCTGTATAATTTTGGTGTATTTAGGTAGGCTAAAACTCTTTTCTCCTGGTTGGTTTAGCTTGTGAGTAGCTGTTCACAGGCTAAGCCAGCCAGATCCACTTTCATCTTGTTGATGTCAGTATTATTTATCAGACAGGTTTAATTGATTATGTAGCAGAAAAAAAAAGTGGTAAGGCATATAATTGGATAAAATTGGAAAAGTTGACAGTTATGACATATATAATGAGTGTTTTTTTCCTCATGCCAGCAGGAAAAGCTGAAAATTAAAAGTATATGGGAAAAAGAAATATTTACTGATATTGTATGATAATGTTTATAAAGTTTTATATAGTAAATAACTTAAAAACCACTGAATATATCAGAAATTTTTAAATGTACTGCATCCATCTGTCACATGTCACTGTTAATAAAGGTACCAGTGTGCAGTGCCATTGCATGCTGTCCCCCCAAAAAAACATTGTACATAATTATTAATACTTAACATACAGTTTAACTTTCCAAATTTGATACTGTTGAGATCTAAAAGTTTACCAGTTTATGAAAAATGTAGCTGAAGCTTGATCTTTACATTGTTATCTATATAGTGAGTTGTTATATAATACTATAGAAATTATAGAGTTGGCATTCTACATTTGAGGAGCATATATTGTACATGTGTATACCCGTGTGAAATATGTATAAAGTGAATATGAAATAGATTAATGTATTTGTAAGAGGTGGAAAGAACAAATGCATTACACAACACACACACTAAATGTCATACTATGAACTAATTGCACTATCAGATGTCCCAGATTTTCAAACAGTATCAGTTTTTTCTTTATTATTTAAAGAAATTATTGTAATTCCAGATTATAGTGAATTGCATGAAAAGTTTTATAAATCATTTGTAAAAGAAAAGCATATTAACACGAACATTTTCATAATGTTAATTTATAAACCTTAAATCAGAGTTTCCCAAACTGTGTGTCGACTGCAGTATGAAGGTGTGTCACGCGAACATAAAGCGTTAAACAGAATAATCGCTGAAATTTATATATACAAACTATCTTTTAATTATTTTTAACCTTTAAGAATATTTCACATCAATATATTTCGATAAATAATGGAGAATAAATGCAGCCGAATTCATCCCTGTATTCAGCTGCGTTTCATCCCTATATTCAAGCGACTACTATATTCATCCCAGAATATAGTAGTCGCTCGGTTCTTATTATCGTTCAACCAATAAAAATAAAGCACACACCACTTATTCATACGAATGTTATTATTGATGTTTATTCTAACTGCAACTTGAATAAACTAAGAGCTGGTGCTTGTATTTTATGTTTAGTTACTGTTAAAGCTTTACAATAAATTCGCACAGTTTTATTTATCAAATTGGCGTTGAATTACCTGTAAAATGGATAACTTTCTAATTAATAAAAGAAAAGCTGAAGGTGATGTTTGTGATGAACAAAATGTATCGACTATAGAGGAAACTATGTCTGCATTAATATGGACCACGTGACCCATGAGAGGCACATCAGACTGAATTACTGTGCCGTGAAATTATGTTTGTCTAAAGAGTGTGTCACCAACATGAAAAGTTTGGAAAGCACTGCCTTAAATGGTTTATAAGACACTGTCTAAATGTATTCATTGATCTCTATTCAGTGGAAACAACAACAACAAAAAAAAAAGACGGTAAGGCACCATAACTCGTGATCAGTAGTGGTATATATACATCATCTACCAATAATTGTCCAGACACTTAAGCAATTTACAATTGATATCAGCAGGCGAACCCTAATATCATGTATCGCACCTTTGGTTTTGATCACCTTCTGCACCCTTTGAGGGAGGCTTTCCACCAATGTGTAGCAGGCATCAGGTGGAATTTGTCTCCATTCCTCCATCAAAGCAGCAGTGAGTTCAGCAATAGATCGAGGATGTGCTGCTCTGAATCTCAGTCGCCACTCCAATTCACCCTACAGGTCTTTGATGGGGTTGAGGTCAGGACTCTGTGCAAGGCGGGGCAGTCGTTTAACACTCATCTCTTCGTACCATTCCATAACAGCTGCACCTGTGTGGCATGGGGCATTGTAGTCTTGATAGTAACATGGGTCTGTTCCATAAAAACTCCATAGTGTAGGCAGCACCTGATTATCCAGAATATCAAGGTACTGAGCTGCTGTCATAGAACCACAGATGACGACCAGTGGTACCACTACAAACCAGCTGAATGTACTCCACACCATTATTCCTCCACCACCAAACTTTACTGTGTGTACAACACATTGTGGTAACCGGAGGTCACCAGGCTGCCTCCACGTGTACACCCTGCCATCAGACTGGAAACAGGTGAACCTTGATTCATCGCTCCAGTGTACCATTTTCCATTGGTCATCACAAGCTCTTTTCACCAAGCTAGACAAGCCACCTTGTTAGTTGTGATGTTCGGCTTGTGTGCCGCTGCTCTTCCATGGAAACTCAATAAATGGAGTTCTTTTCATACAGTATTAATGCTCACCATGGTGTTACTGGTGTTAAAACAGATGGCATGCAAAAACTGGCACAGACTCATCGCAGATGGTCTGTGCCAGTTTTTGCATGCCATCTGTTTTAACATCCTCCTATCCCTGTCAGTCATTTTCAGTGTCCACTCTGGGTGTTTTTTTGCACTAGTGATGCCAGAATGTTTCCATTTGTTGATCACGTTGCCAGCCGTTGGTTTTGGATGCTTCAGTTGAGCAGCAGTGGCATGTATGGACATGCTACCAATGTGATAGCCCAAGATGACACCTCTCCTGAAGTCACTGAATTCACATCATGTTGCCATACCACTATTCAACTGCTACAATGAAATACTGCTTCCTATATGTACACTGGTTTTTATGCTATTAACAAACCTGGAATGTTCCATTACTTCAAATAACAGGGGTGTCCAGACAATTATTGGTAAATAGTGTACTTTCACAATTGACAGCATATCAATTACATATCACTCATAAGAATTTTATGAAAAATCACAGCTGTGAAAATTCTTGCGCTCACTCACATCGTTTTATATACTTTCATATACTCTAGGGCAAATCTTTAAAGTAGCTTCATATACAATTTTGCATACTGATATAGGTATAAATTTATGTAATGGTCATATATGTGGAATGCATCACGAGTACTTTTATTAGTCATATTTGATACTAAATCTTGTATTTATCAGAGGAGTTGAATTTTAGACAATTTTGTGCATGCAAAACATAATCATACTTTGTGATGATTATTTTTTGACAGGAACGATCTGTATATAATACAATCCATTTTGTGATGAATCTGACTTTGTACATGCATCCCAGTGTAAAAATGATTAAATTATTCTAGTTAAAATAGGAAAATGTAGTAATCGCATTGCTATCCAAAAAATAAAAATGCAAGGGGGGGAACAAAGCTAATTAAGACTGAGTTCCTGGATCATCATCAAATTCCTGACATATGCCCTCAAGGAGCATACAATATATTATGATAGTACTACATGAAAAAGTTACATTATTACCAGCCTCCTATTATTTTACATTGTGGTTTAAGCCAATACAATTTCATATATAATATATAATACAATCACAAATCTACAATAAGGTGAGGATTGGACATTAGGTTAGAGCTCTTGGCCAGTTCTCTGCATTCTTTAAAATTGAGGTCTCCTCCCAGTTATCCTTCGACCCTTAAAGCACTCTCAGTTCCAAGATTAGTGTTTCAAATTGTTATTAAAAGATGCCATGCATGGATCCTAATAATTCGCTAAATGTCATAGAAAAGGTGTGTCTGTTGTTTGTCCAATAAAAGTTTGACTGTTGTACTGCCACCACTACCAAAATTTGCATGATCTTTTTCATTTGAAATTACTAAGCCCTCTTCAATCACTAAAGCCAGAAAAGTTGTATTTTTTTTTCCCCATAAAAATCTGAAATTGTATAAAAGAACACCTTTGCATATATGTTTGAAAAATAGATAATTTATAATAGAGCTGGAAAAGTTGGATTAAGAGCTAGAATTCAAATTCCAGAAGGGAAGAAAGGGCTTGTTTTTTCAAAACTTGATAGAAAAAACTTGTAGGTTTAATTTAAAAAATAAAAAAGTGCATGTAATTGAGTTAAGATCAATGCTAGGTGGTTTGGCTAGTACTTGATTAAAAATTTAGTGGAGTAAACATGACCATTACTTAAGTTTATGCATTAAATTTCCTTGTTCTTGATATATAACTTTCAACTACTAAAAGAAAGAAAGAGCCCATAAGGCTTCATTTCGGCAATGTAAAATTACATAAGCAAAGTGGATACTAGATCCAACATTATTTCAAAGCCGAATGTTTGTAGAAACTATGAAAGCTTCTACAAACATTCGGCCTTGAAATAATGTTGGATCTAGTATCCACTTTGCTTATACGTTTAAAGATATGCACTAAAACTTCTGAATACGAATAAGTTGTATTTATTATTCCAAATGCTATAAAACTGAAATTTAGTTAGACATGCATTGGCATAAAATATTTACTAGTTGTTTCCATTTACTGCTATTTAATTTTTAAACAATGAAAGTAGTTTTTTACTAATTGGATAAGAAATGCAAATGAATTTAGATAAAACAGAACTGAAAGAAGTGTTTCTGTGTTTTAAGTAAATTGTGTCTTATATATACTTTTGAGTTGTAACAGATTTTCTGACATGTAAGCATTACTGAGTGATAATAAAATGTTTTTTATGCATTGATTCCTTTTATTCAGTACCATTCACTGATTCTTTAGACAGCACATGTCATTTCAAACAGTTAATGAATTTATAGGCTTAAAAAATACTATTATCTGGTTTTGATTCATTTGAAGGAGTCAGCTAACACTCATAAGATTGGGGCTACTGAGAGACAATCCCTATTTCTATCAATTAATTAGGGAGAAGAGCAAAGTACATATCTGGAAAGTAGTTTCCAGGATTAACTATATTTTAAGCTACTGCTAAGTTCAGTAAGAGAGGGGACAATTATTTAATAGAGATTTTGAACATATGAGAGTAGAGAGAATGGAGTATTGGTTATCTGCATATTATTTTCTTTTTTATTTTTCAAACTTTGTCAAAGTATGTGCGTGCGATCCTAACCTATTTTCAGATGTCTGTATCTCCGGTCTTGGTTACAGGTTAAATTATATTTCAGATCTGTTATTATGTATTAATATAAAAAAAAAAAGGTTTAAAGGAGCTCTATCCAACTACCTTTTGACAATAAAAGACAATATTTATGGTTTATGTAATGTCAAGCCTACACAATGGACTGCTAAAGCTGTTGCATATCAGTGACGTCAAGTGGTGGAAGAGAAAAAATAATATCGATATGTTTCTTGGAGAGCTGGAAGTTTGTAGTATCCTTGGAAAAAAACGGTAGAGGAATGCTGTGCCAAAGAAGAGGTAGAAGAATAAAAACTTGGTTCAGTGAATTGGAAACTATGGGTGTTGATCAGCAGCTACTATGTTTATAGGCTTAAAGAACAGCGAAAGAATTATGGTAACTACTTCAGTGAAAGGTTTATTTTTTAGATATTTAAGAATATTTTGTTAGATATTTTAATATATTACATGATGACACCTCCAAGTATTCCTTGGACGTTATGGGAAAGGGACACACAACCTCCATCTCCTCGACTTAATCCTCCAACTGCACATTACAACACCCATCAGCACATGATGATATCACTGCTTGTTTCATTTAGCAAATTTTCAAAGTAATTACTCCATACTTCAAGGATATCTTTTTCTCCCATTTTCATGTCACCTTTATCATCTCTAATTCCTTTTACAGCACTCTTTCCTCCATTCCTAAGCTTCTTCAATAACCTCCAGAATATTTTGCCACCTTCTTGATATTTATTTTGTATGTTCTTGCCAAAGTCCTCCCATGACTTTTGTTTAGCTAGTTTTACACACTGTTTAGCTTTCTTACATTTGTCTCTGTATTCTCTAAGAGCAAAAGCTGCCTTATTTGCCAGGAACTTTTGATATGCGTTCTTCTTTTCCTTCACTGCCTCTTTAACTTCTTGTGTCCACCATGGAGTTCTAATTTTTCTATCCTTGTAGACAACTTCACCACATGCCTTTCTAGCTGAATCAATCAGGGTTTTCTTCAAGGCTTGCCACTGAATCTCCAAGGTGTGGTTCCTGTTCTCAAACTCTCATTTTTTCTTCAATAATTTTTGTGTATTTTAGTCTACAGTTCACATCTGAGAGCTGCTCAACTTTTATTAGCTTTAAAACTTTCTTACATGTCATTCTTTTCAATATGAAATTCAATTTTATCCTGCTCAAGACTAAATAGTGATGACTTCCAATTTCAAATCCTCTGTACACTCTTGTGAGAAGAGCATTACTGTATTAACCCCTTAACGTACCAATTAAAAATCAGAAAGCGGTCGTTTTTCTGCCAATTTTTTGGGTGAGGGTGATTTGCTGGATCAACATCATTATTTTTCAAATAATGATGAATTTGTGCAAACGAAATAGCCGATACACGCCGTTGGCAAATTTTCTCGGCTGAAAGGAAATAGGCACAAGATTGTCTAGCTTCTATATTCGGTTGTATTTATATGTGAAACCAAAATTCAAAATCAATTTTGGTGCAATAAACAAAAGACATGTCACAGACGTCTTTGTATGTTAAGGGGTTAATCTATTTTGTATCTATAATAGTAAAAAAACATTTGAAGGCAACTTAGTGGCTTAATGAAAATATGCAGCCTAACAATTGGATTTACTCTGTTTACTTATACTTAGTAAAGTGTGTGCATAGTAAACTTTACCATGCACACACTTGTTGGAAAGTTAGAATCATTTTGTAAGACTGACATATGTGGTGGATGCGCATACTAAAATTTCACCCTCAGTCATAAGCGTCCCATGTATCTGGGATCCCTACTTCATACTAACATTCTTCCTAATGGGGTTCTTTACTTAAAGCTTTCTATCTGTCTCTTTTCTTTCTAACTAACTCCAGAAAGAGGTGCTCCATTCTCCCTGAAGCTATTAGAGTATTCAAGGGGTAGGGGTGTTTCCTCCTTTTTCAACTAACCACTAGCATTCCTTGTAGTGGGAAGCACTGCTACTAGTATTAACCTCCTGTAGCATACATGCTACAATACTGCAATGGGAAACCACATTATATTCCCATATAAAAGCAGCAATGGAAGTTAAAAATGAAGTCAAGTTCGGCAATGGAGCCTTCACTGAAGGAGTCATGTCCAGCAGGAGAAGTAACTAGGCTTCTCAGATCGACTGCCAACAAAATCCTGGTACTTATTCAAAAATGAAGACAAGAAATAAGCTCCATATTGAAACATTGAATGCAAGAACCCTAACTAGAATCAGGTAAAATAGAAAATGTAAAAAAAGAAATGGAAAGACAAAATACACATTCTGGGCATTAGTGAGATGAGACGGGAGGGACAATGATTTCTGGTGTGGAGAATTTCGAATAATATACATTCAGGACAAAATAAGGGAGCATCAGGTGTTGCAATGATGCTTCAGAAAAAGTTGGAAATTTAATCACTACAATAATTAACCACAGTGACAGAATCATGGCTATAAGTATTCAAAATGGACCAGTAAACTGCAATACTATATAATGGTCTACATAGCGATGAAGAAATAGAAGAAATCTGGAACAGCTTTAAAGACAGACAACACAATAATAATTGGAGAAGAATGCTATAATGGTGGAGGAAGGCATTAATGTTTCAGGGAGATTTGGTCTTGGACGTATGAAAGAAAGAGGAAAGCAATTAATAGAATTTTGTACACAAAAACAGTTATAGCAAGTACATTATTTCAAATTCCAAAAAGAAGAAGATATACTTAGAAAGCACCTGGCGATTCAAATAGATTATATATTGGTCAAGAAAAGATACAGACCAAATAAAAAATGGCAAAAGCTATCCAGGTGCTGACATCAGTAGTGACCATAACCTTGTCTTGATGAAAACAAAACTGAAACCTAATAAACGAATCCAAAGAGACAAACCAATAAGATGGAACCTTGAAAATTAAAGTGTAAAGAGAAGATACCAAGTGGTAACTAATCACAATATTCTAGAAACCATAAATAGTTAGAGTAATATTGAAAACCAATGGAATATGATTAAAGAGTATTACAAATGCATCAAATCAATAATTGAAAAATACAGAAAAAATAAATTTGGATAACAGATGAAATACGTGGCCTTATGGATGAAAGAAGAAAATGTAAAAATGCTGTTAAAGAAGTGGATGTAGCCAAATACAAATATCTTAAAAATCAAATTACAAGAAAATGTAGACAAGCCAAAAAAGAATACCTGGAAGAACAATCTAAAAACATAGATGAATTATTTAAAAAAGTAAACATAGAGCCAATAAAGAAATTAACAAATTATTTTCAAATTTAATAAGAATAGCAAAAATAATGCCATCAAAGGCAAAAATGGAAAATTACTCATAGAATCTGAGGATATATTGATGGAATGGAAAAAATTCTTGAAAATCTCTATAATGGTGACGAACTTCATGTCGATATTTAACACAGAAAATCAAAATGAAGATAATCCCAATAATGCGAGAAGAATTTGATAAAGCACTATCAGAAATGAGCAGGGGGAAAAGGCCAGGTGTAGACAATATTCCTATGGAACTAATACTACAAAATTTACGTGATGAGACAAAAACCTTACTCTATCAATTAATAGCCCAAATCTACGATAAAGGAGATATACCAAAGGAGTTTATGAAATCAACTATAATGCCAATACCAAAAAAGAATAATGCTAATAAATGCAGCTAATTTAGAACAATAGCTTTAATCCCACATGTCAGCAAAAGTTTGCTAAAAATTATTCAAACTAGAATTCATTCAAAAGTAGATTGTTTACTGGAAGAAGACCACTTTGGATTCAAAAAGAATAAAGGAACAAGAGAAGCAATATTCTGTTCAAGAACAATAATAGACAGAAGAATAGACCTTATTAAACATACTTACATTTGCTTCCTTGATTTAGAGAAAGCGTTTGATAAATTAAACCAGCAAATACTCCTAAATTGTCTAACTAATATCGGCATAGACTTGAGGGACAGGAAAATAATTTATCAAATATATAAAAATCGAAATGGACAGAATAAAATCAATGATAAGGAGAAAATAATAAATATAAGGAGTAGAGTAAGACAAGGATGTATACTTTTACGACTTTCATTTAATTTATGTATTGAAAATGCCATTCAGGAAACCAAAGATAAAATAAATAGCGGCATAAAGATAAATGGTGAGCAAGTCAGGGTTTTGAGATTTGCTGATGACATAGCCCTTGTAGCAGAAAGCAGAAGAATATTAAAAACTACTAGAATTACTTAATAACAACCTCGAAAAATATGAAATGAAAATCAACACAGATAAGACTAAAATCCTTGTTACAGGCAAAACCCCATTCATTATAGAGAATATAGACATCAGTGGGAAACAAATGAAACAAGTAAAAAGCTTTAAATACTTAAAAAAATCAACTAACGCCTTTTATTCCCTAATAGGGAGTAGGCGAGGCCTTTATACTCTATCTAGCTTTTGGAGACTGAGTGGGCAGTGCAATCTCCACCGGTAGCCAATCAGAGATAGCTGGCCCATGTCTATCACTAATTATAGCAGCCGCCGATGAAGAGGCTGGCAAACAAGTGCTGCCATCTCAAGTGGTACCTAACTCTAACAAGGTATGTCAGTGTCTGAAATAATATGGGTACTACTGTCGATTTTCTTGAGTTTACGGGACGAAAAACCCGAGTTTCCGGGAGGAAAAACCCGCTTGCCTGTGCCAGAGATCGACTAACTCGGGAACCGGTCGAAGATAGGCTTAGAAAAAGTTCCTCCAGTCGGCGACCAGACTAGACTAGAACCTAGGTCTAACTTCAAGCAGCCAAGTGCAGAGGACGCAAGCACCACTTCCACTGAGCTACACAGGCCATCTTTTAAATACTTATGAAGCCTAATAACAGAAGATGGCAGAACAAGAAAAGACATAAGGTCAAAGAATAAACAATGCAAAAATCCAATTCTCTCAGATGAAAAGCATTTTAGTTTCCTATTAAAACACAGGAAACCTCAACTTACAATTGAAAAAAAAAAAGTAATAAAGACTGATAATATGGAGTATCGCACTGTATGTATGTGAAACCTGGATTCTAGGCAGGGGTGAATTCTGGTCGTGAAATTCACACTTGCTCTTGTTGTCATTCAGGGAGTGAGAGGTGTGGTTGAAGTCTAATTAGTGGAATAATGAATTACTGACCATTTAAAACTATATATTTAGAAATTTATGTACATTTAATCATACAAATACAACATTCATTTTACAAATGATATTCTATCTTTTTCAATTTAGTTACTTGAATACAAATTCTACCCTACGGTTCTTCTTCTTTATGAACTGGTCAATAACATCGTCATAAAAAGTTGGTTGTAACTTAATTTTCCCAAGCATCGGCCTTCGATACATAACGCAAAGCTCAATTATTGCCGCCCAAGACGTCTTATGTCTACAAAAATAAAACACTAAATGGAATGCTTTTAAATGCATGCATTTATTAACAAATAAATATCACTTCTTTCTGAAGTAATGAGCTTGCGCAGCAAGCATACATAGCAAGCATGGAGAATTCGCCCCTGATTCTAGGCAGAGAAGACGTGAGAAGATTGGAGGTTTTTGAAATGTGGTGCTGGTGCCGCATGAACAAAATAAAATAGACAGAAAAAAATCAAACAAACAAGTCCTGAGAGAGATAAGCAAAACAAGAAGTCTAATTAGATCAATCAAAATTAGAAGAGATAGGTGGTATGGACATATACTTTGGCATGATGGACTTGTGAAAAGAATAACTGAAGACAAAATAGAGGGGAAAAGAAGAAGGGACAAACCAAGGAAAAGCTTTGTTGACCAAGTCAAAGAAAGCACAGGCCTGAGGAGTTACCAGGAAATTTAGAAGAAAGCCAATGACAGTGGAATGGAGGAAATTGCTGCTAAGCTACCAGTCCCAAGACTGATGCAAATGATGATAACATTAGTTATCAAAAATAAAAAATAAATAAATAAAATCAGCCCATGCATTTTATTACCTTATAGGGAGTAGGCAAGGCCTTTTAACTCTATCTACCTTTTGGAGACTGAATGGGCAGTTCAATCTCCACTGGTAGCTAATCAGAGATAGCTAACCCATAACTATCACTATAAGTGAAGAAATTAATGAAGGGACTAGCAAACAAGCTATCTCTTGATTAAAATTAGACACCTACTCAGTTCTTCCAAGGATCCTCTGCCACACCCATCCAAGGGTTTACAAAATACAGTGCACATGTAACATACCATACATAGGGGAAACGATCCTAATCGAGAAGGATGAACATAAATGTTATATTAAATACCTCCATTTTAGAAAAACCGGCCTTTCCGACCAATTACTCCAAACATACCACAGAATTGATTAAGGTACCAAGTCCCTACACTGCACCAAAACCTGGTTCAAGAGGAAATTCAAAGAAGCATGTGAGATGCTCAAACATAATCCAAATATGAATAAAAATGATGGTATAATCATTACAAGAATGTGGAGCTTCCATCTGCAACCTTCATAGCAACCACGAAGAAAAATCTCAATAGAAGAAGACTTGGTGAAATTTTTTCCCCAGAATATTCAATAGCAACTTGAACTGTACAAATCCAGAAGAAAATCATAGTATAATAATATGAACTGTACAATTCCAGAAGAATCTTAGTACACTAGGACTTTAGCAGATTTTATTGTAGTTTTCATTTATTTTATTTTATTTTATTTATTTTTATTTTATTTTATTTTATTTATTTATTTTATTTTTTATTTTTTTTTCACTAGAGGTCAGGCTAAGAAAAAGATTAGTTAACAACGTAGATTTAATTTATCTTTATAGAGTGCAACAGCATGTAGCTTGGTTTCTATACACATGTATCCTTCTGATGATGACCTCAATACAGGGGTTGAAACATCAAGTGTTATTTTATTAATAATTAGTAAAATAATCATTCCAACACGTGTGTTTTGTGTCCCTAAATTCTTAAATATGAATGCTGATCACCGTGTAACCTTAAAAGAGAAAACTATCTCTTGGTACCTAACCTATTGGTACCTTGGTACCTACTGCTATCTCTTGGTACCTAACCCTAATAGGATATCTTATTGTCTGAAATAGCAAAAATAAAATAAAATCATGAAATATTATTTCACGATTTTATTATGAAATATATATAGAGATATAGTTGATAGAGATGATTCGTAGTAGAGGTTAGGTGCAGAGACAGTTGTAGATGTCCTCCCACGATGAGTCTTCGGACTCCTTGGAGGTATCAGGAATAATAATAATAATAATAATAATATTGTTAACAGCGATATATTTTCATTATAACTTTTGCTTGCACATAATGAAGTATACTTTTTTCGATTATCATTTATATATGAATGCACATAACATTCCGTAACTAATTCTCGAGAATAAGATTCTTCTGCTCTAGTCTAAAATCAGCTAACTCAGTTCTGCTAGAAACAGAAATTTTTCCCATCACACGGAAGATTGGATCTCTTCCGAAGGCTAATAATGCACAACAGAAAAAATCTGATGGAAATGTTACATTTTGTTAAAGAAAAAATATTACATAGAGCGCTTAGCAATGTCATGCTAGTAATATAATTCCCTGTGATGTCAGAAGACGTGATTGTCTTTTTTAAATTAAAAATTATTTAAATCGATGTAATTCGTATAAGATTTTTTTAAATGAAAACATGAAAAAAATCGAAATCATCCATTGTTTCTGTTAGCCATGTAATTGTAATTACAGAAACTTTGCACAATTAATTAATGTAAAATAAGAAAATCGACTGTAGAAATCACATTATTTCAGACAATGATATATCGCGTTAAGGACCACGATATCAAGGCACTTGCATGCCTCTTCACATATTGTTTAAACTGATAATCTTGGGTCATCTAGCTCTGATTGATTACAGTGGAATTGACTTCCCCTCGATCTCCAAATGTTAAATAGGGAGAAACTAAAATAGCCTTGGTCACTCCCTCTGGGGAATAAAGACATTGGCATTTTTAAAAATTATTTAAAAACAGAAGTGTTCACTGTTTATACATGAAATTTGACAGTTTGGAAGATAATGCAGTCTGCTATCATTTTTCTATTTCGAAAATCTATGAACATTGACATATTAAATTATACGTTGAAAAGAAATTATATTCTTGTTTCATACTTTATTCAAGTCCAAGTAAAGTTTGAGCATGAAGTATTTTCACTAGTCTACTCTATACAGGCTGTTGACATTGATTTCACATCAGTTATCTCAGTATACGATAATGAAAAGCACACTTCCTTTCGTACGTGTATATTTTTGCAAATTGTGGGAAGGGATCACTACCAAGAACAGATTCTACCTCAGTCATGGTAGAAACTAGTATTCTGGATTTCTGTTAAAATAAAATCTCTAAACCTCATTGGTTGACTCAGAAGGATCATTAAACTTATTACTTCTGACATTAATCACTTCCCATCAGGACGCTTAACAGTCACTCCATTCAGTGACAGGCAGTAACCTACCAACAAGCAGAACTACATTACTTCCAGATAGCAAGCTCAAAGACAAACAAGTAAAATGTCATCAGTAGGAGTTAGGACCAGGAATACACCAAGATTATCTACTAACTTCTTTGGTGGATCGACACGACAGAGTGCTTGACTCAATTTGTATTGGCGGCTGAGAGTGGGAGATGGAAGTAAGCGCTCAGCCAGCTCCTTGTAAGCTTTTAACCATTGCTAATTTGTCTGCTAAAATGAATTTAAGTTTTCAGTATTTTAAGCATACTTCTTGGCTGCAGCTAGCAGTTTTACCTATTAGTTGGTTGGGAGGGTTGTCGGTAGTTGCAAAAACTTTTCTGTGGTAGTTTTCAGGAATGATGATGATGTCCGGTATCTTGGCATTGCAATGCAACTCGCTCTTCCTGATGAACCAAGGAGCATTTAGTGCCATCCTTAGCCATTTATTTTGAATTATTTTTATCTTCTTGATATTTCTTTCAGTGGTCTCCAGGCTGATGAGGTTAGGAGAGACCTTATCGCTGTGTTGTAAAGTAGAATATTTTCGTTCATGTTTAGAAAACTATTCCTGCTTAAAGGGGATGGTAGATTTGGGAAATTGTCTGATTAGTTTTCTAGTTGATGAAATCTGTGTGTAGCCTGAAGTGCACTAGCTGTAATCATGGGTATTCGGTGGAGATTTCCCAGGGTATAAGATTTCCTGCCTCCTTTAGTGAAGAGTCCTGAAGAACTTTTTTTCCGGGTTGATGGAGATTCACCTTTTGGTGAACTACTTTCGAAACCGTCGACTGCGATTTGGAATTTCTTACTGACTAGTTCCGAATGAAATGATTCCACTATGAAGTTTGTATCATCAGGATAGAGAGCAGTGATAGTAGGAAGCTTTTACGATCTGCCATATAGTTGGAAGCAGGGAGCATTGGGGGAGAGATGCTGTGATTCTTCTTATTATGGATCTCATTTCGTTTATGTTTACACTGAAGTTGTGGTTATTGAGCTAATATTTCATGAGTAGGATGAGAAATGTTGAGAATTTTGCTTGGAATAGTTGCGAATTAGATCGCGGTCAGATTTTGTTAAATGCTTTGATCATGTCCAAGATTTTACTTGAGTGTCGTCGCTATTTCTATCCTTCGCTGACATGTTAAACAATTCTGCAAATTTTTGTTATGGAATGGTCTTCCTGCAGCTGAACTGCTCATCTGAAATGATCTGAGTGTTTTCTGCTGCTGCTTCTTGAAGCCACCTGAGGAATGCGCGTTCTGCAACTTTTCCTATGTAGAAAGTAGGCTAATGGGACGGTAGTTTTGAGGAAATTGCATTTCTTTTTCCTACTTGGGAGTTAAGAATAAATCTGTAGTAAGATATCAAGGTTGAATTAATAAAATCATATACATTGGTGTCCAAAACCTAAGGACGAACCTATTTCTGAAGATTACAACAGCAAATTCAGAAGAATCAACTTTTGGCAATTTGTATAACTGATGATTTCGAGTTGAAAGCGAGTCTACATTAAAATTTTCGAACGCGCGCAGAGGTCATGTGATAACACTCAACAGGATAAAAGGCAAAAGGCTGCACAAAGCGAATTATGTTTGAAGTTAGCTCTTTTCGTGAAGATATAAATGGGCAAACTTGGCTTGTAATATCGCAGACATCTAGATGTCACGCGGCGTAAAATTATTGGAAATCTTGAAGGCCACAGAATTACTGACACTGACAGAGAGTTTTGAATCTCACATAGCATTGTATCCAGGCTCTGGGAAGAGTTTCCGACCAATGGAATGTGTTCCAGACGTTTCTAAGAGGTCGCCTTCACTCTAGATTTTTGTTTATAACAGCAAAACGTAATCGACGCACCACGGCATCACACCTTGCACACCATTCATGCACAGGTACGCGGATATCTCGACAAACTGTAGAGCTGTGAATAAAAGGACTAATAATCTAGTCCTTTTATCCACAGCTCATTCTAGAGCACGTTTTCTGTGATGTTGCATCCATAAAAATTGAACAAGAAACAAATGTGTCAATGTACTCTTTACAGATACGAGTCGTTTTAGTCTTTCCTCCGATTCTAGACACATGATCTGGCGTGAAAGTGGTTACCATCGCGAGAATGTTCATGAAATGGATAGATATGGGGGGCTGAAGACGTTAAGCTTAATGGATGCACCAAGCTACAAGTGCTGGAAATGGTGACTATGATTGGTGAGCGATATATTGCAACGACGTTGTTCAACGTTATGTTCCATGATAATGTAGGAGAAGAATTCATTTTTGTGGATTACAATCCCACACTACAATGTACACTGTTTTCCTCAAAAACACCTGAATCACTTGGTGCTAAGTACGGTATCATTTGAGAGCTGCATCGCAGTTCAGGATGGACATGTTCCATACTGAAAAGTCTCTTCGCATAGTTTTCTGTAAGCACTTACATTAATTCATAAACTACGCCCTTTGGAAATTTTGTAACTTTTGCTAAAAAAATGTATTGCAATTTGATTTATATGAAATTTTTAACATATTTTTTGTGTAATATACTTTATTAGTATGCTGGCAATAAAATTTTGCCTGTAGTGATGAATTTTTTTATATACAAGTAAAAATGTAGTTCGCCCTTTGCTTTTAGACAACAGTGTAGTTTCCACATACGTTATGTTGTTAAAGTGTCTGGACAGAAATCATTTATATTTCCCGTCATTATAGCGCTGATATCAATAAGAGTTTGTTCCTCTTTTCGCTGCTATTAGAGTCTTTACTCTTTGGTGCAGGCTCTCTACTAAGTTCTGGTAAACTGCAGCTGGAATTCATTTCCAACTAACACTCATCAGTGAGCAGCTGAGGAGTGCTAGTTGAACAAGACCGTCTGGCATGCGGCCTCTTCTCCAGCTCATCCCAGAGATATTCACCACCTCCAAATCTTCACACCATGGCCCTTGCTTTGTGATCAGGTACGTTATCGTGCTCGTAAAAAGGGCCTATTCCAAACTGTTGTCAGCGTGGGAAAAACAGAACTGTCCAAAATGTTGTAGGAGGCATCAAAGTTTATAGATCCAGACCATTATGTTCTTCTTCTTTCATTGATTCCATCGGGAATATCGGGAGTTTGTAAATGCTTTCCATTGGTTCCTTATACTTGCTATTGGTCTTAGTCCAGCAAAACTCTTCTTACATTCTACTAAAGTCGTTCTCCTCCATGTATTTTTAGGATAGCCACGCTTTCTCTTTCCTTGTGGATTCGGTTCCAGGGCTGCATGATGGAGTTATTCATGATCTTTCCTATGTGTATATCCAATCCATCTAAATTTTCGTTTTCTGATTTCAAGGTTGACTTTTTGCTTTGTTCTTTCCCAGACATCAGTTTAGGAATGTTCGTAGTTTTCTTTGTATAGTTCGCCCACAGATTAGAGACCCTTCGATACTTCTGCACATGTCCCAAAAATGAGAATCAATTCCGATAATAGGGTAATCAATCTGTCTTCTGGGATGGGTTTGTTTATTATTACAGGTCGGAAAATTTAGCATTTCTTTTACGAACATTGTAGTTTTTAAAGTGTAACGATTTTGCTTGTGTAGAGTATTAACAAAATTTAAAAAAAAGGTATAGCATAACACAAAAATTTAACAAAATTTCTTTTTAAGAAAGTTTTCTATGAAATAAAAATAATTATACAGAAAAACAATTTTTTTTCAAATAAACTTAGATATTCTAAACTTAGAGTTCAGAGAACTGAGACACTTTAATGTCCTAAACTGATTAATTATTTATGACTTGTTGTGAAAAAAATACCATTATCAAATCCTTTTAATTTTCATAGTCATCCGAATCGATGTCCGAATCGCCATCACTTTCACTTAAACTGATCACCAAAGGTTCGCATAATTCTTCGATAATTCCGTCTCTGTACCAATACATATTTTCCAATGAGATGACAGAGAGCAATATTTTCCCCAGTTTTAAACTGTAATGCTTTCAATCGCCTGTTCTGAAAGCTTGAAAAGTTTCGACATGTCAATATCCCCAGTTACGTTGCGATGGCGAATGAACCTTTTCACTTCTGCCCAAACATAATCAATAGCATTAATATAGCAATAACATTAAAACAAAATCCGATTTCATTAAGTATTTTCCTTAAAGTTTCTCTTTTCCAAGGAAAATTAATTTTTTCTTTAAGCAGAGAAATCAATTTCGGAACAGATGGCACTCTTTACTCTTAAAAAAAAAAAAAAAAAAAAAAATCAGCTAACGCCTGTAAAATTCGTGAATAGTTCTTATAACGTCTACAACAAAATCATTCAAAGCTACGGTTTCGATGGTTTTCTTTCTCTGGCGCTTTTTTTTAGGAGATTTAAATTTTGGCTTACCTTCACCTTTTGATTCCCTACGAATTCATTTAACAGTCGACCCCGATACGCCCGCAATTGCACTTGCACGTTTAATGACTTGAGAAAGGGGCACAAGGAGACTGCCTTTTAACGATTCTTTTTCGCAGAATGTCAGCACATTATTCAATATTCTTTTGCAAGAGCTACTGAAACGTTTAACAACAGAACTTGCTAACTGCACTGGATCCATCATACAAATTAATAATAAAAAACAATAATGCAAAAAAGCGACAACAAAAATCAAGCTATTACTAGTACAGCGACAGACAAGAAAACACGTGATTTCGCATGTTGGCGACCAATTCGTACATCCTTCATTTCTTTTTTCCCTTCAGTATGAATCGACTATTCTTGGTAAAACGCCAAGTTTTACCAAGAGAATTTCCGGTAACGTGTGGAGTACTGCCATATCTCCCATTCTGTTTAACATATACCCACACGATAATATCCATCTTCCGCCAAAAAGTAAAATCTTCCGATACGCAAACGATAGGACCTAGTATCCATTCACAACAACACAAATATAGGTGAAAGCAACACGTTAGCTTGGTCTTCACTTTGATGCTGATCAAAGTTGAAATAGCCATCCAAATTATCTACACAACCAACTCAGGATAATAGCAAGCAAACTAAATCGATTAAAAGACACTGCTCACACACATACACACACACGCAACGAATAGTCACTTAAGTGCCAGGAGTCGCTCCTCTTTTACCTTGATTGTGTGCGCCATCAAACAAAAAAAATGGATATGTCTCTTACTGACTGAAAGCTTGCACGGTGCTGTTTCTAACAGTGTGTAATTTATTCCATAGATTCATAGTTATGATTGAAATTTATTCTATCTTTATGGACCGAATGCTGCTGTGTATTTAAGGATAGCTGAATAACAGACTGAATCTGTTGTTCAGCTATCCTTAAAGATAAAGTGCAGCTCATAATAATAATAGAATTAACTGCTATAGTACTTCCTCCCCACTGCTGCCACTTGTAGTTAGAAAGGTCACAAAAAACAACCCTCTGAAGCCTAATTCCATGGAATCGTCATTTCTAGAAACAGTCAACAAAACTGTATGTACATTTTCTTAACTTTGTACCTTAGAAAACTTAGCAGTTCAATAGGAAGTTATAATACTTAATACTACAGCTTTGAATAATACTTAGATGGTGGAACGGGTCGAATTAGAGTTCGAAAAAGCCCTAGATTTGCTGCATAATGTTGCCAAAGTAAGTGGTAATCTATGAAATTATTTAAAAAGTGCATACTGACTGCAGTAAGCGAACTAACGAATTTATTCAAAAAAATGAAACTAAAGTATCAATAGGACTACAGATTACTACATACAACCAGGAACAGTCTAACTTAGCTAAGCTTACTCAGCTACACTAGCAAGTAGTTAAAAGCAATGTTAAGAACAAAGACGAATCTGAAATCAATCCATGCTATAAATTAAAAGTGTAATCGATAGCTCGGCTAAACAGGAAAGATATCAAAAATATCATAAAAGAAAAAATAGACCCAAGAAAAATCAAAATCGGAATCACAAAAATGAAAAGTATTAATAACGGAGTAGTCCTAATTGAATCCAAAGAAAAGACCGGCATAGACTTGCTACATAATGAAATCACTAAGGAATGCAAAGACATGGCTATTAGCAAATCCTAGTAAGAAACACCTTCCAAAGCTAATTATAACTGATATTTCCAGTGAAATTGATACGAACAACGCAATTGACTCAATCCGTATATAGAACGAACTCTTCAGTAGCGATACATAAATGACACAGAAATTTATCATGACAAATAAAGAAACGAATAGGAGAAACTTGATTATAGAAGACGATCCAACAGTGAGGACCAAATTGCTGAAAAGCAGTGTTAAAATGCTGGGGATAATTTGCCACTGTTCAGATCATGTAAGCGTTCTGGGATGCTTTAACTGCAATAAATTCACCATCATACACGAAACTGCAGGGGAAAACCACCTGTCCATTCTGCTCTAAAGAACGTAAGTGCAGCGAGTGCCCGCGAAATAAGTCCCATATGAACTGCATAAATTGCTAAAATCATAAGAAGCATGCAAAACCAAAAACGACTGCAAACACATGACCCTAAGCAAAACCTTCCGACATATTGCTACTATAGCAGCTCAAAATTCAAAACATAGATTATGGAAAGCAATGATAAAGCTTGTACAATAAAAACAGCACTACTTCCCTGGCATGCCTTCAAATAAATCTTCAATGGTCTATAAAGGGTGTAAATAACTTAACATAACTCATAAATAGAAAATATATAGGAGTAGCATTAATACAAGCACCTTACAACATCAACAACAATATCTGCAGCTTTCCAACTAATTATAAAATATTTTCCGAAGGATCAGAAAGAAAGAGTACTGTAATACTCGCAGTCAACCCTGAAGTCGAGGCAATATTAATTTCTCAACCCAGCAACGAGAACTCGGTACTTATCGAAATTACGTACAGAAGAATTAAACTTTTGCCGCAAGTATGTATCTAAACTATCGTGCTGATTTTGAACACAAGGAAAAAATTATTCAAAGATTAAAAGATATGCCTTTGGCTTCTGATTTAATTTCTGTTTGTCTTGATGAGAGGATGAGCTTATCCATAATTGGATCATCTCGTATAGAAATTTTTATTCGTTATTGTGTTGGGAATAACATGAAAGAATAATTGATAAGTTTAACATCATTAGCAACACCAACAAAGGGAATAGATATTTGCAACGCAATTGTAAATGCACTTGCTGAAAGAGATACAAATCTCTCCAAAATTGTATCAGTAACTATTGATGGTGCTCGCAGTATGATTGGAGAGGAAAATTATTTTGTCAATTTATTTACCGAACGTATTGGACATTCGGTTCTGGGTTTTCATTGCATTATACATCAGCATGTTTTATGCGCAAAGGTTAGTTTCAAGCCATTGGAAGATATTATGAGCATTGTAACAAAATTGGTCGATTTTATATTGGCACGCGCTTTAAATAAACGAAAATTTATAACATTATTAAGTGAGGTAAACTCGGTGTACAATGGTTTACTTATGTCAAATAACGTCGATGGTTAAGTCGGGGGAAAGTTCTTCAAAGATTTGTTGAGTGTCTAGATGACGTCAGACTTTTTTAATGAGAAAATCATTGATAAATACAATCAATGAACGTCGAATGGCTTTCGAAATTAATGTTTTTACTGATTTGTGTTTACATTTAAATGAATTAAATGTTAAACTGCAAGGTGTTGACAAGACAATTATTGCCATGTTTGATTTAATCAAAGCATTCGAAGCTAAATTACAAATTTTCAATCGTGACGTTATTTCCAATATTTTTCAAATACAAAAAAAAGTTCTTTTCAGATCTAGAATTCCATGAAAAAACAGATCAAATTCAATTGACAAAAGAGTTTTCTACACTTATTCAGTCGATAATCAACGAATTTTCTTTAAGATTTACGCAGTTCAGGCAATTTGCAGAGACATGAAAATTTATTTGCCTTCAGATGCAACATCAGCAGATATTCCCAATATGGAGATTTTCGAGTGACTGAATTTGGAAGATATAGAAATGCAATTAATCGACTTTCAATCCAGTTCTATATGGAAACAAAAGTTTGTCGATTTGAGAAATGACTTGGAAATAATGGAAAATGATCGATTATTGGGCGCAATTAAAAAGAATGCAGAAGAGGAAATATTGAAAACCTGGAATGCCATTCCTGAAACCTTTTGTTGTTTAAAAAAAAAAAAAAAACTATTGACGACTATATAATCCATTTTCTCCTCTGCATATGCTCGTAAGTCATTATTTTTTAAAATGAATTTTATAAAAGACAGTTTAAGAAATAGAATGACTGATGAATTTAGTTCGGCGTGTGTATTACTAAAAGCGACAAAATATGAACCTGATATAAAGCATTTGGCATCTAATGTACAACAGCAAAATCTCATTAATAAATTGATAACAGATTGATATTGATTTGTATACGACAATGTGTATGTCAAATTATGAGTTCATTTTTATGAAATTCTATGTTAATTTTTAAACTTTTCTCAATAAAATTCTGCAATTAATTTGTGTGTGTTTTGATGCAAGAGACTGACTCTAGTTTCTGAAAAGAAGCAACTGTTAGCCCCTTCATATAAATTTCAAAAAATTACTTTTACTTAAATATTCTCTTTAAAATGTCGCTCATAACCTGGAAGTCCATCAGGAATTCTATGAAGAATGATTTTTCTTATCAAGACTTTCAAATCACATCCTAGTGGAAGATATTTTGAAATATATAATAATTATTAATTATATGAAGAGCCAAAGGCTTCAATTCGGCGACATATAAACTTATTTAAGTTAAGGGATATTACGTCCCCTATTGTTCATAGCCGAATAAGAAACTCAAAGAGTTTCATGCCGAATATAGTAGAAACTATATAAAGTTCGGCGAGTCCAAGCGTAAGCAAATACCTGGACAGTGTTGCAACTGACCCTTTAGGGAGTGCAACACAGCCAATAAACAATCGAATGAATTCTACTATTGTTAATTACCTGAGCTGCCCAGCGTATAAAAAGCCTGCGCTTTCATCAATTCACTGATAGAATTTTATGTGGATATCCCAGATCCTTCTGCGAGTACAAATGAAGTGGGACAACCCTGAGTCATGAGCTCTGGCATAGGTTCGAGGCCAATTTTAGGCTCTTAGTGTATTCGTACATTATAGGAATGAAGCAGAGATGTGTAGTTTTAAAAAGTGTATTGATCCACGATGGGAATTCAATGGGTGAGGTTTGCTTTAAGTGTGTGCTTCATTATGTAATTCAGAAGGAGATGAAACATTTGTTAAGAAATAATACTTCCTATATTTCGTCCTAGTCACTAGGACATCTACGGGGATTACAAAGTAACATAACACAAATATCATACAATACTAAGCCCAACCACGTGGGTGACACTAAAGTCCTATCTAGGTGGAGCGCCTTCTAAGGGCGGTTGTAGGTGGCCTGGAATATAAAGTAGGATCTCTGGTGATGAGTGTTTCCCAAATTTTCGGAAGCTTAATGCAACCGTATTTATTAAAATTTGGTTGATTTCTAAGAGCTGCTGCTGCTTCTAAGAATAGTCTCTCTTTCTTGAATTTGCTGTGATGGAGCATGGCGGTTTTCTTCCATGATACGCTGTGGGTGGTGTCCAAGACATGGTCAGCCAAGCCTGAATGACCATAGTTGTGTTTACAGATGTAAGACTTGTGTTCCTCTAGGCGGATGGATGCTGATCTGCCTGTCTGTCCAAAGTACGCCAGCTTACAGGAACAGGGTACTTTGTAAACTCCAGGCAGAGAGAGAGGAGGGAGCTGATCTTTTGTAGAACGGATGAGGGTAGTAAGTTTGCGGTGGGGTTTATATGCTGTGTGTAGGTTGTACTTTTTTAGAATCTTTTCTATTTTTTCGGATGTGCCACGGATGTAGGGTATGGTGATGGCATTTTTAAATGCTTGTTGACGAGAAGGACCGGGAATGGGAGAGGAACTAATTATCTTTTTGATACTGTGGTCGCTGTAGCCATTGGAGAGGAAAGTGTTGTGTATGTAGTTAAGCTCATTAGTGAGGGCGGTTCCACTGGAACAAAGATTGTGGGCTCTCTTGGTAAGAGTTTTAATAATGCCATATTGTTGAGAAGGGTGGTGGTGTTAGAGTTTGTGAATGTATCTGCCTGTGTGTGTGTGGGTTTTCTGTATACAGTGAAGGCAAGTGTATCATTAGGCAGGCGTGTGACTACGGTGTCTAGGAAGGGTAAACAATTGTTATTTTCCTTTTCCATAGTAAAACTGTTTTCCATAGTTGGCTAGCTGTTTAGACAGTCTGTAGCAAGGTGCATTGGTGGCATCTACTATAGGTCTGAGTGGGGAATTGGGTTTGTGGATTTTTTGTAAGCCGTAAATTGGGGGGGGGGGGAGCGGAAAGGTTTAAAGTTTTTCGTGATGTCGGGGGGGGGGGGGGCAGGAAGATACTTTTTTAAGTAAGATTTTTAATTTTTTAACTTATGTTTTTGTGGGGTCGTGTTCTAGCGGGATGTAGGTAGCGCGATCGCGGAGGATAATATTCATTTTGCGATTGTATTCACTGGTATTAAGAACGACTGTGGCATTACCCTTATCCGCTCTGGTGATGACGATACTTTTTTCTTTCCGTAATTTCAGGAGAGCTGTGCGTTGGGCATACGATAAATTACTTTTTGGAGGCGAAGAATGAGCAAGGATGTTGGCTACGTCAAATCTGATGTTGTTGGCTATCTCCGAAGTGCCGGTGCTTGATGTAATGGAAATTACGGAAAGAAAAAAGTATCATCATCACCAGAGCGGATAAGGGTAATGCCACAGTCGTTCTTAATACCAGTGAATACAATCGCAAATTGAATATTATCCTCCGCGATCGCGCTACCTACATCCCGCTAGAACACGACCCTACAAAAACATAAGTTAAAAAATTAAAAATCTTACTTAAAAAAGTATCTTCCTGCCCCCCCCCCGACATCACGAAAAAACTTAAACCTTTCCGCTCCCGTCCCCCCCCCCCTAATTTACGGCTTACCAAAAATCCACAAACCCAATTCCCCACTCAGACCTATAGTAGATGCCACCAATGCACATTGCTACAGACTGTCTAAACAGCTGGCCAACTCTCTGACCCCCCGCTCTCATTGGAAGGTCTACTTCCTATATAAAAAACTCGACCACTTTAAAGCCCTCATAGAAAATTTAACCTTGAATAAAGCAGATATATTGGTAAGCTTTGATATCTCCTCTTTGTTTACCAATATTCCCTTAACTGACACTTTATCTCTCTAAGAAAACGTTTTCCCCTCTGACATCTTAGATGTCTTTTCCTTTGCCATCAACTCTGGGTATTTCTCTTGGAATAACAAAATCTACAAGCAGATAGAAGGAACCGCCATGGGTTCCCCCCTCTCACCCCCCCCTTGCCAATTTCTATATGGAAGATTTCGAAAAACGAGCCATAGACTCAGCCCCACTCAAACCTTCTATCTGGCTAAGATATGTAGATGATGTGTTCTCCATTTGGCCTCATGGCCCAGACACGTTAGACTCCTTCCTCGTTCATCTCAATAGCCTACATCAAAGAATCCAGTTTACTATGGAAAAGGAAAAGAACAATTGCTTACCCTTCCTAGGTCACACGCCTGCCTAATGATACACTTGCCTTCACTGTATACAGAAAACCCACACACACACAGGCAGATACATTCACAAACTCTAACACCACCACCCTTCTCAACAATATGGCATTATTAAAACTCTTACCAAGAGAGCCCACAATCTTTGTTCCAGTGGAACCGCCCTCACTAATGAGCTTAACTACATACACAACACTTTCCTCTCCAATGGCTACAGCGACCACAGTATCAAAAAGATAATTAGTTCCTCTCCCATTCCCGGTCCTTCTCGTCAACAAGCATTTAAAAATGCCATCACCATACCCTACATCCGTGGCACATCCGAAAAAATAGAAAAGATTCTAAAAAAGTACAACCTACACACAGCATATAAACCCCACCGCAAACTTACTACCTTATCCGTTCTACAAAAGATCAGCTCCCTCCTCTCTCTCTGCCTGGAGTTTACAAAGTACCCTGTTCCTGTAAGCTGGCATACTTTGGACAGACAGGCAGATCAGCATCCATCCGCCTAGAGGAACACAAGTCTTACATCTGTAAACACAATTATGGTCATTCAGGCTTGGCTGACCATGTCTTGGACACCACCCACAGAGTATCATGGAAGAAAACCACATGCTCCATCACAGCAAATTCAAGAAAGAGAGACTATTCTTAGAAGCAGCAGAAGCTCTTAGAAATCAACCAAATCTTAATAAATACGGTTGCATTAAGCTTCCGAAAATTTGGGAAACACTCATCACCAGAGATCCTACTTTATATTCCAGGCCACCTACAACCGCCCTTAGAGGGCGCTCCACCTAGATAGGACTTTAATATCACCCACGTGGTTGGGCTTAGTATTGTATGATATTTGTGTTATGTTACATTAGTTATTTTTGTAATCCCCGTAGATATCATAGTGACTAGGGCGAAATATAAGAAGTATTAAATTCTTTTTAATCCTTTCTGAGTGTTGTAAAAAATCCATTAAACCTCCAACATTATGTCTTCACAGAACTTAAGCCTCTATACACGAATTTGTTAAGAAAATGCTGAATTGAATACTGCAATGAGCGATTTTTTTAACGATTGCGTAATAGAATATTTATCTCTTTCGTTTTCTTTCATAGGCTAAGCAAAGCGTGGGAGTCGTTGACCAACTTCAGACACTTGGAAGGTCGATTTTTGGATACGTAAAAACTTGAGGCGGGTGAGGTATGGTTGGTTTGTTTTGGTTGAGTGGTTGTGGTGAGGAGTGGTAAATGAAAGCGTATTCTCTACTGATTTCCAGCCATGTCCGCATTTCTGTGAAGAGAGCAAGGGGTACTGGAAAATTCATGCATGTGTTTGAGAAAGCATCGCCCTTTCTATGGCTTTCTCTGAAGATTCGGATGGGCTTTTCAGGCAGGATATTGTATTACTCAATTTACACACATTAATGCCACGTTTTATGGCGTGGTTTAAACTACACTTACACAAAACGTTTGAACGAAATTGAAAAGTGGAAATGCGGAGGGTGGGAATTTCATTTTGTAACACTGGTATGTTTAGAAGTATTCGAGTTGTGTCAAAGAAACTCTAAAAGTGTATCAAACGGCTTGCCAACCGAGAAGAATCTTTATGACAACGGAATTCATATCAATGAAATTCGTTCTTCTGACTATCTTTTGATTCTATGCGCATCCATAGAATCAAAAGATATAGGCGCACCCATACAATACTCCAATATACTTGTCAGAATACTAACCCATATTATCAGAAACTATACTACCATGCACGGAAAGTAAAAACAAATAAATTGCCACTTAATATAAATAAGAGACAATAAATTATTCCTTAAAAAGACAAAAGATGCAAAGCCAATCAAAATAAAATCCGTAGAAGGCCTGAACAGGCTGCAATTTCTTGAATTGCAAGTGATAGAAGAACTGTGATAGCGCTTTTAACTGTTAAATAAAATGCTTGGAACGGGACACATCCTGAAATACTAAAGACTGCATTAATTACTCCCTTTCATAAACATGGAAAAAGAAACAAGTAATTACAGACCCATTACTACATTGTGATCAACCAAATCATGGAGTACATTATGTATTGCAAACTCTCCACATGTTTTGAAAAATTGTAAATCATCCTAAAAACACAATATCGTTTTCAAAAAAATAAAGGATTCAACAACTCCTGGAAAAATGAATAGATCTAATAAAAATTTCATTAAGATAAAAACCAAATAGTATTAGTGATGTTTATTGACCAAACAAAAGCGTTTGACACATCAACATAAACCGTGTTGAACAAACTAATACATATCGGAATCGGAGGTCGTCTACTCCAGTGTGCAAAGATTTAGTTCGCCCACAGATTAGAGACCCTTCGACACTTCTGCGCATGTCCCAAAAATGAGAATCAATTCCGATAATAGGGTAATCAATCTGTCTTCTGGGATGGGTTTGTTTATTATTACAGGTCGGAAAATTTAGCATTTCTTTTACGAACATTGTAGTTTTTAAAGTGTAACTATTTTGCTTGTATAACAGTTGGAAAAATGTACGTAGAGTGTTAATAAAATTTAAAAAAGGTATAGCATAAAACAAAAATTTAACAACATTTATTTTTAAGAAAGTTTTCTATAAAATAAAAATAATTATACAGAAAAACAAATTTTTTTCAAATGAACTTAGATATTCTAAACTTAGAGTTGAGAGAACTGAGACACTTTAATGTCCTAAACTGATTAATTATTTATGACTTGTTGTGACTCTTTTAACAAACCCATGCAAAAAAATGTTGGAAAAAATACCATTGTCAAATTCTTTTAATCTTCAAAGCCATCTGGATCGATGTCCGAATCGCCATCACTTTCACTTAAACTGATCATCAAAGGTTCGCATAATTCTTCGATAATTCCGTCTCTGTCCCAATACATATTTTCCAATGAGGTGACAGAGAGCAATATTTTCCCCAGTTTTGAACTGAAAGCTTGAAAAGTTTCGACATGTCAATATCCCCAGTTACGTTGCGATGGCGAATGAAACTTTTCACTTCTGCCCAAATATACTCAATAGCATTAATATAGCAATAGCATTAAAACAAAATCCGATTTCATGAAGTATTTTCCTTAAAGTTTCTCTCTTACAAGGAAAATTTTTTTTTTCTTGTAAGAAAAAAACGTCTACATCAAAATCATTCAAAGCTACGGTTGCGATAGTTTTCTTTCTCTGGCGCTTTTTTTTAGGAGATTTAAATTTTGGCTTACCTTCACCTTTTGATTACCTACGAATTCTTTTAACAGTCGACCTCGATAAGCCCGCACTTGCACGTTTAATGACTTGAGAAGGGGAACAAGGAGACTGCCTTTTAACGATTCTTTTTCGCAGAATGTCAGCACATTATTCAATATTCTTTTGCAAGAGCTACTGAAACGTTTAACAACAGAACTTATTAACTGTACTGGATCCATCATACAAATTAATAATAAAAAAAAAATAATGCAAAAAAGCGACAACAAAAATCAAGCTACTACTAGTACAGCGACAGACAAGAATGCACGTGATTTCGCATGTTGGCCACCAATTCATACATCCTTCAATTCTTTCTCCCCTTCAGCATGAGTCGACTATTCTTGGCACCAAGCCAAGAAGGGATCTACAAACGGTGGGCGTACTGTATTTCCTTTGAAACCAACTGCGTTTTGCATCCATATAAAAGAACGCTGATTTAATACACGCATTAAATATTTGTAACTTTGTATTTGTGTGAATAGTTTTCATTTTCCATACTCTACGAAGTTTAGCATATGCACTTCTTGCCTTTTGAATCCTTTTGTCATCTGTAGCTACTCTCTATTTATAGGTCTGCAGATAAAACACTGCTCAGATATGTAAAATGTGAAAGAGTTTCGATTTTTCCATTTTCAATTGTACATACAATTGTACTTGGTGCCTTGTTGTTCACATTGATTCTCATTTCTTTTGTTTTGCATTTATTTTCAAACCCACTTTCAGTGATTCTTCTTGTAATGTGGTTAGTTTGGATATCTGCATGTCTGTGAGCAATTAGACATACATCATCTGCATAGTCTAGATCACCCAAAGTTTTATTTATTTTCCATGAAGATCATTGTTACTGCCTCGAAATTTCACGGTCGGTACAAGACATTCCTATAAATATCGTTCACCAACTCCAGAAATCATTAATCGAATTGCCAGATTGTGCACTGCGATTCATTGCTCCACAGTCCAATGACAATGTTGTTTGCACTATTCCAGACAATGTCAGCCATTGGCAAGTGTAATCAAGGGCTTGTGAGCCGCAGTATGACCATGAAACCCAAGGGTAAATAAACAGCTCTTGGTGAATAGTTCTGTCACTGGCATCCGTTCTAGCGCTCATGCAGTTGTTTGCAATGGTTGCTAAAGCTGACTGACAATTTATTGTGAAACACATTGGAGAGTTTCTTGGTCCTACAAGTTCTGGGAAGGGAGTTGGTAGCTCCATCACCTTTACACTTCATAAAAACCTCACTGACATTAGACCAGGGCACATACAATATGGCCAATCTCTCTCTCAGACCGAATTTTTGGACACCAATTATCATACCACGTTCGAAACGACAACTCTTTTTGTCTGCTCATCTTGATGGCAAAGAATGTCTACACTGCTAATCCCCACATGCCTATGCTTATATGGCATTGTGGACATCTATCTGCATGACACGGGTGAGGCAACGTAGAGCTATGGAGGTGCCTGGACACTTTTGGTCACAAAATGTACATGTACAAGTGTATACACAAAATACTTAGTCACATTCGTTACTGTGTTCTAGGCAACTATTTAAGGATGCTGCTGGTCAGTAATTGTCAATGGCGTTGATCACAATGAAAAAAAGGATTTTTTTGGAATTGGATAAAGGGCTTATTTATGGGTGCCTGTCTGGCTGGGATAATGATTTTGAAAACACTAGAGCTGATTGGTTTCTCAAAAGGTGAGATATCCTGGGTGTTTAATCAGTGGACATATAATCAACATTGTGTATCTAACTGTGGTCCCAAGACAGTCAGTGACCCATCGCTGATTTTCTGTCTGCGAACATTTAATGAAGACTGTTCCCAACTCATATCTCACCAAACTATGCACAGGGAATTGAAGATCAGTATTAGCAGTCACATTCCTATTTTGAAATCACTGATTTCGGTATAGAACTGGAAAGTTTGTCTAGAGTAGTGTCAGGACACTGTGAGTGGAAGGTCATGTGGTCCAATGAGTCACAGTACACCTTGTTCTGTACCGATGGTAGGTATAGAGTTTAGCAGGCACAGCTTGCCTTGTAAACACAACTCAAGGTTTTGTTGCTATGGAATGGGTCGCCTGGTCAAGCCCGACCCGAGGCAGGGGCAGAATGGGCAAATGCCGCAGTCGGAAAAGTAAAAGGACGGAAAACTTACAAGAGTTTATGTTACAATTATACTGGAGGCAGAAAAAATGAAAAAAAAAATTAATTAAATTGAATATATCATATATCAAAAAAAAAAAAATCAGCTAATGCCTATTTGTTCCCGTATAGGGAGTAGGCAGGGCCGTTTACCCTGTCTAACTTTTGGAGACTGAGTGGGCAGTTCAATCTCCACTGGTGCCCAATCAGAGATAGCTGGCTCAAGGCTATGACTATTTAAGCGGCATGCAGTAAAGAGAGACGGCTCTACAGGTGCCGCCATCTCGTGGTCCTTAACCCTAACACTCGTATTTAATGTCTGAAATAATGTGGGTTCTACGGTTGATTTTCTTGAGTTTACGGGACGAAAAACCCGACTTTCCGGGAGAAAAAACCCGCTTTCCCGTGACAGAGATCGACTGACGCGGGAACCGGTCGAAAAAAGGCTTAGAAAAATTTCCTCTAGTCGCCGACTAGACTCGAAATAAAGTCTTCCTTGGTGCGGCCAAGCGCCGTGGTATGCAAACGTCACATCCACTGAGCTACACAGGTTCATATATTAATAAATAATATGAATATGAAACTTTTGGAAAAAATTTAAAATAATATTTTAAAAGTATAATATAGTTGTATAAGATGATATTATCTATAATTATAAATCGTTCAAAATTTATCTGACAAATTTTCTTACATGCCAGTTCACTATCCCTGTATTAGTGTACTATATTATTAGCTTGCTGAATGAATTTTGTTACCTCGTATTTATGAAGGTAAGTTTGTAGTTAAATATGTGATTTATTATTATTATTTTTATTTGACACCGCCAGGGAGTCCAAGGACTCATCGAGGGAGGGCACCTCACCTACTCTACAACTGTCTCCATCACTTAATACACCAACTGCAAAGAACCATCACCAAACCAACACCATCTACCGCTCACCACCGCTACTAGTATTTTCACAGACAATCACAAACATCCATGCCCACGGCAGGATTCAAACCCACAGCCTTTTGGCTGGAGAGCTGATAAACTAACCACTCGGCCAACCAGGCTAGCAGCCTGGTTCGCCGAGTGATTAATCTTTGTAATGATTTTTTAAATAAATTATCCATTTCATTTTCTTTGTAGCTATAGCCGTGGTTGTTTTTAATTTATTTTTTTATTTTTATTTTATTTTACGAACTCTTGCATATATTTGAAATTGTGCCCATTGACATACATAGTTTTATGTTAATATTAAACAAGGTAATTTTTAATTTTACTTTGCTAAATTATTTGTTTTCTTAATGCAGTAAAATCGGATAAAAAAAATTATTGTATAAAAGCGCGAGACTTGGCAAATGACGATTCAATTCTAAATTCTTTTAGGATTTTTGTTTTTGTTTTGGGCTCATACTTTATGGGAAAAAAAATAAACTTTTTTTATTATTTCAGAAACAGACAAAAATGGTAGACCAGAGAAAAAAAAATGGAAACCCTTTCTGTTCATCAATACAGAAAAAGACGAGCAGAACGAGAAGTTATTTGAGCTCAACAAGAAAATCAATTGCGGAAATTTTTAAAATTATCAGAAACAAGAGTCAGTGAAAGCGATATACCTGTGGAGTCCCCCACTGACAATGAGCATGAAAATTCGAAAATTTGTGTTTAGATTATAAGCAGGCTCTTGAGAAACATCCAATAGCTTCGACATCAAATACAAATACAAAAAAAAAAATAAATAAAAAATCAGCTAACGCCTTTTTGTTCCAGTATAGGGAGTAGGCGAGGCCGTTTTTAAGCCTATAATAACTTTTGGAGACTTAGTGGGCAGTTCAATCTCCACTGGTAGCCAATCAGAGATAGTTGGCCCAAGTCTATCACTAATTAATCAGCATGCAGTGAAGAAGGCGGCTAGTAAGTGCCGCCACCTGGTGGTCCCAAACCCTAACACAATATTTTTAATGTCTGAAAATATGGTGGGTTCGATGGCCGATTTTTTTGAGTTGATTTTGATGTTCTCTACCTCCCCTCAAAGTTTGTATGTGGAATTTTGCACCACCCTGTGTGTGTGTGTGTGTGTGTGTGTGTGTGTGTGTGTGTGTGTGTGTGTGTGTGTGTGTGTGTGTGTGTGTGTGTGTGTGTGTGTGTGTGTGTGTGTGTGTGTGTGTGTGATTTCGACCGAAGGGTGGAAAAAAAAATCTTGCACACACTCAAAAATTTGTTGGAGCTGGCGCTGCCCCTGGTATTGCTGGAAGGTACCCTCCAAGGAATATCTGAACATTGCTGCCAATCAAGGTCTATCCCGCAATGTTGACTTTTTTATACCTGCAAACATGACAGTCCACAGTCTTCCCTGACTACCATAAAGCCCAGATATGAACCCCAATGAGAATGTATGGAACATGTCAGAAAAACAGAACTGGGAGCAAAGTTCTCATCCATCAAATCTGAGCCAGTTAAAGGACTGTCAGGTGAATGCCTGGTATGTTGTAGACATAGATGTAACCCAAAACCTTGTGGAATCTATGGCAAACCATAGATTCCATGAATGCTGTAATTCAAACTAAAGGTTAATAACAATATGATATTAAATAGAGTTTCTAATTCAGTGTCCGGTATAAGTAGCCCCCCCCCCCCAAAAAAAAGGTCTCATCTTATTGGTAAAATAATCTGGATGGGAGATATCAGCAGAATTTTTTTTTTTTCCCACTTGGTTACCTAGTAAATTATACTTGACAAGAAATCATATTCTAGTTCAATCCTTTATCCAAGTGTATATAAATAAATTTTGTATGTGAACTTTGTTCCTGAGGCTACTCTTCTCCAGGGTCGCCATTTTCGTCATACCATGAAGCCAAGAATGGTGAACTAATCAAATCTAGTTAATTAATCCATGGCAAACTTAAAGTAATGACGACAAAGCTCAAAAAATATCATAATGACCATAAAGAATCTTAATACAAAATTGAAATCAATAGAGGGAATTCAATTCAAATTTATTTTACCTCTGTATTTTCGTCTTAAAGCATGAAAGTAATTTTTTTTTTGTTTCTTTTTTTCTTCACATCGCATGCAAAGTGTGAGAGCTTTGATTATTTTTTAAGGATATAATTACTGTAATAGCAACGAAAATAAAGTTCAAGCGAAACTTCATTTATAACAGCCATTGATATAATAGCCATCTCATCGTTGACCTCTATCTCACACCAAATGACCTCGAATGCTCTTAATTTCACTTATCTCCAAAAGAACTGTTTATTCTTTTTGGGTATTCATCAGGTATCATCAACAATACATTTCACCCACTCTTGTCAGCCATGTCTCACTAATGCCATTAATTTTTGGCCAAGATGAACTAACCAATGCCCCAAACTTTTCCACACCCCCCCCACACCCCACTGATAACTTAGTTGAAACGATGGAAAATTCTCAAAAGTATAAACACAACAACAACAACAACACTTTCTTCCTTCTTTCTGATTTTGGAGGAGATATAATTGATTATGGAGGTAGCATTCATTGAATTTTCAGTTCTGAGCGGTGGTGTCATTTTAAAGGCAGGAGGAAATATTTTTGTAGGTACATTTTGAACTGCACCAACTTGTTTATGCATGATAATAGCACTGAGAGGGATATGTATTCCCATTTCTATATACGCTGCTAACAACAACAACAATAATAATAAACACCTTCGTATCATTTGAAGCTACAAAGAAATTATACAGAATTTGAATCAAATGCCATAGACTAGAAACAATGAATTTTGTCTTTGTTTAAATATGCAAACCTGATACTACATTCTATGAAATGTGTGATTACATAAACACCATGTGAACTGGTGAACTGACTCTTTTCTGAATTGGTTCCAAGTTTGTTTGTTTTTTTAATTTTTTTTATTATTATCTAGGTTACCCAATCAATGATGACCACTTTGGCCAGTACAGTCAGGTACAAAGAGAATGTTGAACAGAAATCATTTACGTGAATAATGAAGAGTAAAAGAATGCATTAAAAAATGGCAGATGAATATTTGAAGTGGATCACCTAACACTAGATCATTTTCAGTCGCATCCATAATATTTAGTTTAAATAGAATTAACAATATGAGCATTATGTGTATGCAGTGGAGGATTTAGGCATTAAGGAACCCGAGGCGTTTGCGATTTTCGGGGCCCTTTAAATTATTAAGTTACAAACAATTCATTTTAATTTTTTTTAAATATTTTATGTATAATTGCATAATGCATACACATACATACATAATAATAATTACTTCATAACAAAAATTATAAAATGTTTTGTATACATATAAACATGAAAATAGGCAGGTAACTTTAATTGTATATTATATTATAGGAACAATTCAATAATATTATAATCACATTCAGGTACAGTCTGTATTTTGTACATAAGTATTTTATGAAATTATACTGGCACTTTTCTACTTTTTGCAGCAGCAAATTTGTCAATTAATAAATCAAATTCTAATTCTTGTAATACAGAATTTTCACTAAACATCAGTGACAAATTTGATAGTCGATCTTGCCCCAATGAATTTCTTAAATAATTCTTGACACGCTTAAGGACGGAAAATATCTTTCTGAAGAAGCATTACAAATAGGCATTGTTAAAAATTTTTTTTTAGTATTGTTTCTACATTTGGAAAAGTTTATTGCAATCCGTTAATGATTGTTTTGTACATTTGAAATGGACATGTGATTTTTTCTTCTTTTATGTATTTTAAGAAATGATGTACTTCGTCATTGAAATAGCTAATTTCAATATCATTCTTATATATATTTCCCAATTTAGAAATGCAATCGTTTATGCCGTCTTTACTCATATCGTGATAAAAAAATAATTGAAAATGACTTAACACATTAGAATACATATTAATTTTGATGGAAATTTCGGTACTCAATCTAGCACAAAGCATATTATGAGTTTCTACGATGAACAATTTGCGACCTGTTAGAATTGTCTCGTTCGTGTTATTTGATGCTGTATTTAATTCATCAAAATGTCTTTTTTGTTTCTTTATCCGGTTTATGTCAATGAAAATTGCTTAATTCTTAATTACATCTTAATTCTTGCTTGTAGACCATTACATTTGCCGCATTGTCGTATGTTTGGCCACGACAATTTTTTATATCTAAAGATAAAAAAAAAAAAAATCAGCTAACGCCTTTTTTTTTTATTCCCGTATATACGGGAGTAGGCGAGGCCATTTAGCCCTATCTAACTTTTGGAGACTGAGTGGGCAGTTCAATCTCCACTGGTACCCAATCAGAGACAGATGGCCCAAGGCTATCACTAATTAAGCAGTATGCAGTGAAGAGAGACGGCTCAAATGCCGCCATCTCGTGGTCACTAACCCTAACACAATATATTTAATGTCTGAAATAATTTGGGTTCTACGGTCGATTTTCTTGAGTTTACAGGACGAAAAACCCGAGTTTCCGGGAGGAAAAACCTGCTTGCCCGTGCCAGAGATCGACTAACTCGGGAACCGGTCGAAAAAAGGCTTAGAAAAATTTCCTCTAGTCGCCGACTAGACTCGAAACCAAGACTTCCTTCGTGCGGCCTAGCGCGGTGGTGTGCAAACGCCACATCCACTGAGCTACACAGGCTCTCTAAAGATATCTAAAGATAGAGAATTTAAATTGTTAAAAACGATTTTCTCTACATTTTTGGTTATTTGATTACAGATTACAGCGTAA
Source organism: Typopeltis vanoorti (assembly GCF_054136105.1). NCBI lineage: Eukaryota > Metazoa > Arthropoda > Arachnida > Uropygi > Thelyphonidae > Typopeltis > Typopeltis vanoorti. Next base: position 120,215,025 of record NC_143559.1, read on the forward strand.
TGGTTATTTAATTACAGAAAACCAAAAAACCGTTCCAGTACATCTCCTTTACTATTTACATATCTCAATATAAAAGTTAACTGGTCTATGTGGCTCACATCGGGTGTGGAATTGACGAGCAACGAATAATACAGAGCTTCTCTAACTTCCAAAATTAATTTCTCCTTTACTTGTCCCCATTAAAGGAATAAATTCATCACATATCGTATGAGATAAGTTATTAACCTTCCCGCTTCCGATATTATCATATCTTATTAAATGATTTTTAATAAACTCATCAAACTGTGATAAATATTCTATTCTGACAGACTGAAGTGTGCCCTGCAGAGGCACACTCTAGTCTGTCACCAAAAGAAAGTATTCTGAAATCAGTTTGAGAGAGTTCAAATTGATTTCAGAATACTTTCTTTTATTATTAGTCTGCCAATATTAATCTGACAGTATGGCCACTGCTGTTATCCAACACTTGCATGTTGAGCTATTCTCTATAATCCATACTATCATATTGTCTTCTAACATGTGCAATACCAACAATGTGCAACATGAGACAACATTTCGCTACAACATCCTGCTTACAGTTCTTGTCTTCACTTCTCTGAGTTGTGTGAGTTCGAGTCAACAGAACACCGATTTTGTCTTGATTAAATATGTATATTCAAATCCTGACCCACTGATGATGGGAAGAAATGTTTCAAATCTTGTAAACACTTCTACCAACCATCCATCCAAAATGTCAATATCCATCCTAACACATGCAGTCCCAGAAACGGCAAATAATTCCGAAGTGGAGAGGGAAAGTTTCTTTAATCTGGATAGGTGACCTAGGAAAAGCACTGCAACAAGGGAATTCCAAACCATGGCAATGAAAATGTTAATGACACATCATGAGGAACATATAAGCAAGAACAGCTTAAGAACAAACAACTGCTGCTTTTATTATTGTTATATAGTCCATAAAAGACCAGAAGCCTTTTATGGATTATATAATAATGTGGACTATATATGGACCAAGTTAAAAACTTTTTACATTTTTCTCTCATCCAGAGATTTTTTATTAATCAGGTCGAGCACCTTTTGGCTACTTGTATATGAGATATATATATATGACTTCTGTATTACTTTAACCTTGGTATCTCTCTGTAGTTCTGGCTCCCACTAATGAGACCTCAATAAAGGCCGAAACTAGTCTGGGTAGTGGCCCTTCCCATTATGCATTGCATTATACATGTCCAAAAATACTACCTATGTGTAGTATGTATCCTATAATGCTTTGCATTATAGGATACATACTACACATAGGATACATAAAAAAATAATAAAAATCTTAGTACACCAACAATACTAATATACTAGAAGTTTACAACCTTTTGTGGATGAAAACTATGAGGCTGAGGGTCTAGAAAGTTCTGATCAACATCTAGAACAAAAATGATATTAAAGCAACTGAGAAAGAATATATCTTAAAACCCTTTAATCACAATGTTTCATCAAATTAGTAATAATTTGTTTAAGTTAAGGGATATTACATCCCCTATTGTTTCTTAGCCGAATAAGAAACTCAGAGTTTCATATCGAATATATCGAATATAGAAACTATATAAATATAAATATAAAGTTCGGCGATTCCAAGCGTAAGCAAATACCTGGATACTGCAGCAACTGACCCTTTAGGTAGTGCATTATTTGCACTACCTAAAGATAAATCAATGTCTTTAGACTCCCTGGAGGTTTCATTATAATGACCTACTCCACACAAAGCCATGCTTGTCCCTTGAATTTTGTCTCTAACAAATTTCATCTACACTTTTACCACCAACTCCCAATATACTGATTAGTCCATAATTTGCTACCACACATCTTGGAGCCCTTTTATAGAACTCTTTTGCATTTAGGGACTTTACCAAGAGCTGAAACTTTAGTTAAACAGCCTAGACCATAGGTAATGTGAATTCCTTCGCACATTTTCATAATACACGAGCTGATATTCTATATAAACTCATAACCATACTTGCACTGAAATTCTGAAATATCTTAAGTATTCCCAATTGATCAACCTCTATTGCCACATTTTTTGTTGCATCTATAACTTCAGTATCTTCACTTGTATGAGAACCTTGCAAAATGGTCATTCAGTTAATCGATTATTTTGTCTGCTCCTGTCACCCTCACTACCTTTGGCACTTGTTAAATTTGCCTTCGTATCCAATAGCAGTGGCTCTTCCCGTAACAATGTGCTTTGCATTATGGGATACTAAGGCAATCGATGTGAAGCCGTTAGTCGCTATATACAAGTAGCCCAATCATTAATTACTTCACGTGCAAACTTTGTTTGCTTACATTTCGATAAATAATGAAACCAAGAATACAATTTCTTGGCATCTTTAATTTATAACAGAACCAAATAACAAAAAACTTTCCATGTCAAAAATGTCTCTCTTTTATTCCTGATACTTCTGACTTAGTATAGATATGTTGTATTATCCCCCATAGGTCACTAACTATCATTACACCCTGTAATGACTACTTGATTCAATTTTGTCAACAGAGAAAGAGAGACTAGATTCCCCATTTTTTTGTCATTCTCATGCTCACTCTCTTATAGGTGCCCCTCCCTACCAGACACATGTGTCCACCCTAACAGCTAAAGTTTTCTTAATTTTGTGCTTCCACACTCTCAGTGAACAAGGCTTTCTCAAGATGCTTACCTCTGAATCTATTTAAAGTGCAATCCATCAGCATTATATAAGACCCTCTGTCCATCAATTTCAAACCACAGTACTACACAAACTGCACACACCATTTTTCTGCATAATCGATGAACTGATTCACTTGCCATTATTACTCTCCTCCTCAATTCACCTCTATCACAGCTTGGCAACAAATTAACTACCCCCCTTCTTTTCGTTTCTTCCAATAACCGTCTCTCAACAATATTTTTCACCTGACATTTCTGCATCCTAACAGCTTTATTTAATATTAATTTTTGAAACAGGGAAACAGGATTTAGTCACACTTCATTAAGTACTAATCTTATAATACAACAGGGATGGTTTGTCCAAGAGCTTCATAGGACATTTTTCAGATGTTCATGAGCCGTAAGATATTTTCTAAAAAAATTATGAAAAATAATTAAATATAAACATAATTCATAATTTAATACTTAAATATAAAAAAATATATAAATCTGACTATGGGGTGCTTAAGGGTCAAAGCTGTATAACTGAGAGAAGACCTCTACATAGCCTTTAAAGGAATGCGGAGAACCAACCAGGGCTTCTGACCTAATGTACAATCCTCACCTTCTCATGGTGCACCCTATCGGGTGCACCACCTGAATACTGAACGAACGAAGATGGGCTGGCAATTTGGGATTTAGCCGACCAAACTGTATTCTTATTGGCTTAAACTAAAATACAACATAATGCTACAACATGACAAAATTTCATGCCGGCTGGGATGTCGTCCAGTTAAGGCCTCCGTTGTTTTCTCCAGGGAACCAGGGTGAACAGCAAGAAGTCGGCAACTGGAACAAATCTCAAAACACACCCCAACTCAACATCACCAGAGTTAAAAATCAGTACTCTCAACATAGGAAGCCTGAATGGCAAAGAAATGGAGCTAACTGAGGAATTAGATAAGTACCAGATCAACATAATAGGGGTGACTGAAACAAAAAAGACAAAAACTGGTGAGAGTTTTCTGAGCAATAAATACAAAATGTTATATTCAGGCAACGACAATCAAGGAAAAGGAGTAGCCATAGTATTCAACACAAAATACGAGACTAATCTTCTTGAATGGCAGGCAGTCACAAGTAGAGGGATGTTGGCAAATATCAGAATGGGGAATTGGACAATGAGACTTATTTGTGCCTATGGTCCCAAATAAGGTTCTACTAAGGTAGAAGTGGAGGAATTTTTTGATGCTTTAGAAAAAGCAACTGACACAATGAAAAAGGAAAAGTTGGTCCTTGTTGGGGATCTAAATAGCAGAGTAGGAAATGATTGTGAGACATACAAAAATATTTTGGGAAAATTTGGAGAAAAGAGCAAAGCTGATAATAATAGCGAATACTTGTTGGATTTCTGCTCAGGACATGGACTGGTTATCACCCATGTTCCAACATATGTGCACAAATTCAAATGGACAGAAGAGACAAGGAATAAGAAAAGTCTCATTGACTATGTTATTGTTGATAGTGATGTTTTCTCCCTTGTGCAGGACACCAGAGTGTACAGAGGATTTGAAATTGGAAGTGATTACTGTTTAGTCTTGAGCAGGATTAAGTTGAATTTCATATTGAAAAGATTAACATATAAGAAAGTTTTAAAGAGAATAAAAGTTGAGCGACTCTCAAATGTGAACTGTAGACTAAAATACACAAAGATTATTGAAAAAAAAATGAAAGAGTTTGAGAACAGGGACCAAACCTTCGAGATTCAGTTGTAAGCCTTGAAGAAAACCCTGATTGATTCAGCCAGAGGCATGTGGCGAGGTTGTCTGCAAGGATATAAAAATCAGAACTCCATGGTGGACACAGGAAGTTAAAGAGGCAGTGAAGGAAAAGAAGAAACCATATAAAAAGTTCCTGGCAAATACGTCAGCTTGTGATCTTAGAGAATACAGAGACAAACGTCAGAAAGCTAAACACTGTAAAACTAGCTAATCAAAAGTTATGGGTAGATGTTGATAAGAATATATATATTAAAAAAAAAATCAGCTAACGCCTATGTTGTTCCCGTATAGGGAGTAGGCTGGGAGTTTACCCTATCTAACTTTTGGAGACTGAGTGGGGAGTTCAATCTCCACTGGTAGCCAATCAGAGAGATGGCTGTCCCAGGGCTAGCTATTATCAGTGCCAGTGATATCTGGCTGGGCCAGATCAGGCTGTCAGGATCAGATTTTCACTTTACGACTGATAGTTGAGAAATCATGGGAATATAACAAAGACATAACTGATAATTCACTGCATACCGATGAATCAGTGATATCTGGCTGGGCCAGATATCACTGATTCATCGGTATGCAGTGAAGAAGGCGGCAAGCTAGTGCCGCCATCTCGTGGTCTCTAACCCTAACACATTTTTAATGTCTGAAAATAGTGTGGGTTCGACGGTTGATTTTCTTGAGTTTACGGGACGAAAAACCCGAGTTTCCGGGAGAAAAAATCCGCTAACTCGTGCCAGCGATCGACTAACTTGGGAACCGGCCGAAAAAGGCTTAGAAAAATTTCCTCTAGTCAGTGACTAGATTTGAACCACCAAATCCTTTCTTCGTGCAGTCAAGCGCCGTAGAGTGCATACGTCACTTCTACTCAGCTACACAGGCTCGCTTAAGAACATAGAAAATAAATATCAAGACGTTGGCAAGATATTCTGGAGATAATTGAAGAATCTCAGAAATGGAGTAAAGAGTGCTATAAAAGGAATTAGAGATGATAGGTGACATGAAAACAGGAGAAAAAGATATCTTTGAAGTATGGAGTAATTACTTCGAAAAATTCCTAAATGAAACAAGCAGCAATAGCACAGTGATAAAAAACACTCAGCAGGCATGCAGTCCGGAATATATATCCATACTTGAAGAAAAAACCCATCAAAGGTCTGAAATGTGGAAAGGCGGCAGGAGTAGATGATATTCGACCAGAAATGCTCGAGTATGCAGATATAAAAGTGTTTTACAGTGGCTGTACTGCATAGTTCAGAATGCCTGGACAGAGGAACGAATTCCCGATGATTGGAGTAGAGCTCTCATAGTACCCATATATAAAAAGGGAAATAAAACTGAATATGAGAATCAGAGGCATTTCATTACTGAGTGTTCCTGGTAAAAAAAACATGCAAGTATATTTGAGAAACGGTTGAGGATCGTGGAAGAGAAGCTTGGTGAAGAACAAGCTGGATTCAGGCCAAGCAGAGGCTGTCAGGATCAGATTTTCACTTTACGACAGATAGTTGAGAAATCATGGAAATATAACAAAGATCTGCATTTAAATTTTGTACAGGGTGGCCATAAATTCACTTTCCCTCTTTGGAGGTATCAGAAGCTAAAACCAATACACGGAATAAGACATTTTATATTTAGACTTTCGAAGGATGGGGATATGAATTTCGCGAAAAAAGATTTAGTATCAAAAGTCGCCGATAGGGAAAATTTTGACGCTGGCTGAGCCGAAAGCAGTCACTTTTTTCCTTGCAGTAAAGTAAAAAGGATTATGCAAATTTTACTGTGCGTACGTGACATCAGCGCCACCAATTACACTTAAAAAGGAATTGGCAACTTTCATTCAGTGTGCTCAATATGCATCATACCTTGCCTCAGCATGCTTTACTTGTTAATTTACCTTAAACAATGCAATGCCATAACACCCCTTCGGGAATTTAGAAGGCTTCATAACCTGCACACAGGTCCTATGTCAGCTGTAGCACTGAGAGCTATGATTAAGAAGTTTGAAAAAACTGGATCATTAGGAGTTAGACCTGGCAGAGGATGGAAAGCAGTGCAAGAAGAGACAGTTACAGATGTTGCTACTGCGGTGTTTGACGACACAGGGACCAGTACTGGTCCAAGCGCTCTCGTGCCATAGCTCACAAACTTGATACATAGAACATAAAACGGGTATGTAAGGAGTTATCATCTTACACTCAGCTGTAGAGAATGTCACACACACAGGATGCAGTTTGTTGTACACAAGAAAGGTCAGCACATTGAAAATCGTGTATGTGATCAAAGAGATCCTGATTCTGATGAATAAAACATTATTTCCTGTGAGTTCAATCACTACATTAATTTCTGTGTCTCTTGCAAGTTGTTATAGTTTAATTATTATTAGCATTGTAACGCACCACACATCTAGCTGGAATGAGTGATGCAGCTGTCACTTACATCGACGAAATGTTATTATTCCATTTTATCTGCCTTTAATATAATTATCCGCTTGTTTTCGGTCCACTAGCGCCAAAATTTCCCTATCGGCGACTTTTGGTACTAATTTTTTTTTTTTTTTTAATTCATCTCCCCATTCCTTCTTGTAAGTCAGCAGTTAGAATTGAAGGAAGTACAGGAAGATGGTTTAATGTTAAATCTAGTGTTAGACAAGGATGTACATTATCCCCTCTGTTATTCATTATCTATATGGATCACATTATGAAGGCAAGTGGTATTAAACATGATATCAGAATTGGAGATGTTAATGTCAGCTCTTTGCTTTATGGACGATGTAATACTTCTAAATAAATCTGCTATAAGTTTGCAAGATTCCCTGACTAAATTGAATAACTGTGGTAATAGATATGGTATGATCAGCATTAAAAAGCCAAAGACAAAAAATAGGCAGAAACATTGAAAATATCGACTGCATTGTGAATGGAGAACTTATGGAAGAAGCAAAACATTTCATCTACTTATGCACGATTTTTAGAGAAGATGGCAAGTTAAATATGGAAATAGACAACAGAATCAACAAAGCTGGTATGGCAGGAAGTCAATTGGATAAATTCATATGGAATAAGAGATAAATTAGTCAGAACACTAAATTAGATACAAGAGTGTGTTCAAATCAGTTTTAACTCATGGATCTGATAGCTGGGTCAGAAGTAAAACACTGACCAGACTAGAGACCGCAGATATGAGAGTCCTGAGAAAGATTACAGGAGTGAACTGATGGCATCAATGGCAATATCATATTAAAAACGAGGATATTAGGAAAGAATTTGACATTGTCAGCATCCAGGAATGCATTAGCAGTGCTAATCTCAGGTGGTATGGTCACTTAAACAGAATGGGCGAAGAAATATTAGCAAAACAGGTGTTCTCTGCCAGGTTTTCAGGAAAACGACCCAGAGGAAGACCAAGATATAGGTGGACTGATACGGTACAAAGTGCCTTAGACGACAGAAATATAAGATCTGATACTGTTGGAGTCTTTATAAGTAACAGACTGATTTGGAAGAAAATTGTAGATAGGAAGTTAGTAATGATGTAAATTTTTCATGCAGTACTATCATATACTGTACACCCCTTGAGGGTACATGGCAGGAATTTGATGATGATGATGAATCTGACTATATAGAATAAAATATATAGAATCAAAAAAAATCCGTTAATGCCTTTATTTCCAAAGAGAGAGGTGAGGCCATTTAACTAATTTTTTAATACTACTAGTTGCAAGTTTAATTGGCATCAGAGGGGAGCAGACAACTGCCATCATCTCATGGTCCCTAACACTATATATTATTGGCTAAAAGAGTGTCCTATTGTCGATTTTCTTCCTTCCCAAGTTAATCAATCTCTGGCGGCAGCAAGCGAGTTTTTTATTCTGAAAACTCAGGTTTTTCATCATGTAAATTCAATTAAATTGACTGTCATCATCATCATCATCATCAAATTCCTGCCATGTACTCTCAAGGGGTGTACAGGATATGATAGTACTACATGAAAAAAATTACATCATTATTAATTTCCTATCTACAATTTTCCTCCAAATCAGTCTGTTACTTGTCAAGACTCCAACATTATCAGATCTTATATTTCTATCGTCTAAAGCACTTTGTATCGTATCAATCCACCTATATCTTGGCCTTCCTCTGGGTCGTTTTGCTGCCACCCTGGCAGAGAACACTTGTTTTGCTAATCTTTCCTCGCCCATTCTATTTAAGTGACCATACCACCTGAGATTAGCTCTGCTAACGCATTCCTGGATGCTGACAATGTCAAGTTCTTTCCTAATATCCTCGTTTTTAATATGATATTGCCATTGTTGCCATCTGTTCACGCCTATAATCTTTCTCAGGACTCTCATATCTGTGGTCTCTAGTCTTTGGTCAAGTGTTTTACTTCTGACCCAGCTCTCAGATCCATAAGTTAAAACTGGTTTGAACACTGTCTTGTATACAGCTAATTTAGTGTTCCGACTAATTTCTCTCTTATTCCATATGAATTTATTCAATTGACTTCCCACCATACCAGCTTTGCTGATTCTGTTGTCTATTTCTATATTTAATTTACCATCTTCAGTAAAAATCGTGCCTAAATAGCTGAAATGTTTTACTTGTTCCACAGGTTCTCCATTCACAACACAGTTGACATTTTCAATGATTCTGCCTATTTTCATTGTCTTTGTCTTTTTATTGCTGACCTTCATACCATATCTATTACAACAGCTATTCAATTTAGTCAGAGAATCTTGCAGACTTGTAGCAGATTTATTTAGAAGTATAACATCATCTGCATAAAGCAAAGAGCTGACATTAACATCTCCAATTTTGATATCATGTTTAATACCACTTTCCTTCATAATGTGATCCATATAGATAATGAATAACAGAGGGGATAATGTACATCCTTGTCTCACACCAGATTTAACATTAAACCATCTTCCTGTACTTCCTTCAATTCTGACTGCTGACTTACAACTCAAATAAAGACTAAGTATTGCTTGGTATAATGCCCCATTCACACCATATAACTGCAGCATATTGAATAGCTTCTCTCTTGGCACCTTGTCATATGCCTTTTCCAGATCGACAAAACTTAAATACAGATCTTTGTTATATTCCCATGCTTTCTCGACTATTTGTCGTAAAGTGAAGATCTGATCCTGACAGCCTCTATTTGGCCTGAATCCAGCTTGTTCTTCACCAAGCTTTTCTTCCACAATTCTTCTCAACCGTTTCTCAAGTATACTTGCATAGATCTTGCCAGGAACACTCAGGAGAGAAATACCTCTGTAATTCTCACATTCAGTTTTATTTCCCTTTTTATATATGGGTACTATGAGAGCTCTACTCCAATCATCGGGAATTCGTCCCTCTGTCCAGGCTTTCTGAACTATGCAGTGCAGCCACTGTAATACTCTTATACCACCATACTTCAGCATTTCAGGTCGAATATCATCTACTCCTGCTGCCTTTCCACATTTCAGGCCTTTGATGGCTTTTTCTACTTCAAGTATGGATATGTATTCCTGACTGCATGCCTGGTCAGTGTTTTTTACCACTGTGCTGTCATCACTGCTTGTTTCATTTAGCAGTTTTTCAAAGTAATTACTCCATACTTCAAGGATATCTTTTTCTCCCGTTTTCATGTCACCTTTATCATCTCTAATTCCTTTTACAGCACTCTTTCCTCCATTCTTAAGTTTCTTCAACAACCTCCAGAATATTTTGCCACCTTCTTGATATTTATTTTCTATATTCTTGCCAAAGTCCTCCCATGACTTTTGTTTAGCTAGTTTTACACAGTGTTTAGCATTCTTGCATTTGTCTCTATATTCTCTAAAAGCAAAAGCTGACTTATTTGCCAGGAACTTTTGGTATGCTTTCTTCTTTTCCTTCACTGCCTCTTTAACTTCCTGTGTCCACCAGGGAGTTCTGATTTTTTTATCCTTACAAACAACCTCACCACAGGCCTCTCTGGCAGAATCAATCAATGTTTTCTTCAGAGTTTGCCACTGAATCTCCAAGGTTTGGTTCCTGTTCTCAAACTCTTTCATTTTTTCTTCAATAATCTTTGTGTATTTTAGTCTACAGTTCACATCTGAGAGCTGCTCAACTTTTATTCGCTTTAAAACTTTCTTACATGTTATTCTTTTCAATATGAAATTCAATTTTATCCTGCTCAAGACTAAATAGTGATCACTTCCAATTTCAAATCCTCTGTACACTCTGGTGTCCTGCACCAGGAAGAAAACATCACTATCAACAATAACATAGTCAATGAGACTTTTCTTATTCCTAGCCTCTTCTCTCCATGTGAATTTGTGCACATTTTTATGTTGGAACATGGTGTTAGTAATGACCAGTCCATGTCCTGAGCAGAAATCCAACAGATATTTGCCATTATTATTAGCTTTGCTCTTTTCTCCAAATTTTCCCAAAATATTTTTGTATGTCTGACAATCATTTCCTACTCTGCTATTTAGATCCCCAACAAGGACCAACTTTTCATTTTTCATTGTGTCAGTTGCTTTTTCTAAAGCCTCAAAAAATTCCTCCACTTCTACCTTAGTAGAACCTTCTGTGGGACCATAGGCACAAATAAGTCTCATTGTCCAGTTCCCCATTCTCATATTTGCCCACATTACTCTATTTGAGACTGCCTGCCATTCAAGAAGATTAGCCTTGTATTTTGTGTTGAATACTATGGCTACTCCTTCTTTTCCTTGATTGTCATTGCCTGAATATAACATTTTGTATTTATTGCTCAGAAAGAGCTCACCAGTTTTGGTCTTTTTTGTTTCAGTCACCCCTATTATGTCGATCTGGTACTTATCTAATTCCTCAGCTAGCTCCATTTCTTTGCCATTCAGGCTTCTTACGTTGATAGTACCGATCTTTAACTCTGGTGATGTTGAGTTGGGGTTTGTTTTCAGATTTGTTCCAGTAGCTGACTTTTCGCTGTTCGCCCTGGTTCCCTGGCGAAAACAACGGGGGCCTTGTTTAACCGGGCGACGCCCCAGCCGGCATGAAATTTTGTCATGTTGTACCATCATTCTATATTTTGGTTTAACCAATAAGAATACAATTTGGTCGGCTAAATCCCAAATTGCCAGCCCATCCTCGTCCGTTCAGTATCCAAGTAGATACCCAACAGGGTGCACCACGAGAAGGTGAGGATTGGACATTAGGTCAGAAGCCCTGGTCGGTTCTCCGCATTCCTTTAAAGGCTATGTGGAGGTCTCCTCTCAGTTATACAGCTTTGACCCTTAAGCACCCCATTAAATTGACTGTATATATATAAAATAATATACAAAATTAAATATAAACATAAATACACATATGTATTTACATGTCTGTGAAAAATACATATGTATCACAAATTTCTTTTATGATAAACATAATAAAAACTAATGTTGGAAGTTTTTACGCTTGGTTAGACTATAAATTATATACTTAATTTAATCCTTTATCCAAGTGTAAGCAAACAAAGTTTGCACCTTAAGTATCTTCAGGACTGGGGCAACTCATGGTAAAGGTGGTATACCCTTAATGCATAGCATTATACATGTCTGCAAGGAGATGTATAATGCTTTGCATTATGGAAGATACTAAGGCAAGTGATGAGAACTTATACCATCGTTACCACGAGTTGCCCGTCCTGAAGATACTTCAGGCACAAACTTTGTTTGTTTACACTTGGATAAAGGATTAAACTAAATATATAATTTATAATAAAAACTAAAATTGCTTTGAGCTGTAGCAAACAACCTCGTGAACTTCATATAGCTTGAAAGCCAAGATTTGCTATCATAGGATCACTATAAGAATTCCCTCCCTTTACTCTCCTCCTCTCTTGCTTTATCACATGTTCCTGTTTCCTACCTCGCAGCTCTTGTTTCTTTGTCTTTTCTGTTCTGCCAATTAACTGATGTTTCTGCAATCATTCAACTTCCTGTTTAGTTTTGTGGAGGATTCCACGAAGAGTGCTATTTCTTTCACAAGATCCTCCTCATTCTTCTGACCTTCTGCCACTGCTCTTTCATCGATATTGCTGTCACATTTTCCTGACACGTTCTACTCTCTCCAAACAAACAGTTGTGTGGAGAGAGAGAGAGTAATACTATTTATGTAACAGTGTTCTGCTTAACTGCATTAGAAATAAACATTATGTTTCAGTCCATCAATTACACACTCACTTACTTACTCTCAGCAAACATGTGTATATGCAGGTATACATAGATTTACGGATAATGTAGGTAGGGTATGGGAGGGAAATTTATATGCATATTCACTCAGTCCAATTTTTTACTAAAATTTTATTGATCTGCTCACACATTTTTTGTAATGATTAACAAAGAAAAAAATAAAACATTTTCACTGGAATAACTATATACACTTTTATTGTAATTTATATACAAGCTACAGATGTGTAGAACTACAAAGCTGTATTTACACATTCCTTTTCCAAATGAAATTTTGTCTTGCCAGCAAATATAATGAAATGAGCAAATAGTCAGCTCACAATATAAATATACATGAAAGATTGGTGGCAAGATGTACCAATTTATAATTACAGTAATTCTTGTATGAAGAAGGCAACATGATTTCACCAGGGCTTTATCACTGAATCAGATATCCAGTCAAAATATGAAAAGCAACATTTTTTTTTTTTTTAGAGATGAGCAACATTTGCACACTTGGTCCAAAAAAAGTATCATTTCCTCAAACTCCAAAGAATTTTTTTAATTATTTTTTTTTATTCCCAGTCATTATAAAGAAGGTAATTAATAAGCCTTTTTGGAATAAAAAGTTTCTCAATATCCTCTGGATGGAGATACCGGCGAACTACTAACCTCGAAAGAAACAGCAGAGATTTGACACAAGTGGGTGACTGCCAGAAGGACACCGAGCCATCCCTGGACCTAAAATTAAAATATAATACCAAATTCAAATAACATGTTATGAATAACATTTGGACTGTATAAATAAAATTTGTTAGCAAACAAGTTTATCTCCTTTTTTAATATTTTTTAAATACATGGTATATACAGCTGCAATATATCACATCATATGATTCAAATTCACCCTATTTTCTAATAAATAATAACATGTAAATAATTTTATAGAATTGGGTTCAGCAAACTTTCTTTCACAACTTGTAGTTTCTGAATATACATAAGTCGAGATTCATTCCATAAAATAAAGTTTATGCAACAAAAAGAGAGGCATTTATGTTCATTTTTCTCCCCCCCCCCTTCTGTAGTTTCTTAAATGTGATTTATATACTGAGAGCATACAAATTTACATATACTTGAGCAATTTGCAATTTAAGAATTCAAAATAAAAAACAAAAAAAGAAAGAAGCATGTTTGAAAATTTTGCAATTAAAATTCAAGCACGATTCAAAAAGAAGAATTTCTTATATAGATTCAAACTTTTATGTTGGTTGTAACAAATGAGATTTCACATCAATATTTCACATCTCTGGTATCTTTAGGATACAAAGTTACATTAACACCAAGATGGTAGCATAAACACATTGTCTGGCAAGTTATACTGAGCACCCCTGTAATACAATTTAAGAAATTCAAAATAGAATGGTTATGCATTTTTCTTCAAATATAAAATGGCAGTTTTCTAAATATCAGAAAGCTAGAAACAGCTGTATTTATCAAGGCCATTTAACCACCCAACCGGCCAATACGTATATATACGTCCAGGTTACCATGGATGCGAAGTGCATATTAAAATTGTAATACCATTGATATTACATTGAAATATATGATGGATACAAAGTGTAGAGGACTGATGTATTTTATCCATATTGACGCCGACGTGGTTGAAACACACACAGCTGTTTCTAATTATTCATGATTTGGGACACTTAATAATTTGTATTCAAACAAAATGAGGCTTTCCAACAGACAATGTGCTTACTGCTATATTTGACAGATTGCGTTGAAACACTGGCAATAAATCTGTTTATTACCTGCGAGCATTAAGATGAATGAGGAATTCTTATTTGAGTAAATGAATAGCTGACTACCCAACCTCTAATCTACTAACCCAAATTCTGAATTGACTATGAAAAACATTCTACAGTAACATGAATTACCTAGAACTTTTTACTTGAAGAGTTTACCCATTCCCCCCCCCCCTCAATACATAATTTTGTTATATCTTGTTTTATTAAAGATTGGGAAATTTGACATTTTTCTGATTTTATAATGAACTTAGTATACATCCAATTCAAGGAAGGCTGTAAGTTTATCATGCATTAATACCATGAGTGCACCAATCTAGAGACAAAAAAGTTAGAAAACTGAAATGTGTGGCAATTGTTCTCACGATCCATCATAACACCAAATTTCAGTATGTCAAGTGAATATATAGAAATCCAACTATTTAATGAGATGCCAAAAACATTTATGGAGAGTTATCGCTGAATTTTTATTGGACCTTGTTAAGTCTACTGTATCATTGAGTAGATAACATTTATTTTATTAAGGCTGTGTGAATTCTTTCAATTGAACTGTGGTCAGATGTTTATAAAACTCTTTCAAGCTGCAAAAACTTACTACAGTTAGTAATCTTTGGTTACCTGATGTGATACAAAATTTGTGAGATATGAATGACATAAATCCATTTATAGTATCTTGCTTATTTCATTAGTACTTTACTTTTAGTATATTTAAGATATTCAACAATCTCATGTGGATGGGTTTGGAATACATAAAAAAGTAATTTGAACTTATTAGTATCTTAAGAGTGGTAGTTACAGAAAGAATTCAAGAATAGATGAATAGGAATGAAACCCTACGGGGAAGCAATATGGCTTGGTGATGAAGTCTTGTCTTAATAACTTACTACAATAAAGTGACAGATGAATAAAATAAACAGAATGGCTACCCCATATTGCTAGGATTTTATAAAATACTGCATCTAACTGTAGTAAGCTGTAGCAAACAGGCAATGGATATGAAGCTAGTGACAAGGATAAGAGGATAGGTGATGGCAGACATGAGATAGTAATATATGGTGGAGTTCAATCAAAAAAGAAGGCAGGAGACTAGTAGTAGGTCACAAGTACTTGTGCTTGGGTTTCTGCTTGCAATTTATCCATTAATCATACTGGGAACAATTTAAGTGGAAATATCCAGTCGTGTGCCAGTGATACTGAAGGAAAGGTAATAGTTAATAAACACGAGTGGAGATCCTGCAGGATGATTTAACAGACTGGTGGTTTGGGCAAGTATAATGGCTGCCAGTTTAATGTGGCAAAGTGGAAGGTATAACTAAAGAGATTGAAAGCTGTGTATTTTGACAGAATTACACCACATGAAATTGATGAAATGAAACTAGGGAGTATTATTATTATTCAAAGACTCACTGTGGGAGGTCCCTTTGCAAACATACAGTAGTTCATTATACAGTGCCTTAAATGCATTCACATCCTCTGTAGACACAGTACATCCAGGCAATGCATTTCAATATTCACCACTCTCAATGCAAGAAAACACACTTCTCATATGTTTCCATGACCCTGTTCTCCAAACTCCCACTATGCTATGACAAACCTCTTCAACATTAATTAGACAAGAACCTCTTACCAACTTGTCTCTCTCATATCCTCCACCTACTCCCATTCACTAGACTGTAAATTGCACCTTCTCAACCTTACTTCATATTCAACATTTCAGAACCCACTTTAATCAATCACCTTTGGCCTCTTTTCCAATATCTCTTAATCCTTTTGAAAACCAGGTGTCCAAATTTGAGCACAGTAGTCTATATGTGGTCAAATGGAACCATAATCTCCTTACCTCTACAAGTCAGTATTATCAGCCTCACTGCCAGAATTCATTGCGAGTTCCTCACAACTTTAGCAATGTGTCCTCTACATCATAGATCCCTATCCACCATCACCCACAGATGTATTATTTCCTATACCTCTTCCAATATATCTTAACCACCTGTATACTCTACATCTTATCTTTGTTTTCTGAATTTTAAAACTTGGCACTCTGCAGCACTGAACTGGCAACCCCCCTCCCATGCCCATTCACTCAGTCTATTCGAGTAACCACAATATCTGCTGTACTCCTCATAGTTCTTCCCAACTTTGCATCAACTGAATATCAACATTCAGACATTCACCAATAACATTAACATACTTGTAAGCAACAATGGCTTAAAGTAATGACCCTTGAGAAACAACTCCCCCCCCCTTTACATAACTTGCTGGTACCTATCAGCAATCTACAATCCAATGCACTTTTCTAATATCCAACCCCATTTGTCCTAGTTTTATTATCAATTAATCATGTGGCAATCTATCAACAGCTATATCAAACTCAGTATACTATGTATTCATCTCCCTCATCCAATGCACTTGTTCTACAGTATTATTACAATAGCAAGCAGATTACTAAAACATGACCTTTCTTTAGCAAATTCATGCTGTCCATCAAACAAAATGCCACTGTTGCCAATCCAATTCTTCTACATCTTGGTTTTCACTAACTTCTCCAACACTGCCTATAATTTGAAAATTATTGGTAGTGTTGGAGTGTTCTGCTACCTCCTTTATGAAGTGGTAAAATCTTGCCTTCCCTCCACTCGTTGGGAACCTGGCTCATATAAGATTTATATTAAACAAGTATGTCAACTCCTTAGCACATTCCCTCAAAACACACAGTAATATTTCATTAAGTCTCACAGCCTTATTAACATCAAGTTTAATTGATTCCCCATATACCTCCTGTTCACTCAGTCAGTCTCCCTTCCTCCCTTTCCACTGCACTCAAACTCTGCAAGACATCACATTCACAAGGATGAAATACCTTTATGAACTGCACATTTAATATCTCAGCTATATCCTTTTACCATTTTCATTACCCAATATCATCCTTCCATAATTATTCTTTCTTCTGCTGGCAACATACTGAAGGAACTCTCTAGAGTTTTTGAGCTGGAGGGAGATTCGACACCTTATTTATAATGACATTTTAACAAAGGTAGGTAAATACTGCTATGTGTCCTACAATGTCCCTCAAAAACTTAAATTCATTTTCTTTACTTCTGAATGCTATCTTGTCTAAATTACCATAATTAAAATCACTCATAGTGATTACTTTTTTCCTATTTGCTTGTAGATTTAATGGTTACTACCATGAACTTACCAGGCCTATAGCAATATCCAACCAAGTTTCATTTTATTCACCTCTTCAACACCATGTTGCTATTATTTTCTCCTAGCATCTCTCCTTTACATTGGTAAAACTTATTTTCTATTACAAATGGCACTCCACTTCCTTTTTTGTTTTTTCACCAAAAAAAAAAAAAATTGTTCTATCTCTATTCTTGTTAGGATGTAATCATCATCCAACCATACCTCACTTGTTTGAACAATTTTTGGGTGAACTCAATCATCAATGCAGAAATTTCATTCCCCTTATTTCTGATACTTCTGGCATTAATATACAGGGTGTTCGGGATAAATTTGACAGTTTCGTAAGGAAAAAGAAAATCTTCTTTGTATCTATTAAATTTAATGAATTGACAAAAAAACATTACAGGCAGAGTTAATTACAATACTATCAACAAGATTTACTCAAAATAACCACCATTAGCATCGATCACAGCTTCAATTCTGCTTCGGAACCTCGAACAAGCTGATGCTACAGTCTCCCTGGGAAGGGCCGCAAAAACTGTTTTAATTTTATCCATTAACTGGGCTTTTGTATTACTGGAAGTGCGATTGGTGTCTTTTTCAACTGCACCCCATACAAAATAATCCATGGGGTTAAGGTCTGGGGAGTTTGGAGGCCAAACATTTGGACTGGTGAAGTCGTAGAAATTTTCAGACAACCATTTTTGACTTTTCCCAGAGGTGTGGCAAGGGGCCGAATCCTGCTGCCATACATACGGCCTACCATTGGCTACCCTTGTTATCCAGTGCTTGACTACAGTTAGCAACTCCACGAACAAAGCCCGAATTCCAATGCCAGGGTACTTCAACACCTGTTCCTGCAGATTTGCAAGGAATTCTGCTGTACGAACGCAATCAGATCGTCTGCTAGGGATCTTTCTTCTTGCTACATCCTCGTAGTCACCATTGCAAGTCTCTAGTTCATGCCTGATTGTTTTTACTGTATTCAGGGAGCATTGGGCAGCAGTCGTAATATCCTTATTTTGATGGCGGGCACGAATCATCATGATACAAGTTATTCTCTTCCATGATTCAGGTGGGTTCCAGCTATCCATCCTTTCTGACATCTTGTATATGAATGAAGAAGGGTCCAAACTTTTAAATGAAGAGAAGTGTGTGTTAATACATGTAACTTACGGAAAAATATAATTAATTATAAATATGTCAAATTTATCCCGAACACCCTGTATAAGCATAGTTCATTTCCGAATCTATAACAAGCTTCACTGACACCACTTATATGTGACTTCTCCATGCCTTTCTTGTTCCTCTCCTTCATTATCCATCCCAGAACCACCTCCAAACCTAAATGCTCTTCCCTATCTCAAATCACTCCATTCATCATTCTACTCCCACATTTACTTCTCATTGATCATCTACCGTTTTCACACTATTTCCCCTCTGTCCACTCTGACCTCCCCCTTTCCGTTTCTCTGCCTGTCTTGCACATCTGTTCGCTCATTCTCCATACTAATGCTACCCACTTCTCCGTTCATAGCTGTTCCTTCAATCTCTCCTTCTTCCACATTGCTTTTTACTTGCTTGGATTCAATCTCTGCACTCATTACTCTCCCTTCTAGCAGCAGGGACTCATCCCACACAATCACAAACTGCACTCCTTTCTCCTTGCACATTTCTTTGCTCTCTTCAGGATGATGGACAGAGACATGAAGTTAGATCCAAGGTTATATTGCAAAAGGGGGACAAAATGTCTCAAAAGATCACCTGGATGTTCAAGTGATCACATGGCATAAATGTGGATCACTGCACACACAGATCACCTGGGTTCCATGAGTATGTGGCAGAAAGAATCTAGAGGTGAGTGGTCAAGATAGTGGTAGGTAGGTCTATGGAATGCTCTCTATGAAGATTAACTAAATTTTTGTGAATTACAAAACTTGATTATAGGAAGAAAAGAGGGTCTACATAAAATAGAAACATATAGCTTACTAAAGGAATTGCATAGAACTGATGCAGAAGAAATTTTTTGACAGATGTGAAGAAAGGAGAGAACATGAGGGCAACACCTGGAAATCTAGTCCTCGTGCACTTGGTTAGCAAGAGCATGAGGACTAAATTTTTTCCTTGGTGAGGAATGAATGAATAAATTGGTATGACAGAGTCACTCATAAATGCTTTGTTGGTGAAAAAAAGTTCAAGGGAAAGTATAATCAGTATCATGTGAATAATGCTTAGGGAGGGCCTCCTGCAATGAATCTTCAAACTGCATGGAGATGCTCAAGTAATATGTCAGCAGATGCTGTTGGGTTTGACTATTTAATTATAATTTTTTAAAATCTCTCCTTGAAAACAAATTGCAGCCTGAGAAAAAAGTCTACCTTCCATCCATCCAGGTTTAGTTCTCCCTGTTAAAGGCCTAATTACTTCCATCACAGATGATAGGTTAAGCCCCTTCCAGTTTTACAATGCGCTAATTTAGACGACAATACAAATTTTAGTCTAATATAGATGCAAAAAAAAAAAAAAGTTATAAAAATTATCAAAAATGCTAAAAAGTAATTTGTATTCTGTGCACCATCCATCCAAAACTTACAATTAATAAATGACAGATAACTGTGTGCAACAAAAACAACATAAGTGACACATTAATGTGTACAGAAATTAACAGCTATTGCATTAATTTTTATAGACGTACGATATTCCTGTTCAATAAGCAGCCCTATCAATAAGCATATATCATTATTATAGGACCTATATGGAGTCAAGAGAATATCATGGGAGGTATACTCCAGGTGTGACAGAGTATCTTATAACATATGGCAAAGGTACAAACGGTGAATAGTTTCACTATCAGTATCCTCACCACTCTAAGGTTATTCAATCTATACACTCACCATTCCATGCAAAGTCTACTTTATGTACAACTTCTAGGAATGGTTCATTGTCCCTTCCTCTTAGCTTGAACTTTGTGTGTCTCAACCATACACCTAACTCCATCCTTCTATCTACCAAACATTGTGTGTTACATTCTTTCCGTCTGTTCCTCAAAGATGATATTCCACAGTTAACATCTTTTGTTAACTGTATTGTAGTTACAGTTCTGAAAAATCCCATCACATCCTTTTTTTCATATATATTAGTCTCAACATCCTGCTACAGTCAACTAACTTGACTTCTAATTAACCTTCTAATTAACTAATCCTAATTAGGGATGATAAGGTGGTTAATCCTACCTTCATGAGTTAATTTGCAGAAAAGGAAACCTTATGTTTCTCACATCCTAGATGGGATTCAACTGTCTGATTGATCCCATTACAAGGGACAATGCATTAAAATTCAACATCTTAGAAAATATTACTGGGTAGAAACATCTGTAAAATATGTACATAATGAAACCATTTACAGTGCTGATAATTATCTGAAGAGCATTTTCCTCTATGCTTAAGAGTTAGATCAGGTAGTAAAGCAGTACTGTACCTGTTAACAAGTTCATTCTTTCCTCCCAATATTCGTATCCTATCCCTCTCGTCCGTCCTAGGATGAGTTGAGTCCCCTCCTAATGAAGGATTACTGGTATTAATGCAGCTGGTTTGCCACTCCTCTGCCACATCCCTTAAGGGCGATATTCATGGCTGTAATTAGCATGTGTTCACAGGGCTGGTTTGCCTGCTTGCGGGATGAAAAACCCCAGATAAACGGGGGGGGGGGGGGGCTGCTGTCTATGCCCAAGACTGGCTAACTTGGCAATGGCTGACAAAGATTCTTAAGCTCCTCATGTCGTCGACGGGAATCGAACCTAGGACACTCCTTCCCCAGGCATATGGTTGCGAAGCGCATAGCCACTACGAGTTGTTTAAATTGGTTGCCTGCCTGCCTGGACAAGCAAACTTTTCCATTGTGGTATGGACATTACTGGGTTTTCTACCACCTAAAAATTTTAGGTGGTAGAAAATTTTCATTGTTCAGTGTGAGACTATCTCATGCTTACTGGATTGGAAGAAAGAGAGAGATCACATGGCACGAAGGAAATGGAATTTATACACCTACTGAGAGATAATTACTTGAGGCAGCATGTGATGGAGAGGATTCAGGGCGCAAGAGTATTGGACCTGGTTACAGGATCAGAAGAGCTATCTGTAACCAAGGTGGCCACATTGCCTCTGATTGGTGAAAGTGACAATGCATTCTTGACATGGGAGATTGTAAAAAATGAGGGACATTCTATCAAGAAGGGATACAATGTGGAACTACAAGGCAGATGATTATGATAAGCTTAGGAGGAAGCTGTTTAACGGTATAAAACCCTGCAAGGGAAGGATGTTAGTAGCGCACATGAAGATAATGGAGTGACATCTAGAGGAAGCAATATTAAATTGTATACCTAAGGAAAGAAGGATTAATCAGGTAGAAGTTAGATGGATGAGCAATGTCACCATGAGCTGCAGAAAAAGAAAATGCTGTGGAGGGTATATAAGGAGAAAGGTAGCCAGAAAATTCATGAACAGTACAAGGTTAAGGCAAGAAAGGTGGTCAATATGGGACCACCTTTCTTGCCTTAGAAATTAGCCAAGCAGGCCAAAGGATATCCTCTTTCTTGCCACCTATTTGGCAAGAAAGAGGAGGAATGACTATGGAAGAATAGCCTTAATGAGTGCTGATGATCACGAGGTGACAGAAACAGATAAAACAGCTGAGTTACTGAGTAACCTCTTTGCAAGGGTTCTTCCTGTTTATCAATTGATTTATATCATACAAGTGAGGTTAATGCTGTGACATATGTGACAGACTCATGTGGGGAACAGAGGTGGATGAATTGGGGTTCTTAGGATATTGCAGAACGTCAATAAAATAAAGTTGTGGGAAACGCAAGCTGATCCCATTCAATATAGGATCAGCTTGTGTGTTTTGCAGGAATGTGCAAGAGAATGGCAATGCCTCTGACTAGGCTTCTTTGTCTTAGCTCTGGTAAAGTTCCAAGGGAGTGGAAAGATAATTCCCTTGAATAAGGGAGGTTGTAAGACTGCAGTATCAAATTATAGACCAGTCAGTATCTCAGGAGTGGTAGTAAAAGTACTGGAAAAAATTGGTCAAAAAGATAATTCAAGAATGGGGGATAAGAATATGATACTCTACAAGGGGCAACATGGCTCTGTGAAGGATCAGTCATGCCTTAGTAATTTAATAACTTTTTATAATAGAGTAACAGCTGAGTTGGATAAAAGAAATGGCTACACAATGATTTTTCTGGATTTTGCAAAAGCACAGTTCCATGTGGTATTCTGTCATTTGACAGAATACCACATGGAACTCTGTTATGCAAATTAGAGCAAATGGGGAATGATATGACATCGATTATGTGAACAAGAGTGTGGCTACTGGACAAATATCAAAAAAAAAAAAAGTAGTCTACGGAGAAGCAGAATCCAGGTGAAAACCGATGACTAGTGATGTCTGCAAGGTTCAGTGCTTCTCTACTGTTTATTTTGTACATAAATGATATAGGAAATAGCCTGGAAACAAAAATTCAGCTGTTTGCTCATGATGCAAGATTAGACAGAGTAATAGTGAATCAAGGCAATGTGGAGAAGCTTGCAGGAAGATTTAAGCAGGCTGTCAGTATGGGATAAAAGATAATGGGTATCAGTTTAATGTCAAGAAATGCCAAGTTATGCATTTTGGGATAAATAGATTACAGGTTGTGTACCACACTGATGGAAATGTATTCTAGGAAACAGATGAAGCTAGGGATTTAGGGATGAGATAGACAGAGTTTAAATTTAGAGGACATACTGCCAAAGTTGATAAAGTAGCACATAAGATTACTTGGCAATTGAAGAACACACTAACAAGTAGAGATAAGGAAGTTGTTATTCCTCTTTATAAGGCCTTGATACATTCACATCTGGATTACTGTGCTCAGGTCTGACCTCCTGTGTTTCTGGGAGATTAGGAAGTGGTAGAGAGGATTCAGTGGTGAGCAACCAAGATGGTGAGAGGTCTGTGGAGATTGAGGATAACACGCACATTGAGGACAACCTGCACACCCTCAATCTATCTCTATGAGGATAGATTGAGGGTGTGCAGGTTGCAGAAGTTGGTTAATAAGCAAAAGAGAGGAAATGATAGAAGCATTTAAGTTACTTAAAGGGTTTTATAGGATTGATATAAGGGAAATGTTTCAGCACTTGGCTAGATGGGCCAGAACAAGAGGTCATTCCTGGAAGTTGGATAATAGTGTGGTTAGCAAGGGTGCGAGAACTAGATTTTATGCTTGGAGAGTGATGAATGAATGAAATGGGTTGCCAGAGTCAGTTATTAGTGCTTTGTCCGATCAAGGAGAAGTATGACAGATTGTGTGAATAGTTGGGTCTCCTGCGATGAGTCTTTGGACTCCATGGATGTGCCTGTACAATAATAACCCTGAAGTGCCATGAAAAAATAGCGTTTTTTTAATTATCCAACCTTAGTCTACCCATGATACTAAAATGTACAAAAAAGTTTACAAATTCTTTCATGGGAGAGACTGACATAAATCTTAACAGACCCATGATTCCAGTGTCAGGACTTTTCCTAATCTGTGAATCTTCCTCTATTCTTGGATAATGTTGCTCTCAGAAAAAGCTTCAATTGGTCAGTTTACATGTATCTGTACATGACTTGTTTACAATTCAATGTTTTTTTTTTTTTTTTTTTGAATGACTGAAAACATTACAAATGAAGTAAAATCTAAAGAATTTGCCATGAACTCTTTCATCAATATATCATAGGATGCATATGTTTATTGCACATATATATCCTGACTGCTAATTAAAAGTTTGAAATTAGTTTCTTATACAAGAAATTTATATCAGAAAGGAGAGATTATTCAGTTCAATTCTAATCCCAAATGGCAGAGCTTAAAAATTGATTGACAAATAATTCTCATAATGGAGTGAGAAAATAACTGTATGTGAAATCATTATTATAATTAGTCCTAGTAATGCTGCTGAAGTGACATAAGGAAGAATATTTCATTGTGTCTTTCACTCTTTAGTGAGAAACAAGGCTTAAGTATTACAAATATAAACAGAAGTCACCTACATAACAGAAGACTATTGCCCATATTTAATTATAATATTATTCAAATTTAACCCGTTTCTGATAGAAGTGTAAAAGAAGAATGAGAAAGTAAAGGCTGAGTTACCGTATCATGCTGAAACAGTAACTCAGTCTCTTCTGAGTTACTGTTTCAGTATGATAGGACAGAATTGAGAAGGGGACCATGATTGCTAATGAGTCAATGAGAAGTTTGTGCAGTTTATAGATATAATGGAGTGAATTTGATGAACTAAAGGACTTGTATGTAACTAATATACCGCATTTGAATGGTTTGGAGTTATATATTTGGAGATTGTTGTTTAGCAAGAGGTTGGAAGGGCAAAATCAGGGAAATTAGAAGTACTAGAGGGATGAGTCAAGCGTAGGGTTCCATCACCACCCTTGGAACAAATGACAAAGATTATGCAATAAAAATGGGTTGGTAATGAATTCTGAAAGATTATTGTATCAGAAATAAAGGGAAGAGTTTTTGCCATTAGTGAGCTTAACACATTTGCTGCCACGTTACTTCGGCATAGTCTGTTCCTGTACGCCGAGCAATTTCACTTCTTCAAGGTCAGTACGGTAATCTCGTTGCTTGCGGTAAGCGTCATACGAGTATACTCGTAGTCGGCTTGTGCAGAGCATATACCATCTGTGAGTATACACAGTTTTGCTGCTAGCTCCACAAGCCAAGCATTTTCACTTCTTCAAGGTCAGTACGGTAATCTCGTTGCCGGCGGTAAGCATCATACGAGTATACTCATAGCTGGCTTGTGTAGCTCATATACGAACTATGAGTATACTCGTAGTTGGCAGCGAACGTGTTAACTTGGACAAAAATTATTGGCATTAGCAAGACTTCATTCACAGAAAATTATACAGTTACAGATATAGAATGCAAGGGGTATTCTAGTTTTCAAGGACAGAAGGAATAAGACAGGAGGATTTCAGGTTTGAGAGAGATGGTTAATTTAAAACTGTCTGTGATATAGAAGCTAATATAACAAAACATATTGTTGGTTGTTACCACAGACCGGGGGGGGGGGTTCACAGAAGAATATGGATGCGATACATCAGCAGATTAGCACAATGAGTGCAGATCGAGCAATTATTATGGGAGATTTCAACTATGGGTACATCAACTGGAAGGAGGAAAGGATGATTGGTAAGGAAAATTAAATTTATATAGTTACCAATATTCCATCTAATTTTTGATGGCCTATGTGCACATGAAAAACATTTTGTGAGCAAGTTTCCAATCTAAGACTTAATGTGTGCAGTAGCCTGTGCTCACAGGCTACTGCACACAAACCTTAAATTAATTTGCTTTAATCTATATAGCTACAAAAATTCACCACTGTTCAGGAGACTGTACTGTCTAGACAGCACTCTAAACAAATATACCTCTACAACTTGCTGACATCAGCATCAGTTCATTCACATGGCACAGGCTAAAAGTAACTAATTGCAGCATATTAAGTCAGCAAAGGTTACAGTAAAATTGGAGTGGAGACACTGGAAAAATTACTAAATAAAATTTGTTATATGTAAGATTTATCAAACTATAAAAACAAATTATAGTACGTTCAAGAATTATTGACTGTATATTAGAAATTCTGAAAGAAAAATTTATTATTATTATTACAGAGCACCTCCAGGGAGTCCAAAGACTCATCGAGGGAGGGCACCTGCTCTACAACTCTCCGCCCCACCACTCCACTAACCGCAACTACCCTCATCATCTACTGCCAATCACCACCACAGACAATCACAAACATCCATGCCCACAGCAGGATTTGAACCCACAGCCTTTTGGCTGGAAAACAGATATGCTAACCACTCAGCCAACCAGGCTGACTTCATGTGCACTTCTTTTTGACTAGTTTACACAACAACACCTTAGAGGGAACACTGATGTTACTAAGGGATAATTACCTGAAACAGGTGTTATGGAGGGTAGGGGAAGATCAGGGGTTTGAGAATGCTGGATCTCATAAGAGCATCAGATGTATGGTAGTCATACATCATAACCACAGTAGACACTCTGCCACTGATTAAAGAAAGTGGCTATGCAGTCTTGTTCTGGAAGGTTGTTAAACATGTATAGAAAGGTGCCAATGATTAATCATAATAGAGCTTTGTAATATAAACACCAAAAAAGACAAAAAAAAAGGCTAATTATCCTTTTCTATTTACAAAAAATCCAATCACAGAAGAAGATATTTACATACAAAATCACACCACCACCACCCTTCCTAACAGAATGGAATCCTCAAAACTTACTGAACTAGGGGTATTTATTCAAATAACATCCCTTGAAACTGAGCTCCAGGACCTTCGCAACACGTTTTAGCCAATGGCTATAGCCCATATAAAACAGATAAAATGCTGCAGGCACCTCCCCCCATCCCTCCTGCAACTAAAACACAGGATCACAGCAAAATCATTCTCATCCCATACATTAAGGGTACATCAAGAAAAAATGGCCATTAAAATTCTCTACAAATATAATGTCCATGCCACTTTCAAACTCTTCATTCGGGTAGGTACCTTCACAGCCTAAAGATCAACTCAATGCTGTTAAACATCACAGAGTATTTAAAGTTACTTGTGCCTACAGTTTAGCCTACTTTGGACAGACTGGTAGATCAGTTAATATTTACCTTGAAGAACACAAAAATTACATTTATAATCATCTGTATGACAATTTGGGATTGGCAGACTATGCTCTGGATACTCCTTCACATAAGATTAGATGAAGGAATACATAGATAATACATAGCAGTTATAGTTCTGAGGGACTAGTTTTAGAATCAGTGTCAGATATGAAGCACTCTCTCAACCTTAATAAGTATGGCTGCATTAATTTGTCAAAGATATGGGAGGCCATCACACAGCCTGACTTCTCCAAATTAACTTTATCTGGCCCACAGAGGCACCATGTAAAGACATTAGTTCAGTTTCAGTGACAATATGAATTGTTTTCCATATTATTTAGTTTAGTGCTGTGTATTTGTCACAGTTATAATTGCACTCTGAACATGCTAGGTTCAAAACTAATGAAATATTAGTAAGTTCAGCAAATGCATTTTCTCATCTTTTGGTGTTGTTTATTCTGTGAAGCTCTATTATGAAGAATGTGGAACTACAAAGCTGGTGATTATGGTAAACTTATGAGGCAGCTTAGATCAGTGCCATGGCTTAAGAAGATACAGGGAAGGATGTCAACAGTGCATGGAAAGTGGCCAGGGATTGTTTCAGAGAAGCAATATCACACTGCATACCCATGGCAAGGAGAAAAAACAAGCAAGGGTTAAGTGATTAATAGAGATATAAAGTAGGAGCTGAAAAAAAAAACTCTGGAGGGAATATAAAGAAAAAGGTGATTAGCATACTCATAAATAATACAAAGTGCAGGCAAGAAGAATGGCTAACATGGTAAGAAAGACTAAACCAGATTATGAGAGAAAATTAGCTAAAGAGGTGAAAGTAAATCCATTGGAGTCTTTTCACTTTGTAGTCAATAAGAGGAAGAATTATTATGAAAGTATAACTCTAATCAATGCTGATGGTAGGAAGGTGACAGAAGCAAAAGACATAGTTGAGTTACTAAGTGATCACTATGCTAGGGTGTATCTACAAGAATCTTCAGGAGCTGCTACAGCAAAAGTCCATGTACACTTTGTATGTGTCGACTTTAATGCTAACACTGGGAAGGACAGAAATTAAAACATCTTCATCGGTCCCTTTGGACTAGGTAATAAAAATGAAAGAGGAGAGAAATTTCTAGAATTTGTAGAAGCAGAAAAACTTTTCATCATGAATACCTTCTTCCAAAAAAGAGCAGGAAAAAAGGGATTTGGGAATCCCCAAATGGTGACATAAGAAATGAAACAGACTACATTCTAGCAGACTGCAAAAAAGAGTCCAAGATGAAGGAACAATTAGCAGAAAGTATTTTGGCATGCATTCAGACCATGATCACCAAGAGCCATCATACAAAAAACCATGGAAAGTGACCCAAAGATTTAGATCCTGATTTGTTTAAGCAATCTGTTGATCAAATAAAATGGAATATTACCAAATATGACATTGACAAGGATTATGACATGCTCTGGAAAATCTAAGTGCATGAAAAATTCTAAAGTCAATCAAGAGCACCCCAGAAAAGAAAGAAAGATGCATTTACTAAAAAAGAAGAGAACCGAAAGATAAACTAAACTCACAACTCGAATATAAAATTATTTGCAAAGTATTAAGAAAGAAGATCCCAGAGGACTATCAAACCTACAGGGAAAAAAAGACTGAAAAATGCTGCTGAATCTAAAGAGTATATAAAAAGAATTGAAAGAGAATGAACAATGAAAAAGCCAATTCCAACAGCACTACTAGATCAAGATGGAAGAAGAAACACAAACAGAACAAAAATGGAAAAGATAGTACAAGACTTCTACAATGACCTTTTTGCATCAAAATATCTTTTATTTGAACCAAAACTTGATAATATATACAATTTACCAGAAGTGCTCCCAAATTCCCATTTCCTTTATCCAACTCAGCTGTTACTCTATTATAAAAAGTTAGTAAATTACTACGGCATGACCAACCCTTCACAAAGCCATATTGACATTCATATAATATTGTATTTTTATCTACCCATTATTGAATTCTTTTTCACTAATTTTTATAGTACTTTTACCACCATACCTGAGATACTGATTGGTCTATAATTTGCTACTGCAGTCTTAGAACCTTCCTTATGCAAAGGAATTATTTTATCCTCTTTCCGCTCCCTTGGAACTCTACCAGAGCTGGGACTTAAAGAGCCTAGTCAAAGGCATTGCCAGTTCTCTTGCACATTCTCGCAAAACCCTAGCTGATATCCCATCTAATCCCACAACTCTATTTACATTGAGATTCTGCAATATCCTAAGACCTCCAAAATCATCCACCTCTGTTCCCACATTAGTGTTGTACACATAGGTTAAAGCAGTAACCTCACTAGGATGATATATCCTTGCGAAGTGGTCACTTAGTAACTCAACTATTTTATCTGCTTCTGTCTCCTAGTGACATCATTCATCAAGGTTAACATTCCATAGTCATTCTTCCTTTTACTTGTCACATAATGAAAGAACTCTTTGGGATTTCCTTTGGTCTGCTTGGCTAGATTCTTCTCATAATCTGATTTTTCCTTCCTTGCCTTGCTAGTCACCTTTCTTGCCTGAGCCTTGTACCATTCATGAGTTTGCTGGTCATCTTTCTCTTTATATATCCTCCACAGCATTTTATTCTGCAGTTCGTGCTTAATGATATTATTCATCCATGTAACTCCTACATGATCAACCCTCCTTACCCGAAGTATATAATTTAATACTGCTTCCTCTAGATGACCCTTAACTACATCCCATGCACTATTAACATCCTTACCCTGCAGTGTTTTATGCAATGGTACAGATTTAAGCTTCTTCCTAAACTTTCATAATCACTTGCCTTATAGTTCCACAAATACCCCTTCTTGATAGAATATTTCTCATGTTTTACAATCTCCCAAGTCAAGACTGCATGGTCACTTTCACCAATTGGAGGTAATGTTGTCACCGTTATGGATAGCTTTTCTTATCCTATTAGAAGTTCCAATACTCTCCCACCTCCACCACATGCCATCTTAAGTAATTATCTCTTAGCCGGTCTGTCAAGTGATCTTTCTTCCTTCCATATCTCCATAGTTACAGTCCCCTATAATAATCACTTTTATCATGTTCATTTCTTCAGATGATAGAAGAAATGAACAAGTAAAAACTGTACAATCATTTTCTTTATTGACAAGAAATGATGAATATTAAATAATGCTCTAAATTTAAACAGAGTAAACTGATGAACAAAGATTATGAAAAACTCCTTATAACGTATTTTAAACTGCCTACAAGTTTCATGCAGGAAAAAAATTAAGATATAAATATAGGATTACAGACCACATCATAGTCTAATTTTTTTGTGTTCTAACTGCAGAGAGAGAGAGAGAGAGAGAAAGAGAGAGAGAGTGAGGTACAAATCTTTTCTCTCTTAGTTGCACATACAAAATATTTGATTTTCAGGTAATATTAATTTTAATTACATATAACTTTAATTTCATACAACTTAAGACAGGGTATATGTGGAATTACCATGCTGGCAAGTATGACAAGCTTAGGAGATTGCTTGGTTCAGTGCCATGGCATGTAAAATTGCAAGGGCTAGATGTCGATAGAGCATGAAAAGTGGTCAAGGAGCATTTGCAAGAGGTTATGGCTGATTGTATACCTAGGGTCTGAATAGTAAAACAAGTAGGGGTTAAATGGATGAATAACACCATTAAGCTAGAGCTGCAAAAAAAGAAACAACTGTGGAGGGAATTTAAAGAGAAAGGTGACCTGCAGGCACATGACCAGTATAAAGTGCAGGCCAGAAGGGTAACGAGAAAGAAAAGCAAAAGCAGATTATGAAAGGAAACTAGCTATGCAAGCTAAAGAGAATCCCAAACAGTTCTTTCAATATGCTGCAAGTAAAAGAAAAACTGTACACGGAAGAATGATTTAAAGGAATGCCGATGGCAAGGAGGTCACTGAATCAGTTAATATAGTGGAATTACTGAGTGAGCACTTTGCAAGAGTATATCATCCAGGTGGTGACACTGAAAGAATGAAGGAACCATTAGTTTATATGGGAATTGTGGTGAATGAAGTGGAGGTGAATAGTCTATTACAGAACCTTAATTTGAATACATCTGTGGGATTGGATGGTATACCGACACTGGTCTTACGTGAAGCGGCTAAAGAATTATCAGTGTCCTTAACCATGTTGTTTAATCTGAGTCTCGGGTCTGGTTTAGTCCCGAAGGTGTGGAAAGAGGGGAAAATAGTTTAAATGCATAAAGGAGGATCCAAGACTACAGTTGCAAATTACCGACCGATCAGCATATCAGGAGTCATTGTCAAGGTCTTGGAGAAAGTAGTCAAGGGAAAAATACAGGAATGGATTGATGAAAATAAGATACTGTATGGGGGGACAGCATGGCTTTGTGAAGGATACATCATGCCTCAGTAACGTGTTCAAGTTTTATAACACAGTGACGGCTAAACTGGATAAGGGTAATAGGTTTACAGTGATACTGCTGGACCTGGCTAAAGCCTTTGACAGGATACCACATGGAATTCTAATCTGTAAACTGCAACATATGGGAATGGATAAAGGGTTGGTGAGATGGAGAGATATCAGAGAGTAGTTTATTCAGGAGTAGAGTCCAAAAGACGGCCTGTGACTAGTGGTGTGCCACAAGGTTCTGTTCTTGGACCACTATTGTTTAATTTGTTCATTAACGATATAGGGAAGGATCCAAGAGGAACAGTTCATTTGTTTGCTGATGATGCAAAGTTGGGGAGGGCAATAGTGAATGCAGAAGATGTCAAAATCTTGCATTGGAGGTCTGGGCTAAGGAGAATGGATGTCAATTTACTGTGACAAAATGTAATTTCTCCTGGAGTACAGTTCCACCAGCATACCACACTGGTGGAACTGTACTCCAGGAGATTGATGAGGCCAGGGACTTGGGAGTGTTGTTGGATAGGGAGATGAAGTTTAGGGGGGACATGGCAATAGTGGCTAAATCAGCTCATCAAATCACTTGGTTGCTGAAGAATACTTTGACGAGCAGAGATAAGCAAGTTATTGTTCCTCTGTACCGAGCCTTGATAAGACCTCATCTCGATTACTGTGCCCAGATTTGGTCACCTAGGTTTCTTCTTGATGGGGTGGAGGTTGAGAGGATCCAGAGGCGAGTGACCAAGATGATAGCAGGTCTATGGAATGAACCTTATGAGAACAGGTTGAAGATTTGTGGGGTGCAGAAATTGGTTGATAGGCGGAAAAGAGGAGATATGATGATCGAGACATTCAAATTGCTGAAGGGATATTTTTGAGATCAGGACTGGTGGTGGGTGGACTAGGGGACATCTATGGAAGCTGGGCAAGAATGTGTGGTTAGTAAGGGTGTTAGAGCTGGGTTCTTTACTTTTAGAGTGGTAAATGAGTGGAATAAGCTGCCAGAGTCTGTTGTGGGTGCTATGACAGTGAATGAGTTCAAGGCAAGGTATGATAGATACTGTGAGAATGTCGAATAGTTATGTGGACATGATGTTTAGGGCATCCCTCGATGAGTCTGACTCCTTGGAGTCACCTTTAGTAGTAGTAATAATAATAATAATAATAACTTTATTATCTGCCAATGCAAAGGCACAAATAGGTCATTTCTATAGAAACAATCACCACCATAATTAAAAATCCTTTTAATATCTAAGATAATGAGAAACTCAATAATGATGAACCTGATCTTAAATAGAATAAAGTCGGAAGTGATATGAGTGGTTTGTTGAATATCTATTCATTCTCTGTCTGTCTGTCTGTTTAAAAAAAGGAAAAACCTTCACATACCATGTGAATCCCCCCCCCCTCATTTTGTAACAAAAGTTATAACCATGCCAAAACAATTACGGAAATAATTGCAGACAGTCACAAAAGTGTATTTTGTATGGTAAGCGTATCATTCATTATTACAGTAACTGACTATAGGTCTTTGGCATATCTTATGTTTTAAGATAAGTGGACAAAGGCTGAATATTATAAAAGGAAGATGAATATATGTCCTTATTGTTTTTGCAAAAACTAACAATGTCTCCAACTAAGTTATTCAAAGAGCATGTCAAATGTTGTAGCATTTATGATACACTGATTTATTTTTGGCTCATGTACTCTAAGACAAGTAGTGTTTTGCCACCCACAAATGGTTCAATTGAAAGCAAAACTAAAACAGACAAATTTTAATAGCGATTCTACAACCAAGTACTAATATATTCAATTCCATTTAGAGAGTGCAATATTATCATTTTTAATCATTTTGCTAATTTTTACAATAAAAGTGATTCAAATGAAAAACAAAAATTAAACCTTATGGACATGTCTTATGTACATTCTAAATCCCACAACTTATTAAATTCCGTCCAGCAAGGACAAAGTAACTGCAAATATAAATTACAAGTTTTGACTCTTTGTGCCCTTGCAAATACTCTGAATGAAACAAAACCTGGTGCCAAATATTTCTACAGATTCCAATCAAATTTTAATAAAATCAGAATAGTGCAAGTTCCAGAATAGCTTTTTTGAAAGAGAAAATGATCTAAGAGGTGCTTATACATTTTGCAAAAATATACTTAAAAGACAAAGTTCATTGAGTCACAGGAAGAATGCAAAATGAAGTTCCCTTCCCCTGGTAGGTATGCATGGTAGAACTTTTCACTCATGGAAGCACCTAACAATAAGAAATATTTTTATATTATCTGACTAGAGCTGGAAGATATCACAGACAATAGAATATTGATGTAATATCACAAAAATTCAATTTCACGTACTGAAGTTAATTCAAAAAACATAAAAACAGTTACCATCCAGGTCATTTAATGAAGTGATTTACATGCAAGCTGGTACCTATACCAAAAAAAAAAAAAAAAGCAACAATAGTAACAAAATAGAGGAAAAACAATGTCACTGTTTATTAAATTAAATTAGATTAAATAATTTGTGTGATGTGTAGTTCAGAAGCTAACAAATGAATACGTTGGCTGAGATTAGTTTTTGATCTTTTATATAATCAGAGATAAAACTATTCTCAGATATCTTTGTCTTTTCTTATCAAAGTTTTATCTTTAAATAAAATCAATTTAAGATTTACTTACTTGGTGAGTTATTTTCTATATAACAGAATCTTTCACAATTAACATTTAACAAATAAATCCTGCTGATCATATATGAAAGACAACCTTACTAACTTCCCAATAAAGCTCCAAACATTTTAGTGAGACTGGATATAGACAGTCTGAATGATTTAAGATGTGGGTTGTAGTAATGTATAAAGCATTATCATTTACTTTTTCCATCAGCAAATAGCTTTTCATTTGATTGGATTTTGGTAAAGCCAAGCATCTAATATTATGAAGTCACAAAACACTATAGGAGAGCCATCTTAAGCAACAAAATCTATCATACTATTCCTTAAACTTGTTCACCATTCCTATCCCAGGTGGCTGGACCACATTCCATGGTCCAGCCACCCTCCATACAAAAAAGCTATTTTTCACCCTTTTGCTCATGACTTCCATTTGCAACTTCCAGGAATGGCCACTTGTCCTTACTCCTTCCTCATGTTCTATCAAACAAAAGATCTCCCCAGTGTCAATTTTGTAACTACCTCTCAAGAGTTTAAATGTGTCGATGATATCACCTCTTCATCTTCTATCCATCACAAGGGCATGAGAGCTGCAGCAACTCTGCAGCCCTCATATCCTTAGTATCCTCATTGCTAACACTGCACAGTCCTGATAACATTTTTGTTATCAGCTGCTGTATCCTCTCCAAGGATAATTTATCCCATTCAAATCCTGTTGACCAGATCTCAGCACAATAAGTCACATGTGGTCTGATCAGGGCTTAATACAACAGAATCATCACTTCTTTTTTCTGGTGGTCAATGTCCTCAGTATTGGTGTAATTTTCTGGATCACCCTCATCACTTGTACACTGTCCCCTAAACTTCAAATTTCGATCAATCACAATCCAAGATCCCTTGCCTCTTCCATTTCCTCTAATCTAATTCAATCTGTATAGTGCAGCCTCCCATCAGTGACCCCATCAAGACCTCACATATAGTTGCATTAAACCGATATCCTCATTCTTTTGCACATATGTTCAGCTTATTCAAATTCTTTGGAAGAACCACCTCATCAGTACTATTACTAATAACTATTCCTAGATTCACATCATCTACAAACACTGAACATCCCTCATGATCCTATTGACATAAAGGTGTGATATAAACATACAGTAAAGACCCCAGTACTAAGCCCAGGAAGAACCCACTTGTCACTTTCTTTCTTAACACCACTCCATCATACACAACTCGGGTATATATCAGACAGCCAATCTCCAATCCAGTTCTAATCAGAAATCTTAACTACAGTATTCTTTCACAATCATCTCTTACTGGCCACATAACGAAAGAATCCCTTATGATTTTCTCTTTCTCATATTCCAGTTTTGTCTTCCTTATGATATCTAAACCTTATGCTGCAACTTAAATATCAGCTTATTATGTGGCATTCTCTTAAATGTCTTTGTAAAAAAAAAAAGGCACTATATGCCTTTTCCTTATCAATTACGCTTGTACTTTATTGCTCTTGTTGCTTTATTATAAGTAACAATTTATAAGTATTAAAGGGCAAGCAGATTACCAAAACAAGAGCACCCCTTAGTCAATCCATTCTGACCCTGACAGATAACATTACCCTTGTCTGTCCAACGCTGCATACAACCTCCCACTCATTTCCGAAAAATCTTAACTACAGTATTTTTCCACAATCATTTCTCCTCTTACTGGCCACATAAAGAAAGAATCCCTTATGATTTTCTCTTTCTCATATTCCAGTTTTGTCTTCCTTACTAAGCTAGTCACGTTCCTGGCCTGAGGTTATATGAGAGAAAGTCAATAAAGTCAAAATTGGTTATCAAAAAATAACCAATTTTGTGGGTGTATTATTTCGGTGAAATAATACACCCACTCCAAAAAACCAAACTTTTGATAAAAAATAAAACACAGTCCAATTATAATTATTCAAATAATTTATTTCAATCAATATACTCCCCCTCAGCTTCGATACAGCGTTTGGCACGGTCAATTAATTCGTTAAATGAGTTTTTTATATCAGTTTCTGGGATACTGTTGAGGGTCATGGTTACTGCCGCTTGAACATTTTCAATGGTGTCGTATCGCTTTCCTTTCATCGGCAAATGAAGTCAGAGGAAGAGAAAGAAGTCACAGAATGCTAAATCAGGTGAATAAGGAGAGTGATCCACCACACAAACTTGGTTTTTGTTCAAAAACTGTCTCACAGTGTTTGAACGATGAGATGGTGCATTATCGTGCAAAAGTAACCAGCTCCCTGCATCACAATATTCATGCCATACGTGACGAATTCTTGCTATCAATCGCTTCAAAATTTCAAGACAAAACTCACCATTGACCGTTTGGCCAGGCTGAACGAATTCTTTGTGGATAATGCCCTTGAAATCGTGGAATTGAAAAAAGTCGCTTTGACTTCTTCAAGCAACTTTTTTTCGGATGTCCCTCTTCTGGTGGTCTCCACTCAGCACTTTGCTGCCTTGTTTCAGGCTCATACCCAAAACACTAAGTTTCATCACCAGTAACGATCGTTTCAACAAAGTTTGAGTCCTTACGAGTGGTTTTAATGAGTTCCTTGCAGTGTTGAATTCGATATATATTTTGGTCGTTGATCAACTTGTGGGAAACAAATCACGAATTCAATTTACAAAGGCCCAAACTCTTGGTCAAAATGTTGTGCACAGTTGATTTTGGAATCCCCAATTCATCTCCAGTCAATCTCACGGATGATTTCGGGTTTTCTTTGATGAAATCACGCACTTTTTGGATGTTAACTTCGCTCAGTCTAGTTTTAGGACAGCCTGGCTTTTCGCCGTCCTCAAGTGTCTCAGGACCACTTTGAAATCGCTTAAACCACTCCTAAACTTGAGTACGGGATAAGCATTCATCACCATATGCTTTTTGAAGCATTTGATGTGTTTCAGTAAAACTTTTACCAAGTTTAACACAAAAGTCAATTGCAGCTCTCTGTTTGAAACTCATTTTCCGACCGTTCATCAAAACACACGGTCACTCTTGGCACTATAACTCGGCTTCTAATGAAACAAATGGCATAAACAGTTGACACGACACTAATGAGGTTGCCGCTTTCGACAGCAAAAATATACAACAGGTGGCGGCACTAGTTTCTTCTATTTTCGAAAAGTTCGGTTTCTTTTTGGACAGAGGGTGTACAAACACAGGAAAAACATTTATTTCTCTACATAATCTCCTTCATTTATATACTTGCCCAATTGTTTTATCAGTCCTTCAAAACCAGCAGCACAGAATTCTTTTGTCTGTTGTCTCAGCCAACTTTGCACCTCATTTTCAACTTTCTGAGCATTCTGCAAATGTTTGTCACCAATGTGCTGTTTAATGAAAGTTGCTTGGGGCAAGGTCAGGGACTATGAGATGGATGTTGAAGGAGTTCCTGGTCTTGAATTCTCTCCAGGGTTTCTGTAGCTATATGAGGAGCACACAATAGCAATACTCCTCTTGTCAGTAGTCCTGGACATATTCAGCAAATTGCATTCTGAAGCTTCAATAAAATTTCACATTTCATCATGCTTATGAAAATGGGCCAGTTGCAATCTCAACAGGGTAACCAGATCAGTTTTCATTGTGAAGTGATGAGCAACCCTGCAAACATTTCTGGATCTAGTTGTGAACAGATGATACACATGGCAAATAGTTCTTGTCATAAACAGGATACATCTCTTTATGAATGTTCTTCCTGCAAAGAATATCCATAAAAAGAATTTGCCTACAAGCATATCCTCTTCTTTGCCTATGAGGTATGCTGTTTCCTCTTCCCAATTTATACTGTTGTAGTTAAAATCTCCCTTTACGATCACTCATTTTGCACCTGCCAAACTTAACTGCCTAATCACCTGCTTTTCACAGTCTGTATTAACTGGCCTAGCAACATCCTGCTAAATATCCTACTCTGCAGACCTCAACATTGCATCACACAAACTGTCAAAATCATTACTACCATTTCCCTCCAAGCTTGTCAATTCTGAGAGGACAAAACTCATAAATAATACTCATACACTGTGTTTACTATTCCTATCCTGATGAAATATGCTATACCCTTCTATCCCTGTCAGGACATCTGCTTCTGTTAGCCATGTTTCAATGATTCCAACCATCTTTAGACAGGTTGAGGCCATTAATACTACCAATCCTTACTAAAATTTATCTTTTACTGCATATATTCCATTATCATTCAAACTTTAATTATTAGCATCATAGCTGAATGCATCGATTTGTTTAATAATACTCTCACATTTTTCACAAATTCAAGGTTAGATTAACAGTTCCAATACAGTACCTTGCGGTGTCGAGAGTTTTCTATTCATTTAACCACAACTACGCAAGGATAAGGTGTTAGCCCTATACCTCCCAGTGTATCCTGTGTCTATAGAGGCATTTTCCTCTACAGGATACACCGGGATCTCAAGGCCAGTTTGCCTGCTTGTGGGATGAAAAACCCTGCAATCCACCCAAGACTAGCTAACTTGGTATGTCTGAGAAAGATCCTAAGCTCCTCACATCAGCGACAGGAATCAAACCCAGGATACTCCATTTCCCAGGCATATGATTGCAATGTGCATAGCATTTGGCTAACTGCACAGACCAGTATTAACCCTAGGTTTCAAAATTTTCACAAGTTAGAAATAGGCATCAAATACACTTTGGTGCACAGAAATTTTCCATACTTTGCGTGTGCCTTGAAGTTTAAATGCAATATTTTAATATTCACTACCTGAAATAATATAAATGGTGATTAAGAAAATAGTTAATAAACCACTCAGTGCTGAAAACTTTGTTCCACAATCCTTAAACATTTTCAGAAATAAAGCAGATAACAGAAAAGAATAAGATTAAAGACTTCATTTTAAGTATATAAAAATTATCATTTGATGTCTAATTTGTCTTAATCTGTCTTTGATGTCTTAAGTCACTATGCTATTACACATTTTGTTTATTTCATTTAAACTCATTTCACCACTTCCTAGAATTCTACTGCATACCAATCTCCATAAAAATATCTTTATTCACTGCTTGATGCAATTCTATTTTTGGTATGCCATTTCTAGATGTCATTTCTTTTGTAGAAATTTTTCACTTGATTACAAAGTAAATTATATTTGAAAAGAAATTATATTTTTCAGCTTCATTCCCATTCAAGTGAGATCACTGCAACAGATCAGCCACCTCCATTCATGTCTAAGTCCAAGGTCTTGGAGGTCCCCCCCCCCCTCTCAAGCTGTCCATCACTGTTTAGGTCTCCCATTACTTCTTTTGCCTGGTGGGTTCATCTTGACAAGAAATTATATACTTGTTTAATCCTTTATCCAAATGAAAGCAAACAAAGTTGGCATGGGAAATATCTTCACAACTAGGCTACTTGCATACAAAAATTGACTTCAAATCAATTGCTTCATTATTCCATAATACAAAGCACACTTCCTTTCAGATGTGTATATTGCTATGCATTATGGAAGGGTCACTAGCCAGACTGGTTTTGATCTTTACTGAGGTCTCTTCAGTGGGTGCCAGACCCAAGAGGAAGATACCATAGGTATCTTACTCCTGGGTCTGGTAATTTGTCTCCTTCCCCACTGCTACCATTATACTAAAAATAGATTATATCAATTTGTGACATATCTGAATGAAAGTTGGATATAGCACAGTCCTGGTAGTGAATAAGTAATGAACCACTTTTCTACTGTTATATTATACTTTTTTATTCACAGAAGGAGAAAAGCTTAATAAAATGCATTTTCTTGAAAATTTGTGGTCAGAATTCTCTTCCAGTTAATATGAATGATTATGGTGCTTCCAAGAATACTTGGGAATGAAATCTGTGTCAGGCTAAACAATTATAAATACTGTTTTATGACTTTCCTTTATTGTGAAATTTCTAAAATAATTTAAAAAAAAAAATAGCTTTTGAAGTTTTTCAGTGGATTAATGGTAAGTGTACACAAAATATTATAAAGAATATGTTTCTTTTAGAGAAATATATCAAAAATTATTCCTAATATATTTATTAGGAATAATTTTTAACTTTAATACCCATCAATGCCCCCTCCTCCCCATACACACCCAAATTGTTATGTTTTTTCCAATGATAGCTTTGACAATTTTCATTTAAATATGTTACACTCACCAGGACATTTTACACCACATGGAAATTAAATTCACTTATAAAATTAATTGTTGCATAAGAGAATTTAATTGATGTCTGATGTTTTCTAAACTCTGATACTAACTTCATAAATATACAGGAAAATTTATGATATTAAAGGAGAGTTAAAAATGTTCATAATACATGGCTTACTATTACATATTGTGGATATTCTTCTTAGGCTTGATAATTCATTCTAAAAAAGAAAATGACCAAACAAAGGAAAATAATACAAAATATAGGAGAGTATATAATTAGTACCTATGTGCAAAAATCTTTTCAACTGTGGATAAATTGGAACAAGAAACTGAAAAGACAATTCTCAGGGTTGCATAATAATCAAAGGAAATTATTAGATAAGCAGAATGCCACTTAATAAAATTTGTAATTTAAATATACTAAGAAATTCCACTAAAAAAAGTAATATTCAAATAATTTATTTGCATATTACTTTTTATTTTATATTATGGTTATTTTATTATTAATAAAATGACCACAAAGATAAGAACAATCATCAAATAACGATTTATTAATTTTTTAATTCATGAAAATAATGCCATAGATAAATGATGTTTTAAAATAAAGACCAAAAACAATTGTAGTTCATGAGCACTAAATATTAATCAAAATATATAATTAAAACACTTAGAATAGAAATACTGAGAATTCAGCAAAATCAAAATAAATAAATAAAAAAGTATTTTAATTTAACAGAATCAAAACATTATCTTAAAACAAATTCACATGTACAATTTAATAACACATGAAATGTAAAGCCACACAGCTGACTAGATATTTCCAAGTTAACATTATTTTTCTCCAATGACAGCCTCCCCCTCATTAATAACAGAAACAGAGGAGAGAATTGTTTATTATTCATGTCAAAGTTTCTGGAATAGTAAACCACGTAGACACCGGAATGTAAATAAATAATTTACTAGCTAA
Organism: Typopeltis vanoorti; assembly: GCF_054136105.1. Lineage (NCBI taxonomy): Eukaryota > Metazoa > Arthropoda > Arachnida > Uropygi > Thelyphonidae > Typopeltis > Typopeltis vanoorti. The sequence goes on from NC_143559.1 coordinate 120,256,604, forward strand.
AATTAATTATTTACAGTCAACATTTCACTAATTTAAGCTAGCATTATCAAAGGCAATTTAAATTTAATACTACATACTCAATGGAGACAAACCAAAATGATCTGGATAACAAAGGACAGTCACGTGCAAGGTGACAGTGGCACTCTTTGTAGTGATTCCTGTTGTTAATGCTGATTGGGTAGACAGGGCACTGTGCCAAAATCTATGGAAAATATCTATCCATTAGCATTAACAACAGGAATCACTACACAGAACAACATTGTCACCCTCCTTAAATTTACAAATTTATAATTAATTTTAAGTAAATTATTTGTTTACATTCCTGTGTCTATGTTCCAGAAACTTCAGCATGAATAATAACAACAGATACAGAAATAGAAGTGTTTATCACATGACCATAGAGGAGAAACATGTATATCAGATAGATACAGAAAAAGAACAGATGGGAATTAATGTGTCTTTACATAACGAAAGCTGGGAAACAGAGTCAGGGAATGTGTTTATTTTGAAATACATCTGACAACTGCAAAGCATGGTGTTGCTACAGGCTGGGGAATGGGAAAGGTGCAAAAAAAAGAAATGTATAGGCAAATTGACTTAGAGAGCAAGCAAGCAAAAGGTAATCATTATGGGTGATTTCAATTACAGCAATACTAACTGGAATGAAGAGATAGCATCAGAGAATAAGAAGAATGAATTTCTTGGCAGTACATAATGAAGGACACAAGAGAGAGTTGAAAGTCTTAGATCTGGTTATATCATCAGAGGACAGTCACGTGATTGTCTCATGGTGAGTGACCATGAATTGATCACCTGGGTTGCAGCCAGTTATATGAAAACTTCTGTGAAGAAAGGGTATATGTGGAAGTACAAGGCTGGTGATTATGAAATGCTTAGGAGATAGATGCTGCTTGGGCATTGATCAAGAGCTATTCAACAGCAGCAATGTCAAAAGGCTAAATAAGGTAGGAGTAAAATGGATGGATGAAGAGATTAAGCATGAAATCTGGAAGAAGGCACTATGTCAGTAATAATTAGTTGCATAAAGAGTACAAAGAGCAGGATGGTGACTCAGTTGATAAATACAACAAAAGTGCAATATAAGAAGATAGCTAATTAAACTAAGAAAAAAATTACTATGAAGGAATGATGTTAGTTGATTATAACTGGCAGATTGGTAATTGATGCATAGGATATAGAGTATTCAATGAGCAGTTAGTGTATTTCTTCCTCATAAAGGTAACTTCAAGAGAAGCTGGAGTGCAGAGGATATGGTGGAGGAAGGAGTGATGGTGAATGAGCAGGAAGTATATGAGTAATTAAGTAAACTTGATGTTAATAAGGTAATAGGACTTAACAGTATATTGCCATGCATCTTTAGGAAATAAATGCTTCATGGAATTCGTGGCAACTTTGGCACACTGGTTTAGAGGTAGCCAGGTTTTTCCCCCCCAAAAAAACTCAGGTTTTTCATCCCATATACAAGCAAATTGGCCATGGGAACACATGCAATTTACAGACTAAAAATGGTGGTGATGGCTTTGATTGTAGTAGTAGTAGTGTTGTTGTGTGTATTTGGAGAACATAGTAGGGGAGATGGTGAGATGTTTGTAGCAAGTAGAGCAGAGTGCCCTTCAGTGATGAATCCTTAGACTCCTCAGAGGTGTCACATAATAATAGCAATATTCCTTACGATGGTCGGCATGGGTTTGTTAAGGGGGGAGGGTCATGTTTTAGCAATCTGCTTACATATTACATCAAGGGGACAATTTCACTGGATAAAGGAGATATGCATACAGTGGTGTACTTGAATGTTTCAAAGTCCTTTGATAGACAGCCACATGAAAAGATGATAGCTAAATTGAAACAGATGAAATTAAATAACAGCTAGTGAGCTGGATAGCTGATTGGTTGTCAGATAGGTATCAGGAGGTTGTGTATGGAGGAGTACTCTACTAGTGACCATTGCAAAAGGGGATGGTCACTAGTAGAGTGCCACAGGAATCTGTTTTGGGACCATTATTGTTTATCCTATATATTAATGACATTGGATTGGCTTATCTGGAGATGTGCAGCAGATGTTGAAAAGAAGTGGAGCAGATATTGTTCATGGCCTTGCAGGAAGATCTCAATAGACTATGTGAGGGGGCAAGTAAGTGGCGGGATCAAGTTTAATGTTGCAAAATGCAAGCTCTTGAAATATGGTAGACAAGTTTTGGATGCAGAGTATACAATTAATGGGGGGGAAATTTTGGAGGTGGTGAAAGAGATGAAAGATCTGGGAGTGATGATGGACAGAGACTTGAAGAGTAGGGGAGCACATTGCTAAAATTGTTATAAGACGACGATGGATTATGGCAATAATGAGGAGGACACCAATAACTGTAGAAGCAAAGTGGTTATGGTTCCCTTGTATAGGACTTTGATCAGGCCATATATGGCCTACTGTGTGCAGATTTGATTTAGGTTTTTAAGGGGATGAGGATTTATTGGAGGGGATCCAGAGAAGGCTTATTAAGTCAGTATCAGGTCTATGGAATGTCAGTTATGAGGAGAGATTGAGGGAATGTAAGTTGCAGAACCTTGTGAACAGAAGAATGAGAAGGGATGTGAGTGAGACATAAGCTGGTGAGGAGTTATTACCACATTAATGTGGAGGAGATTTTTAATAGAGTAGAGGGAGACAATGGTAGAGCAAGAGGCCATCCTTAGAAGATGTATAAGGATGGTGTGAGTAGGGAAGTGAGAAGCAGGTTCTTTGCATGGAGAGTGATTGGTGAGCAGGATGAATTGCCAGAGAGTGGTAAGTGCAGAACAGTGAATGAGTTTAAGGCATGGTTCGATGATATTTTTGCATGAGAGAGAGAGTATGGACCTCCCATTATGAGTCCTTTGACTCCATGCATAAGTTATTAAAGGAGTTTTATACAGATCAACACCAAAGACTTTTTTTCAATACTTGGAAGGAAGAGAAAAAACAAAATATCACCCGGGAAACTGTATAAGAGTGTGGTTAACAACAATATGAGAAGTACATTTCTTGCTTGGATGGAAGAAAGGTGTTGTGAATGTTTCACCAGTGAATGAGTTCAAGGAGAAATATGACAGGTATTATGTGAATAATAGGTAATATAGGCCTCCACAATGAGTCTGACTCCACGAAGATGCACGAGAAAATACTAATACAATTTTGATTATATCAGAAAAGAGATGAATAAAAAGAAACAGCATAAACAAATTAGAAAAGGGATGTGGGATAGCATAAATCCCACTTATCATTGTAAGTGTGATTTAATGCTATCTTAACTCTCCTTTAGTGTTACATAGTGATCAGCATTCATTTCAGTAAAATTATGGAGACTACAACCATGTTAGGAATAATTACTTTAATTTCCTGACATTTCAACCTTCATATTAATGTCATCATGTGAAGTATACACATATATACACAAAGATAAGCTAAATTACATTTCAAACAGTATGCTAAAGTGACAATGATTTGATCAACTGTTATTCTATTGGCCTGACCTCAAGAAAAATTATGCATCGAAGCTATATTCTATTTAGAATACCATAATTTAACATGACTGTTGTTATATTACAGTTAAGATCCTAGTTTACTTACAGTTCTAATTATAATTACTGTTTTTACTTGAATATAACTTGCACTTTTTTCCCAAAAAGTAAAGTTAAAAAATCGCGGTGCGAGATATATGTGAAGATTTTCAGAAACTAGTTTTTCAGGAAAAAATTTAATTGACGTTTATGATTAAATTCTCGGCATTCCTTATAATTTATGATTTTCACATTATTTATGCGATCGGCTGCTCACCTTCATGACACAATATATTTGAATCATTAGTGACAATGCTTCTGTAATTAAATTAAAACAAGCAATTTCATTATTACTTGTTCTTTTATAATTTCAGAATCATAAGCTCACCATGATAAAAAACAACAACAACTGAATGTATGACTTACCAAGGATACTGTTTGGTATCATTAATTCCAATCTTGCATATGATTGGTGTGGTATTAACAAAAGGTCATGCGACTCAGCAACAAAAGGCAAGCCAAAGATTGTTGAGTTGAAATGCCGATTCTCTTCAACCAAATACCAAAATATCTGAAACTGCCATAACATTCACTATCTATTTCTTTTTTTGTCAAGTAAAATCAAGGGTGCGAGATATACATGAGGGCAAGTTAGATTTGAGTAAATATGGTAACTCTTAGACCAAAAGATTATGTGGAGTGAGTACGTGTCATCCATATTTTTGGGATTTTTAGACCAGCAGCTTGATATAATTTTCTAGCAAAATGAGGAATCCTTGCATTTTGAAAATGCTGTGCAACAAATTTTGGATGCAGATTTCACAAACCACTGTTGGGTAGAAAAGGACCAATTTTTCTATTCAACATGTAGTTTTGTCTTGCTAAGAGATATACATGGTTCAACACCAACTGGCTCAAAACAAAAAACTTTCATACTCCTGTCATTCACAGTTTAATTTTTTTTTTTTTTTTGTGATTCCTACTCATGAAAGGTTTCTTCATAAACCCATAGTACATTCATACTAAAGATTAAGGTGTGTGATACGAATTTCACAAGCCTCCTTAAATTTATGTCATACCATGTTTTTTGTGATACAAACAACAGGTGCCTTTCAAGACAGTTCTATGTAGAGTATTCAGGGCGTGATCAGAAAGGCCAGATTTACGATATTTGTTAAATAGTTGTAGAATAATGGTTGATCAAATCATTGTCACTTTAGCATATTGTTTGAAATTAAGCCTCCGTAGCTCAGTTGGTGTAGATGAAGCCCTTTGGTCAAAAAGATCTGAGTTTGACTCCTGTCCAAGATGTGAGGAACCTTTATCTGGTCTCTTTCGACTAAAGGTAAGTTAGCTGGGTTTTTTTCACCCAGAAACTCAGGTTTTTCATCCCCCAGAACAAGCAAACCAATCCATGAACAAACACACAGATCTACAGTCATAAAATGCATACTTAATCCCTCATTAGGAGGGCTCAACCCTAAGGGATTGGGAGGAAGGGGGGGGGAGGACCCATACAAAATAAATAACTGTTTGAAATGTAATTCAGCTTATCTTTGTGCATATATATGTGTATACTCCAGATGATGACCTTAATATGAAGGTCGTAACATCGGGAAATTAAAGTAATTATTCCTAACATGGTTGTAGTCTCCATAATTTTACTGAAGTGGAAGCTATCATACCTCATTTTCAGTTCATGTAATAGGCCAAATGTTCTGTTAGAGCCAAGTAATGACTTTTCAAAAGCTGATAGTTACCAAATAGGATGGTTCTAGTCATAAGTTAGTCTTGCCAAAATCCCCCCCCCCACACACACACACAGTAGTTTGGACAACACGAAAGAAGAAGAGCCACAACACCCAGAAAAAGGTATGTGCAAATTTCTTGTCCTCTATGTAACATATATTTATTGATAAATATACATCTACAATGCCCTAAGAATCCGTGAGAAAAGAGCCAATGGTATTTAAACTGGGGCACTCCTAAACAGAAGCAGGCAAATAGCCGTAAATATAATAATAAGTTAGTCTATTAACAAAGTCTTACGTGCATGCTTGGGCTATTTGTCTGAGAATCAGGACAGAATCTTGTCGTTTCTTCATGAACCAGTGATAAGATTTGGACTTAAGTTCTTCCAACTAAAGAGCAAGGGTGAAAACATCTTTATAAAAGATGTTTTCTCCCCCCCCCTCTTCTGGTGCATAAGTACTACTTATTGTTATATAGCCTCAATGTCTAGAGTCTAATTCACAGATTAGCAAATTCAATAGTTGACTGTAATACACGTATCAGATAGTTTAGTATGAAGGAGTGAAAGACACTTGCTGTGCTGTAGGGGATCTGGTTTGGGACCATTACCATTTAACTTATATGTTAATGATAATGGCAGAACTCTAAATACAAATATGAAGTTGCTGCAGAGATCCAAAATTGGGACATCTGTTTGGCTCTTCTTGTAAGGTAGATGAGCTGATGTGCGAGTGGGAAGTAAGCTACTCAGTTCAGTGTCACTTTGAAAGTTGGATGTAATGCAAGTGCTGCAGAAATTTGAAGGAGGTAGAGAAGATGGATTTGGGAGTGGTGGTGCACAGGGACATGAAGTTTGGGGATAGCATTACTAAAACTGTGAGGACATCACAACATTACGCAAGAGTAGGACCTCCTTGACATATAGAAGTAAAGATGATTTAAAAAACACGTTCATCAGACCATGTTAAAAATAGTTCATAACTATAATAAATTTAGTTTAATCCTTTATCCAAGTGTAAGCAAACAAAAGTTTGCGCCTGAAAATATCTTCAGGACTGAGGTAAGGTGGTACATCCCTTGGCAACTCGTAGCAAAGGTGGACCAAGCTCTCATCACTCCTTGTCTCAGTATCTCCCATAATGCAAAGCAGTAGTGGCCCTTCCCTTAATGCATAGCAGTATACATGTCCGCAAGGAGATGTGCTTTGCATTATAGGAGGTACTGAGACAAGGAGAGATGAGACCTTGGTCCACCTTTGCTAAGAGTTGCCACGGGATGTACCACCTTACCTCAGTCCTGAAGATATTTTCAGGTGCAAACTTTGTTTCCTTACACTTGGATAAAGGATTAAACTAAATTTATTCTAGTTTAACCAAGTACAAAATAAACTTGCAGTTCATAACTATGTATGTCTGGTTATTTCATTTTAATGGGAATAAGGATATATCAGATAAAATTGATTAAGGTAGTATTGAGTCTCTGAAATGTTGGGTGTAAAGAACAGATTTAAGTAATGTCGTTTGTAGAGCTTTGTAAATAGGAAGGGTGTGGGGGGGTGCATAAGATATGTGTATGTATGTTATAAGAGATTGTTAACAGTTAAATGTGGAGGAAATTTGCCAGAGAATGGAAGCAGTCATGGGTCCAACATGTTTTATACCAACAGGATATTCACGGTAGGTATAAAAAGGGTAGGAGCAGGAGTGCAAAACAGGTTCTTTGAATAAAGAGTGGGAGAGGATTTTAATGCATTTAAGACACAGTTTGGTATGCTTTACAATTGACAACAGGAACCACCCATAATGAGTCTTTTGAAGCAGTGGAAGTTTAATGTTAATAATAATAGTCACTTCCTGAAAGAATATATTAGAAAAGTTTTTGCCTTTTTAAAAATTTATTATGAAATCGTCATTGGTGATTAACACAATTTCAGATGAGTAATTCTCATCTGAAATTGTGTTAATAAAATATTATAATTATACCAAAATGTTGTCAGTATAAAGATCTTGGTTGATTAGGTTACCTATAATTAGCTTCTGTTATTATTTTCTTACATGAAAAAACTTATGGTTAAGTTTTTTCATGGTTAATTTTTCATGAAACTAAGCCAATAACCTAGAATAACCTAGATTATCATAATCTAGGTTATTCTGTTTATAAATTCTATTATAAAATCAAAGGAATGGAAATACACACAGCTTCTTTCATCAAGCACACTCCCTGTACAAAGGGAAAACCTGCAACAGATATCATCCCATTATTTGGGGGGGGGGGGAAAGAAAGAACAGAAAAATAATGCAAAATTACTGAATGGTTGGATGGAGACAAGAGCATTTAACTGATTGAACAAACATATTTAATGCTGTATACAGACATGTTTGTAAAGAGACAAATGCAGTTCTGAAGTTTGATTTGCCTATACTGAAAAAAAAAAAAAAACTTTCCAGCAGAAATGGAATGGGAGGAAAAAGTCAGAGAGAGAGAGAGAGAGAGAGAGAGAGAGAAAGAGACTTAGGAAGTTTTTTTCATAATTCATGATGAAATTTTATCAGGTATCCTAAAAATAACATCTACCAAAATGAAGTCAAGAAATTGGATAATTATAACTGAAAAATAGATAAAAATGACAAATTTTGTATATATCATTTTGCAATTTATAAGCAAAGCATCATATTAATTTAAATAATTTTGCGTAACTTTAAAGAAACATATTTTAGCATCAAGTAAAATTAAACTTCGCAGAGTATTTAATAGCATCATTTCAAAAAAAAAAAAAAGTCAAGATACTAGGCTATGAAAGACTGCTAAGCTTTCTAATTAAAAGGATGCTCATGAGATCTTTTTTCAATCATTTTGAATCCGTTAATTATTATGCATTCCCTGATTCACTGGTCTCAACTCTAAAAATAATACAGATAAAATAATACTGCTTCTGCACAAATTATTTTCTGTTATCATCGAGTAAAGAAGCTTTCTTTTACCACAGTTTACAATAAAAGTTGTGAAAAAAAGTTTGCTGTTAAAGAACTTTAACCATCATTATAATCATTAAAAATATTATTTAAATACCAAAAATCTGCAATGTATTCATTTTACAGACTGTATTGATCTAAGTTGAACTTTATATTTTATTTAATTAATTTATTTTATAAATATTTATAATAAATATTTATTTTTTTAAAAAAAAGTTGAAAATGGAAAATTTATTTTTGACTAAGCATTTCTAAAAATAATAAAAGCGCATATAGATTTCATCTGCTTAGTAGTCCTCTAATTTGAACTTGTGCTGTTATTATTCCCTTTCTGCTGCTATAGAGAAGCTATTTTCAACCAAGGTTGAAGAAATAGTGAAATGCTTAATACAGATATCCCATTTCAGTTACCATAACAAGGCAACACTTGCAACAAAATATAAAATATGCAAGTACCACAATACAGAACTTCACAGATATTAAAAAGATATAAATATATATATTCATCTGGAGATTGATGATGATATTTGATTACAATGTCACCACCAATACCAGCAAGCAACATTGACAATGATTGCTTTAAATAGAGCTGACTTGATTACACCCAACCTTCAAGCATATATTAGGGCATTATATTCTAAAACAAATTCTAATGCTAAGAAAAACTAAAGAAACTTATAACTAAATTTCAGCATAATGTTGAGTCTAATATACTAATATTTGATATAATCTAACTGAATATGGGATTAGAAATAAACCAGAACTCAAGTATGCTTGCCAAAAACAGTTAGTCATAGCATTTCAGATTTACAGTAAGTCTATAGTCTGAAAGGACTCATGAAGGCAAGCAGAAATTATAAGAAAGAATTCTTTCATTCATTCAATTTAATTTCATGAAACTTCATCTAGTAATTAATCAGATTTTAGGAAAAAGAAAACTGCAGTGAAAAGTTTGTGAAAACTATAAAGTATCACCACAATCTCAAAAAAGATTTATACTATAATAATTACAAGCTTTTTGATAAACTTTTAACCTCATGGTTAAAGGTTTTAATTTTTTTAAAGGTCAAGAAAATGTGTTTTCCAGATAATTTTTGAATATGTCTGGAAAAGTTACATAATTTGCAAGTCTGTTGCATAAATTTTTATGCAATAGTTTAATGGCTTAGTGCAGCATTTCTCAAAGTGCAGTCTGCAGCTCACTAGTAGACCAAGTGGCTTTTCTAGTGGGCTATGAAATAATTTTATTAGTAAATAAATATATATTTTTAAAATATTAGTTTGCAAATTTCAGATACAGTTTAGAATATGATATTAAAAATCTTATTAATTAAACAAGTTCTTCATAATTCATTTAAGTTCAATATAATAATATGCATAATATTTTGCTACATGCTGTATATCTCCAGCTTGGAAATAGCATATATTTACTGGTATATGAAAGCAAGCTGTGCCATTCTTTGCATTAATATATTTAATAATTGTGTACTTTTTATACAAACTTAATTCCTTGAATACTTGAACTTGATAAACAAATACTTTACAAGTGTTTTGTATTTTGGCATAATTCACAATATATCCCATTCCTATCCTAATTTTTCTCCAACTTAATTTTCCACTGAAAAATATACTACTCCACAATTCATTGTGTAGAATTTATGGAGACAAAAACACCCATGTTGGAGTAATTTTAACTTACAATTAAGAAATAAAGTAATTACTTCAACATAAGTGTCTCCATAAATTTTACTTAACGAATGCTGACTAATGTGTAACCTTGAAAGAAAGAATACTACTCTACAATTTTGTACTTAGGAACAGAACATGAATATTCATATCTGGTTGGCAAACATGAACCTATCAGCAAAGGGTGAAGTATAGGGATAATAGTCCACTGCTTTAGTGGACAGTTGAAAAAAAGTCCATGATTAATGCTGAACAATAATTTCATGCATAATTAATATAATAGCATGAAAATATGAAAGAGAAAATAAACTACTGGAGTTACGCAAGAAAAAATAACGTAAAAAATCTGATGCTGGAGCAGACTTTCCAAACAAGGTGTTCAAAGATGAATAGGCCAAACAATGTCAGAACATCGATATGAACAAAAACTATCTACATCTACAGATGGAAGGAAATATTATGAAAGGATCTACTGTCTGTTGTATGCCAATAATGTCATGCATTATATTTTACATTTGCAAATAATTGTCTTCAAAGAATGGAATCCAACTATGCAAAAATACAGTTTCTGCATTACAGCCCCTCTCCCCCCCATGATGTGAAACACTTCTGCTGGATGGAATGAAGAGGACCTACCCACTATATTGGCCTCAACATTTTATTGAAAATAATATGTGAATCATGAAATGTTTCTACTTTATCACACATTTCCAAAGGAATGCCAATCACAAGCGAAAATAAGAGAAAGGTATATGGGAAAGGTACCCAAGGAGTGGAAGGAGGGTAAGATAGTGCCATTGCAAAAGGATGGTAGTAGAATGGAAGTGTCAAACTATAAACTATAGACTAGTTAATATTTCATTAGTAGTTGTTAAGATTTTGGAGAAATTAGTGAGAGATTGCATTAGGCAGATGAGGGATGTTAAGTGGGTGCTATGATTTTTTTTTTTTTTTTTTTTTTACAAAAGGCATTTGACTGGATAAGGTTACATTTTAAGTAGGGTCCCACAGAGATCAGTACCTGAACTTGTATTATTTAACCTTTATATCAATGACATTGTCAATGGAGTGCAGGGGAATATTTAGGTGTTTGCAGATGATGTGAAGTTGGGAAGGATTATTAGTAATAGTGCAGATATGGTAGTCCTTCAGAGAATTTGAATAAGCTAGAGATGGCAAATGAACAGAGGTATCAGTTTCATTCAAATAAATGTAGTCTGGAAGTTTGGGATACGTTGATGGAAGAAGCAAGGGGACTGAGAGATCTTCAGGTGATGACTGATAGAAATTTAAAGTTCAGGGGACATATTGTAAATGTTGCAAAGGTAGCCCAGAGGACTGCTGGATTGCTGCAATACTGTGAAGGACACTGACCAACAGAGATAGAAGAGTTGTGATTCCATTGTATAAAGCCCTGATCACACCACACCTGACTATAGTGCTCATATTTGGTTCCCAGGATTTGAAAGGGATAAATTAACCTTTGGAAAGAGTATAGATGCTGATAACAAAAATGATAAGAGGTCTGTACAATGCTGGTTATGAGGAGAGACAGTTACAGGTTGACACTTGGAGTTCTTTTTGTATGGTAGAACAAGGGGAAGTGTGAGGACGAGGGACCACCCTTAAAGTTGCAAAAGAAGTCATGAGCAAGAGGGTGAGGAGTGGTTTCTTTGCATGGAGAGTGGCTGAACTGTGGAATGCATTGCTGATAGGAGAAGGTGAGAGCATGAACAGTGAATGAGTTTCAAGGAGTCGTATGACAGACTTAGTTGTCTAGGATGAGTCTCCCATAATAAGTCTTGTGACTCCATGGAGGTCCAGAATGATAATAAAATTCTGTAGACACTTTTACTTTCCAAAGTGAAACTGAGGATTAGACTAAGAAGCAAGCAAGGGATGAAGAGCCAGGCGTTAGTAAACGACAATGAGTAGAGCCCTTGGTACAGTGTTTGCAAACTATAAGTCTATAGAATAGGTGAACGGGGAACCATATATCCTAGCGTGTGTGTGTGTATCAGCCAACTCTCATTATAATAAACTCATGGAGGGGGGGGGGCAAAGACCAGTTTCCATAAATCAAGGAACAAAGAGAAAAATCACGATAACTTCACTGAATTGCATAAAAAAATTTTTATGCAGTTCAGTGAAAAGTAGTATGATAAGATAAACACCAAAAAAACTATAAATACATAGTTTAATTCAGTGAAGGCAATAGTCAAAAACAAGAGGTCAAAATGAGATTGTCAAAGTGCCTCAATAAGGAATGTGGCCACCCCTCAGAGCAATACAGTGCTCGCAATAATGTTTCATACTGTTTACAATGGTATCCAGGAGCATAGTTGGTAATAACATTTGGGTGATAGTAACTTGCTTCCTGCAGCAAAAAATACGCCCTACCCAACAGACACTATACTGCAGATGCAAGAAAAAGAAGTAGTTTTATTGTTAATATTAGAATAAGGTACAGAGACATTTGCAGTCGGTGTAATATATTTCTCAACAAATAGTGCAATTAGAAACAACTGGGATAAAAACTGTTGGGTAGGGCGTATTTTTTGCCTCTGGGAGCAAGTTACTATCGCCCCGATGTGAACGTGTTTAAACTTTTTTTCGTGTGTTCATTGTAATGAACAATCCTTCGCGAATGACTAATGAGAAGTGAAAGCAAAGCATGAAACAGACAGCAATGGTAGGCCAGTAGTTTCTGTATAGCATAGGCCCATATGTTGCACTGGCAAGCACAGTATCTAACTAAAAACTATTGTCCAATTTTTCAATTAATGAAATAAGTGTTTGTTTGATTGCATTTGAAATTTTTGATGTCATTAAGACAGATCGCAAATGGGCAAAACAAGACTAACTTCAAATAAAATTCCTACCACAAATCGAAAGATGCCATATAATGTGTGCGAGTCTGCCTGCTAGCTCGACAAGGAAGCAGCATGTAAACAAACAGCAATAATCAACTGAAGGTTGAAACTTTGTGTGAGTTGTGCCTGCCCATGGAATGCAGAAATGGTAATGAGAAGTTCCGTCAGAACGATAAACGGGCAAAACAGCACCCCGTCGTGAACATGTTAAAACTAAGAAATATATAGTGAATGTTGTTATGGCAGTTTCAGATATTATGGAATTCGGTTGAAGAGCATTAGCATTTCAACTTAAGAACTGTAGGCTTGCCTTTGTCGTTGAGTCACAGGATCTTTTGTTAATACCACACCAATCATATGCACGTCTTCATAGCTGCTCTATTTCTACTGGCCTACCATTGCTGTCTGTTTCATGTTCTGCTTTCACTTCTCATTAGTCATTCGTGAAGGAATGTTCATTACATATCTTAAATCTTGTAAATTACTGGTATTTTTGCTTGAAATAATGGGAAAGAAGATGATGCTATTTGGGTAGATGACTTTGATGATGCATACAAGGAAACTGCTCTCGAGACCAGAAGCAGCGATAGCGAATAGAAGATTCTTGGTAAGTCATACCCATTTTCAGTTTTTTCCTGAAAACTTTAGTTTCTGAAAATCTCCACGTATATCTTGGACCACGATTTTTTAGCTTTAGTTTTTGGAAAAAAAAGTGCAAGTTATATTCGAGTAAATACAGTATATTACATTTCAAATGTAATATAGCTTTGATATTGAGTGAACATGAGTGAGGATATTACAAAAAGAATTGCTGAGGTTGAACAAATTTAGGTGGATGAAGAGAGAGGGTACTTAAAGAAGAGATTGACTGTTGAAAATGTAAGTAGAAGGGTACCACAAATAGTAGAGGAATTGAAGTTAAATGATTGCAGTGGAAGGGTGGAAAGTAGTGGTGTTTCATGGGGACTCAATGGTGAAAAGATAAAAGCAGAGAAGGAAGGTCTAAAAGGTGTGTGCTGGAAGGAGCATATAATTTGTGAGGAAGAGTGAAGGAGGCAGCACAGAATTTGAGTGTTGCTAGAGAAAGACAGTGAAACAGAAAAGTGGGAGAGGAGAACTGTATATTGGAAAAGTATGATAATAGGGAATTGAGAACAGTGACGATTATGAATGACATAATAGTGTAGGATATGAAGGAAGAGGCAGGTTAAATTGGAGGAAGGAGAGCTAGTTATTGGCGATAGTCTGCACATAAGTGAAAAATGGCAGTGTGAACCTGGATAGATTATTAATCTTTAAATCTTTGTGGATAGATTATTGCTGAGAGAAGAAGGATGTGTAGCCAAGCAGGGAAATGAAAATCAGATAGTGTAACCATGAATGTAACTTATCAGGATCTGCATGAAATAAATGAAGGCATGCAAAATAAGTATACAGAGATGATCTCAGTGGGAGCAACAGAGTTAAATGTGTCAAATGGTGGGTGAGAAATGGCAGGTTACAATGCTTATAAACCAGTGCAAGAGGCATTAGGAATAAAGACGCAAAGTTTGTGAACTTGTCTGAAAACCACTGGTGTCAGAGAGACATGGTTAACAGGGGATGATGTACTCACAAACAGATTATAATGTTATAACAATCTTTTGTTATAACCTGAAAAAGATTATAACAAAATTTCCAAAAGACAGAAAAGATAAGAGGGTATTGGGCATCACTAATTATCTCAAAAGAGTTGTCCAATTTCAGCTGCTGGAGCCTGAAGAAAGTGGAGAGGCACATCCGAAAAATTAACAAAAATCCTAAAGAAATACAACCTTACAACCATTTACATCCTGTATCTGCTTTCGCATTCCCTAGACTTACCAGGTCCTTTGCAGTTGCAAACTGTCCTACTATGGCCAAACAGGCAAGGACAGCCAATATCAGACTTTCTGAACACACGGACTACATCAGTTTCCACCATTATAGCTGCTCTAGACTTGCTGACCATGCTTTAGACACTCACCACAGGATATGATAGAAGAAGGCCACTCTATTGCACTGCAGCAAATACAAATATGAGAAGCTATTCATGAAATCTGCCTCAAAAACTTTTTGAAAAGTTTTCCAAAGTTCAACAAATTGAGTGCATGAAATTGCCCCAAATTTGGGAAGCACTCATCCTCAAATCTTCAGCCCAACAGCCAAGACCACCTAATTTAGCCCACTAGGAGGTGCCATTTAGGATTTTAGTCCTGACTTTAATCGTCTTTCTTCAGCTGCATTTACTCAGTGTTAGTGCATGTATGCACATATCATTGCTTCATGATCCCTGATGATGGCAATGTAATGTTGCGGAAATGTAGGAAGTATTAATTAAAGTTATTATAATTAATATTTAGTATACATTGTGTTTCCTGAAAAATAATAGTTATCATCTGGTGTGAGGTTAGAATGAGCATAGTGAGGTGCTGTACAGGGAGACGAGACCAGTGAATGACAGAAAGGTGGCAATGACTGGAAATTTTGAAAATAACTACATAATGCAGTATGGAGTTGAAACAGCATGTAGGATACAAGCATTTGGATTTAATAATATTGTTTCATATAGCAATAACAGAAGATATCACCAAGATGGCAACAACTGGGAAGTCGTGACTGTATAGTTTGAAGTAGTTTGGCATGTGTAAGTCCCGCAGAAAGATAGAGATATGTGGAATTACACTGGAGACTGGGATAAATTAAGGGAACAGATTGATGACCTGCTGCAGCTTGATCAAAAGAAGCTGGCAGTGCCTGAGAATTTGGTCCTCGTTTTTTTTTTTTTTTTTTTTAATTTCTTTCATGGTTTAACAGATAAACTATTAACCCCATTATGAACAAATTGGATAAATACCATTACATATTTCTATGATCACAGTTAAAGTAAGTGGATGAAGTATTTAAAACTAAATACATGTCTGACTAAAGAAATCTAATGAAAAAGAAAACAAAAACATGACAGAAATGATTTCTAATTATGAAATTAAGACATCAAGGTTCATATTGCATATTATGTTCATGCTACAATATTATATGGATGATAAAAAGGGAAAGTAGTTTAGGATTCTGCAGAATATATATAGCACAGTGTTTGTGTTGTGGATAGTGGCATTATGTGTAGATGGTGATTAAGTATAGACAGTGAGTAGCGATGGGTGCCCCTCAAGCAATGAATAATTGGACTCTTTGAAAGGGTCATATGATAATGTCGACTGGGTCAATGGTAACATAGCATCTGCATGGCAGTTACAACATTCAGATATAAAAATTATACACAGTAATTTGAACCATATGATTGTTGCTTGTATAGGAATTATTTGCCTCAAATATATGTGTTGCTGTGATTTTTGATAGATTCTGGAGAGATTCCAATTTAAGGCACTTTCCACATGCAAACAAAAATAATACAAGCAATTCTTTAAAACTACTTAAAGAAAAATTAATCTTATATGAACATTGCCCAATGAATTTTAATTATTATCAAAGATTGCAATATACATAAACAGGATCTGACAAATTATGCAAAATCTTACTAGCCATGTAAAAAATGTATTTGCAGATGACTGTCCAAATAATTAGTCAATAGAGGAATTCCATAAAGTGATTAGTAGTGCTGTATCATTGTTTGGAGAACATTTCCTTTGTGCAAGAACCATTCCAAGAAGGAGAAGTCAATAAATAATAATAAAAACATTTAATTTTTGAAAAATACAATTCATTACATTAATTTTTGTTACTATAATAGTCCTTTATATTATGCATATTATTCTGTGTTTTCTTAAAGTTAAAAAAAATATTTTGTTCAGAAAGCTATTTTTATTGAATAAAAAATCTGTTTTGTCCAGTCTGCAGCTACTTGCTAAATACAAGGAACATATTTTCGAGCCCTGTACAAAAAGTAGATTCACATCATCAGCAAATAACGATGCAAAAATCCATCTTTGCTTGAGACTCTATACTATCTTTGTTAAATGTTCATTATCTGCACCAAAACTGCCTGCATTAGTTTTCACTAATCATATTATTTTCTGCTGATCAGAATCACTGTGCAATTATCTGCATTAGTCCGAAGATTCAGTGCAGAAAGTCGAACACTTAGATAACACAATAACTATCATACCTTACCTTGAAGGCATTCAGCCCACAATGGAGCACCAATCAAACTCCAGGACTGCAAAAAATCTCCTTTTCACTTCCTTACTCTCATGACCTTTGTACAGTTTCTGCAGATGATCACTTGTTCTCCCATTATCCTATGCAATAATTCCATTGTATCTATCTGATACACTCCTCTCACCATTTTTTCCAACATTTTTCCATTGCCAATATAGCCAGGTGACTAGATCTGTGCACAAAGATCCAAATGAGCCTGACAAGTGCCTTACACAGTGGAACTATCACCTCTTTATCCCTTGTCAGAGTTCTTCACATTATAGCAGCAATTTTCTGGGTAAGTTACAACTTTTGTGATGCGTTTCCTGAACTTTGGTTCCCTATCCAACAAGATTCACCAGATCCCTTACCTCCTTCATCTAGTGAAACTGAGTCCTTCCCATACGAAAAACTTCATTCGATCTTCTCTGGCCAAAGTTGCATAACTTTACGCTGCAACTTTTTCTGTTGCCAGATTCCTGTTGAATAGCCAAGTCAAGAGCACCACCAGCTCCTTTGCACATTCCCATAATGTGTGTATGGTGGTTAATATTCTAAAACACTTTCTATTCTTGAAATGTCCATCTTCTGTCTCTATTGTTATTCAACACTACTCCTGACCTCTTCCCACCCCAAACACTGAATACACTAACAAAATGCAATATGAAAGACTGACTTTTAGTTGCAGGAGATATGTTCCATCTTCAGCAAAAGTCAGTCTTCCATATTTACCCTTTTTTTCTACTAATGACATAACTGTAGAATCCTGTACGATTTGCAGTAAAGCAAAACTCAAGAAAAATTCTCCTTCCTCACTGCACGTGTTACCTTCCCAGCCTGTGTCTTACTGCTCATATGGCTAAGGGATATTCTGTTCTTTATATCTCCTCCATAGCATCAGAAGCTCCTGAATAATACCATGATTCATCCATTTCACCCCATTATATATAAGTTGACATTAAAACCAACACTCATGTCCCATGTACTGCTTCAACTACCTGCTGCGTAAAGTAGTTGTCTCTAAGTAGTTCAAGGAATTCAATCCTTCTTATTTGCACATTATTTCCTGATATGTAGCAACACCCCACTAATATCTGAAATTTATGTTTACCTCAATCTCACACCAAATGGCTTCAAAGCCATTACTGTCACTGCTTTCTTCAAGTTCTACACAGATGGGACACAACTCTTCTGAAATCAGTAATATCCAACCTCTTATCTTTTCCATCTTTTCAAAAAATGATATAACCATCATACTCTATTCTCACGAGTACATCATCCTCCATTAGCATCTCACTGGTATATAAGCAGAGTGGCTTTCTCTTGACCCTTTCTTTACTTTCCACAATTCTTCACTCCATCATTCACGTTCTTTGATTTTGTTACCCCAGCTGAGGCCATCCCTGTGTCCTTATCTTGTCTTTCTTTATCCTTCATCTCACACCAATCCTTATACTATATGCTCAAAGCTCCACTATCTGGTTTTCGTTTCTCTGACTGGCTACACACACAGCCATTCTCACTCAAATGCAGACCATCTGCAGCAACCAGCTCTCTCACTCTCTCCTACCTTCAAATTTATTTCATACATACACACAAGCCCTCTTCTCTTCTCTTTAGCTCCCTACTATCAATTCTGCTTTTCACACTTTCTGCTACTGTCTCTAGCAATACTCGCAAATCTCATGCTATTTCATTCACACTTCCTTGCAAATCATATGTTCCTCCCAGCAGAGTTTATTATTATTACTACTATTATTATTATTATAATACAGGTTCTGCCAAGGAGAGCCTCTTCCAAATTACATAATGCTTAAATGCCTATTCTCTCTCTCTCTCTCTTTTTGAACACATTCAGGGAATATGCATGTTCATCTACTGGTAATAGCCCATTCCATACACTCATCACATGCTGGCCACAACTTGACTCAGTTCTTAGAGATGATCTTGGATTTTCTCCCAACATGCACTGAGCTGCAAAGTCTGGCTTGTCTATACAACAAGATACTCTTTCTATCATGTCTCTTCTCGTCCATCTATTACTCAAACTTTGAAGACCATAGTGAGTCTATCATCACATGTACAATAACAGAGGCACAATATTATCTTGGTTATTGGGATCTTCTTGTCTTCTCATCTCCTATGAACTCAGATAACCATGTTTGAACACAGTAGTCATGATGTGGTCTTATCAAACCTTGTGTGGAGTAAATATAATTTCTTTGCTCCTACAAGTTTAGCATCCTCTTCAGTATTACAGTTAATTAATCACTTGTAGCAATTACCATTAATAAAACACTATGGCCACAATGTTCTCAATCCAAAATGCCTAACCTTGCCCTTAGCTATCACATGAAACTAACATTGTCATTTACTCATAGAACCAGTTTGTTCAGATCAGCCTGCAAGAATTCTATACCTCATCACCCTTCTTGACTTTGCATCATATGCAAATAATTGTATATTACTATCGAGACCAACCTCAATATTGTATATTAATGATACTGAGGTTCCAACAATGGTCCAAATACAGAACCCTGTGGTCTACCACTGGTCACTCTCTTTCTAATTCCTGTTGTTTTAATAAGAAAATCAAAATATTCAGAATATCAGGCACTACACTTCAGGTAGATCACGATATTCTCATCAATGAATTAGGTGAAAACTGACTATATAACCATCTTAACATAAGTTCTTTTTAATAGTTGACCTTTCATCAATTATAAACTTGAGTATATAATTGATGAAAGACAAATTTTCCTTTCCAATCCAGTTTGTTATTTTCATTCCATCTTATTCATTTGATGAGTAAGTTTCAACTTTATTCTCAACTTTCATTCATTGTTAATAGATTTTTTAGCTATTTATCCTTTCCTTTAGTGTTACACGGTGATCAGCATTCATTTTAGACAAATTATGGACTCTAACCATGTTAGAAATAATTATTTTAATTTCCCGACATATTTGACCTTCATATTAAGGTCATCATCTGGAGTATACACATACAGACGAGCTATATTACATTTCACAGAGTATGCCAAAGAGACAATGATTTCATCAACAGTTATTCTACTGGCCTGACCTCTAGTGAAAATAAAATAAAATTAAAATAAATAAATGAAATAAAATACAGTGGAACCTCGGTTGTCGAATGCCTCTGTTCTTGAACAATTCAGTTCCAAACAGGCGAACGGCAACCACATGCTCCACATGCTGAGTTGAGGCGGGAAAGCGTCAGTTAAGTGGCAGCCTTCGTTCAGTGCAGACACCTGCTCAAATTTGCAGTGAGTTTTCTTGATTTTCTTTGTGTTTTGTTGTTGTTGTTTTTCATAAATTATTATTAATTAAACCACCATGGGGCCACAGAAGAATAGTGATAGCAGCAAAGCGAAAAGAAAAGTTGTTAGAACCACGATAGAGATGAAAAAAGAAATCGTATCCAAACATGAAAATAGCGTTTGTGTCTCGGATCTTGCTATGCAGTTCGGTATGGCAAAATCAACAATCTGTATAACACTCAAAAATAAAGAGGCGATTAATTTTCGTCTATATTTTATCTATTTATTGTGTTTATTCTTTTTATGTAAGAATTTATGCATTTTCATTAATTCTTATGGGAAAATGGTTTCAGTTTTCGAACAATTCGGTTTCCGAACAGCCTTCAGGAATGAATTAAGTTCGACAACCGAGGTTCCACTATAACTACATCAAAGCTATATTCCGTTTAAGACAACATCAGAGAAACATTCTTTCATATAGTTTTACTGTAATAAAACTATCTACATGAAAGAATGTTTCTCTGATGTTATCTTAAATGGAATATAGCTTTGATGTTATTATTTTATTTCATTTCATTTATTTATTTTAATATTATTTTATTTTCACTAGAGGTCAGGCCAGTAGAATAACTGTTGATCAAATCATTATCTCTTGAGCATACTGTGTGAAATGTAATATAGCTCATCTGTATGTGTATACTCTAGATGATGACCTTAATATGAAGGTCGAAACATCGGGAAATTAAAATAATTATTTCTAACACCATTTTAGCTATTTAATTTCTTAGTTTTACTATCATCTTTTTCTGGGTCATAAACTTATAGTGCATTAGTACCATTGGTGGGCTAAGGATTTTTTTTTTTAATCAATATTATTCATTTATTTATTTTTTGCATAACTGAAACTCTGCTCTACAGACAAAACATGGAACTTTCTGCATGCCACTTCAGGATTCCAATAAGCACGGCAGTGGTCTCATACTGGGTGATGGATTTCATCTCCTACCTAAACACAATCACAAACATTCCATGCTCACAGTGGCCCACAATCTGTTGGTTGGAGAATGGATACAATAACCACGTGATTAATCATGTCAGAAACCATTTTTCATGTATATGTTTGTTTTTAAAAATTAAGAAAAAAAAATTAATTCTGTGAGCTAAACTCGTTTCATTTTTAAACATATAAATAATAATAGCTTTATTTTCAGCATAGAAATGATTGCATGCCAAGCTCAAAATAGTAGACTTCTCCTTGTAATTATATAAGTTACTTAGTGAATTGTCATGGCAAGGCTGTGTCACATCGAACAGCTTATCTCTACATTCAGTGGCCAAAATATTAGAGACACTCCATACTAAATGGAGTCCATTAACATGACTAATTCAATGGCTATAAATATGCAGTGGGTCTCCAGAAGATATCTATGCTCAAGTGTGTGTAAGACAGGCAAAGATGCAATCTCAGTGACTCAATGGGGGATGACAGTGGGAACAAGAAGTCACAAAGAATACCTCAGAAACTATTGCACTGCTAGGATGACCACATGCAACAGTGTCTGTATACCGAGAAAGTGATATACGAAAACATTATGTAGCCAGAAACAACTGATGCAAGAGGAGATGAAGGATTGCCAAAAATGCCAAGTTCAATAAATATGTTACAACTGTCAAATGAGTATGACAGAGCACATCTGAATACACCATACACTGGATGTTGTTCTGAAATAAGTAGATGACAGAGGGTACTATGCCTTCCAGAAAACTTAACAAAATGGCAGAACGTTAGTAATGGACACCAGGGAACTGAAGGAATGTCATATAGAGTGATAAATTACTTCAACGTGGATAGAAGAACAAGGTATAATAACAACCACCACTACCACACAAAGCCACAAACTATCATATGTTTAGTATTGAAAAAAAAAAAAAAAATGCAAGTAGCAGCAGAGTGATAAATTGGGCCATGTTTTTCTGACATTCTGAGACCTTCTTGATGCCAGTAAAAGGCAGAATGGTGCAGCCTAGCTGAATATCCCTACCAATGAAATACTTATTAATATTGATTTGTCACCCTACATGTGACAGATGCTTCCAAAACACTAAATGTCACAGGGCATGTGTTCCCAAGAATGATTATGGGAACAAGTGTGACTTTGCCTTAACAATGTTCTCCTCTCCCTTCAAATCATTTGACTATACTATCACCAAGAACATTTTTGGAATGTGGTCAAACAAAATGCTCAAGACAGGATCCATTAGTAGCAAATCTGATGGTACTGCAGTAATTCATGATGTCCACCTTTGGTGACATCATTATGTAAGGAGTATCAGAAAAACCATGTTCCAAATCACCATGCCATCCTACTCACACTGTTGCGACTAAGCATGACGAGTTTGTGGCTTTTGTGGTTGTCATATCCTTGTTTTTCTGTCCACACAAAATAATTCACCACTCCATACAACCTTGTGTCCAATGCTAAATGAATTCCTCCTTATGATGTGTTTCCAGAACCCTCATGGAATCAATACCTTGGTATATTAACACTTGTTTTTGAAGACTGACTTATGGTCTAACATGTTGGAGGATCCTAATAAAGTGACCACTCACCATTTCAGCCTCTTCTTATTTCTCTCTATAAGAAATTTCTGTTTGATAATTTAAGATGAATGCACATCATGCATAATACTTTTACATAGTTTACCAGTGCAACTTCAGTTCTCTTTGAAATAATAATGCAACAACATTTATTTAAACCTATATAATTCAGTATTTTAAATAGTTTAAAATGTTTTCTAAAATTCTAGAAACACAGAATAACATTACATGCTAAAAAAATATCATAATATTACAATAATATCATGACAATGAGTTTGCCAACAGCTTTTTTTTTTTTTTTTGATGAATCCCATCATCAAAAATAATTGATGGTGTGATGATGAAATGAACAATAATAATTCTATAATACATTAATGCCATATGTAGATTAAAGGTTACATAATACAGAATCTCTCTGCTTTACAGACCCAAACATGGAACTTTGATTTCAAATCATTTCACAGTGAAGTAGTGGAGATCTCATACGCACACACACACACCAGGCAATGTAATTCGTCTACCATTTAAAGATATTTACAAATATCAAGGCTTTGTGTCCACAGCTTGTTAGTTGGAGAGCAAGTATGCTATCCACTCAGCTCACCAGCTAGCAATTTGCATAACTGTGCATGTTGATGAGTTTAGTCTTTCTAAAATACAAAAGTGAAATTCAGTCCATAAGCTACCTTCATGTCTTCTGTACTGGTCAAGTGAGAAAGCAGTAGTTTATTTTTTAATTCATGAAAAATCAAGTAAAACAACTGCTTAACCTCCAAGGATACTGCTGTCACATGAAATGCCAATGGAAGTAATATTAAGCAGCCATTTAATTAGCCAATTGTTTTAGCATGTTATTAATAAGTTACATTAATGATTTCTAATGTGTTTTATGCAACTTAAAACTACAAAGTTGTAAACCTTTGTAGTACATTAGTACTATGAGTGGGCTAAGGATACTTTTTTAAAATTTATTTTTAAAATATTTTTTATTATTTTTTTACATAATCCATAAATCTGCTTTAGATATCATTTCAAGCAACTTTAGGTTTCCAATAAGCAGTATAATAGTATCACATCTAGGCACTAAAGTTCATCTCTTGCATAAAGACCACAAACATCCATGCACATGGTGGGATACCGCTTGGTTAACCCAGCTGGTGATATTTCTAATCTTTTTCATCACAGTTGTAATCAATATGAACTGCACTATTCAATATAGTACATGATCATTTTATTTATTATTATAGCAACCTTCTTGGAATTGGTAGACTCATTGTCAGAGGCCCAACTAAACGTAACATGTCTATCATATTAAATCTTGAAATCATTTGCACTCCCTGCATACAAATGCATCCTGGCAATACCAGTATTCACAATGTATCCTGGCAACATGTTCCACTCAACCACTCTCCATGTAAAAATCTACTTTTCATCGCATCCTTTCATCACATCTTTACAAACCCTTCAGGGACGGTCTCTCATTATTATAATTCCTTCTGTATTAATCTGGTAAAATCCCTACACTAACTTGAAGATCATATCATCCCTTTTCCCATATCCACCAAATTCTGCACTTTACATTCCCTCAACTGCTCCACACAACCAACATTTCAGAATCTTGTTTTCACTTTGGTCATTTGTCTCCAGATACTCTCTAATGTATCCATATCACAATGAAAACTAGGTAACTATAGTTTATGGCAGTATTTACTTCATTCAAGAGAAAATTTCTATTTTCTGTAAAGACAAAAACTTTCATATCTTGTAAATATATACATAAAGCTGCAAACAGGACCATACTTATGCACAGGCACACGAGGCTCCAGCTGGGGAGGGGACAAAATTAGGGGCAAATAAGGGCCATAAACAATGAATGGGGATCCCCAGAGCACTCTATCACTTTTCCTAAGGAAGGCTCTGCCTTCCTTAGGAAAGGTGTAAGTTCAGCCCTGCCTGCAGAGATGTGGAAAGTTTTTGTTCTCTACACAAAATAAGAATAAAAACTACTCAACACTTAATACTTTCACAACATTAATAATACATGATCATGCAATATTATTGTTACTTAATTTTTCTATAAATGAATGATAATTATTCCTGTTTTAGACTATGTGTGTGTACACAGACATGCTCACGCTGCTAGTTTAATAATCTAATACCATTACAATTAAAAATTAACAGAAAAATATATTAATTTTCAAATACTATTTATATTCCAATATATGAAATTGTTAATGAACCTACCACTAAATGATAAGGTCATTTCACATAAGTGAAATATTTAATTTAAAGGGCAATTTTTAATTGAGATGCAGCATTTTAACTGAATGAGCAAGAAAAATCATATCCATAAAAGTTTCATTATGCTATCCATAAATCTATAAAAATACAAATATATAAATATATCATATTTCAAGACAGTGAAAACATTGCAGTTTATGGTATTTTCAATATGCAAAAAATAAAAATAGAAAATTTACTTCTATTTTCCCCCCCAAGAAATTCAGTTTATAATACAAACTTGATTATTAGAAAATAGAGTTTACTGAAAATGGCTCAAATTTAAAAAAAAAATGCATATTATATTAATCAAGTATTTCACAGTAACTATTATCACATTACAATTATATCAAGTTAATTTACATCAGGTAATGAAAAAATAAAAGTGTGAAGTGTAGACAGAACAATTTTAGTGCCCACCCAACATACTCTGCAAGACTGAGAATGCCCAGGTTTGTTCCCCGCCTAGTCAGAGACAAACCTTCATACACAGTTTGCCAGCTTCAGCACGCTGGGGGCTGAAGCCAGCTGAAGTTCCAAGCAGGAAAGAAACAACGAACATCTGGAGAAAGGAGGACGTGCTTCTCTTCCAATGGTCATTGCCTCCTCCTCCTGTACACCACTGCGATGCTTCCACTGCAAATGGAAAGGATTAGAGGACCAACGCTACCAATTTCCTCTCTCACCACACTCATTCCCTCATTATTTGATATTTGCTTTCCTTACACATTTTTTTTTTAAAATTAATATGTAGTTATATATATATAAACACATACACACATTCCCTTAAATATTATTGAAATCAATCATTTGTTTTTAGAATGCTTGATACCTTCAAATAAGACCAAAGCAGCCTGCAGCTCATTATGTATTCAGTAAAGCACTGGTTTTTGATGGTGAAATCATGAATTTATTTTTTTTACCTCTTATATATAAATACTATAAGTAACAAACTGTTAACATAATGACATTAACACAATGATCCATTATATAAATATAGCGGAATTTTAGAATGTATTGATAATGCATGATTGAAATCAATGGATAAATTCTGCATATTAGATATAATAAACAAGACTGTTTTCATTTTTCATGCTGTACTCTATAAGAAACAATATAAAAGATTTAAAAAAAAAAAAAGAGAAAAGAGAAAAATCATCTAACATTTCTCCCACGGCATGGGGATCACATACATATATATATATACATATACATATATATATATATACATATATACACATATATTACCTTCATTGTTTATAATAATATTAAACAATAAAGATTATATATATGATCTCATAAAATTTTTTAATTTTTTTTTTTAAATTGATTCATATCTATTTTACTTCTTTCAAATCTGTGGTGTTAAGGAGAAAAGGATTAAGTCAAAAATGTCAACAGGGACTAAGTGTATACAGTTCTCAAGTTAATGGTATATTAAATAAAGAAAAAAGTACTTTAGTGATATAATGAATTAATTGGGCTTACATAAATAAAGCTTATTTGTTTGTCTGAGAAAAGATTTAACAAATCCCCTCTTTCATAACTCCACAGAAATATTCTTAATGAAATTCAAACTGGTCACCTGTAACATTAAGAATGAGTGCAAGAGAAATGAAAACAGTTAAATCAATAAAATGAATTTCTATTTTATATTATACAACAGTGCACAAACTTAGCACACTACATTCATCAATTTCTTCAGTTTTCAGCAATGATATGGAAAAATGTTATATATTTAGAAATATATATAGAAAAATTATTATTATCATCAATTGGCTCCTAATCTGAGAATGCCATAGTATAGTAGGTAGAAAAGATTGAGGTGAATGAATACCACAACAAGTAAGAAATCAATTGGAAACAGTCATAAAAAGGTAATAATAGTATTTCTTTTATAGCAGTATCATTAATTATTAGAACAAAAACTCTACTTTGTTTTATGTACTAAAATAGAGATGACTGGATAAATTTTATTTGGATTCTATATATCAGATTTCATTCCATTCAGCTATAATATGAATCATTGTGACAAAAATTATCCAGCTGAAACCAAATCTGAATTGATTGGCATTCTGAATAACAAATTACATTGACCATTCAGCCAGAGAAGAGTTAATGATATTTATGTAATTTTGAAACTATTTGCAGGGGCAAAATCTGAAACCAAAATTTGCCTCTACAAATGATTGGATTAAAAACATCTTAAGAAATTTCTGCAAGAGTTCCAAATTTCAATGAAATCTATGGATTCAAAGAACATATGGACAGACAAAGCAAATAATAGGTGCCCATATGCATTTGCAAAATAAATTTTTAGAATAATTAGACCAAAATGGTCTAATTATTCTAAAAATTAAATGATAATGAAAATTCCGTTATACAATTATGGATTTCCGATATTTATAAAGTGACGACTGACTATAACCATTTCAGACATAGGAGCCAATTATATCATGCACTAATGTTTCCCCTACACATTCTGAAAAACAGCTTAATCTCAGTTTAACACTATTATTATTTACAATTTCTGCACCACTTAATGTATACACTACTACAACTTTACGTGGAATATGTATATCACTGTTCACGGCTAATGATGGCACAAAGCAAAAAAAGTCATGACACTCAAGAATATTGAATTATACATTACATGTTATAAAGCTATAAATAACTAGATTATGTGTGCAAAGTATTGAATTATACATAAATTATATTAAGTATGTAATACACATGTTTAGTTCTTTATCTTGAATCCTAGCTATCTGCAATGTTAAGATATATTGAAGTTTAGAAATATGCACATAAAGTACATTTTAATAGCACACAGAGAACATTTAGGGGACTCCTGCAATGAGTCTTCTTATTCCACACTGGTCTGGTACCAATAAGGGTTAAATATAATGAAGTACTTATTATTCAAGTTGCATTAACAGTTACAACATGGCTATTTGTTGGTGAACACCCAAATTCAGTATTTTCCGGCATAAAACGTATGAATGGCATAGGGTGAATAGCTTTTCTGCTAAGTTAATGAAGAAGCATAATCACTTAGTTATCCTATCCAGTAAACTGATTATTCAATTCTTTGTGGGTAAATTATCTTGGACAAGTAAGCTTGTTTACTTTTAACATCTTTAAAAAAATAAAAAATAATAAAAACATAAAAAAATAAATAAATAAATAAATAAATAAATAAATAAATAACAATACTATATGCATACACAGCACATATTAAAAGTCAATGGACTTAGCAGTATTTAGTGATTTCCCATATTCTCCCCCCCCCCCCCAACCACAACTTGGAAGCTTACTATATTCACATACATCTTTTGATATCCTATAAGTAACAGATTAAAGATAAGAACTTAACGTTCTAAAAATTACAGAGTTATTATTTTTCCAAGACTTTTAGTCCTATTCATCCTTATAAGTATCAACAGTATTTAACATTCAAGTATGTAGAATATTCTGAATGAAAACATGATGCAGATGGAATATAAAAGTAGTAATTTACTATTATTAAGATATTTAACTCAAGCATTTCAGTTGGTATTAAAGTGATTCATTCCTTAGTGAGCATACAATTTATGTACGGCATTCTGAAGAATGTGCTATCTACCTTCATTGGTCTGAGAAATGCTGTAGTTAACTATAAACTATTTCTCTGAGAGATAAATAAATCAACAGACAAATGGAACAAGGCAAGCTAAAAAAAAAAAAAGAAGCAAATGAAACATTCACTTTGGGCTGTATCAATATTTATGATAACAAAAGCTTCCATAAAAATATTCGAGTGTTATAAGTTCTAGCATTTGCAATAAAAGCCGATGACCTGAACTGTCACCAACAATTCAATGTAAAAGATAATCAATGTTAAAACTTCAAATAAATGAGTTAAGTAACTCAAAGCCTTAATATCTTTATCAATTTAATATATGTATCTTTAAAATATTATTAGAAGATGGAAAGTGAGAGTCTGATTTATGCAAGATCAGAAAAGTTAAATGAAAAAATTTCAAAAGCAGTAAACTAATCAGGAATAATAACAATCGATAAATACAAAAATAAACAAATATATTGAATTAATCAACAGAATAATGGTAGGATCCAAACTGGAAGTGATCAGAATAATTATCTCTTCCTTAAAGAAGAATCTGGATAAATTCATATTATTAAAATTTAAAATTCTGAAATAAATGTTATCAGTGAAAAATCGAGGTAAATTACATTAATAAAAATACATATTAAAAAAAAAAAAATCTAAAGAGCATTTCTTAATTGTTCCTCCCCAAAACTAAAGTTTGGATCAGATAAAGATAACACCAACCAAAATGAAAAGGAAAGAAAGGTTTAAGGACAAACTAGTATAAAATCAAAATAGACCCCATGGTCTAAATTTGTGCAAGGCAGATGATTATATAATGTATGACTTTCTATAAGAGATCACTAGCTCATCATGGAATTCCATTTGAAGGCAGGAGATGAATTTTGTTGCCCAAGCAAGACCACTCCTGCTTACTGGATTCTTGAAAAAGTTCTAAGTTCGGTGTCTAAAAAAAAGTTTCAGATCAAGTAAAAAATAAAGTGCACTTAAAAAGTAAATAAGATAAAAATAATTCAAAACTTTACTCACCCATGGTACTACAGGTTTAAAACCTTTCCTGGGTGGAGTAACAAAAATCAAACCTAGCACATGTCTATCTACCTTAGTTTAAAAGTCAACTTTCTAGCTTCAACCATCTACTTTAGTAACACTCCCCCCCCCCCCCTCCACACACACATTTGTGAAGTCAGAATTTTTTTTTTTTTAAACTGATTCTCATACTAATTGTATGAGAATCAGAATATTGAAACCCAAATATAATGATGGATTAAACTAAGTTTCAGGTACACATTAAAGTTGAAACTATTTTTCTACTCTCAATGTTGAAGCATCAAATTCTGATGTGTCATCACATTGCCACTTTCTCTTTCTGTCTCAAGATCAGCTAACTAGCAATAGGAATAGGAGAGGAGGGTGTAAAGAGTCCTAGTTGAGTGGCCTGCCTACCAATTTTTGACATATTGTGACAATAACCAATGGCACAACTACTGCTGGAAACTACCTTATCTAGATAAGCACTACTAAGATTTTTGAACTAACTTTGAAAAGCAATGAAATATGAAAATGTTCTCATTATTCTTGATGTGTACTCAACAATACAAGCTATAATACAAATAATCTGCACTTTCAATACTTCCACAGATTTAACTGCCTGTCTGGCAATGAAATAGGATTATATTCCTATCTTTAGTATTATCAGAGATACATATTCATAGCTGTATGGATGGCTAACAACTTATCAAAATACTTATTGAGTGCATGTTTACAGATGTAAATGACAAAAAAACTGTTTTTAAAAAGTCTCACTGGAAAGAATAAATAACTGATCGCATACATTTAACAGTGCAAAAACAAACT
This sequence comes from Typopeltis vanoorti, assembly GCF_054136105.1. Lineage (NCBI taxonomy): Eukaryota > Metazoa > Arthropoda > Arachnida > Uropygi > Thelyphonidae > Typopeltis > Typopeltis vanoorti. Next base: position 120,287,236 of record NC_143559.1, read on the forward strand.
AATCTTGCAGTTCTTTTAGAGCAAAAGAGAATATTAAATGAGCTCACCTGTATTTTTTTTTTTTAAGCATACTATGATTGATGTACTTAATATAAATTTTCAAAATGAAATTGGTCCTCATTATATATCAGAAGGGAAAACTAATTATTATACAAACCAACATTATTGAGTGTCACAGACCTCTGCTTTGAACCAGTGATAATTATAGAACTATACATAAAATAAATGAAAATTTCTAAATAAATTCTAAATAAATTAATATATATGAGTCAACATTCAATAGTATACTGACATTCAGAGGAATGTGTATAACATCTGGCATAAAGATTTTCTGATATGGATCAAATAATGGTTATCTCAAAATAAGCAAATATTCCAAAATGAAAGCTACATTTCATTTTTATGATTTGTGAACAAAATTCAAATACCAAAATACTGATCACTTGTAACTTTTATTTGAATCTAGTTGAAACTTTCACATATTTTCCATCAGTTATAATATGCATTCTGAAACACAATTTCAATATAACGGTATTTCAGTGAAAGAGGAAGGCAGGTATCTTAATTCAAGTATTTTCATTGTATCAGTTACAGATACATATGCATTATATATCAGCTCAACTAACTCCATATAGTGAGTTGGCAAGGCCATTTTAGCCCTATGAAACTTTTGGAGAATGACAGAACATTTCAATCTCCACAGTATACATGACAATCAGAGATAGCTGGCTCAAGAGTATCATTAATTATACATGGCATTGGTGAAGATAGGCGACTAACAAGTGTCGCCATCTCATGGTCTCTAATCCTAACACAATGTTTACTGTCTGAAAATAGTGAGAGTTCTATGGTCTTTTTCCTTGAATTTCTGGGAGACAAACATTAAGATCAACTAATTCAGGAACTAATTCAAAAAAAGACTTAGAAAGTTCCTCTAGTCGGTGACTAGAATTGAACTTATGACACTCTCTCTTCGGGCAATTTAGCCTCATGGAAGGCACATGACACCTCCACTGAGCTACACAGGCAGATTATATATATAAATTACTATTTCATACTTGATAGCAGAAAAGTCACGTTGGTAAGAGTAATCACATGTTTTGAAGGCTAGGAAGTGGGAAGAGAAGGAGATTTCGACAAATTTAGAAAACAGATTAATGACTTTCTTGCAAGTTGTTAATCTATCTTCTGAAAACAGATTAGTGGCATTCTTTGCAAGATCAATTAAAGAGGAGGAAAAGCTGTATTGCCTAGAATTTACTTGGCAATACAGCTGTTCTATCTCCTTGGTTTGAGATCAGTTACTGATAACAGTGTCAGACCATCTCTAAAGACAGAACAGAATTATTAACATCTGACCTCTATGGAGTAAGAGACTCCATAGAGGTCAGAGTGGGAGGTACACACTATCACACACAAAGCTCATCAAGCCATGCTTTAAACTGATTCAATGAGTCTACATTCACAATACACTCAGGCAATGCATTCCACTCACCAACCTCTCTCCATGTAAAGAACTTCTCCTCACTCCTTTGCTCACATCCTCTTCATACAGTTTCTAGGAATGGCCTCTATTCTATCTCCTCTCCCATTCTATGAAAAATCTTTTCCATATCAACCTGATAACAACCCCCTGACTAACTTATATGTCTCAATCATATCTCCCCTCCTTGCAATTTACATTCTCACAATCTGTCCTTGTACTCCACATTCCAAAGATCACTGACCACCTTTGTGAATCTTCTCTGGACCCTTTCTAACGTATCCTTGTTGTCATGAAAACCCGGTGACCACATCTGTGCACAATAATCTATATGAAGTCTGATCAAAGCCTTATACAACAGTGTCATAACCTCTTTATTTCTGCATGTAAGGGTTCTCCACATCGTTGCCATTATCTGATGTGATGACTTCACAGCTTGTGCAATGTGGCCCCTGAATTTAAGGTCCTTGTCACTAACCACTCCCAGATCTCCTCTACTTTCTTTAAAGTTTCCCAACCAAGTGTATACTTTGCATCCTATCACTGCATAACAAATTTCAAAACTTTAAACTAACAGTTCCACTCTATTCAAGTCCTCCTGTAAGGCCATAACATCTACTTGACTCTGCATTGCCCTCCCCAATTTTGCATCATCTGCAAACAGCTGCATATCACTAGTTAAATCCATCCCAATATCATTAATATACAAACTGAACAACAATGGCCCCAATACAGATCCCTGCAGCACATCACTAGTGACCATCCTCCTTCAGGATTCTTCTTCCCCATATACAACTTTCTGATACCTATCAGACAGTAGTCTCCAATCCAACTCATTCATCTGTTATCCAATCCTATTTCTTTCAGTTTATTTAACTGAAAGAAATAAGCTTTTGCAAAATCTAAGTATACCACTGTATATGCATCTTCCTTGTCCAAGACGCCTTGTTATAGTACATAAGTTAGTAAAACATGATCTCCCTTTAACAAACCCATGTTGACAACCATAGAGAATACTGCTGTTATCAATCCATTTCTGTATCATAGTTCTCACCAGTCTCTGCAGTACCTTAACCACAACTCCAGATGGTACAGATTGGCCTATAATTTGTAGCCACAGCCTTATCACCACCTTTATGTAGTGGAACAATTTTACCTTCTTTCCACTCTTGGAACCTGTCCTGATGCAAGACTCTTCGTAAGCAGTTGTGACAATATTACTGCCAATTCACTGGAACATTCCCTTAAGACATGTGATGATATGTCATCAAATCCTATCGCCTTACTAATATCGAGTTATCTCCCCATACACCACCTGCATGCTCACAATTAAGTCATCCTCTCCTATGTCCTTTTCACTTGTGTTTCATAATTTCACCCTGATGAGGATGCAAACACCCTTATAAATTGTTTATTGAATACATCAACAATGTCTACTGCAACAGTTACCATTCTACCATTTTCATTCATTAACATCATCTTACCATAATCATTCTTCCTTCTACTTCACACATAACTGAAAAACTCTCTAGGGTTTTCTTAGTCTGATTAGCTCATTTCTGCTCATGCTGTAATTTTTAGTTTTGCTGTTCTTACCAACTGAGTCACCTTCCTGGGCTGCTCTTTATACTCCTCATGCAATCGATTGCTACCATTATTCATCTTGTGTGGCCTTCACAGTATCCACTTCTTCCAAATTTCATGCTTAATCTCTTTATTTACCCATTTGACACCTATTTTATTCAGTCTTTGTTGACTTTGGAATACATTTGCACATCGATATTGTTACATATCTTTTGGTCAGTTCCCACACAAACATTTATCTCCCTCTCACTTAACACCTCATTCCATGCTACAGCTCCTAGCTGTCTCTCCTATGCTTCTCATAATCACCAGCCTTGTAATTCCACATATATCCTTTCTTCACTTCTAGAAGTCTTCATATGGCTAGCTGCAACCTAGGTGATCATTTCATGATCACTCTCACCAATTGGAGGGAAGTGCGAAACCACTCACAATCACATCCTCTGAAGAAATAATCAGATTTAAAACTCTTGATCTTCCTTCACATACTGCCTGAGATAGTTGTCTCTCAAGAACTCAAGAAATTAATTTTCCTTATTCTGAAATGTTCTCTTCAAAATCCTATCTATACTGCCACAATTAAAATCATCCATAATAATCACTCTTCCTTCATTTCACTAACCCAAGTTGTTTATACATTTCTTCATGACCCCTCCACATTTCCTGGCCTATATCAGCATCCAATTAAATATCTCTTCTTGTCAACCTCCACCTCGACGATACTGAATCAAAATCATTGCCAGTTTTTACATCTCTCATCTCCACTTTGTGTGTACATAATTCTACTTCTATCATCAACAGCACCCTCCCCTCTTCTTGTCCTTTCTATTTCTCATGGAAAACATATCCTTTCATTTCTATTCCTTTCAAGATATCATCCTTATCCAACCATGCTTTGCTTATTCCAACAATTTTTGGGCAAGTAAACTCAATCAACAAAACCATTTCATCTCTCTTATTTCTGATGCTCCTGGCATTTGAAAATAAAGCAATTCACTTTTAAGTCTATACTTAAGTCCTGCCTATGCCACATGGAGGTTGTGATTTCCCCACACCTAACCATTCCCAACTGACTATCACCACTTAACCTATCTCTTCAGACTCAACTACATCCTGCACATTCTAGGCCATCCCATTCCAATACTTACCATCACCACATACACATTCACTACTACTTCCAACATCCACTCTCCTTATACTGTGTCTGCCTGTCCAGCATGACTCCCTGCATTTTCCTGTCCATTGTGCATTCTCATTCAATCATTATCACTAACAGTACTACTATTCTCATTTACAATACCTTCAGTCTCACCAGTTCCACTCTCCTGATCTCTTGCTCACATCACTGGTTCTGCCTTGCAGCAATAGTCTCTCTAACTGACTCACACCAAATCCATTTAAATGCAACCCATCACTTTTGTATATTTTCATCTTTCAAATGCAACCCATGCATTCACAAACTCCACTCCCTTCTCCTCACACACCTCTGCCAACATATCATTCATGATCCCTGCTCTTTGTCTCAACTCACAATTATCATATCTAGGCAACACACCAACTACCCTTCCAACTACACTGTTATCTTTCAATCTCCTCAACAATCTTCTGATATCCATTCTTACATGCTCTTAACGTTCATGCAAGTCATTTGTGCCAACAACCACCACCGGAATGGCAGCTGAAATTATACAGGGGCTGTAGAGATGTTATGAAGAAGATATAAAGAGGGAATACTCAGCAACTGAATGAAAAGCATAGGGTACAAGCCAGGAAGGTGACAAGTATAATGAAGAAAGAGAAATTAGAACAGAAAAGGAAATTTGCTGAGACAGCAAAGCAAAATTCTATAGATATAACAGAAATGTCTGTACATATATTTCATTTTGGGAGAGGAAGGAAGAGAAAAGAGTTGTAGCTCACACAAGTCAAGATATTTTCCGTCAGCTTGATGTTAATAAAATAATGGATCCGAACAAGATATTACCATGTATAGTAAGGAACTAACGGTGCCTGTACTTGGTTGTTCAACAAGAGTCTGGCAAGAGGAACAGTTTCTGAATAATATGGAAAGAATTAAAAACTGTGCCATGCATAAGGAAGTATCAAAGTTATTGGTTGCAAACTAGACCAGTTTCTGTATCCCCAGAATGGTAGTAGTTACCTGAGAGGCTCATTACAGATAGAACATAACACTGGATTAATGATAGTCAATCTAGAGGATAGCATCTTTTCAATAACCCCAGTTATCTTCTGCAGTACAGTGACAAAATGTATTAGATAAAGATGCTTATATAGTGATATTTTTTTTTTTTTTTTTGTAGATTTCTGCAAAGATGTTTAATAGAATATCACATGACAAACTATTATTGATACTGATGGGAGATGAGCAGGCAGTTATAGCAAGGGGTAGTTGTAATGTTTTATATACATATAATGATGATTTACTTCAATTTGAAAGGAGATTTTCTACATTGTGTTCTTTGCATTATGCTAAACGAGAGGGAGGGTAACAGTAGAAAGTTCTGATGTAATGTTGCTACGAGATTTGAAGCAATATTAATCTGATATTCCCATTCATCTACTGCTTTGGAAACAAATGAATCGGATGTTAGATAAATACTGCCAAGCATGAAGTCATGCACTTTGGCCAGAGGAGATGGAACAAGATGTACTGATGGATCTTTGCTCCAAGCTGTAGGTATTTGGACTTTGGTGGACAATAAATGTTAAAATTTAAAGTACCTGACAAAGATACTAGAACAACTGATGCTACTGTACAAAGGATGACAACAGATAAGTAGGTTATGTTACTGTGTAAGGTACTGATTAGGCTATATTTGAATTTCTGTGTATGTTATATGACTAGTTACATGGATATCTGGGTGATGAGGTAATAATGAAGAGAGTCCAAAACAAGTGAATGCCATCTTTTGGACTGCAGAATGCTGAGTACAAGGACATACTAATGTGCTCTGCAGAGCATGCCAGACAAGAGGAAAAGGGTGATATGATTGAGACATAACTGGTAAAAGAAGCCAATCAGATAGATATAGTGTAAATAAATACTGCACTGGATAATAGAGAAGAACAAGAAACCATCCTTGGAGGTTGTGTAATGTATTATTGGAATGGGTAGGTGAGTACATCAATGTTGAATGTATTCAAGGCAAGATATATGTAATGCCGTTCTCATAGTTGGATCTCCCACAATGAGCCTTGTGACTCCATGGAGACCTGGAATAATACTAATTTGATATGATTTCCACCAACAAAAGGTTGTAACTCTACAGTGCATTAGCAGTATGGTTGGTCCAATACCTCAATTAAGTAACACGACTAAAAGGAGAGTTTCTGTGGTGTTGATGTCTTTAGTGGCTCATTAACAACACAATCGTAAAAAATTAAATATTTTATTCCAATATTTTGCCTAAGAGTAACTGAAGCATTTCAAAGATAAAGGTAACTGTTTGAAGCATAGATAAAATAATCTACCACTCTTGAAGCATAGTCTTTTTAGAGTAAAAGTTTTTCTCTAAGTAAATTCATATAGGGTGTCAATCAAGCACAAGGTCTGCTATTTTAATTTGTCCATATTGGATCACAACTAAGTAATTCTGGTGTTATTCTGTCTTTTCGCTGCAGGTTTAGTAGACTGTAGATAATAAGGGAAACTGCATGGAAGGCACAGTCGAAATATTTGAATGCTTCATATTCTATGTTGTTATTCAAATTACTTTGCTTTCCTTGTTATTTTTATTCTTGGGAATAGTTCGGTAACTGTAAGGCAACATACTACTGGAATAAAATATTCAATTTTTGCTTCTATATTAAATATCTTTATTAGCAGGTATAAACAACACAAATTTAAATAAGTATATAAAGAATGACACTACAAGCAACATGATTCCTCTCCCACCCCCCTCCAACCCAATTTCTCCCTATGGAGGCCTTTTCCTTTTATTTGTTATAGAAATCTTGAGATTTTTTTCAATTGTCTGATTTTGCTTCTTGGCTGAAATGTTTGAGATGCTTTTATTAAATTAGGTTGCTTGGAATTACAGCTGAAACAAGGCTCTGAGACCAGTGTGTCATGTCTGTTAATTGTATAAGTTCTGGCCAGCTCCTCCAAACTTGTTTCCTTCTCCCCCCTCTCAACACACAAATCAGGCAAACTGACCAGAGATCATTTGTGTCTATTTCGTGAAACCCTCCAGGAGAGGAAAACACTTCAACTCCAAATGAGACTAGCTAAATGACACTTCCAAAAAGCCCTCATAAAACGTTTCACATTCTAGACAGGATTTGAATCTAGGTATTTTCACCAAAGAGCATCACTGTTACTAACAATTACAGAGATTTGATTTTAAGTATAAACTACAATTCTAGTTCCTGAGTTCCAATCTATTCATTTAACAGTGCTAGGCTTGCTTTCCCATAAATCTAGTTTACCTCAGCTAAATGAAATTTTGGTTTTAATTTGATGCATATTAATATGGTTTCAGAATCTCTGCAACATTCAGCAAAAGTCAGCCAACTCAGCTAAAGTATTCAGTTATGCTTAGAAAGTCTATATATAGAATAAGCCCTCAACAAAAGCATGCATTTGTGAGGGCTTATTCTATGTGTATTTGGAGGCATTTGGTAAGTTGCACTACCAAATATCCATGTGATTGTGGATAGAGATTTGAAGTTTGGAGGACATATTGCAAATGTTGTGAAGGTGTCTCAGAGAATAGCAGCAATGTTGAGGAGAACATTGACTACAAGAGATAAGTGTGCTGGTCTCATTTGTAAAAAGCTTTGATCAGACAACATCTGGATTTATGTGCTCAGATCTGGTCACTAGGGTTTGAAGTAACCTTTGAGAGGGTGCAGAGATGGATAATAAAAATATCAGAACTGTGCAACACTGATTATGAGAATAGACTGATGGCATGCAGACTGAAGAGTTTGGTGGATAGAAGGCAAAGGGCGGAGGTGATATGATTGAGACATTTAAGCTGTTGAAGGGTTATTAACATATTAACACTGAAGAGATTTTTCACATGGTAAAATGAGGAAAAGGAACAAGGACAAGGGGCCATTCCTGGAAGTTGCAAAAGAAGGTGGTGAGCAAAAGGTAAGAAGTAAGTTTTTTTGCATGGAAAGTGGTAGGAGCATGGAATGCATTGCCTGTGAGGGTGGGGAACATGCAGACTGTGGATGAGTTTAAGGAGTCATATGACAGACTGTGTTAACTCTTATGATGAATTGCGACTCCATGAAGGTCAGGAAAATGATGATGACGATGATAATATTAATAATACTATTAATGAGAATTGTTCAAAAGCTGGATTTTTAGAACACTCATATCCCTTCTCCTCTTTTCCCAGAGGGAAAAGAGGAGAAGGGATATGAGTGTTCTAAAATCTACACAATACCATGCAATTGAAACATCAAAAGAGACAATTTATTTATTTTAATAGATACTGACACATCGGTTTTCATGGACCATGTCCTGGAACCCTGCACACCAAGTAACATAGTACATCTTACCACAAAAACCAGATAAAATTATTACACAGTGAATCAGCCATAACACTGACAAATAACTAACCCAAAACAATATGGTTGTGATAGGGTACCAAATATTTGGAAGACGCTCCTTCTCGGACTGTCAATGATGAATCCAACAAACAAAAGGAAATGAGGAGAATAGTTAACTTTTATACAGAAACCATAACATGTATACATTTTGGTAAATTATGGAGGCTACGACCATGTTAGGTAAATTACTTTAATTTCCCAACATTTCGACCTTCATATTAAGGTTATCATCTGGCACACAAAGGCAAGCTATATTACATTTCAAACAGTATGTCAAAGTGACATATCAATGTCACTTTGACATACTGTTTGAAAATTATTCACATCCTAGATGGGATCACGATCAAAAGGACTGTTGTTATTAACACCAAATGAACTGCGGAAGCTATGAAATATGAGGATGGAAACAATTTTGAACAAGAAGGTACCTGAAAGTGTCAGAATAATGTGACCAAATGGAAATTTTCGACATATTTTAAGCCCCATTTTCAATTTCAAATGAGACTTTGCTGAAGACATTTGTCTCAAAATGTTTCCATATACAGGTTGGCAATAGGGAAGCCATTGTTACACTTTCAAAATGGCTTTTAATTTTGCTGCAGCTCCTAAAACTAACAAAAATACAAATAATAGCTAACATAGAAAGAGCAGTCAGAAAATTAATCATAGCCACAGATGATATCAACAGGTTCGAAAAAGTAGTTCTCTATAAAAGAACGCTCCGCATAAACTAAATAATAATGAGAATATAACCATACTAAAAATAAAATGCAATTATCACACACACACATACAATAATTTTAAAATAACTGAGTTACAAGGCAGTACACCACTTTAAAAAAATTAAATAAAATAAAAAGAAATCCTACAAACTATTTGCAAACGATTTTTTTTTTTTTTTGTAAAACCACACTCATTTAGCAAAATCATCAGAAAACTAAATATCATGCACAGTAAATACAAATCAAATATTTTCCCTCAAGATTAATGGCTGATAAAATTAATTGTCCCACTTATAAATTGGCAAGGCTCTTAAAACCATATTGGAAATATACCATACCTACTTACATAAAAAAGACCATTTTAAAAATGCTATTCAAAAATCAAAACTTGAACAAACAGACATCTGAGTTGACTTTTTTTTTTTTAATTTATTAGTATTCCTGTTTTTCAGACACTTTAACCATAATTTACTTCCATCTGATATCTTTGTCTTATTTTGACATTTTACCTCACTTTTTCATTGAATAAACAGATCCAACAACAAAAAACTGAAGCTGTAGCAAGGCAAAACCTCATTAAAACCTACTATGGCTCAGATATGTTCATGATACATTTGCTGAGTTTGACACTTTCATTGCTGTTTCCACTGCCATATTAAATCCTCCTCGAGTTAGAAAACAAGTACAATGCCCTACCTTTTCCTTTTTATGCTGGTCTGGTTGGATAAGACAACAGTACTTCTGCTTTCCAACCAATAAGTTATGGGTTCAAACCCATGTGGACACGAATGTTTGAGAGTTCTGCGCTAAAAACTTGTACTTCAGAATTAACTTCTATTCTATATCATCTTTTCGCTTGGCTAGCACTTATCCTATAACATGGAAAAGAGCCTTCAGCTCATTCCAAGAAAATAAAAAATAAAAAATCCAGCAATAATCCAATTCTTATTTCAGTTCTCTTAAAAATTAATCGATTAGCCAGTACAGACAGGTCTACCAGCTAATCAGTGACCAGCAATACAGATTTCAACATTCTCAATCTACAGCCAATCTCCAAGCCTTCACACAACCCTTTGGACACAAGTCATGGAGAGGTTTGAAGAAATTCATGTAGTCTCTCTCTAAACATTTCTACAACATCTGACTGAATTTGGCAAAAAGCTGAAATCCTATTAACAGCTTTGCTGATTAGAATAAATTCTATTCTTCTTCATTTTGCAATACTCGTAGAGTATAATCATTCAAAGTTTTAAAACTGGAATCTTCTTATTTTTAGTGGGATAGGGATAATCTTGTGAACCTCAATGCTTTCCAAATGCAGTCCTGTCTTATTTCTTGCAAGATAGATCTCAGTTCACTTCCCTGTTACTTTTGATAACATCCAAATCTGCAAACAGTAAGATTTCTCTTCCTGGGATGATTTCTAGCCTTTCATTCATAGCATCTCGGTAAAAGACTTTTCAGCCTCCAAAAATATAAGGTGTACTTTTCCTGCTATAAAGATACTACTTCTTACTACAACTGCTGACACTATATAAATTCCAAATCCACCCAACCTTGATTATCATACCATTAGGCTGGAAGAGCATACCTATTAATGCTATCCAGAAGAGGAAAATTTCATTAGCTGATAACCCACCTCGCCTGCCTTATGTCTCTTCATGGGTATTTTCATGGACAATGTCCTGCTGAACTGGCCACTATTGCTCTTCTGTTTTCTTTCAAACTCTAAGAACAAGGGAAGTTACTGTTCACATCCATTTACAGTCATTCAAAAAACACACCAGATTCCTTCTTTCCCCTTAATATTTTATCCACACATGACATGGGTGTGATATAGGTTTGCAACTTTTGTGGGTAGGATTCACATTAAAAAAAAAAAAAAAAAAATCTTGGTTACAAAAACATAACCTCAGAATCATGACTAAACCTGGACTACTGTGCACAGATTTTGATCTCCTGGGTCCTAAAGGGATAAAGAAACTTTGGAAAGGCTGAAAAGAAGAATTACAAAGATGGTATCAGGATTATGGAATGTAGAACATGTGGACTGCCAACACTGGTAGACAGAAGAAAAAGAGGAAATATAACAGAGGTCTATAAACTTTTGAGAGGGTGTCATAGGATATTGGTTGATAAAATTTTTCATTATATAAAAGGTGGGTACAGGTCAAGGACGCATCAATGAAAGCTAAGTTTGTGTGCAGTTAAGGAGTAAGAGCTAGAATTTTCTTTCATATAGCCATGATTGATTGGAATGGTTAGCCAGGTGATGTATGGCCTCTCTTAATGAGTCCTTGACTCCCTGGAAGTCTAATAACAAAAATAACTGTCTCATATAATACACAGCTTACAGAAAGACACATCAGCAATATCTTCATACTACCAATTTCCTGATATGTACCCACAAGGGGGTGTACAAGATACATGGCAATACTACAAGATTAAGTTTATATTATTTCTAATCTCCTAATCAACAATAGGAGATTATTTCGAAACATCTTCCATGAAATCACCAGCATTAAGACATTGTCACATCTAATATAGGAAGTCCCCAGGTTACGAACGAAATGCATTTCTGAGAATGTCCGTAAGTCGGATTTGTATGCAACTTGGATCCCTGATGAACAGCACATATGCAGTAAAATAATAATAATAACAATACTATAATGGCTCATATGTGGCAATAATAATACAGTGTAATACTGTAATAATAAGTCAGAAACTATTGTGCTCTTTCTTTTAATTCAAACAAACAGAACATAAAAATAAACTCCTACAAAAAGTTTAGATAGGAGAATTTTCAAAAAAGAATATTAAAGGTTGCATCAATGTCTTGCTTACTGGAAGGGGCATTTATGAGGCAAAAAGGTAGGCTAACATTAATCGGAAGATGATGATGGAGATGGTACTGAAGAATCAGGATTTGATTATGTTTCTGGAGGAGGGCTGCTTACCATTGAAATTGGTTTCTTGAAAAAGGTATCTAGGGTTGTTTGCACAGCCTTTTTCTTTTTCTTTTTTTTTTTTTCATCATAAATGGCCTTGTAGCAGCTGTTCTTGCTAACTGCATGGTAAACTTTTGTAAACCGCTGAATGTTAGGATTTTGCTCTTCAAGCTTAGAAATCCTGCTTCAATGAGACGAAAGGCTTCAGCTAATTCTTTTATTATTACCACCCCAAGACCTCATGGAGTCAAAGCTCATCTGGGAGGTTCTTTTATCACACACACAGCTCATCATACTGTGCCTCGAACACATTCAAACTCCTTGCAGACACCACACTCTCAGGCAAGGCATTCCAATCATCTACAACTCTGCATGAAAAAAACGTGCCTCTCACTCCCCTACTCACATCCTCTTTAAACAGTTTCCAGAGATGACTTATGGTTCTCCCCTGATCTCCCACCATTTTCTGTAGAACTTCTCCAGCATTGATCCTATAACAACCCGTTACCAACTTGTAGGTCTCTATCATATCTCCCCTCTTCCTCCTATCCACCAGACTCTGCAAATTACATCTTCTCAATCTTCTCTGATACTCGACATTCCAGAGGTCAGAAACTACCTTAGTCAATCGGCGTCGGACCCTTTCCAAGATCTCTTTATCCATCTGAAAACCAGGTGGCCAAAATATGGGCACAATAGTCCATGTGTGGCCTAATCAAAGCTTTATACAACGGAACAAGAATTTCCCTACTTCTACACGTTAGTGTCCTCTGCATCATTCCCAGAAGCCTTTGTGTTATCTTCGCAATTTTGGCTGTGTCCCCTAAATTTCAGATCCTTATCCACTATCACCCCCAGATCTCTTATTTCTTCCACCTCCAACAATATATCCTCACCAAGCATAAATTCAACCCATCTTTGTTTTCCAAATTTTAAAACCTTACATTTTGCAACATTGAACTCACATCCCCATTTCCGTGCCCAATCGCTCAATTTATTCAAGTCTTCTTGTAAGACCACAACATCTTCACTACTCTTCATGGTTCGTCCCAACTTTGCATCATCTGCAAACAACTGAATATCTCCAAATCTTAGCCTATATCGTTAATATACAAGTTAAACAGTAATGGCCCCAAAACAGACCCCTGAGGCACTCCACTAGTGACTTTCCCTGGATATCGCTCCCCCCCCCCCCCCAATACACAACTTGATACCTAACAGATAGCCAGTCTTCAATGCAATGCACTAATCTAATATCCAACCCCATCTGCTCAAGTTTGACTATCAATTTATCATGAGGTACTCTATCAAAAGCCTTTGTGAAATCTAAGTATATTACTGTGTATCCTTCTCCTCTGTCCAAGGAAGCAGTCACTTTATTGTAATAAATAAGTAGATTACTAAAACACGACCTCCCTTTAGCAAATCCATGCTGTCTATCAAAGATAATACCATTGTTGTCAACCCAACTCTGGATCCCAGTTCTCACAAACTTCTCCAACAACTTAACCACAACACCTGACACACAGATAGGCCTATAGTTGGATGCTTGAGTTCGATCACCTCCTTTATCATAAACTTTCTTGGCTCTGGATCTTCTGATTCTTAATGTTCTTGTGTTTCTATGATGTGTCTCTATCTCCATATGGTCTTCATTGGTTAATTCTTGTGAATGGGATTCTAGTCAGTCAATGACATCGTTTTCATTGATATCCAATTGCAGTGTATTGTCACTACCCACCACAGTTTTTCTGGCTTTGGCGATGTCTTCTGTGAAGCCACAAAGAGTTTGTTCCACATACCATTTAATCGTTGATTGCTTCACATCCTCCCAAGAATCAGCAATGTTTTTGATAGCATCATGGATGTTACAATTCTTTCAGAACTCTCTCAAGGTCATCACATCATCTTCCGTAGCCCTGACTGCTTGCGGAAAGGTACATCATAAGTAATAAGCCTTAAATGCAGAAATACCTCCCTGGTTCATTGGCTGTAGTAACGATATAGTGTTGGGTGGTAAAAATACGACCTTTACATTAGGGTGAAGGTCATCTAAAGATGTTGGTTGTCCAGGAGCATTGTCCAGCACAAGCAGAATTTTAAAGGGAATTTTTTTTTTATGAACAATAATGTTCCACAGCAGGAATAAAACAGTTCAAGAACCAATCTTCAAGCATGGCAACTGTGACCCAGGCCCTTAAATTTGACTTCCAAATAACAGGAAGAGCTGATTTAATAATGCCATGAAGTGCAGGTTTATTTACACACGCGAAAGAAACTAGTTCCCGAATTATTAATTTAATTATTTAATTATTATTTATCCTTATGGGGGGAGTCTGGTCTTGGGAGTCCATTCGTAAGTACAGAATGCCATAAGTCGGGTCATCCGTAACCCAGGGACCGCCTGTATTTTAGAATTCTAGGCTATACCACCTTAAATTAGCTCTTCCACACATTCTTGAATGCTAACAACATCAAGTTCCTTCCTTCCTAATATTTTCATTTTTAATATGACTGCTAGAGAACTCCCATGTCTCTGGTCTCAAATCTTTGATCTAGTCCTTTATTTCTAACCCAACTCTCAGATCTAAAAGTTAAAACTGGTTTGAACACTATTTTGCATACTGTTAATTTAATGTTTTGGCTAAATTTGTTCTTATTCCATATAAATTTATTCAACTAGCTTCCTATAGCTTTGTTTATTCTGTTGTCTATTCCCATATTTAATTTGTCATCTTCACTTAAAACTATGCCTAAATAGCTGAAATATTTCACTTTTTCTATACATCCTCCATTGGGAATACAGCTGAAGTTTTCTATGTTCCTGCCTATGAACATCATATTTTTTTTTTGCTTTTATTGCTGATTTTCATACTAAATTTGTTACAGCTGTTATTCAATTTAATCAGAGAATCCTGGAGATCTGCACTAGACATGTTTAGGAATATATCACCTACATAAAGCAAGGAGCTAAGTTTGATATCTCCAATTCTAATATCAGGTTTAATGCCATTTTCTTTTACAATGCAAACCATATAAATGATGAATAAGAGCAGAGATAGTGTGCACCCTTGTCTTGCACCTGATTTCACATCAAACTATCTTCCTAAATTTTCTTCAATTCTAACTGCTCACTTACATTTTAATATATAGTCTACATATCACTCTGTCCAATGCTCCATTTATCATATAATTGAAGCATTTTGAAAAGCTTTTCTCTGGACACCTTGCTGTATGTCTTTTCAAATCTACTAAGCTTAAGTACAGATCCCTGTTGTATTCCTATGAGTTCTCAACTATTTGTTGTAGTGTGAAAATCTGATCTTGACAACCTCTATCTGGTTTGAACCTAGATAAAAGTTGTCAAGAGGTTATCCCATTATATCCTATTACTGTCCTTCAAAAAAAAAAAAAAAAAAGTCTCACGGTGGCACCTTGGCACCTGCTAACAGAGTTAAAGAAATCACTATTTCTAATGCAGCATTACAAGAGTTAATTACACTACTCTTTGGACAAATAGTTTCAGCAAAAAACATCTCTTAAGAACCTCAGACCAAATTTATGACATCAAAGAAAAATTAGTTACAATTTTAAGACATTATTATATTAGAACTATCTTCTAATCTATAGAAAAAATCTTCAGGGGAGAGAAGAAAGACTACATTTTCTTTTGTTTCCTTTGATATACAGAATCAACTGCATATGCAGTACCCCTACATCAGTGGAACTGGAAGAACAATATTTATCCATTCAAATGAACACTAAGGCTACATAAAGAACTACAAAGTCAGATCTTGCTTTACATTCAATTACCACTTCAACTGGAGCAGCACTAGGATAGAGCAAAATTTCAATCTGAAAGACTGTTTCTTGAGACTGCCGAGATAAGGAAGCATTACAGTAACTAAATAAATATAATAAGTTGAAATTACCAAGAACATGGAAATCAATACTGCATGCAGAATCAAAGATATAGACTGCATTCCAAGGTCATCTCTCCAAAGAAGATAATCAACAATTTTGTCATCCTTAGGAAGCTTGTATTTAACCACTGATCATGCCATTACAGCTGTGTCAGTTATTTGTGGTGTACTCTTGATGATGCTAGTTATACAAATCTAATGAAATTAATGTCAAGTTCTGTGCATGTTGTAATTTAATTAGTTGCTGAATTTTTTATACTCACTTTGTTTCTAAAGTGCTTCAGTTCTGAATATTTTTCAACATAGTGTTTTGTTTATAATAGTAGTATTACTCTAATTCTTGATGATGCCCTGGTGCTGTCTTCCAATATATAATCAATATCCTATAATATCAAGTTAGGCCCTATATTGTAAATATCTATCCAAAAGTCAACAATAAAAACTGCTGAGCTGGAATTGCCCCGACCCAAATTTGAACATTAAATAAAACAATATAATATGAGAATAGTACTATGAAATTTATTAACTGAATTAAACAATTAAAGCATTAAAGTATATTATTTTTTATGATTAAGGTAATCTTTCAATATATATGTACAGCAGAAAACAGAAAAAGGATCTCAGTAGAAAATTGAGTGGGTATGCAGTAGACAGTGTGAGTAATCTCTTCCACTTATTTAATGCTTGCTTGCTTGCTTCCTGGAAGAGAATGCTGGTGAAAGTGATAAGTGCATTATCTGAGAATGAGTTGCAGAATGATAAGTGGAATTTTTGTTAAGTAGATCTTCCATGATGAGTCCTTGAACTCTCTAAAGATGTCCAAATATAGCATTGATAATTTGATGTCACAAATTATATAAATGAATGCTACCTTCTTTTTGGTATACTCATTTTGAGACACTGAATAATAAGAATCTGATCTCAATATATGATTCACGAACACTATTTTTCTGTGTATGACCAATTTAACACAGATCTTTATGAAGTAAATAGTAAAACTGTTCATATATTTCATAATTGTATAATAAATTTCTTGACAAAATTAAGTAACACTATTAACTGAAAGAGAGAATGTTCTCTTCCTGAAAAGGAATTGAATAATTGAATTATTCAATTCCTTTTCAGGAAGTACACATACAATTGAATTATTAGCAGCTTGTTTTTCTCTTATTTCAGAAGACGAGGGATATCAGTATCCTGTAAGTGATATCCTCTGTAATGTACACCACAATCTGATCTAGATCTAAAATTGTTCTATATAAAACAAAGTTAAAAAAGAAATGAAAAAACAAGTTTTTCATAAATAGGTAGTGATGCTTCTATACATGACAAAACCTCAGATGAAAAGAAAACCAAGCATGCATTTTGTGTAAATTGGGCATACAATTTGCAAAACTAGAATTTTAAAATATTTAAGAAAAATATGAGGCAATGAAATGGGAGAAAATATTATAAATCAACTATTAAAATCATTCCAAGTTGCAAGTCATAAAAGGTTAAATTGGGGATAGGGGAATAAAACAAAAATTTTTTTGAATGTTCAGAAGCGTTTCCCCTTTTATTACAAAGATAAAAAAAAGGGGGAAAATTACTTGAAAATCTTTTTTTTTTTATGACTCTAAAAACGAAAAAAATATTCTAGCATGGTATCACAGTAATACTCTTAATAGCTATTCAGTTATCAAAATTTCATCTGGAAGTAAACAGTATGGCTGTTTTCCTCCCTTATCTCCATAAAAAAAAAAAATTGAGGCTTTAAAACCATATCTCTAATTAGTAATGTTTCCTAATTATTATCATCATCATCAGACCTCTAGAGTCAAAAGACTCATCACAGAAGGTCCCACTATCATACACACTCATTTCATCACACCATGCCTTAAATATATTTACTGTTGCAGCATTCGCAATACACTCAGGCAATGTATTCCAATCACCAACCACTCTCCATGACCAAAACCTGCTCCTCACCTCCTCCTTATAGAGCTTCAAGGGATGACCTCTTGTCCCCTCTCTGTTTTTGCCCATTCAAGATAAAACCTCATCCACATTAATCTGATAATAATCCTTTAATAGCTTATATGTCTCCATCATACGTCCCCTCTTCTTCTTATCTACCAGTCTCTGCAATTTGCACTGTCTCAATCTGTCTTTATACTCAACATTCCAGAGACCAGAAACCACCTGAGTAAATTATCTCTGAACCTTTTCCAATATCTCTTCATCCTTTTGAAATCCAGGTGACCAAATCTGTGCATAATAGTCCATATGTGGCCTGATCAAAGCCTTATACAGTGGAACCATAACAACCTTACTTCTACATGTCAATGTCCTCCCTCATCATCATCATTGCCATAATCTGCTATGCTATCTTGCAATTCTAGCAATGTGTCCTCAAAATTTTAGGTTCTTATTCACAATCACTGATTCCTCATCTACATCACTTCTTGCAAAATATTCCCACTAGTTGTACATTCTACACCCTATCTTTGCTATCCAAATTTTACAATTGGCACTCTGCAACACCAAACTTAGTAACCTCACTCGTGCATTTAGCCAGCACATTCAGGTCCTTTTGCAAAGCCACATCTGCTCCACTTCTCACAGTTCTTCCTAACTTTGCATCATCTGTAAAACAACAACCATTTAAACCATTAACAATATCATTAACATTCAAGTTAAACAGTCCCAAAACAGACCCTTGAGCACATTACTAATAACTTTCCTCTTCTGGGATATTGCTTCTTCATACACAACTTGCTGATATCTATCAGACAGTCAATCTCTTATTCAATGTACTAATCTACTATCCAACCCTATCCATTCCAGTTCGATCACCAGCTTGTCATGTGGCAACTATCAGAGGCCTTGGCAAAATCTAAATATATCACTGTGGGTACATCACCTTTATCCAATGCATTAGTCACCTGGTTATAAGTAAGCATATTACTAATATATGACCTTCCTTCAGTAAACCCATGCCAACCATCAACAAGAATGCTGCTGTTGTCAACACGTCTGAATCTTGGTTCTCATGAACTTCTCTAATAATTTAATTAAAACTCTAGATACACAGATTGGCCTATAATTCTATGCTTTAATAATATTATCTCCTTTATGAAGTGGAACAAATTTACTCTCTTTCCACTCCTTTGCAACTCAGCTCAATGCAGTCATGTTAAAAAACATATGTCAAAGGTGTAAGGTTACATTCCTTCAAAAAACACATGATGTCATCAAGCCCTACTGCCTTATTAACATCGAGTTTACTCAATTCCTCATATACCTACAGCTTACTCACCATCGGTGCTACCTCCTTCCTTCCCATTGCATTCATCTGCATGATGTGACATTCACAAGACTGAAATACTTTTACGAAATGCTTTTTGGAAAATTTTTCCACCAGAGGTCAGGCCAATAATTGTTGTAACGGTTAGTCAGTAACTTTAGCAAACCATGTAGATTGTAGTGCAGCTTGTTTCTCTGTATATAATGTATATGCTCCAGAAGATGATCTTGATATAAAGATCGAAACATTGAGTGTTGATTTTGGGTTTATATTAAACTAAAGTTTTACTCAAACACGGTAGTTGTCTCCATAATTTTCCAAAATGTATTCTGATCAGCATGTAAGCCTAAAAGAAAGGATTTACGAAATACTTATTAAACACCTCAACTATATCCTCTGCAGTTGTTATCATTCTATCATTTTCACTAACCAATATCATCTTGGCATAGTCATTCTTCCTTCTACTTGCAACATATCAAAAGAACTTCCAGGGATTCTTTTTAGCCTCATGAGCTAACTGTTGCATTGTAGTGCCCTTTTGCTCTCCTCATCAAGTGAGTCACTTCCTTTGCCTGCTCCTTACACAACTTCATGCAACAGGTTATTACCACCTTGTGATGCTTCCATAATATCTTCTTCTCCCAGACTGCATGCATTATCTCTTCATTCAGTCATTTCACACTTGCTCTATTTAAACCTCTTGTGAACTTTGGAATATATTCTAATATTGCCTCCACCAGGTAGTTCTTGAGTATGGCATAAGCTGCACTGATACCTTTCCATCCAGTTCCTCATTCCATGTTATTGCTATAGGCTGTCTCCTGAGCTTCTCAATCACCAGCATTATAGTTCCACATGTATGCGTTTCTAACAGAAGTCCTCATATGGCTGGCCACCCTACAAGTGATCACCTCATCACTTGTCATGGTCACTCTCACCAACTGGTGGAAGATTTGATATCCTGTTTATAATAACATCATCTGATGAGATCCAAGACCCTTGATTGTTGTATACCCTCTTTTACATACTACCTAAGGTAGTTGTCTCTCAAAAACCATTCTCTGTGCTCTCAGCTACCATCTCTTCATTCCAATCTATATTATCATAATTGGAATTATCCATAATAATCATTCTTTTCTTATTTACCAAGCTAATTTGCCTATATATTTCTTTCACATTACCAGGCCCATAGCAACACCCAACAAAATATTTCATTATGTCCATCTGTACCTTGCACCATAATGACTCAAAATCATTCTCACTATTTGTCCCCTTATATCTCCATCTTAAATAAATATAACTTCTCTGCTATGATCAACAGCACTCCTCCTCTCTTTCTTTCCTGTCTATCTTCATGAAAAATATCATAACAGTCCATCTCTAATTCCTGTCAGGATATCGTCCTCATTCAACCAAGACTCACTTATTCCAACAATTTTTGGGTGAATAAACCAAATCAATGCAACAATTTAATCTTCTGGCAAATCCCACCTACACCACTTCTCAGATGTGTCTCCTCAATACCCACTTGGGGTCTCTTCTATGATACCATCAATCCTACAGCCCTCCTCAGACCCAAACGCTCCCCTCCCATCCCAGACCATTTCTATACTTCCTTGCCCACTCACATACTGACTGAGCAGCATCCACACTTTTCACGGAGTGGCCCTCCCCATCGACCCTGACTTTCCCTGTTTCCTAGTCTGTTTTGTGTTCCTGCCTTCTCATTTCCTTTACTCATGCTACTTACCTCTCCATTCACAAGCTCCTTGCTCTTTTATATCACCACACACTACGTCAAATCTTCTATTCACTACATGCATTACCCTTCCTTCCAGCAACAACCTCTCCGGCTGACTTACACCAAAACCACTTAAATGCAATCCATCTTCCTTATGCAGTTCATCCCAAACATTGACAAAATGCACTCCATTCTCCTCAGATAGTATTTCTGATCTCTGCTGCTTTTTGCCTTCACTCATCATTAGCATACCTGGACAACACATTGACTGCCTTTCCAACTACACTGTTATCCTTTACTCTTCTCAACAACCTCCTTATATCCAATCTGACATTTTCTTGTTGATGTCTAAATTCTTCATAACTACTACTTCTTTCACTACGTGTGAAAAAAAACCCTACTGCCCAAGACCGGCTAATTTGGCTATGCTTGAAGATCCTCAAGTTCCTCATGTCTTTGACGGGAATCAAACCTGAGACACTCCTTCCCCAGGCACATGGTTGCGAAGTGCAAAGCCACTAGGCTAACTGCGCAGACTCTTCATGACTACTACTACTACTAACTTATTTCATCTCTTATTCCTTATATCCAATGTCTCAATCACTCTGCTCATTCCACCTTGAGGAAAGTAAAACTTGTGTGCCTGTTCATTCACCACACCTCTAATAACAGAATCTCCATACAGAGCAACTCAAATCATTTGTTATCACTTTGACATGGACATCTTTCCTTCCATTGTTCACTCTTCCATGCATGAAGAGAATCTATAATTCTCTTCATTTCACTATCATATATTTTGCCTTGTCATGGATTATTCCATTTGGCTAGCCAAAGATAAGTGCATGCAAGCACTTGCTTTGGCTGGCATGAACAACTTGGGGGAGGGGATAACTGATCATAATATGTTAAGGAAAAGATGTTTAAGCCTTAATTTCTCTTTCTCCCAACTTGAGCCCAGACAAAAGTATACAGTGGATTCTGGTTAATTGGGCAGCATCAGGAATAGCAAATTATGCTATTCCTGATCCTCATCCATCATTAAAAAAAGTTGCACATC
Source organism: Typopeltis vanoorti (assembly GCF_054136105.1). Lineage (NCBI taxonomy): Eukaryota > Metazoa > Arthropoda > Arachnida > Uropygi > Thelyphonidae > Typopeltis > Typopeltis vanoorti. The sequence continues at coordinate 120,309,569 of NC_143559.1, forward strand.
AAGAATTTAAAAGGTGTATTTACATAAGACAAAAATACAAGTTTAAGACAACAAATTAAAGATGCCAAGAAATTATATTCTTGGTTTAATCCTTTATCAAAGTGTAAGCAAACAAATTTGGCATATGATGTTTCTTCATGACTGGGCTACTTGTATATAGAGGATAATGATTTCACATCACTTGTCTTAATTACGAGGGTGGTCTGAAACGTTCTTGACTTAACAATGAAAAAACGAATTTTATAATTTCAAAATTATTTTTATTTTACAACATAATCTCCCTTAAGACTAATACATTTATTCCAGCAATGCTCCAGCACCATTATCCCATCTCTGTAGTGGTTCTCAGTAATATCTGCAAAATACCCCTCTAGAACTGCAATCACCACTTGATTTGAAGAAAAATGCTGACCAGCGAGGAAGAGTTTTTGTTTTAGAAAGAGATAGAAGTAAGAGGGAGCCAAGTCTGGGAAATAGGGTGGATGTTCTAACAATTCATAGTGCATATCCCTTAATTTTCCCCTTGCCAAAACACCTTTGTGGGCAGGTGCATTGTCCTGATGAAAGATGATTTTTTTCTTCTAGTCTGGTTAAAAAATCAGAATGATATTCCCCAGTTATTGTTTTACCCTTTTAAAGATAATTAATAAACAAAATACCTTTAGCATCCCACAACATCGATGCCATGACCTTTCCTGCTGATGAAACCAACTTTGTCTCTTCATTGGTGCTGAACAACTGGCTTCTGTCTACTGTTTTAACTGCTGTTTGGAGTCTGGTGTGTAATGGTGAATCCAAGTCTCCTCCATAGTAATAAATCTACACACAAAATCAGTTTTATTTTTGTTAAAATGCTCCAAGTACTGTTCAGAGATTTTCATGCAAGTGTGTTTTTGATTTGAGCAAGTGTGGCACCGATCTTGCGCAAAGCTTTTTCATTTGCAATTTTTCATGCAAAATATATCTTACAGTTCTTTTGAAATGCCTATAGTCTCAGCATTTCATGCATTTTGACTCACCGGTCATCCAATATCATATCATGCAGTTGATCAATGATTTCTGGTGTTGTTACACTTTTTAGACATCCTTCATGTGGATCATCTTCAAGACTGCCACATTTAAACTTGGCAGCCCATTTCTTAATTGTTGAAAATGAAGGAGAAGAGTGCCCATAAACTTTTATGAACTTCGAATGAATTTCTTTTGGTGTTAAACCTTCTTTTACAAAGAATTTTATAACCACATGATACTCAATTTTATCCATTTCAAGGGATACAGACAACACTTTTGCTTCAGACAGCTGTATAAAGCAAACTATTTGATAGAATAACTTGCAATTTCACATGGATGCTTATGACAGATCAACTTGGGGGGGAAAAAAAAATCTTGCTGATCGTGTTGCCAACTATGGTCAAGAACTTTTCAGACCACCCTCGTGCATAATGCAAAGCACACATCTTTTGGGTGCATATAATACTATACATTATGAGAAGGGCCACTACCCAGACTCGTTTTGACCTTTATTGAGGTCTGATCAGTGGGAGCCATACCCAGAAGAGATAACCAATTGTGTAACCAGTTCGCCTTAAAAATAATGAAAATCTAACAAATTCTTAAGGAAAGCTGAAAGTGGTTACTTAAAAAAATGTGAAGTTTCACATGTGAGTTCCACTAGAATGAAATATAGTGCATTCTAAAAATTTGCATTGCTAGACTTGAGTAGACCTCTCATTTCAGTAGTATATGAGTTACTGTTAGGAACTTTGCAGTGACTAATCCACACATTTCAAGATCAAGTAAGGGTTTTCACTAATTTTATATTTAAATTTACAACTGACAGCAGAATTTTATAAAGAATTTTTAAAAGTGAAATCGTATAAGTGAAATTTTAGCTTTGCAGTATTCCAACTGCTGGAGACTTGCCATTATTTCCATAACTGCTAAATATTTTTTTTAACAGTTTGAGACATTCAAAATTCGCTTGAAGAATCAATTTCTCATTGTAGTATTTGCTATAGCATTAGCTTCACATATGGAAAAGTTTGGTAAAGAAATATGAGACTAACTTAGCTTAAACCCCCACCCACCCACCCACACATCCTGCCAATTCATACACTATCTGATCAAAAATAACCATGTGCCTGCACATCCCAATTCTCAATCTAATATGAAAGGCATTAATGTGAATTATGCCCTCATATTAGAGTGAGAGTTGGTCCACTTTACTGCTATTACAACCTTCAATCTTATGGGAAGGCTTCCCACTAGATTTTGGTACACCACAGCTGTAATTCTCTTCCATTCTTCAAGAAGAGCATTAATGAGGTCAGTCACTGATGTCAAGTGATTTGGCCTGGCTCACAATTGGTGCTCCAATTCATCCCATGGTATTCAATGGGATTGAGATCAGAGTTCTGTGCAGGCCAGTCAAGTTCTTCAACACCCATCTCAATAAAGCATTCCTGCATGGATCTTGATCTGTGGATGGGGATTATTGTATCGATACAAGAAAGGGACTTTCACCAGTTGCCACAAAATTGGAAGCATTCATGCAGAATGTCATTATAAGCTACTACATTAAGATTCTCCATACCTAGTCAGAATAACAAAAAATGGCCCCAGATTACAATGCCTTTCCCCAAACTTTACAGTTGGCACAACATGTTCAGGCAGGTAGCATTCTCCTGGTATCTGCCAAACCCAGATCTGTCCAGTCATGACAGGTTGTGATTGTAATGCTGTTGCTCCTAGGCATTTCCATTTCACAATAATGTCACTTACAGTTGATCGGGTGCAGCTGCAGTAGGGCAGAAATTTCCCAAACTGAGCTGTTGCAAAGGCAGTAAGTATCCTATAAGAGTGCAACGTCGAAAGTCACCCAGCTCTTCAGCACAACCCATTTTATTGTTTGTCTGTGAAGATTGCAAGAATGTGTGCTTCCTTTTATACCTGTATGAGCTGTGTTTTGAAGTATATAGTCATATCCACTACTACAAAAGATGTGTGGGGGGGTCCTGTATATTTTTGATCAGAGTATACAGCAGGAAGATTCCTATGAGAGGTGTATAGAGAATATTTAGCCAATTTTAGGCTAAACTATCACCATGCTTTTCTATCATAACTTGTAGCATAAAGCAATATCTATGTGCCAAAGTACAAATATAGTGCTGTGCACACCACAAGTAGTTTCTATATGCCAATCAATGTACAGTATAACAAGACAAAAAAAGTATGTTGCTTAAAATGGAACACATTTACATACAAAAAAAAAAGATGTACAGTTAAAAAATAAAATAAAACTGATAAACTAGAATGGACTAAAGATCAAAGCAGAGATAAAAAGAATTCTAAACCTACTATACATACACATATACATACAATAATACAAAATGAGCAAAATGTATATTTTAATACTTTTAAATATTTCCAATGTCTTAAATCCTATTATCTCCTTCCCTCAAATTCTCAAAAATACTTAAGTGACAGAACTGTGATACATAACATCCAGGAGGAATCCAGTTATATTTCAGTATTACATGTCAAAAAATGGTCAATGTCAATAATTTGAAATGTAGAAAGGCAGTGAATATTTAAGTAGAAATGTTCAAATAAGAGGTATAAAAGTTTTATACCTCTGCATTTGAGCATATTATTATTATTCTAAGACCCCCATGGAGTCAAAACCTCATCTAGGTGGTCCCTTTGTCATACACACAGCTCATCATACCTTGTCTTAAACACCTTCAAATTCTCTGCAGACACCACACTATCAGACAATGCATTAGAATTATTCACAACTCTCAATGCAAAAAACCTGCTTCTCACTTTCTTGTTCACAACCTCCTTATACAGATTCCAAGGATGACCTCTTGTTCTTCCCCGATCTCCCACCATTTTATGAAAAACCTCTTCAATGTTAATCCTATAGCAACCCCTTACCAACTTGTACGTGTCTATCAAATCATCCCTCTTTCTCCTATCCACTAGACTCTGTAAATTGCATTTTCTCAACCTTTCCTCATATTTAATCCCAGAGATCCGAAACTACCTTAGTAGCTCTGGACCCTTTCCAACATCTCTTTGTCTTTTTGAAAACTAGGTGACTAAATCTGTGCACAGTAGTCCATGTGAGGCCTAATTAAGGCCTTATGCAATGGAACAAGAATCTCCTTACATCTACAAGTCAGTGTCCTCTGCATCATTCCCAGAATTTGTGTTGTCCTCAAAATGTTGGCGATGTGTCCTCTAAATTTTACATCTTTATCTGCTATCATTCACCCGTAGATCTCTTATTTCCTCCACCTTCAACAATATATCCCCACCAAGTGTAAATTCCACATCCCATCTTTGTTTCTCAAATTTTAAAACCTTATATTTCCCAACATTGAACTGACAACCCCACTCCTATGCCCATTCACTCAGTCTATTCAAGTAACCACAAAATCTACTGTACTCCTCATAGTTCTTCCCAACATTGCATTATCTGCAATCAACTGAATATCTCGATCCAAATCTTCCCCAATATCATTAATATACAGGTTAAACAGCAATAACCCTAAAACAGACCACCAATGCAGCACACTGCTAGTGACTTTCCTGTTCTGGGATATTGCCCCCCATACACAATTTGCTGATGCCTATCAGACAGCCAGTCTTCAATCTAATGCACTAGTCTAATATTCAATCTCACCCACTCTAGCCTGACTATCAACTTATCATGAGGTAATCTATCAAAAGTCTTTGCAAAGTCCAAGTATACTACTGTGTATCCATTTCCTTTGTCCAATGAAGCAATCATCTTATTGTAATAAGTAAGTAGATTACTAAAACATGACCCCCCCCCTCCCGTATTGCAAATTGCATATTGCAAAAGTGGCTAAAACAGCTCAAATTATTTGGCTGTTTACCCCCTGACAACCAGAGATAAGCAGGTCATTATACTTCTTTATAGGATCTTGGTAAGATCATTGACTGCTGTGCACAAATCCTTGGTCTCCTGGGTTTCTTGGGGATGAGCAGGAGGTGGTGGAGAGGATTCAGAGGCAAGCGACCAAGATGGTGGCAAGTCTATGGAATGCACATTATGAGGATAGGTTGAAGATTTGCAGATTACAGAAATTTTTTGACAGGTGGAAGAGGGGTGATATGATAAGAGACATACAAATCACTGAAGGGTTTTTACAAGATTAATACAGAGGAAATATTGTCTAACAGGTGTCTGGTGATGGTGGGAGAACTAGGGGACATCTTGGAAACTAAGCAAGAGTGTCGTTAGCAGAGGTGTGAGGACTACTTTTTTGCTTTTGGAGTGGTAAATAAGTGGACTAGTTTGCCAGAGTCTGTTATGGGTGCCTTGACTGTGAATGAGTTCAAAGTGAAGTATGATAGATATTGCACAAATGTTGGATAGTGGCCCTTGACATTATACCAAGTTTGGTATAAAGTCAAGGGGCTCCCTTGATGAGTCTAAGGACTCCATAGAGTTGCCCATATAATAATAATAATACTGTGTACTACGTTGATGGTACTGGACTGCAGGAAATTGATAACGCCAGGGATTTTAGATTAATGGTGGATAGATGGTTGAAGTTCAGATAGTGTATTGCAAAAGTTGGTAAAATAGCTCAAAGGATTACTTGGATGTTGAAGAATCTGTTGAATGCTTTCTATGAGGATAGACTGAAGTTGATAGGTTGAAAAGGTAACAGAAAATTATAAGTTTCTAAAGGAGTTCTATAAGATGTCAATCTTATAAATCTTATAGAACTCCTTTAGTGTAGTTAGTAAGGGTGTGCAGACTATTTTTATTTTATTTTATTTTTTTTGCTTGGAGAGTAGTGAATGAGTGGAATGGATTGCCAGAAGTAGTTCTGAGTACCCCCCTGATAGTGAAGGAATTTGAGGACAGGTGTAAAAGGTATTGTGCATATAAAGGTGAGTGTGGGTCTCCTGCAATGAATCTTCTGACTCCATGGAGATGCCCATATTACAGGGTGTTCGGGATAAATTTGACATATTTATAATTAATTATATTTTTCCGTAAGTCACACGTATTAACACACACTTCTCTTCATTTAAAAGTTTGTACCCTTCTTCATTCATATACAAGATGTCAGAAAGGATGGATAGCTGGAACCCACCTGAATCATGGAAGAGAATAACTTGTATCATGATGATTCGTGCCCGCCATCAAAATAAGGATATTACGACTGCTGCCCAATGCTCCCTGAATACAGTAAAAACAATCAGGCATGAACTAGAGACTTGCAATGGTGACTACGAGGATGTAGCAAGAAGAAAGATCCCTAGCAGATGATCTGATTGCGTTCGTACAGCAGAATTCCTCGCAAATCTGCAGGAACAGGTGTTGAAGAACCCTGGCATTGGAATTCGGGCTTTGTTCGTGGAGTTGCTAACTGTAGTCAAGCCCTGGATAACAAGGGTAGCCAATGGTAGGCCGTATGTATGGCAGCAGGATTCGGCCCCTTGCCACACCTCTGGGAAAAGTCAAAAATGGTTGTCTGAAAATTTCTACGACTTCACCAGTCCAAATGTTTGGCCTCCAAACTCCCCAGACCTTAACCCCATGGATTATTTTGTATGGGGCGCAGTTGAAAAAGACACCAATCGCACTTCCAGTAATACAAAAGCCCAGTTAATGGATAAAATTAAAACAGTTTTTGCGGCCCTTCCCAGGGAGACTGTAGCATCAGCTTGTTCGAGGTTCCGAAGCAGAATTGAAGCTGTGATCGATGCTAATGGTGGTTATTTTGAGTAAATCTTGTTGATAGTATTGTAATTAACTCTGCCTGTAATGTTTTTTTGTCAATTCATTAAATTTAATAGATACAAAGAAGATTTTCTTTTTCCTTACGAAACTGTCAAATTTATCCCGAACACCCTGTATAATAATGACTGGATATAACTCCACCTTAAATAACCATAGATGGATTCTCTGAAATGGTGAATCAAACCCTCCTGGGTGAATCAATCAACATTTTCTGCATCCTTTATCCAGTGACTGTAGGTTTATTTCTTGCTTTCTCAAATTGTTTTGCACCCCTGCCTCCCAATATTTATAATTTTGAGGCTACAAATTCACCTCTGAAAGCTGCTAAACTTTTTTTCTTTTTAAAACTTTTGTATACATTATTCTTTTTGATATTTTTATCCTACTCAACTAAATGATGATTAGTTCCTATCAAATTTCCTGTATACTCTCATATTCTGAACATATCACTGTCAACAATATGACTTTTAATTTTTTGTCTTGTCTCCAAGAATTTAATAACTAGTCAATGTGCTGAATAGAAATCCAGCAAGTATTTACCATTGGTACTAGTTTTGCTTTTTTTTTTTTTTCTACAAATGTTCCTAAAACATTCCCGTTATGAGTGGTATTTATTTCCCAACTGTTTATATTTCTAGCTATTTATGTCAAGTGTCCTCTCTAATACCTGAAAATATTCATATGCTTCTTCCTTAATACAACCTTCTGTGAGACCATAAACATAAATAAGTCTCAATGTGCAATACCCCATTTTTGAAATTTGTCCACAACACTAGTTGAAATTGGCTGCCATTCAAGAAGAAGTTTCTCTTCATGTTTAGTCTAGTATAGATGTTTGGATGTTTGCTATTGATGTTACGGTTTTGTAATTTAATTAGCTAAATAAATTTAGTCAATTGATTTTTTAACGACACTTGTGACAAAATGATTAGAAATATATACATGTTTACACAAGAATAATGTTTAATTTGCCAAATATTTTGGACTGAATATTACAGACCATCTTCAGTGGCTACATAGGAATAGTTTTAAAAAATAAGGTGGAATACGAACAATTGATTATCACACATAGCAATATGAAATATGACATCATGCGGCTCGTTCTATGTATTAGAAGAGTAAACATTTTTAAAGTCATAATTAAAGATATTAATTCAGAAATTCATATAATAATCTTAAATAACATTAAACTTTCCCAAATTTTTGATATAGATATACAGTCATTACGATTCAAGTTAGGACGTTGAAGTAAGGCCTCCCTCCACACTTTCTTTAAATAAACATTCAAATTTGTAGTGACATCTGTGTAGGAGGAGAGTCTTAGACCGAAGGATGTTGTGGCTTGTTTCTAATCCATGCTGAGCTAATCCAAATTTCTCGGGTTTGTTGTAATTGTAATCTTTCCTAATTTGGACAAACTGGATGTTCCATAGAAAAAAGAATTCAAGAGCATTTAGTCATCAATTCAACACAACAAACCCGAGAAATCTGGATTAGCTCAGCATGGATTAGAAACAAGCCACAACATCCTTTGGTCCAAGACTCTGCTCCTACACAGATGTCGCTACAAATTTGAACGTTTATTTAAAGAAAGTGTGGAGGCCTTACTTCAACGTCCTAACTTGAATCGTAATGACCGTATATCTATATCAAAAATTTGGAAAAGTTTAATCAGGATAACACGTTAATTTTTTTTTTTTTTGTAAATTTCCTATATTAGTCTAATGTTATTTAAGATTATTATATGAATTTCTGAATTAATATCTTTAATTATGACTTTAAAAATGTTTACTCTTTTAATACTTAGTGATATGACATCACGCGGCTCGTTCTATGTGTGAATGATCAATTGTTCGTATTCCACCTTGTTTTTTAAAACTATTCCTATGTAGCCACTGAAGATGGTCTGTAATATTCAGACCGAAATATTTGGCAAATTAAACATTATTCTTGTCTAAATGTGTATATATTTCTAATTTAGTTAATTATTATCTTTAAATGTCTGTTTTATTCAAAGAAACTTCACCATGACTTCATGTTTAGTGTTTTACACAAACGCAGGTTTCAATATAATTGTCAGTCATTCATTATGGGAAAATAATGGTAGTTGAGAAGTGAGAAATTCTGCATTAACTTACTATGTGGCAACAATAATAGTTCAATAGCTGTCAATGCTCACTTATTTTTATTTTTTAATTACCAATAATGCCAAAGACAATCTTTCACAGAGCAAAACAAATATAATCATGTTAAAAACATGATTATATTCAATTAAAAATTGTTTTAAACAGTCAAAATAAACACTAATGATGAATTGATTATTACATTGCTGCATTAAATCAAAATATTAAAAGGTGGAAAATTGCAGTTTACAGTTGTAACTGTAGTCAGTTACAACATAAGTCACTTGCTTTAACTACTGCAAAAAAGAAACCTAATTCTGATTCACTATCCTTTTTGAACATTGATAATTATCACCAAACAGAATGTTGATTCTGTGGGGGTTCTAATACAATCAAGAGAAATAATAAAAGTTGTCAAATTTAGACACTTGATGTCTGTGAAACAACTATATTTGCTTATGGAAGAAAAGCTGGGCATAGTTTTAAAAAAGGAAAATGAGGAGTGGCTTGTTTTAGTAGTGAATTATGCAAATGACTATAATATTATGCATCTGTATTTTGCATGTTCAAATGGTGTTACTCTTTCTTTCTCTTCTGTATCACATAAAACTAATCTTCAATGAAAAAATCCTACCAATTCATTCAAGATTGACTAAATGAGCAGTGAGTAAAAAACTAGGACAAAATTTCTTCAATCATCAAGGATTCAAAGCTCAGATACTTCTGCTTGGCAAAAGTAATTCTTGTGTCAAGCACAATTATAGCATTGCTTGACTAGATCATAGACTTCTATGTAATGAAAACTATTGACAGAATTCGTGATGTTTATTCAGCCTTGAGGAAGACCAAATAAATTACAAAAACTGTTCAACAGCAACAACTTAACATTAACATAGGATAAAATGTCACCACTATAACAGCTACTGAAGATAAAATATGATTTCCACAGACAATATAAAGATCAGATTGTCTGTAGAAATTTTATGACAGTAATGAGAAACAAATTTACAATTTGCATTTCCTATCACTTTTCTTTCCCCTGCTATCGCACCTACTGCTCAAAAGTGTTTTAAATGTTACAGACAATTTTGCAAGTTCCTACTGCATGTAATTCTAAATTTAAGGAGAATGGGTAGCAATCTTTTGACTACCACTTAAAGAACTGGAATCAGGTCTAGGATCTTAATAAATATGTATAAAAGGCAAATTTAGAAGATTTACTCATTTGATATGTTCATTTGTTTAAAGAAATGACTTGCTGAATTCAGAAAGAAGGGAAAAAACTGGCAATTAGTGCCAGTATATATGCATATAATCTAAATATAAAACAAGAAAATAAAAATGAGAAAAAAACATGCATGCATAAGTCATAAAACTTAACTAAAACCATCTTTCTCTTCTGTAATAAGATTTTGAAATAATGCATAGGTGCAAAATTTAAATTATGACCATCAAGACTAAGAAGTTATAAATCAAATTTATAATTTTTGAAAAAATTTGAATGTGTTCCATATATACAATTACACATAAAAATGTATATACTGACAGCATAATATAAAATAACTTTTGCTACAGTACTACTATAATTGTGATATGGAAACAAAACATGCAAAATTCAAAGCTAAGGAAAATAACAAGAAAGGAAGACATGCAAGCAGAATGATTTCTCATGAAATTACACTGGCAGCTATCTAAAAGCTTTCATGACATTCTTTTATACTCGGGGTTCTACACTGTACAACATTTGAGATAAATCTTTCCATTATTTGAAAAAAAAAAAAAGTTAAATGTGATGCAAATAATTTGTATGTGCAAATTTTGAAATAGGCATAAAAACACTATTTATCCTACATATCTGCAATTTTTATATAATGAAATTATAATGAAACTTGTACATATCCAGGAATGTCAAGGTGAACTTAATCAAGAACCCTAAAGAATCAATTTGCTTAAATTCTGGATGGAAACCAAGTGATCTGGATAAGTTATTTTTAAAATATTTTACATCCAGAGATGCAAAAATATATACTGCAGTAATCCCAGATTTTCTAAAGAACAGTAAAATTCCTCAGTGAGCATAAGTTCTACAAAACATTTAATCAAGAACCCACTGTTCTTAGCATGTTATTCCATGAAAAATTTAATGAAGAATGTTTTAATATATAATACTAATTTATCTTTCATTATTTTTTTTAATGGATATTATAAATCCAAATTCCAGTTTGCTTATTAGAAAAATATGAGAAAGAATTCACTACTCATGAGTAAATGAACATATAATTCACAATTTATTAGATAATATACATAAAAACAAACTCTCTATGTAGTCAAAATATCCAAAATTCTGTGCATTTTGAACTTCTAATAAAAAAATTAACAAACATACGATATGAAAACAAAATTTTTATTACTAGTCAGCCACTCACAAGTATGTTAATATCAATGATCATGATACAAGCACCACATTTATATACTTTACTGTTACTTTTAATTAGGAACAAGTATAATTTTCTTTTTTTTTTAAAAAAAGTAACCAGTGCTTTACTGACTTAGCAGTTTCACAGAAATAAATCAAATCTGAATAAAATTATTTAAGAAATATCAATCTTGGAAATTTCATATAACAAAAAAAAAAAAAAATAAATAATAAATAAATAAATATATTCAAAATGAAACACTAAGATAGTATTACCTAAATTTTTTGATTAAGCATCGCAAATATTCACAAAAAGACATCTATAAATCAGATGGCAAACTTCATAATTTAAAAAAAAAAAAAAAAAATGAGGAAACTTTCCATCCAATTTTAATGAAAACTTTTAAATTAGCATAAAATCAAAATATGATAATGAAATGACAGTTAATAAAAATATTAACTTTTATTATTATTAAATGTATAATACTTTTTAATAGTAAATGACAACATTTACTATCAAAAAGTATTATACTGTTTTCAGTTAATATTCTAAATATCATACAGTTAACATAATCTTTAAAAATTTATAACTACAAGATAAAGGAACCAGATCACATATCTATTATATCAATAACAACAAAATGGAGTAATAGAATAGATATTTAACAAAAGAAATATTTGACAAAAAATGTTTGGCATTAGGTTTTTGTGTGTGTGTGTGCGTGTGCGCGTGTAAAATCTATGCTGGTATTTTTTAACCCACTGCAGCCTTGTTAATATTTTTTATTTTGCATCGTAATCTCACAGTAAAAGTATCACTGGTCAGCGATAAGGAATACAGATTCATTTAAAATTTACATGCATGCATGCAGACACATGCACATTTTACACGAATCTTACCCATGAAAGTTTGTAAACCAATGGTATATTAATACTGTGGTGAGTTAAGGATTAGAAAATCTGAAAACCAAGAGCTTGAAAAAGTTCTGATCGTTGAACTTTTTCATGCCAATTATAAATGTTCCAATTTTGTTTCAGACAATTCAAACAAGTGGCACCATGATCTCACAACAGGCAATGAAAACATCTACCACCTAACAATGTTCACAAACATCATAATGGAATCAGAACCCACAGTATGTTGATCAGAGAGCAGAGATGCTATCCACTTGCCCAACTGTACTAGTATGAAAATAATCAGAAGTCATCCTAAATGAAATTAAAACATTTAAAAAATAATAAAATTCTTTTATGGCCTCAGTTGATACAACAACGACTGTGGCAATAAATATAATTTATTGCCACGTCTATCTGGATTACTGTGCTCAGATCTAGTCATCTGGGTTTCTTGGGGATCAGAAAGTAGTGGAGAGGACCACTTCCATAGACCACTCACCAGGATGGTGAGTGGTCTGTGGAATGCTCCTTATGAGGATAGATTGAGGGCTTGTGGATTGCAAAAGTTGGTTGAGAAGCAAAAAAGAGGGAATATAATAGAAACCTTTAAGTTACTTAAAGGATTTTATAAGATTGATTGAGGACATGAGGACTAGATTTTTCACTTGGAGAATGGTGAATGAATGAATAGAATGGGTTGCCTGAGTCGATTGTGAATGCTTTGTCTGTTAATGGTTTCAAGGAGAGGTATGACAGATGTGTTTATAGTTTGGGCCTCCCAAGATGAGTCTTAGGACTCCATGGAGGTGCCCATGCAATAATAATAATAATAATGATGATGATGATAACAACAACAGGTGTTTGATGTCAAGATGGCAGAGAAAAGACCCAAAAGAAAGTCGAGATGTAGGTGATTGATGCAGTTAGAAAGCAGACTTAGATATAAGATCTAATAATATAATGCCATTCTAGTTGGCCAAGTGGTCAGTGTATCTACTCTCCAGCCAAAAGGCTGTGGGTTCGAATCCTGCCATGGATATGAATGTTTGTGGTAGTCTGTGAAAATACTAGTGATGGGGGGGTAGATGGTGTTGGTGTAGATGATGCAGTTTGCTGTAGTTGGTGGACTGAGTGGCAGAGATGGAGAGTTGTTGAGTGGGTGCTCTCCCTCGATGAGTCCAAAGACTCATTGAGGGAAGTGTTATGATATAATAATGAGTGGTGACAAGTGATAAAATAATCTGAAGGAAAATTGTTGACAAGGCATCTGTTCGTGTTCTTCTTTCAAGACCTAGGCTGAAAGCTTGTTTCAGCATCTTAATGACTATACTTTCATCTCTTCCTGGGTCTTCATTCATCTCTTTTCCCTTTAAGGTTTCTATTTTATTACTTCCTTTGGCAGTCTTCCTTCTTCTATTTGTTGTAAATGATCCCTCCAATTCTTTTGATGGCCTTTTATTTTATCATTCATTGCCTGTATGTGCAATTCCTTCCTTATTTCATCATGTAGTATCCCAAAATCCCTTGAGGGAACATATCAGGAAACTGATGATGAACTGGCTCAAAAAGTTCCATGTTTGGAACTTTCTCAAGAGCATTTCCAGATTTTCCAACCTTTCATGCATAGAATTTTCATATTTAACACACACACACACACACACACACACACACACACACACACACACACACACACACACACACACACACCACAGTGTTTCTCGGCCTTTTCTTGAATCTGTTTTAATACACTTAGATTAAGGACCAAAACTATGAAAATAGGCACGAATATAGAAAACTTCAGCTATATTCTCACAGATAACCTATAAAATAAGCAAAATATTTCATCTATTTAGGCACACAGTTTATAGTGAAGATGGGGAAATTAAATATGGAAATAAAGCTGGGATGGTAGGGAGCCATTGAATAAACTGATATGGAATAAGAGACAACTTAGCTAAAACACCAAAATAGCATTGTACAAGAAAGTGTTCACACCAGTTTTAACTTTTGTATCTAAGAGATGGGTTAGAAATAAAGCCCTAGATCAAAGACTTGAAACTACAGATATGAGAAAAAACTAGGGGCTTGCACAGATGGTACCAATGGCAGAATCATATTAAAAATGAAGATATTATGAAAGAACATATTGTTTGCATTCAAGAATGTGTGAGCAGGGCTAATCTAAGGTGGTATGGTCACTCAAACAGAATGGAAGAGTGACAACAGAATGCTAACAGAATGTTAGCAAAATAGATGTTTGTTGCTAAGGTAGTAAGAAAAAGACACAGGAAAACCAAAATCTAAGTAAACTGAATCAGTCAGAAGTGTGCCTTAGAAGACAGAAATGCTAGATATGACAATACTGGAGTGCTGACAAGTAAGAGACTAATTAAGAAGAAAATTAGTCACATACTTGAGACTCTTAGTCTCAAGTAAGAGATTAGTAATAATGTAAACTTAATCATGCAGTAGCCTGTACATCTCTTGAGAAAACATATCAGGAAATTGATAATGACATCAAAAAGCATATGTATATACATGGGTATACCAAATCTGTTAAGAGCATAATAATTGGGAGAGAGATTATAGATAGAATTTGAAGTTCACATACTGCAAAGGTTGTGAAGACATCTCAAAGAATTGCTTCAATACTGAGGAGGACACTGAACACGAGAGATAAAAGTGTAGTGGTTCAATTTTATAAAACTTTGATCAGACAACATCTGGATTTCTGTGCTCAGATCTGATCACCAAGTTCTGAAGGGGTGAAGTAACCTTGGAGAAGGTGCTGAGATGGATAACAAAAATGATATCAGGATTGCAATGTTGATTGAGGATAGATTGAGGGCATGTAGACTGCAGAGTTTGGTGGATAGAAAACAAAGGGAGGGTAGGATGATATGATTGAGACGTTTAAGCTGTCGAAGGGTTATTATTGAATTAGCAGTGAGGAAATTTTTCATATGGTAGAATAAGAAGAAGAAACTAGAACAAATGTCCATCCTTACAAGTTACAAAAGGAAGTAGTGAGTAGTAATAAAGAATGAGAAGTTTTTTGCATGGAGAGGAAAATTCCATGCTCCTACTGTGTGGTAGGAGCATGGAATGCATTGCATGAGAGTGGTGAAAGTGAAAACATTGGATTAGTTTAAGAAGTGGTACATTAGCCTTTGTACTGACCTCCCATAATGAGTCTTGTGACCTCATCAAGAAAATAATAATGATGATGACATTTCTAAATCTGGCATGTTGTTATTTTATTTTAATATCCATTTAAAGAATAAAAAATTATGCTTCCTGTACAAAAGCCATACCTCAATTTAGGATTCAAGTGATGCTTGGGTGGTGTTAATAACTGTGTTGTAGCATTGATTGTAACCAAATTCAGAAGGAAAATGAACAGTGAAATTGGGTAGCTAATTTAAGCAACCATAACTGTTCCATTTAAGAATACAGCACTATCACTATGCCTTTTGTTATTGACCTTCAATTTGCTATTGAACTTCACTCTGAGCTGCTTTGAACCTTGTATAATGGATGGTATTTGTACATGCTGATAAACCACATTAACTGGGATTGATTAACAGACACACAAAGGTTCATTGATGAAAAAAAGAATTTAACACAAGAGCAAACATCATTAACCACTGGATGTAATTCCCAGGAGATAAAGATGCATATGGAGTTGTAAAGAGGGAGGAAGAAAGGATGACACAGAAATTTAGACTGAGGGTAGTTTTGCATTAAAAACTATACTATTTACATACAAAATAAAGGAAACGTATTAATTGTGACCTGTGCATCAAACACAAAATTAAGTTCTAGAATTCATCATATAAACACTAAAAAAATTACTGTGATTGCAAGTCAAATATGTAGCTAGTCTAGCAATCTCCACATACTTTAAAAAAGTATTTCAATGGAAATCTTACTACTAACTGCTCTCAAAACTAAACAGTTAGTTCTCACTATAACAAGCTTATAGCTAGTCTAGCAATCTCCACATACTTTAAAAAAGTATTTCAATGGAAATCTTACTACTAACTGCTCTCAAAACTAAACAGTTAGTTCTCACTATAACAAGCTTATAGGGACCACAGAAATAGTTTGTTATAGTGGACAATGTTGTTATAAAAAAAATTACTATTGTACCTATGGAGCTTTAAGTCATGTTTTTTTGTCATAGTGGCCAAGTTTGTTATACTAATATTTGCTATAGTGAGAGCTGAGTAACTGGACAAAGGAGCCTTACTATTATTTTTTCCGAATTCAAACAATATTCAACCAATTAGAATCAAAAATTAGCAGCAATCCTAAATAAATAATTATCATAATTATTTCACTTCCTTTCATTTTAACAAACTTATGGAGACTATTACCATGTTAAGAATAATTATTTAAACTTCCTGACATTTCAACCTTCCTATTATAGTCAACTAGTGTGTACACACACACACACACATATATATACACAGACGAGCTACATTACAATTCAAACAGTATACCAAAGTAACATTAACCTCTAGTGAGGGAAAGAAAAAAAAAAAAAAACTACATCAAAGTTATATCCTATTTTTACATGGCTAAAGAAGAAATTCATATCTTTTAATAGAGCAATAGTGGTGGTAGCTTAAGCGGTAATTTAACATAAGTGTTTGTTATATTAAGGCTAAGAATCCAAAATACTACAGTTCTAATTATAATTTATAATGACCTCTATGAACAAAAGGTTATATAGGTAGAATATGTGTCATCCATTTTCTTGGGATTTTTAAACCATTATTATTGTTACTATTAGGGTGGTTAATAATAATTTCACAGGGCTACTGAAATTTGCACTAATACCAAGTTTTGGTGTGATGTATTGAATAGGTTCCTTTTCAGTCAATTCTGTTTAGAGTAACAAAGGCATGGTCAGAAAGGCCAGATTTATTATAGTAATTAAATTTAATGTGTCATTTATGTTCCATTTTCTAGGTAGAAATTGTGTGTCCGGTTTCACCATATTAGCATTGAAAATAAGATATTCCAGGGCAGGCCAGGGAAGGAAATAAATCATTGAAGGAGTTGAATAACTTCTTTATTTTGCATGAGGTTTAAAAGTGGTAGAAGTTTAAAAAAGTAGTAGCAGTCTCATAATTTTGTCAAAATGATGCTGATAATCGTTTAACTTTAAAAGATAGGATAATTACTTCACTATGTCTCTGATTAATCTTGTTACTATTACATTATTCAAGTCTGAGAGGAATAAATTTCTTTTCTTATTCAACTTTATTCAGTGTTAATATGCACATTCTACATATTTATATCATTTTTATAATCCCCCCCCCCTTTTTCTAAATATATTTTCTTTATAGATATGAAATGTATGTGCAGAAGATTACTCAATTGGAATGAGTTTATTTAAATAAAGAATTTATTACTGATAGAATTTCCAGAAAAGAGAGGTGGGAGGGGGGCATTTAGATCATAAGAGTGAAGCAACACAAAAAAAATTATGAACCAACTACTGTTCTATGATAACTACAAAAAATATTTTTTTAAAAATCTAAAACTTTCATTAGGTTACAATGAATTAATTTTAATAAATATGCTTATAAATTTTGACAATAACAAAATATAACATGAAATAATTACTGAAACTAATGTTGCTTTATATCATCAGAATATTAAACGATAATAATATATATATATATATATATATAGTGGGAAGTCAATTGAATAAATTCATATGGAATAAGAGAGAAATTAGTCAGAACACTAGATTAGCTGTATACAAGACAGTGTTCAAACCAGTTTTAACTTATGGATCTGAGAGCTGGGTCAGAAGTAAAACACTTGACCAAAGACTAGAGACCGCAGATATGAGAGTCCTGAGAAAGATTATAGGCGTGAACAGATGGCATCAATGGCAATATCATATTAAAAATGAAGATATTAGGAAAGCACTTCATATTGTCAGCATCCAGGAATGCGTTAGCAGAGCTAATCTCAGGTGGTATGGTGACTTAAATAGAATGGGAGAGGAAAGATTAGCAAAACAAGTATTCTCTGCCAGGTTGGCAGGAAAACGACCCAGAGGAAGACCGAGATATAGGTGGATTGATAGGGTACAAAGTGCCTTAGACGATAGAAATATAACATCTGATAATGTTGGAGGCTTGACAAGTAACAGACTGATTTGGAGGAAAATTGTAGATAGGAAGTTAGTAATGATATAATTTTTTTTCATGTAGTACTATCATATCCTGTACATCCCTTGAGGGTACATGGCAGGAATTTGATGATGATATATATATATAATTATTAGTGGCATCCAACCATTTTGGACATGAGGACCAGATTTCCAGTAAAAAGTAACCAAGGACTAATATCATCCATATTCAAAACTAGACTGGGACAGATATCTTAACAAAAAGTATCATCCAAACACATACAGTTATAAAAAACAGTATCATGGGATTCATTAAAAAGTTACTTAAAAAGCAACTTACAGAACTACATATAGCAATGGGATGATCTGTGTTATATATCTGCAGCAATTTTGTTTTTAAAATTGAAATCAGTGGAAAAAAGTTTGCTCTCAAATATATGATAACAGTGCAAAAGAAATTACAACTATACCAAAAATAACCAAAGATTCAGTGACTGGCTGACATATGTTTTATACTCAAATTTAAGTGATGAACAATATAGTCAACTCTCACGATAGCAAACATCACTATAACAAACTCGCTCAATATAATCTGTATGTCACATGAACACACACAGGAAAACTGATCAAAGAATGCATACAATTAATAGACAAAAATATAGTGCATAGAAGATAGCATATATGTAGTGTTGTACATAGTGGGTTGTGAGACAGCTCTTCTGTGATGAATTCTTGGACTCCATGCAAGTGTCACATTAACTGAAAAGTCCCTTTCAAAGAGGCATAGATATAATGCTACACTAAAAGAAGTTCACTATAGCAATTATCCACCGTAACAAACTGTTTCTGTAGTCCTACAAGTTTGTTTTCTACAGAAAGTTGGCTCTATATAAAATATCGAACTTGAATACAAGACATACAATAAAAGACATTTCAATATATTTTGTTAGAGTGATGGTTATTCAATTTATTGATTCATAAAGTGACTGATATCTGCCCACATATCTTTGACAGTGACTTATCCATTCTGGCTACACTGAGTGAAGTTGGAAGTCTCACAAGGCTAGCTTACCACCAATAATTAAAGTGGTATGATGCACATGGCATACTTTGCAAAATGCAGAACACTTTAGCCACAGTTAACCATGTGCGCGTGTGTGAATATGTAAAGCGGGAAGGGATAATTTGTATTTTTCTCCCACAAACATACTAGTAGGCTGATAGCTATTGGATTTTATTGGATGTTTTGAACCAGTTTTTCACTAATGAGTCATACCTAGTAACATGTTGAATATCCTTGATACCATAGTATGAACTTTCTCTTTACTTTTCTAAATACAGTGGTTCCCAGCATGGAGTCACTAGACGTTTCTTAACAACTAAGAAGATACTATAAATGATATGTAGGAATATATATATATATAAAATAAAAAAAGTAATATACTTTTTATGCAAATATTTCTTATAAAAGCCAATATATATTAAAAAAACTGGAACTAGTCATTAAGTAATCAAGAATAGCTAGACACAAAAACCTCTACATTGTCAAAAATTCTCATATTCTCAAATTGATTATCCATATGTGGATAATTCTCATTATCCACGTTTGGATAATGAAATGGCAAAAAATATAATGCAATTATTTAACTGATTAGTTTTGTTCTCTTCCCCTCTATAACAACCCAGTGAAATTACAATATTTACTAAATTACAGACAACTCATCTGGGATAACATACCTTATCACTGACTCACAAAAAAAATTTTTGTGATGTTCCTTATACATAAGGAACATCACAAAAATATAATGAACAATTTTAGGGCGTCATAAACATGAGTGCAATAATAAAGCATGTAAACCACTGTTTCAACACAAAGTAAATCTGAAACTTATTTTAATATTAAATGATCATAGATTCTCTACAAGATTTATTTTTCCTTTCCAGAATGTAAATTTATTTTGAATTCAGACTGATATTTGCAAATTAAAAATACAGACTAAGATTTTACCTTAATGTCCCTCCATTAAACACTAAAATGAATTACCACAACACTATAAACTATGAAATTATAAGCTCAGAATGTACTTCATACAGTACTTAAAATCCCATGATCTTATGATGCAAGAAACAATTTTTTTTTTTATACATAAACAATAAGTTCTCAAGCATATATACAGAGCCTTTCAGTAAGCAAAAAGCATTAAGCAGGAAAGAAAATTCAATTTTAATAGCACAATGTGACAGAGTGCTAATATTATATAACCTCATTCATTTTTTGCTGCTTGGTTATCTTGGTAACTTTGCAATTTCTGATACCTGAACACCCACAGTGGGAAAGAAGGATTACAATTCACTCTTGATATAGAATTTTGGTGGGGAGGGGGGGGAATTCATTTATCAGGATGAAACTTATAAAACAAATATGTGCCATATAAGCTGTCATATTTTGAAAATATGGCCAATAATACACACACACACACACACACACACACACACACACACACACACACACACACACACACACATTGTAATGAAAACATTGCACTCACAGTGATAGGTTAGCATGAGGTATAGGTTACACATACTTGCATATGGCACAGCTGTTCAAGAGTAATTTCTAAACTATGGTTGTTCCTCCACACATGAAAATGTGGTACATGAAATATATGCTATTAGAATCACATCAATAATAAAAAATGAAACTTTTTAAAATTGAAGTTCGGATTTACAGGTTCACCCAGATTTCACCACTGAGCTTCTAACTAAATGCTTAAACTTAATTAAGGAATAAATAATCTTAAAATTAACAAAAGTAGCTCAAATTTTATCTGATCACTAAAATTAATGGAACACAGAAGACAACTTAAAAATAAATTAATACTTCTTCCCACCTTCATAACTTGAAATGGAACGATATACACTGAACCTGTTAGAACAGGATATGTTACTTCCATTTCAGAAAATTGTAACAATAAATTTGCAAATCGCTCAAATTTAAACCCATCACAGTTATGATAAAAAGACGAAAAAATTTCAAAAATAATAAAAATGTCTATGATGTGAAAGGCACCCTCTCAGATGTGGTGCCATTATTGTTATGGTGTTTGGTAAATCTAGTCCTTACTGACCACACTCCTACTCAATTTCAAAGGCTGATCTCTCGTTCTGCTCACACCAGCCAGGTGGTGAACCATTTCCCATGCATCAATCCTATAAAATCCTTTAAGTAACTTGGATGTTTCCATCATATTATCTCTTTTTTGCCTATCAACAAACTTTTGCAACCTCCAAACCCTCAATCTACGGACACAGCATTCCACAGGCTTCTCACCATCTTTATCAATCACTTCTGGATCCTCTCCACCACTTCCTCATCCCCAAGAAACCCAGGTAATCAAACATAGCAAGTAATTCAGATACGGATGTATCCAAGAATATCGTTCCATCAATAAGGTACAGATAAGAACGTGTAATCTATTTCTCCCAAAATGCATAACTTCACATTTCTCCACATTAAATTGACGGCCATTATCTTTTGTCCATACTGACAGCCTATTTAAATCATCCTGTAAGCTCTCCACATCACCTTAATTAATGAGCACCCTACCCAATTTTGCATCATCAGCAAATGACTGAATTATTCCCTTCAATTTTAGAATAAGATTACACTGGGTTTTTTTTTATGGATCAATGAATTTAATGATAAATTATATAAACAAGTTTCACCAACTGAGCTGTTTGGCCTCTTCAGAGAATACAAATGGTAAAGACAACTCAAAATCACTAGTATATAGAACAAACGTATAAAATATAACAAAATTAAAAAGATGAGTAACATCATATGCATGCAGCGTGCGTTTCATTAGTTATTGTTGTATGTGCACGCTCTGTAGTTTGCAGCAGAATTAAATTCTGGCAAGCTTAGTGATCTTATTAAGGTTTTCCATATGTCGGGCAGGATCATTACTTGATTTCTGATTAGGCTGCTTTCAGAATGGGGAACCATTGTGGGTCTTTGAAATTGCGATATTGGAAATTTTCTTCTAGATAAAGCATGGAACTTTGGTCCCATTCAATGGTGTGGCTTGTGTTGAAGAAGTGGAGGGTTAATCCTGGAACTGTCTATTCTGTTGTTTTTAACATCCCCTACATGTTCCTTTTTTTTTATTTCAAGACTTCTTGATGTCTGACCTATGTAGTTTACACTACAAGAGCAAGGGATGTTGTATACTTCAGCATATTTGAAGAAGGCACTGCTGTCTTTTGGTGATCTTAATATGTTTCGGATCATCTTCATCGGTTTAAAAGTTACTCTAATTTCAAAAGGTTTGAAGAGTGTTGCAATCTTTTTTGACACTGTTCCTGCATAAGGGATGACAATTGAGGATTTATATTGAGTCTTGATAGATTGTTGTCGTGTGGGGTTCTTGCTATGAAGAATCTTTTTAATTATTCAAATTAAGTGGATATTGAATCCAACATTATTTCTTAGCCAAATAAAAAACTCGAAGATAGAAAATCTAAGAGTTTCATGCCGAATATAGAAAACTATAAAAGTTTGGAGAGTCCAAGCGTAAGCCAACGGGTGGTACATGCTAGGACAACTCGTAGTAAAGGTGGAGTAAGCTCCGATCACTGTCCTTTTTATTATTTTATTTAGTATATATAATATTTTCCTATATACTATATAATACTATATAATATATAGTATTATATAGTATTTTCCCATAATGTAAAACACAACTCCTAGGAGATGTATGCTGTTATACATTATAGGAGAAGGCATTACTGCAACCTTAGTATTTACATCTAGGTCTACCTAATCACTGATGAGATCTCAAAAAAGGTCAAAACCGGTCTGGGTAGTGACCTTCTCCCATAATGTATAACAGCATACATCTCCTAGGAGTTGTGTTTTGCATTATGAGAAAATATTAAGGACAGTGATCGGATCTTACTCCACCTTTACCATGAGTTGCCCCAGCATGTACCACCTGTTGGCTTACACTTAGACTTGCTGAACTTTTATAGTTTTCTATATTTGGCTAAGAAATAATGTTGGATTCAACATCCACTTAATTTGAATAAATTTACTTCGCCGAAGTGAAGCCTATTGGCTCTTTATCTCAGTATCTTTTTAATTAAATTTCTTGGATAGCCATTGTTTACCAGGGTCTGTGATATACGAGTTAATTCGTCCTGGAGGTCTTTTTCTTCTGTTACAATACTGGTGGCTCTATTTTTGAGCATGTGAAACTTAGCATCATACACATGCTCAAAAACAGAGCCACCAATATCATTGTCTAAACACCCCCGTCTCCTAAAGGATCATATTTGAAACTCTGATACCCACAAAGAATTCAAAGCACTTCATTACTAAATTGAAAAACATCTCTATTTTTGAAACAGATATTCTTATCAGCCTGGACATGGTATCTTTATTCACCAACATCCTGGTAGAAGAAGTTATCAATATTTTACACAATCTGTATCCTTGAGATACTGCTAACCTCTTCGGCCATTGCCTCAAATCAAACTTCTTTAAATGGAATGGCACTATCTATGAACAACTAACTGGCTTGGCTATGAGCAGTCCCCTATCTCCTCCAGGCACAGATCTATTCACGGAGAAACTAGAAAATGACATCCTTTCCCAATTAGACCCTAAGCCATTAATATGGTGGAAGTATGTTGATGACGTTTTTATAATTTGGAGAAACACTAAAACAGAACTTTTTAACTTTCTAACAAAGATAAATTCCTTCAATCAGAAAATCAAATTCACTTTTGGAACTTGAGAAGGATAGACAACTATCATTTTTAGATACCCTAATCAAAAAACAAGCAGATGAACATATCAGCCTTAAAGTCTAATGTAAAACAACCCATACTAGATGTTATCTTCACTTCTTGTCTACTCACCACATTTCTCAAAAACTTAGCATCAGACACATGCTCAAAAATAGAGCCACCAATATCATATCAGAAGAAAAAGACCTCTAGGACAAATTAACTCATATATCACACACCCTAGTAAACAACAGCTATCCAAGAAATTTAATTAAAAAGATTCTTCACAGCAAGAACCCCACACAACAACAATCTACCAAGACTCAATATAAATCCTCAATTACCATCCCTTATGCAGGAACAGTATCAAAAAAGATTGCAACACTCTTCAAACCTTTGAAAATTAGAGCAACTTTTAAACCGATCAAGATGATCCAAAACATATGAAGGTCACCAAAAGACAGCAGTGCCTTCTTCAAATACACTGAAGTATACAACATCCCTTGCTCTTGTGGTGTAAACTACATAGGTCAGACATCAAAAGTCTTGAAATAAGAAAAACGGAACACGTAGGGGATGTTAAAAACAACAGAAAAGACAGTTCCAGGATTAGCCCTCCACTTCTTCAACACAAGCCACACCACTGAATGGGACAAAAGTTCCATGCCTTATCTAGAAGAAAATTTCCAATATTGCAATTTCAAAGAAGCCACAGTGGTTCTCCATTCTGAAAGCAGCCTAAACAGAAATCAAGCAATGATCCTGCCCGACACATGGAAAACCTTAATAAGATCGCTAATCTTGCCAGAATTTAATTCCGCTGCAAAACTACACAGCATGCATGCACAACAATAACTAATGAAACACACGCTCCATGCATATGATGTTACGAATCTTTTTAATTTTGTTATATTTTATATGTTTGTTCTATGTACTAGCGACTTTGGGTTGTCTTTACCATTTGTATACCCCGAAGAAGCCAAACAGCCCAGTTGGTGAAACTTGTTGGAATAATTTATCATTGAATTCATTGATCAATAAAAAAAACCCTGTGTAATCTTATTCTAAAATTAAGTTAGTGGCCAAAAAAAATATACTAACATATTTCCCTTCAAATTATTTCCTATGCCATTTATGTATAAATTAAACAGTAGTGACACAGAGCCTTGCAGCACACCACACTCACCTGCTTTATCCTGGAATCTGCTCTTACATATATTACTTTTAGGTCTGTCCATCAGCCACCTTCATATCAATATAACCAGTTTAATCATATTCTTCTCCATATGTTCTAATTTGAATAACAGTTTTATGAATTATTTTGTCAAATGCCTTTGCAAAATTCAGCAGTATCATCATGTAGTCATTCCCTTTATCCAATTCATGTAGAACATGTATTCAAGGAAAATAATAACATAAAAAAGTGTGCATGCATATTAGTTGATCTACTAGTTAATATAATCAGGAGTAACATTTTAATTGTACTGGGACCAATAAGAATTGTTATAGTATCTCCTAATCATATCACTGATAGTTGATTGTTTTTGAATAACAGATAAGTAATTAGTGAACTGATAATAAGCTAATGAGGGATATATTAAAGATATTGTTAATTATTATCATTATGGATAGATTTTGTGTAGTTCAAGTGAACATAGAGAAAAACACCTATCCTAAGTTTAATCCAGTTATAAAGCTGATTCTATAGCAAGTTTCATGGCATAAATAGGTTTTTGAAATTTTAGCTAAGTTATTATACTTCTGGGAACATGCCAGTGATTATAAACACTATATTATAAACATTATAAATGTTTCTTTAATGATCACTGATTTTGTCAATTAGCATACAACCAATAAGAGGACAGGATACACGTGCGTCACTTTTACCAAGAGAAAGAGAGCGAGAATTTAGATATACTATGAAGTAACCTATTAATCACAATACATTAGCTTAAAAGAGATGCACAGCAGGTAACTAGCATATTTTGTACTGAATGATGGATTATGCAGAATTTGAACCATAGATAGTAGATATTAAAATGTAAAAAGTTATAATAGTAATAGTACCGTTTTATGAAAAACATAAAAAAAAGAAAAAGCCTAACTTTTTTATACTGATTCTAAAATGATGGCACAACAAGATGAAATGTCATGCTGGCTGGAGCATCACCCTAATGAAAAGGTTAATGCTGTCTTTATTAGAGAACTAAGACAAACAGTGAAAATGCAGCTACAGGAATAAACTAATACATAACATGACATTTTCATGCAGTACAATGAAGGTGCACATTTCATTTCCACTCATGCATTCACTTAATGAAAGACACTGAATATAGTCATAATACATATTAAAATTTTGCTGCATTAGTATTCTCTAAAACCCTTGAGAGAGAGATTAAACTTTTTTTTAAAAAAATTTTGTTTCGTATAGCAAATCTGCACTGGGTGAAACATTATTTAATCCTAAAGTAATTATATGCTAATGTTCTTCCTTGCTTTTACTATGAACTATTTATTATTCATTATTAAGATATATGGATGAAAAATTTGAGAAATCCTATCAAACTCCTAATGATCAGAGGCAGTTTAAATTTCTAAAAACAGAGGAAAAGCTAAATGCATGTGTGCTGTAATGTTGAAATTCACATTTTCATTTCAGTATTCATAATTTTATAACTCAATTTATAAACAAGGCTTTTCATTGAAAAATTAGTACTTTAAAAAGGCTTCCCTACCAAAAAAAAACTAATTTATAGATGTCTTTCTTTTGTTTATAAACATAAAAAAGTAAAATGGCTTTTTTTCCAACTTAAACATTCAAATTTAATATAATTTAAATAAAATTAAAAGTAATACATAAAAAAAACAAGCCCATGTTCTGAGCTGCAGGCTGCACAATAAATTAATATTATAAATTCCTACCTTTGTTGCCAATACTGCTCGGTCACGCATCATTGTAAAAACAATATTTAGATCGCTTCACTTACCCTACTGCTAGAACACGCCCTGAGGGAGCATAAGTACAACAAAGAGCATCTTCAACTGCACCAACGGCTTCAGGATTTTCATCTGATACTATATCCCAAAACCGCAGATACCTGAAAAACAATCATGGCACACTTTATTTTTTATCATCATAAATATCTTATGTTATACTTTATTGTTAAGTTTATTATGATATTCCTACCATTAAGATTTATGGCAATAATAAAATTTTCATGGTCTTCCTGAAAATTAGTTTTCAGGAAGACCCTGTACACCCTAGAGGGGGGGGGGGGGCTTGTCCTCCAGGAGAAGAAAGGCGGGAAATGCTATCATATGTGGTGGGATGTTCAAAATGTACTGAATAAGGACCCAATGACCAGCAAGGCCACAGAGGGTTATCAACTGGATAACAAGGGAACTAGCTTTCTCCAATGCTGTTCTAGCTGGGTATAGTTTCTTCTTCCACTTACTTTGAGTCAGACTCCTTTCTTTTAGCTGGTTTCTTGATTCATTCATCTCCTTCCAATCCTGATGTTATCAGAGTATTCAAGGGCTAGGGTCTTTCTTTTCTGGCTTAATTCCTGGATAGTGTAGGAATAACTCTAGCCTTGGTCAATGACATACCTTAGAGAAGGTAACTCTGAAATGAAACCCTGGTTCAACATAGCTGGGGGGGTTCCACAATAGGCCAGTTCTCTGCCTGGATAAAAGCAATACTGCTTTGAATCTCAGGAGAAGCAGGAAATACTAGTGGATCTTCTTGGCAACAACTTTGCAAGAAATGGACAATTCTTCATGGGACATGGAATATCATCATCAATTTCCTAATTATGTACCCTCAAGTGGTGTTCAGGTTACTATGACAGCACTACATGATTAAGTTTACATTATTAATTTCCTATCAACAATTTTCCTCCAAATTAGTATATTACTTGTGAGCAATCCAATACTGTCATATCTAACATTTTGTGCTTCTAAAGCACTTCTGACTGAATCAATCCACCTAGACCTTGGTTTTCCACCGGGTTTCTTTTTCTGCCATCTTGACATTGAACACCTGTTTTGCTAACCTTTCCTCATCGACTCTAAGTGGCCAATGCCTCAGATTAGCTCAGCTGACACATTCTTGAATGCTAACAATATCAAGTTCCTTCCTAATATCTTCATTTTTAATATGATTCTGCACATTGATACCATCGGTTCATTGTCCATTTTTTTTCAGAATCCTCATATCTTGTGGTCTCTAGTTTGATTAAGTGTTTTATTTCCAACCCCATTCTCAGACCCATAACTTAAAACTAGTTTGAACACTGTGTTGTATACTGCTAGTTTAGTGTTTTGGCTGATTTCTCTGATTTCTATATGAGATCTAAACAATTAAATGTAATGAGATGATTCAGGAAATTGAATCACCTCATTACATTTAAAAGTAGATGCTATGGTGCTAACAAAAACAAAAAGAAGAAAGGTAAGGGTTTTGAAATATTAGGGAAATATTATTAGTTTTATTATCTGAGACCTCCAGAGAGTTAAGGACTTATCAAGGGAGGCTAATATCACCCAAAGATAATGAGTCCATCTAGTGCACTCATTATCTTTAACGACAAACCATTCCATTCACTCACTTCTCTGTGAGAGAAAAATCTAACTCTTCCCCTTTCTGGACTGCAAACAAAAAATTTCTATGGATGGCCCAATGTTCTCTCTCTCTCTCTCTCTCTCCACCTTCCTTATAATGAACACCTATTCAAAAGTTTACAGACTTCTATCATATCAATCCTCATTCTCCTGTTAACCAGAGTCTGTAATCCCCATACTTGCTATCTGTCCTCATAATCTAAATTCCATAATCCTGCTATAATCTTTGTAAACCTTCTTTGCACCCTTTCCACAGCTTCTTTATCATGATGGAATCTTGGAGTTTAAATCTGTGCATAATAGTCCAGATGTGGTCTTATCAAGGCATTAATTATATAGACAAAATGACCTCCTTATCCTTACATATCCCTTTACCAAATACACTTAGTATTTAGATCTCATGATCTTCCATGCCCCATAAAAGATTGTCCATTTCTTGTGAAGTTGTTGTTACCAAAGACAAATTATTTTTATCCACATAAAAAGTAGAAGAAGAAGCAAATGAAGATTTATAAAAGTAATTTTTGAAGTATATTGACTTTTTAACTGTTGGAACCTATGTCCTATGCTATGTGAAGATGACGTACTTGATTGGAGGAAATTTTTCATTTTAAAGAAGGAATTTTTATGCACTTAACTCGCACACTGGAGCAGGATTCTGAATTCTTGTTCTATCCATAGTACTAATGTAAAATAGATTTACAACATTTGGTGGGTGGAATTCACATAAAAACATGAATGGCTACACAGATAATTATGAATAACATACCCATCATCAGCTACAGTAGCAAGGTGAGCTCCATCACTAGAAAAAGACAGCCCTCTTATCCATGTTCCATTCTCTCCACAGGCATATATCATATGAGGTAATGGGTGCAAGTGGCTAGAATAAAAAAAATAATAATAAATAAATAAATAATGGTTATAGAAAAAAATTTCATAATAGTTATTCAAAAATTATTATTTTGCCTTATAACAAAAATGTTTTATCAGTACTTTCTAAGCTAAACTAACATGCAAATCTAGGACTTGAGAAAAGGAGATAAAATTAAGCACCCTCTCTCTCTCTCTCTCTAAATCTAATCAAAAGGAGTGCATCTTCTTCTTCTAAGCCCTATTTTATAACTATTTTTGGCTATGACTCCCTGATGTCTCATCTTTCTCTGTTGAAGGATTCTCAATGCCAACATTCTCCAGCCCTTCATATGGATGCCATTAGGTGATTGTATACATCCATCTATTGCTTTTCACCCATGCAAAATGTTCTGCACATCTCTAATATCAATTTTAAAATCTCTTTCCTTATATCTAACACTTTTGTTTCTTTTCTTATATCTTTTCTGAGCTCAGTTTCCTCATTCTGTCGCGTATTTGATTGGTTATTAGCCATGTCTCTGATCGATGTCATAACTGGGACGATGCACATTTTTTCAGTTTATCAAAAGCCACCTTGCCCAGCAGAATTCTTTTATTTCTTCAGAAATCTTATACATATACTTCCCTTCAAGGGAGTCTGAAACATTTGAGGACATATCCCCAGGTGGGATAGGGGAATGCCTCTCAGATATGAGTGGTAGGAGGAAAATGAAATACCTTCTGATCCAAAGTGAGGTGTGGTAAACAGTATCTTTCCCCATGTTACAAGCGGCTTTCAGCCGCTTTACTGGGTGTCAATATGCTGGCGGTAAAAACAAACACAACTGAAATCTGGTGCAATATGGAGGTGCAAAGAAGAAGTACAACATGCCAGCTTGAATATCACCTGGATAAACAAGGTCCATGTACTCAAATGAGTGAGTGGAGTTGGACTGACAAGTTAGCTACTGAAAGAAGTGCAATAAAACTAAAACCACAAAGAGAAAGCTATCAGTAAGGAACATGGAATGCCTGTACTTTATGGGCTCCTGGAAAGCTTGAATTATTTTGTAAGGAGATGGAACAATATTGTTGTGACATCCTTGGATTAGCAGAGATACACTGGACAGAGTCAAGGGAGATGAGAGGCGGAAGAATCATCTGGTCTAGCAATATTATAAAACAGAAGATAGGAATTCAATTTCTTCTCAGCAAAAGAGGAAAAGAAGCATTATTAGGATACAAACCAGTCAATGAAAGAATAATAATGACAAGATTTGTAGCAAGACATTTACCATCATAGCAGTTCAGGTATATTCACCCATTTCAGAAAGTACTGAAGAATAACTGTATTTCTTCTTCTATAGAAGAAATACAGTTATTTCAATATTTCAATTCTATAGAAACTGTAAATAACCCTGAAATGAGTACTAAAGAAAGATATACTAATTATTGGAGGAGATTGGAATGCAAAGACTGGAAAGGACAATGAAAGATAGGAAAAAATAATTGGCAAATATGGATATGGAGAAAGCAAAGAAAGGGGAAAAAGAATGCTTAAATTTACCCAAAAGCATGACAGGGTAATTTGAAACACACAATTCTGCCAAAAAAAAGACTGTAAGATGTGGACATGGTGATCACCCAATGGGAGAACTAAGAACATGCTAGTCATGATACTCAATTAGCAAGAGATGGGCCACATCAGTTCAAATAGTACCAAACATTTCAAGCAGACAGGGAATCAGATCATAGCTTAGTGATTGGCAATGTTAAGTTGAAACTCAAATGATAAGTGAAGGTACAGTATCACAGTCAGAGAGAGAGAGAGGGAGATGAGGACACTGAGTGAGGAAATTACAGGGAAACTGTTCGAGGACAAACTGAAATATATTGTAGAAAAGGAACTGGAGGATGTCTGCAATCAAGAAAGAAGTGGAACAAATGGTCCCAAAGACAGAAAAACAAAGAAGAGATGGATCTCACATAATTCAAGAAAAAAAAAAGAGAATTAAGGATTAGAAGAGAGATCTCTGTAAAAATGGAAGAACAGTATAGAGCAAATGAAGTAAAGAAGACAGAAGAGACAAATAAAAATGAAATAAGAAAATTCTTGATGACTATGTTATTGTTAACAGTAATATTTTCATGCTGGTTCAGGACATAAGAGTAAGGATTTGAAATTGGAAGTGATCACAATTTAGTTTTGAGCAGGATAAAATTAAATATCATTGAAAAGAAAAGTGTGTAAGAAATTTTTTAAACAGATCCAATTTGAGAATAAAAACACACAAACATCTCTCAATAAAAAATAAAGAGCAAAAACAAGAACCAAACCTTGGAGATTCAGTGGCAGATGTTGAAGAAAACATTGATTCAGCCAGTGAGGCATATAGTGAGGTTGTTTATAAAATCAGAACTCCACTGTGAACTCAGGATTAAGTTAAAGAGGATCATTAAAAAGAAGAAAGCATATCAAAGTTCCTAGCAAATAAGTCAGCAGGTGCTGTGATAGTAAATGGAATAAAATGTAAGAAAGCAAAGCAAAGTATATAACTTGCTAAACAAAAGTCATGGGAAAATTTTCGTAAGAAACAGTAAATAAATATTGGGAAGATAGTAAAATATTCTGGAGACTAATGAAAGCCTAGAAATAGAGCAAAATGTACTGTAAAAGGCATCAGAGATAATGGAGGTCAAAATAGAATACAATTTAATAGAATACAAAGATATTTATGTGTCCGGAGTAATTACTATGAAAGATTATTAAATGAAACAAGCAGTGACAGCAAGGTAGCAGAAAATATTCAAGAATGCAATCAATAGTGTATGTCAATGTGAAAAAACTATCAACAACCTGAAATGTGGAAAGAAAGCTGGAATAGATAACAATCAATCAGAAATGCTCTCAAATATAGAGATATAAAAGTTTTGCACTGGCTATAAAGCATAATTCAGAAAGTCTTGTCAGAATCAAATTCAAGATGACTGGAATAGAGATCTCACACTATAAAAGAAAGGGAAATAACACTGAATGTGAGAATTACAGAGGAATTTCTCTATGAATGTTTCTGGTAAGATTTATGTAAGTATATTTGAGAAAAGGCTAAGAAAAATTGTGGAAGAGAAGCTTAGATATGAATAAGCTGAGTTCAGGCCAAATAGAGGTTTGTCCAGATCAGATTTTCAGTTTAAGACAAACAATTGGGGGAGAAAAAAAATATCATGGGAATATATCAAGGATGTTTAAGTTCTGCAGATCAGACAAAGCCATGTGACAAGGTGCCAAGAGAAAAGCTGCTCAAAACATACGAATAAGTGGTGTAAATAAAACACTGCACCAAGCATTCCAGCCATTTAAGCTGGAAGCTAGTAGTTACAATTGAAGGTGGTCTAGGAAGATGTTAAATCAGTTGTGATATCCCAACTGTTATGCACCATTTATATGGACAACATTATGGAAGGAAAGTGGCATTAAATCTAGATATCATAATCTAAATTAGATATCTAAATATCAAAACTAGATATCAGATTTAGATGTATATTTATCTCAGCTCTTTACTTTATGCAGATGATGTAATACTCCTAAATAAATCCAGTACACATCTGCAGGATTACCTAATTAAATTGAATAATTGCTACAATAAATTTGATATGAAAACAGGCAGAAACAGTGCCAACATCAACTGCAGCCTGAATGGAGAATTTATATAACATGTAAAACATTTTAGCTATTTAGGCACAATTTTTAGTGACGATAATAATTTCAACAAGAAAATAGACAACAGAATAAGCAAAGCTGGTATGATGGGGAGTCAACTTTATTATTCCATATAATATAAATTTATTTAAAGAAATAAACCTTCAAGCCCAAGGATGCCCAATTTAGCCCATGAGAGGGCACTATTTAGGATTTTAGGCCAACTCTCAGTTAACATGCATGTATCTTATGCTTTTGTTTCCTAATGATGGCAATTTGACTTTTCTGAAATACTGGAAGTATTAATTAAATGTATTTTAGTTAATATATCAGTCTACATTGCAATTTCCTTAAAAATACAACTATGAATAGGCAACGTATAAATTCCATTTCTCCACGTTAAAAATTTTCCACAATTCTATTTGAAAATTTGTTAGCCTTTTCCGAAGTATACTTGGATAAATCTTACCAGGAACACTAAGTAAAGAAACTACTCTGTAATTCTCACATTTAGTTTTATTTCTCTTTTTAAAAATGGATACTATGACAACTCTACTCCAATCATCTGGAATTTGACTATGAGCATCATCATCATCATCAAATTCCTGACATGTACCCTCAAGGGGTGTACAGGATATGATAGTACTACATGAAAAATTTAAATCATTACTAACTTCCTATCTACAATTTTCCTCCAAATCAGTCTGTTACTTGTCAAATCAGTCTGTTACTTGTTACTTACGTGGCAGAGAACACTTGTTTTGCTAATCTTTCCTCTCCTATTCTGTTTAAGTGACCATACCACCTGAGATAAGCTCTGCTAATGCATTCCTGGATGCTGACAATGTCAAGTTCTTTCCTAATATCTTTGTTTTTAATATGATATTGCCATTGATGCCATCTGTTCATGCCTCTAATCTTTCTCAAAACTCTCATATCTGCGGTCTCTAGCCTTTGGTCAAATGTTTTACTTCTGACCCAGCTCTCAGATCCATAAGTTAAAAGTTTGAACACTGTTTTGTATACAGCTAATTTAGTGTTCCGACTAATTTCTCTCTTATTCCACATGAATTTATTCAATTGACTTCCTACCATCCTGTACACCCCTTGAGGGTGCATGGCAGGAATTTGATGATGATGATGATGATGACTTCCTACCATACCAGCTTGGTTGATTCTGTTGTCTATTTCCATATTTAATTTACCATCTTCACTAAAAATTATGCCTAAGTAGCTGGAATGTTTTACTTGTTCCGCAGGTTCTCCATTCAAAACACGGTTGACATTTTCAACGATTCTACCTATTTTCATTGTCTTTATCTTTTTATTGATGACCTTCATGCCATATCTATTACAACAGTAATTCAATTTAGTCAGGGAATCTTGCAAACTTGTAGTGGATTTATTTAGAAGTATAACATCGTCTGCATAAAGCAAAGAGCTGACATTAACATCTCCAATTCTGATATCATGTTTAATACCACTTTCCTTCATAATGTGATCCATATAGATAATGAATAACAGAGGGGATAATGTACATCCTTGTCTCACACCACATTTAACATTAAACTCATTCCTGTACTTCCTTCAATTCTAACTGCTGACTTGCAACTCAAATAATGACTAAGTATTGCTTGATATAATGCCCCATTGACACCATATAACTGTAGTGTATTGAATAACATCTCTCTTGGCACCTTGTCGTATGCCTCATCCAGATCGACAAAACTTAAATACAGATCTTTGTTATATTCCCATGATTTCTCAACTATTTGTCGTAAAGTGAAGATCTGATCCTGACAACCTCTATTTGGCCTGAATCCCGCTTGTTCTTCACCAAGTTTATCTTTCACAATCATTCTCAACCATTTCTCAAGTATACTTGCATATATCTTACCAGGAACACTCAGTAGAAAAATACCTCTATAGTTCTCACATTCAGTTTTATTTCCCTTTTTATATATGGGTACTATTAGAGCTCTACTCCAATCATCAGGAATTCGCCCCTCTGGCCAGGCCTTCTGAATTATGCAGTGCAGCCACTGTAAGACTTTTATACCACCATACTTCAGCATTTCTGGTCAAATAGCATCTACTCCTGCTGCCTTTCCACATCTCAAGCCTTTGATGGCTTTTTCTACTTCAAGTATCGATATGTATTCCTGACTGTATGCCTGTTTAGTGTTTTTTATGACTATGATCAGGCCTTTTGAATTATGCTGAATACCAATTCGGTTTTTATTTTTATTTTTTTAAATTTTTTTTTCTACCTTAAGAATCAATATGTACTATGATTGCATTTCTCTTGAGAATTTCCTACCACCATTTGTCACTGCTAATTTCATTTGATAATTTTTCAAAGTGTGTTTGAGAGAAATAATAGCAGACTGCATATTACTTATTAAGGAGAATGGTAACTAGCAAGCACAAATAGTATAAAGCACAGGCCAGAAGGTTAATCAGAAGTTAATCAGCAAGACCAAAGATTTACCCAAAGAGTTCTTTCAGTATGTTGCAAATATACTGGAAGAACTTAAGTTAAAGTTAAAGGAAGAATGTTTAAGGCAGAAGGATTTTAATTAATGCCGAAATAGAGAAGTAACTGAATCAGGCCAAATAATAGAATTGCTAAGTGAACACTTTTCAAGATTATATCATTCAGGTCAAGATATTGCAGTAACAAGAGAAGCAAAGGCTTATGTGGAAACTGAGGTAAATAAACTGGAGGTGCATAGCATACTACAGAACCTTGATGTGAATACACTTATGGGATTAGATGGCATACTAATTTGAGTTTTATGAGAGTGTCTTAAAGTGCACCCTCTCATAAAATTGGCAAAATTGGTAGTCCCTTTGACCACATTGTTTAATCAAAGTCTTGGCTCTGGATTAGTCCCAAGCAGGTGGAAAGAGGGGAAAAAGTTTCATTCAATAAAAGAGGCTCCAAGATGAATGTAGCAAATTACCAACTGATCAACATATTAGGAATCATTGTCAAGGTACTGGAGAAGTTTGTTGCATAAGCTGCACACACGCAACCTAAATAGCATGTGATGCCACGGATATATATATATATATATATATATATATATATATATATTGCTCTCCCATGTGAGGGGCAATAGGGCCTATAGCAAATAAATGCCATACGTGAGGAGAGATCAGGAGCAACATAATCTGCTGATATTCTGCTTAAACTGCAGGAGGTTGTCCTTTGGAAATTCTTCAGCAGGGAAGCTGTTGAGCAGCAGTCAAGTTTCTGTAGATCTGGCAGAAATGGGAGACATATTGGATGCTAGTTCTGCTGACCAGTGGCCATGAAAATACCTGTAGAAGAATCAATGTAGAAGCTGATCTTCTATGAGAGAGTCGCTGAAGAATCTGTAAGCAATGTATCATTAATGAACCCAACTGCCCTTTTCTGAACAGCATCAAGAATTTTTTGGGAGGTCTTAGGTGCATATCCCAATCATGAGAACAGTTTTCTAAGGTTGGGTGGATTTGGGTTATACAAAGTAAGTAACCGGTCAGAAGAAAAGTACTGTCTTGAGCAGAAAAGGATGCCAATTTTTTTAGAAGCTGACGATGCTACAAATGTGAAATGATTATGACAGGAAAGGTTTGGGGTGAGAGTTAGTCTGAGAAGAGATATTTAGTCTTGATTGTTGAGATGAGCATTATCAAAAGTAAGTGGGGAAGATCTGGGGTCTTTTTTGTGAGAAAACAAGCAAATTTTTGCATTTGGAAGCATTGAAGGTGACTAGATAATATTCACCCTAATCAAGGATAATGTGGAGATCAGTGTTCAGAGCATTTATAATAGATGAGATTGAGGCTTGATCAAGATATTTATGCACTGCAAGGCCTATTGTATGAATAGGATGAGTGGAGAGTGCTATCATCAGCAAAACTATGAATAGGGTTTACAGTCAATAAGAGCAGGTCATTAATATAAATTATAAAAAGAAGTGGGTGAAATAAAATGAGTCCTGCATTTATAATAGATGAGATTGAGGCTTGATCAAGATGTTTGTGCACTGCAAGGCCTATTGTATGAATAGAACGAGTGGAGAGTGCTATCATCAGCAAAACTATGAATAGGGTTTACAGTCAATAAGAGCAGGTCGTAAATATAAATTATCAAAAGAAGTTGGTGAAATGAAATGAGTCCTGAAGGACACCTGCATAAAGCAGAAAAATCTGAACAGAGAAAGCCATCCATCATTAGATGTAGAGATCAATCTGAGAGAAAACTGACATTCCGATTATATAAAGACAATCGATATGATTATTCATATGAAATAAATAAATAATAATAATAAAATGGAAATTTGTTGAGAAGCCCTCGATGCCAGATCTTAAAAGCCTTGGAGATATCAAATTCAACGACATCAAATCTTTCCATGAAATGAGTCCAGAGATGTGCTAGTAGGTCAGGAGATCTCCTGTGGATCTAGATTGGAGAAATCCATATTGGTGATTACTAATTAGATAACAGTTTTCCAACTGTTAAAAAAATTGACTGTTGATAACCTCCATTACTATGGACAAAATTGAGGTTAGAGCAATAAGTCAATAGCTTGATGGTAGACATTGATTTTTTTGGGAACAGGCTGTATATGAGCTTGCTTCCATGATGTAGGTGATGATGCCAGTTGAGTAGAATTTAGTGTATAGATGATAAAAAAACAGTAGTCCCTTGATTCCAAGATCTAAGCAAATAGAGCTAGAACCATCTACTCGGACCACATTAACCTCTCCACCAAAGCCAACAGAATTCAGGAGATTTTTGTCAAGCCGCCCCCCCCCCCCCACCTTCACAAAATCAACAGAGCTCTCTATGGCCAAATTCCCCTCCCTCAAAAAAATCCAAAACACAAAAAAATTCACTGCCATCTCTTATATTCAGGACACCTTAGAAAAAAGTGCACACATTCTCAAAAGGTATAACAAAGATCTCCATGTTGTACCAAATTAGCTATTCCTTATCTACTCACCAAAAGATCTCCTCCATCATCTACGTCATCCTAGTGTCTAGCATCCCTTACTTCCTACAAACTTACACTTACTTTGGACAAAGTGAAAGAATAGCTAATATTTGCCTAAAAGAACACAGAAGCTGTCCATCTCCACTACAGTCATTCCAGAGCAGCAGACTATGACATAGATACAGATCACCAGATTCAATGGAAAAGCACATATAAATCAGAGAGAGACTATTTAAATCCACCAGAGCACTACAGCAAACCTAAAGAAATTTGGCTGCAGCACATTACCAAGGAGACTATCAATTTGAGGCCTTCGGCAAGATTCCACAATTTGTCTCTGTTTGCCTTCCTGCTGGTGTGTCTCCATGCACATGCTTAGTATATTTCTTTTTGTCCATGATAAGGCCTTGGTGACCATGACAAAACATTGGCTTACTAATCTAATTAGCTAAATAAATTTAGTTAGTTAACTATTATCATTAAATGTGCATTTACCCCACTAAACATCAATATGATTAAAAGACATTTTCTAACTACACATAATTATGGAAAGAGAAAGAACTTGATAATTCAACACACACATGGGGGGGGGGGGAGGTGATTTACTGTTAAATAATGTCTGATTATGCAAAAAAAACTAGTTCTTTAATACAGTAGGCCCTCGATTTAATGGACTAATTGCCATTGGGTGTGGACTATTGCTGAAACTCCATTAAATAGAATGTATTTTAACCATTAATAATGAACTTATAATGTAACAGGATGTATTAAAATGTTATTACTATAATGTATAAGTATGAATAAAATATAATGTACACTGAGTAATTTATATATGCCACTAGAACATATGTTAAAAATAAATATATAACAGGAACCAAACTTTATTTTAATTAAACACATCAAAAACTATACAATGTATAGTTTTTTTTTTTTTTTATTTCCACCACTTTATTTTTATTTTTTTTCTTAAAGCTCACATAAAGTTGTTTTCAATGTGAACATTAGTTTTTTTTTTTTTTTTTAATTTAAATAAATTTTTGAGGGATAAAAATACTTAAACT
The DNA here is from genome assembly GCF_054136105.1 of Typopeltis vanoorti. Taxonomy (NCBI): domain Eukaryota; kingdom Metazoa; phylum Arthropoda; class Arachnida; order Uropygi; family Thelyphonidae; genus Typopeltis; species Typopeltis vanoorti. Next base: position 120,348,966 of record NC_143559.1, read on the forward strand.
CCACTGAATAAAAAAACATACAAAATTGTTAAAAAAAGATACATATATTCAATATTAATATTAACTTAATTGAAAGAATTACTATTTTCATATTCAGAAATACAACTGTCATATGAACAAGAGATGTTAATTCCTTGTTGGTAGAGGATTCTGGTGAAACAGGTTCAGTTGATGAAGTGGTCTTGAAAAAATCATAAAGCTTCATTAGCCTTATAACTTGGTGCTGCTTCCTTGTTATTGCAGATCAAAATTCTCTAAAATGTTCATAATAAGGAAGCATATCAGGGTTTGAATGATTCAATATAATGTATGTCATCCATATGTTGTCTTATAACTGACAATTTAGGATGAGGTGCAACTGATTCTTCGTCTTTGTCATCATCCTCTTGTATTCCATGAAGAACATTTTCTGCAATCTATGCAACCAGAAGACAGACAGTGTTAATGCACGGCGCTAATCCCCCCCTATTTTACCCCCCACACACACCTAGATGACATAATACAGCAAGCCCAACACCAAATGCACAATAAGATAATGCTGACTCACTGATCCAACCTTTTAACATGCTCTATTTGTAATTTAAAAAAAAAAAGTTCTAAATTTTTTCTTTAGTACAGAAATTTTTTCTTGACTAAATCCATAAATTGGGATCCATCTTATCAGGGGCCTACTGCACTTAACAATCAGCCAGACTGACTGGCTGAGCAGATAGTGTTTCCAACTAATGGGCTAAAGGTTCAAATCCTGCCATTGGTAGACATGAACATTTACAAATATCCTTAGGTGGAAGATGATTCACTGCTCAGTGTAAGATCAATTTCTTGCTAACTGGAGGCCTGAAGTAGATCGAAAAAATTCAATGTTTGAGGCCTAGAGCAGTGTATCTGGATTATGTAAAAATAATATTTTTTATTTAAAAAAAAAACATTGGCCCAACCACAGTATTAACTTACTACAGGTTTACACTTTTATGGGTGAGTGTTACCAAAAAACCAAAACTGTCACTGTGTAGTTCATATTCAGGTTTATTTTTATAGAGATAAAGGACAAGTAAAAGTCATGTGTAAGAGACGCTGAGAAGTAAGTTATTATCCAACGAATGCCATACCTTTTGAGTATATTTATTCTAGACAAGCAATCATTGGGAAGGAAGAATTTATTATGCAGAATTCAGGATACTGCATCTTGAATTACAATGAGCTGCTTCTTTGATCCATGTGGATTCTCTATGGTGACCCAATGGCATTATAAAGATAATAACATCCTTCCCTTAGCAAGACTGACTCCAGGAGAGCTAATATAATCATCATCATCTTCCTTTTATCTTCTTTTACCTTGCGGTGTCAAGGGTATATTAATCATCGGACCTCAAACCATTCACAAGATAAGGTGGTCAGCCCTACACCCCAGTGTATCCTATGTTCTGTAGTTTTGAGTTCTCAAGACCGGTTTGCCTGCATTGCAGGATGAAAAACCCCAGGATAAACTGAGGAAAAAACCCTACTGTCCACACCCAAGACCAGCTAACTTGGCTATGACTGAGGAAGATCTCAGCTCCTCACGTCACCAACGGGAATCGAGTCTAGGACACTCCTTCCCCAGGCATATGGTTGCGTCTGCACGGTTAATAAATAATAATATTGGGGTGAAGAAGGGAAGGGGGTAAAGTAGAATTCCCTTATACAAAAAAAATCATTTTATGAATTCTTCATTTCCAGTTCATGAATAAATAGTCAAACATATCAACATAGATTTAAGATAATGCAATAAAAATAGTCTTACGCAAAAAATTTAAGCATTTTCCCCATATGTGCATCCCAAAGAATCACTCTTGTATCCCACGATGCTGTAGCTATTAAGCAGTTATCAGGGGAAAATGTACAAGCAACAACATCATGCTGATGACCTTCCAGATGCCGTTTTATTGTATATGTCTTCATATTCCATACATAGGCCTGAAATAGAAATGCCATTTCCTTAAAAACAAAAACAGCTGTAAGGAATTTATATTTAATTTAATAAAATCTTATATTTTGTTTTATAATGTTATATGAATAATATTTTGTCTTATAATTTAGTTTCAGTATCCCAAGGGCTCAACCCAAGGCACCTGATGCTGGACTATGCCTCACTTCATGTAATATACATCTGTTATATTATCTATCGATCAGGTGTTCAGAAATACAACTTAAATCTACTAGGCACAAAAAACATTTTATTTGCCCAAGAAATCAGTCTATTTTATATAAATATTGTTATAGGTGATGCTTTAAAAACTAAATGCTATGATGACAAAATACTGTAATTCATTCTTTAATTCTCACTACACATTACATTATGATCCATAAAAAATGAAATCCTTGCATTTAAACCAAATTCCCAGAGAAAATTTAAGTCTGGATCATCACTCTGACAAGACGTATTTGTTTTATTTGGGTAATTACTGTACCTGTTACGGCTATGGGCTCTATGTGCCTTTATGCTTTATCTGATCTATATGATTACATATTGGAGGGGGGGGGTTTCGGTTGATTTCGTTTAATGTCTAAGATCGTTAACAAATTCTCCAATGTGCAATTGTATTGTACATCTGAGTTGTATATTATTAAAATGATGACAAATTCAGATTAGTCAGTTAGTTTTAAGGAAAAACAAGATAAAGAAATAAGTAAAAGAATCGCAAGTAAGCATAGCATTCTAGCTGTACAAAGATTATCTGTTAGGAGATTTACCAATAGGCCTAAAAAGAAATCCATTTAATATATGCATCGTTTCAGTGTTTACCTATGGAAGTGAGACATGGGGAACAACTGAAAAACAGGAAGACAGATTGCATGTTGCCCAAAGAGCCTTGAAGAGAAGAATGCCAACATAACAAAAAGAGATAGAATAATAAATACTAGAATTAGAAAGATGACTGGAGTAGAAGATATTGTGAGGTGTTGTAAAGCATATAAATTGAGATGAACTGACCATATTAGTAGACTAAGGTGGACAAAGGTAAGCACTCAGTGGACACCAAGAGAAGGGAAGGTTGCCAAAGAACAAGATGGAGAGATTATCTACAAAGATTTAGCATGAGATGGTGAAATCAGCTATGGAAAGTTAAGGGGGGAGGCCTATATCCAGCAGTGGATGGAAAGAGGCTAAAGAAGAAGATTATTAAGCAAGACCAACCTCCAGGGAGTCAGGGACTTATCAAGAGAGGTCACATATCAACCTTTTTTTTTTTTTTTTAATGTTGACTCCACACATGAAAAGTCACAAGATCTATAACACTACAGTGCCATGTGTGGGCAAGTGATTAAGGAAAAAATGTAGCCTTCCATTATCAAAAATGGGAGGTTGCCTCAATGGGAAAAACAGTATGGGGAAGATTGTTCCAACGAATAGAAGTGGATAGAATGAAGAAAGTTGGTGAGAAGTTAGTTCAGTGTGTTTAAAGCTGGACAGTGTATCGGTGTTGGCCAGTGGCTGCTCTAGTTCTTCTATGCTTAGAAGAAAGTGGAGGAATGGTAACAGTCAATTCAGAGGAGCCCATGAAAGTACCTATAGAAATGGCACAGCACTGAAACAGAGCATCTATGATAAAGTGACTGAAGGGAGTCTGTGAGGGAATGGTCGTCTATTAAGCAGATTGCTCTCTTCTGAATAGCATCAAGAATTCTTAGAGGGGGTCTTGGGCGCTCCATCCCAAATGTGGGAACAGTACTCCAAGCTGGACCCGATCAGAGACTTATAGAGCATTGGGAGTTGAGAGAAAGAGAAGTAACGTTTAGAATGGAAAAGAACACCAAGCTTTTTAGAGGCTAAGAAGGCTATGTGAGTAATGTTTGTGCCAGGATAAACTGAATGTAACAGTCAACCCAAGAAGATTGTGGGTAATAAGGCAGGCATCAGTTTTTTTGGGCAGTGAAATTTACTAAGTTGTCTTCACCTCCATTTCAAGATGTTGAGAAGGTCAGTGTTCAAGTCACTGGACCTCATCTGTAGACAATCAACCCAACAGCCAAGAACACTCAACCAAAGCTAAGAGACGAAAGGTCACAAGATCCATACTCTAGGCATAATTTTAGGGCTATAGACCTGTTGTATTTCTCCTGTTCACTCTTATTTACAGAAATAGCGCCTTCACGAACATGTTGATGCTTGAAGATGCCAATGTAACTTGGGTGAAATATTGGAAATATAAAAAAAAATTAGTTACTATATCAACTACCTTTTTAATTTCCTTAAAGAACATTAAGAGACTCTCACGAACATTCTCAAGATTCTTACAGAATCTGGAGAATTTTCTACAACTGTGCTTTCACTGCTTGTTTTATTTACCAATCATCAAAATAACTACTCCAGATATCTTTATCGTCAGTTTTCATGTCACCTTTATCATTCTGATTCCTCCATTTCTAAGCTTTTTTCAATAGCCTTCAGAATATTTTGCCACCTTAATTTTTCTGTGTTCTTACCAGTCTTCCCATGACTTGTTTAGCTGGTTTTACACAATGCTTCACTTTATATTTTCCTCTATATTCTCTAAGAGCACAAGCTAACTTACTTGCTAGGAACCTGAAATGAGCTTTCTTCTTTCCCTTGACTGCGTCTTTAACTTGAGTTCACCATGGAGTTCCAATTTTTCTGTCCTTACCGACAACTTCACGTCTCTCTGGCTAAATCGATGTTTTCTTTAGGCTGAATCTCCTGGGTTGAGTTCCTAGCAAAAATAGGTGCATGTCTGTACACAAATGCTAGAAATATCCGAAACAATGGGGTAGAGTGTGTTGCCTTAGTGAATATTGGACCTATTAGAGACAGATATACTAACTGGTATCGAGTGTAAAGGGAGCAGCATTTTTAGGAAGGACAGACAGGAGAGGAGAGGGTATGCTGCTAATAATATTGGATAATTTGAGTCCATTTAGACTAGACAATGACTACTATACCAGTAACAGTTTTCTATCTGGCAGTGAGTTTGAAGCCATCTGATATTAAGTGGAGTCTAATAAGATCAAATGCATAGTGGGGTGTTATTTCTCTACTGAAGAAATGCATTATCAAATAAAAAAAAAATGATGGGCGTGAAATGCGTAATCATCACAGGGTATTTGATTATCCAAACATTGATTGGTTAGCAGTGAAATTTCATGAGAAGAATGAAAGTGAATTTATTGAGCTGCAAGAAAACTTCCTAAAGCAGTATGTGACATAAGCAACTAGAAATCAAAGAGTGTTACTTCTGATTATAGTGTTGGGGGGGGATGATATAAATGATCATCTTGGTGCTCTGATATCCTATTGTTGGCTTCCTTGCCTATTTGGTCATAGTAGAAGGTTGCAACCTATGATCAAACAGGCAGGACAGCAGCCAAAATAGGATATCAGAGACTACATCCATTTCCACCACTGTGGCCATTCATTAGCAGTGAATGCCTTTGATGTCTACCACAGGATCCACTGGAAAATTGCCACCTTACTCCACCAAAGCAAATTTAAGTTTAAGAGGCTATTTTGAATCTGCTTCTGCCCTCACTGACTATCATAACCTCAACAAATATATTCCCCTCAAGATGACAATTTAACTTTGGCAAAATATTGGAAATAATAAATAAATTTATTTAGTTATTATATCATCTACTTTTCTAATTTCCTTAAACAAACATTATGAGAAAACATTTAAGAGCAATGAGGAGTACATATCAATGGCTGAGATACAAAAAACCATGAAAAGTAGAAAGGCAGATGGAATAGATGATATTCAACCAAAAATGCTCAGATGTAGAGGTTAAAAGTTTTACAATGGCTATACTGCATAATTCAGAGGATCAAATTCCAGATGATTAGACAAGAACTCTCATAGTGCCATCTATACAAAGAGAAATAAAACTGTATGTGAGAATTACATAAGAATTTTCCTACTGAGTGTTCCCAGCAATATTTATACATTAAGAAAAGGCTAAGAAAATTTGTGAAAGGGAAGGGCAAACTAAGTTCAGTTCAAATAGAGGTTGTCAGAATCAGATTTTTACTTTAAGACTTGAGAAATAATAGGATTATAACATGTATCTTTACATTTTGTAGATCTGGAAAAAGGCATATGATATGGTGCCTAGGGAAAGGAGGTTCGAAATGCTATAATTATATGATGTAAATGGTACACATCATATTGATCAATACATATTCTATATTTCAGGTTTAAGTCAGCAATTCAAATTGAAGAAGGCAAAGGAAGATGGTCTGATATAAAATCAGGTGATAAAACAGCACATTTTCTCCACTGTTATTCATCATCTCTACGAAACACATTATGAAGGAAAGCAGCATTAAACTTGATATCAAAATTGAAAATGTTAATCTCAGCTCTTTACTTTATGCAAATGATGCTAAACAAGTTCAGTACAAGAGTGCTGGATTCCCTAACTAAATTGAATAACTGATGTAATAAATTTAGTATGAAAATCAACAATAAAAAGAAAGACTATGAAAATGGATAGGAAAATTAATAAATCAACTGCATCCTGAATAGAGAACCTATAGAATAGGTAAAATAGTTCAGTTATTTAAGCACACATTTTAGTGAAGATGGAAAATTAATGAGTGAAAGATGCATCAATGGCAGCATCATATTATTTACAGGGATATAAGGAAGGAACTTCACCTTGTTAACATTCAGGAATGTCTGAGCACTCAAGGGGTATAGTCACTTAAGCAGAATGGGAAAGGTTAGCAAAATAAGTTATTTTATTTATATTTTTTTGCTGCTAGAATAGCATGAAAGAGGTTCAGAGGAAACCAAGATCAGGTAGATTGAAACAGAAGTGCTTTAGAACAGTGCTTCCCAAAGTTCTGGATGTTAGGGCCCCCTTTGCAAAAATTAAAATATTTCACAGCCCCCTCGAAAAAAATCGTAATAGAGATATATTATTATTATATTTATTGTATTTATATTCAATACAAAACATACACAGCAAATATTGCAAAAATCAAATGCATATATTACATTTTTTGCCTCTTACCGTTTGGTTCTGAAGACGATGTGGGCTGTTCTAGTAAAATATGAAATACTGTCTTTTTTTTTAAGTCTGTTTCTGCTTCTTCTAATTGTTCGCGGGATTTTTTTTTTTTATTTTTTTTATCAACCATTTATCCATCTCAGGGTTAAATTTTTTAACATAGAATAGATAAAATAATATCACCACTTACCAATACTGGCACACCACAGACTGATAACATGAAATTAGTGAATATTACCTGAATACGGGAATCCCTGGACCAGGAACATTTTTCACTTTTGTGACTTTTCTCCTTTTACGGTAATTAAGCATAACGCGAAACAGACAGCAAAGGCAGTCTGTTTATTAAAACGTGCATATGATTGGTGCGGTATTAACAAAAGATCGCGCGACCGAAAGATAAAAGCATAGCTGAGAATTGAGTTGAAATGCTAACTCTCTTCAACCAAATTCCATATGTGAAACTGCCATAACATTCATTATATATATATATATTACTTAGTTTTAACACTTTTACGAATTTTAACACGTTTGGTTGAATTTTATTGCTGCCTTGGGAAATCGAACTCGCATACATCTAATTAATAACAATAGTTTTTAGTTAGATACTATGCTTGCCCATGCAACATATGGTTTTGTTTCAGTCTATACAGCATAGTTTCTGTATGAGGGGACATGTGATTCATTAATTAGTGTTTTTATCCCAGTTGTCTCTAATTGCACTATTTGTTGAGAAATATATTACACAGACTCCTCATACCTTATTCATTGGCATAATAAAAGTACTTATTTTTATTGCCTCTGCAGTATAGTGGCTCTTAGGGAGGGCGTGTTGTTTACCACTGCAAGTGAGTTACTATATCCCCACATGAACTTGTTTAAGCTTTTTTTCATGTGTGAAGTATATGCGAAACTTTTATTGGTAACAGAAAACTAGCTCGGATGACAGTGATAATATAAAACGAGTTTTGATATGTATATAAAGTCAATATCAACAGTCCCTGATTACGAACACATTATGAAAGGGACAGAAAGATTTGGAACTTCCCTGGAGAACATTCGAAGTAAATACAATTAACCACTGCTTTGAAATGAAACATTTGAATAAGCAATATTTACTAATATTTGTTAAGCGCCGAAATACGCAGGAAGCAAAGTTTGTGAACCAACACCAATGTGTGAATTTTTCCATTAAAATATAAAAAATAACAAAAAAGAAATAATAAAAGTTAAATACGTTTCTTTTAAAATAAAAAAAATATACTTAGTCCTAAAACATTTTAAATTTGTTTTCATTATTTCACGGCCCCCTGAACAAAGCCTACGGCCCCCAAGGGGGCTGTGGCCCACAGTTTGGGAAGCGCTGCTTTAGAAGACCGAAATATAAAATCTGACGATACTGGAGTACTGACAGATAGCAGTCAGTTTGGAGGAAAATTGTTGACAGGAAGTTAATATTGATGTAAACTTTTCATGTAGTACTATCATAATATCCTGTACACCACAAGGGTATGACAATGAGCAAACTTTGGAGATCTAAACATATAAAAATATTTTGGGAAAATTTGAAGAAAATAGTAAAGCTAATAATAATGGCCTGCTAGATTTCTATTAGGAGGTGGACTAATCATTACTAACTAACATTGTGTATTCAAACAAAAGATGCACAGAAATTCACATGGAGAGAAGACAAGAAATAAGAAAAATCTCATTGACTATGTTATTGTTGATAGTGATATCTTCACATGGGTTAAGGGCAGAAGAGTGCACAGAACATATGAAATATGAAGTGATCATCATTTAGTTTTGAGCTGGATAAATTGATTATCATACTGAAAAAAAAAGTGTGCAAGAAAGTCTTAAAAAGAATCGAAGTTAAGCAGTTTACAGAGGTGAACTGTAGATTCAAATACTCAAATATTACTGGAACCAAAATGAAGGAGTTTGAAAACAATAATCAAACCTTCAAAATTCAGCAGCAGACTAAGAAGAAAATACTGACTGATTCAGCCATAAAGGAACGTAGTAAAGTTGTCTGCAAGGAGTGGAAGGTGTTGGATCCTATTTCGTCTTAACCCATACTTTGGATCCGACATATTTATTACTACAATGCTCTTAAACAAAAAATAAGTTGCTAGTTGATTTCTAATCCAAATATAGAGAAAATTTATATTTATTGATTGCGCCACTCTATATCTAAATTAGTCCAAGAATTAAGGTAAAACCAACTCTCAATTATTTCTCTTTTATGTGTTATTATATATACTGGCCGAGTATATTTAACTTATTTAATTCACCCGCTTTGGTTCGAATATTTTATGAATGGTGCAGTAAAAGAGATTCAGGCAAAATATAACTTTAAATCAACAAACAAACATTTAATTTAGGCTTACAATTTATACACTTTAATTTAAATCACTGAATAGGGTATTATAAACATTTTAGTTCAACTGATAATACAGTCATACAATCTCAGGCAATGGTTAATCTGTTATCTGAAATACAGACTTCACAAGGTTCACTTAACTATTTAATAAAGTTCCTTAGTGATCAATTACACTAATATCTCTTAGTTACTTAAGTTTCAAATACAATAAAAATGCAGTAACACTTCTTCACAAGTATACACTCTTAATTCCACACTCCAGCTAATCTCCGCAATAGTTACTGTTAATATAGGGATATTCTAGGAAGAAACACACGCTTATCTCCACATAGGAATATCAATAGTTGGATAATTCTTACCGGTAATCTTCCTTGTTCATCTACTTATATACAAACATCTCTTATAACTGTATACACATAAAAACAATTAACAGCACTCATTAAAACAAATCTTCTTAGTAATAACTGAATAAATTAACGGTCGCAATTCACATAGTTATTGCTCAGAATCAAAATGCTTGTACTACATTTGACATCACTTGACGAATTCAATATTCTACTAATAATTCTTGAACTAAAGTAACACACAGTAATTCTTTAACTTGAAGTTTTTACGCACAGTTGCCTATACTTCTGGCATTTAATTAATCTTTTAAGCACTATATCTCATAACACAGCTATCGTTTAATTTCAACTTTACTGCCTCTACTTATTCTCTTAGTTACTCTGTGCTATACTTCAAGTTTCCGTGTGTCCTTGAAAGGTCAGCCTGGAATTAAATCTCAACAAAATTATCACTAGTCATCCAGTTGTTACTTTGCTATCTTCCGTTGCTTTATTTGTTGTTCTGCAACTTACTAGCTAACCCGCTCCTTGACTAGTAGACTTTAATTAGCTAATTGAGCAACTCGCCGACTGGCTATTATCGCACTCTGATTCCCCGAATACTTCTCCTCCGATTCCACCCGAATGAATCATTCTTTCAGTGTTCCTAGCTTATATATTCCTTCTTCCCACCGAAATTATTCTCATGCTCTCTTCAACTAAAATCCTTTCCAGCCCTTCAATGCCGATCTACCATGCTCTGTTCTAAACTCGCGCTCGCTCTCTTACATATGTCTCCATGACAACCAAAACAAAATATAATAAAACTAAGGTATTGCATAACATTATACTTCTACATACAGGAACAAATAAAGAATATTTACACTTCAATTAATACGCAGTTAAAATGTTAAATATAAATTCTTATATTAACATAGCAATAAATAAAATAAACTTAATAATATTTTAATACAGAGTCTTTTCACTATTAATACATATCCTTGATTAAATAATTAAATATCAAATAAGGTTAAAGGTAGTTATATGAATATTAATTTATAAACAAGTGATTTACATTAAATAATTACAAGTTTAGCTTATGTGATGGAAGATCATGTTGGATTCTGAAGCAAATATTAATTACTCAAATCTCTATATATTCAGAATCCAACAAAGGGGAAAAAAAAAAAAAGAGCTCAATGGTGGGTGGATTCAAGAAGGGAAAGAGGCAGTCTTCCTTCAAAAGTTCCTAAAAATTCATTGGCAGACACCTAAAAAAAATACAGAGTAAAATGTAATAAAGCAAAGTGTATAAACAGCTAAACAAAAGACTTGGTAAGACATCTGTAGAATACAGAAGATAAATATCAGAAAGGCAGCAAAATATATTTTCTGGAAGCTACTGAAAATACATAGAAATAAAGGAAAAAGCACTGCAAAAGGAATCCAAGATGAAAATGACATGAAAACTGACATAAAGATATTATTGATGTTTGGAATAATTATTTTGAAAACTTAAATGAAACAAGTTGGTAGAAAATATTCAAGAGATACACAATCAGGAATACATATCAATTCTTATGATATAAAAAGCCATCAAAAACCCAAAATATGGAAGGCAGCTGGAGTAGGTGATATTTGACCTGAAATACTCAAGTATGAAGATATAAAAGTTTTACATTGGCTGCACTGCATAATTTAGAAGATCTGGTCAGAGGGTCCAATTTCAGGTGATTAGAGTAGAGCTCGCATAGTACCCATCTATAAAAAAAGGAAATAAATATGAGTGTGAGAATTACAGAGGTATTTCTCTAACAAGTGTTTCTGGTAAGATTTATGTAAGCATATCATGAAAAAAAAAATGCTAAGAAAAATTGTGGAAATGATACTTGGAGAACATAACTGCATGAGGGCTAAACAGAAATTATCAGAATCTGATTTTTACTTTTAGACAATTAATTGAGAAATCATGGGAACATAACAAGGATCTGTATTGAAGTTTTGTACATCTGGAAAAAACATAAGAGAAAGATTCCAAGAGAAAAGCTATTCAAAATACAACATATATACTGTATGAATGAAACATTGTACTGAATGACACAGTCTATATTTAAACTGGAAGTCATTAGTTAGAATTGAAGGAGGTACAGGAAGATGGTTAGGTATTAAATCAGGTGAGATAACTATATGCACATTATCTCCACTGTTCTTCATCATCTATATGGATCATATCATGAATGAAAGTAACTAAATCTGATAACAAAATTTTAGGTGTTAATCTGACCTCTTTATTTTATGCAGATGACATTATGCCCCTAAGTAAATACAGTATATATATCTGCAGGATTCCTTAATAACTGATATAACAAATATGGTATAAAAATCAGTAAAAAAATGACCAGAACGATTAAAATTAGAAATCTAGAAAACTTTAACTGCATTCTGAATGGATCACCTCAAAAACAAGTAAAACATTTCAGCTATTTAGGCAAAAATGTTTAGTGAAGATGGAAAATTTAATATGGAAATAGACAATAGAATTAGCAAAGCTTGTATGGTAGTGAGTCAACTAAATAAATTTCTATGGAATAAGAGAGAAATTAGTTTTGATTTATGGATCTGAGAATTGGATTAAAAGTAAAGCAGTTGATCAAACGAGTCTCCACAGCTCAGGTGATTTCCAGAGTCATCTGATTGAAAAAACCTGGGTTCAAATCCATCTATGATGCAAGGAACCTATATCAGGGATTTTTCAGTGAAAGGTGAGTTAGTGATCTTATACAGAGGTTAAGGGTTTTTTCTACCAGCAACTCAGGTTTTTCGTGCTTGAAAAACCTGAGTTGCTGGCAAACTGGACACATATCTACAACCACAGGATACTATGAGATTGAAGAGATTAGAGCCTCACCGTCTTATCTTTCTACTGCACATTATGGATCTCAGGTAGAGATCCATAATAGATCTACCTCCTGGATGAAGATGACACTTGATAGGATAGTTGATCAAGGACTGGAGACCACAGATACGAGACTTTTGAGAAAATTAGGAAAGTAAACACATGGCATCTGTAGCAGATTCATATTAAAAATGACATCAGGAAAGAATTTGACATTGTTTGCATTAAGGAAAATGTAAATAGAACTATGTGGTGTAGTTACTTATGAGAAAAAAAAGTTTAGCAAAGTGGATGTTGGAAGTTTTTCCCCACTTGGTTAGACTATAATAAATTTAATAAATATAATAAATAAAATATAATATAATATAATAAATTTAGTTTAATCCTTTATCCAAGTGTAAGCAAACAAAGTTTGCACCTGAAGTATCTTCAGAACGGAGGCAACTCATAGTAAAGGTGGACTAAGTTCTCATCACTTGTCTTGGTATCTCCCATAATGCAAAACACATCACCTTACAGACATGTATAATGCAATGCATTAAGGGAAGGGCTACTATCAGTTTCGACCTTTATTGAGGTCTAGTCAGTGGGAGCCAGATCCAGAGGTGGTGATACTAAGGTGGAAATAAAGGAGAAGTCATATTTACCTATACGAGTTGCCAAAAGGTGTCCCACCTTATTATTAAATTACTCTGGATTTAGAGAAAGATGTTAGAAGTTTTTTCCCACTTGGTTAGACTATAATAAATTTTGTTTAATCCTTTATCCAAGTGTAAACAAACAAAGTTTGCACCTGAAGTATCTTCGGGACTGAGGCAACTCATGGCAAAGGTGGACTAAGCTCTCATCACTTGTCTTAGTATCTCCCATAATGCAAAGCACATCTCCTTGTATCGACATGTATAATGCTATGCATTAAGGGAAGGGCCACTACTCAGACCAGTTTCGACTTTTATTGAGGTCTCGTCAGTGGGAGCCAGACCCAGAAGTGGTGATACTCAGGTGGAAGTAATGGAGAGGTCATATTTACCTATACGAGTTGCCAAAACTTGCTTACACTTGGATAAAGGATTAAACTAAATTTATTATAGTCTAACCAAGTGGGAAAAAACTTCCAACATCTTTCTCTAAATCCAGAGTAATTTAATAATAAGGTGAGACACCTTTTGACAACTCGTATAGGTAAATATGACTTCTCCATTACTTCCACCTTAGTATCACCACCTCTGGTGGTGATACCAAGATGGAAGTAATGAATGGTGGTGATACTAAGGTGGAGCCAGACCCAGACACCTCTGGGTCTGGCTCCCACTGACGAGACCTCAATAAAGGTTGAAACTGGTCTGGGTAATGGACCTTCCCTTAATGCATAGCATTATACATGCCCGCAAGGAGATGTGCTTTACATTATGGAAGATACTAAGACAGGTGATGAGAGCTTAGTCCACCTTTACCACAAGTTGCCTCAGTTCTGAAGATACTTCAGGTGCAAACTTTGTTTGCTTACACTTGGATAAAGGATTAAACTAAATTTATTATAGCAAAGTGGATGTTTGATGTCAAGAAAAAGACCCTGAGGAAGAGCTAGATGTAGATGGATTGATGCAGTTATTCTGTGCCTTAGAAGCCAAAATATAAAATCTGACAATATTGGGGCTCCTAGCAGATACCAGATTAATTTGGAGGAAAACTGTCAACAGGAAATTAGTAGTAATGTTATCATTTCATTCAATACCATCATAGTATTCTGTACACCACCTTAAGTGTACATATCAGGAATTTGATGATGATATAGAAAATATCATGAGGTGGCAAAATATTATGGAAGCTAATTTCTTAATTTCTTGACATGGTCAAGAAAGTAAACAGAGATCAATAATGAAGAAAAAGAGTACCACAAAAATATTAATGAAGACATAAAAATTGATGATATTTGCAAATCTGGAGAATTATTTCATGATTATTAAATGATATAGTCAGCAAAAGAATATTACAAAAAATGTCCAGAAAGGACATTTTTTGTAATATTCTGCAACATAATCAGCAATCTGATTTGTAACATAATCAGCAATCTGATTACATTTCAGCACTCTAAAGTAGAAAAACCCACAAAAAACCTAAAAGGAGGAAGGACAGCAGGAGGACATGATATTCAGTCACAAATGTTAAAATATGGTATAATTTTATAGTGATCAATGCACAATTGAATAGGCTGATGAGTGCAAATCACAAATGAATGAAGTGGACCCTATTACATTGGAATTTTTGACTAAGAAATCCAGCAAAGATTTATCACATGAATACCTGAAAAAACACTAAGAAAAATTACTGAAAGAAAAACTTGCGAAACTGAATAAAGGCACAAGAAGAAGTTTGTCAAGTATACTGTCAACTTATAAATATCAAGAAATTATAGGAATATGACAAGGATCTGTATTTCAGGACTGTTTATCCTGTAAAAGCATATGATAAGGCACCAAGAGAAAAAGTGTTTGAAACTCTAAATCTGAAATGATCACCATTTAGTCTGGAGAAGGATAAAATTGAATTTCATATTGAAAAGAATAACATGTAAGAAAGTTTTACGACAAATAAAAGTTGAGCAGCTCTCAGATGTCAACTGTAGACTAAAGTACACAAGCATTATTCAAGAAAAAATGAAAGAGTTTGAGAAAAGAAACCAAACCTTGGAGATTCAGTGGCAAGCCCTGGAGAAAACACTGATCGATTCAGCCAGACATGTTGGTGAGGTTTTCTGCAAGGATAGAAAAATCAGAACTCCATGGTGGACACAGGAAGTTAAAAAGGCAGTGAAGGAAAAGAAGAAATTATATGAAAAGTTCCTGGTAAGAAAGTTTTAAGTCAGCTTTAAATAAGTCAGTAAGACTTTAATATTCTGTATTCTCTAAGAGCACAAGTCAGCTTGTGCTCATAGAGAATACAGAGACAAATGTAAGAAAGCTAAACACTGTAAAACTAGCTAAACAAAGGTCATGGGAAGACTTTGGCAAGAACATAGAAAATAAATATCAAGAAGGTGGAGAATATTCTGGAGGTTGTTGAAGAAGCTCAAATATGGAGGATGGAGTAATTACTTCGAAAAATTGTTAAATGAAACAAGCAGTGATAGCACAGCGGTAAAAAAAAACACTCAACAGGCATGCAATCAGGAATACATATCCATACTTAAGTAGAAAAAGCCATGAAAAGCCTGAAATATGGAAAGGCAGCTACTGTAAGACTTTCGTATGGAGGTATTAAAGTCTTACAGTAGCTGCACTGCATAGTTCAGAAGGCCTGGAAAGAGGAATGAATTAAAAAGGAAACATACATAAAAAGGAAAATAAAACTGAATGCAAGAATTACAGGAGGTATTTCTCTATTGAGTGTTCCTCAAGTATACTGAATATACTGAGTATATTCAGTATACTTGAGAAACAGTTGAGATGGATTGTGGAAGAAAAGCTTGGTGAAGAACAAGATGGATTCAGGCCAAATAGAGGCTGTAAGGATCAGATCTTCACTTTACGACAATTAGTTGAGAAAGCATGGGAATATAACAAAGATCTGTATTTAAGTTTTGTCGATCTGTAAAAGGCATACGACAAGGTGCCAAGAGAGAAGCTATTCAATACACTACAGTTATATGATGTCAGTGGGGCATTATATCAAGCAATACTTAGTCTTTATTTGAGTTGTAAGTCAGCAGTTAGAATTGAAGGAAGTACAGGAAGAACAGGTTTAATGTTAAATCTGGTATCAGACAAGGATGTACATTATCCCCTCTGTTAGGAAAGTGGTATTAGTGCTGATATCAAAATTAAAGATGTTAATGTCAGCCCTTTGCTTTATGTCATCATCATCAACAAATTCCTGCCATGTACCCTCAAGGGGTGTACAGGATACGATAGTACCACATGAAAAAATTACATCATTACTAACTTCTTTTCTACAATTTTCCTCCAAATCAGTCTCTTACTTGTCAAGATTCCAACATTATCAGATCTTATATTTCTATCTTCTAAGGCACTTTTTACCGTATCAATCCACCTATATCTTGGTCTTCCTCTGGGTCGTTTTCCTGCCAACCTGGCAGAGAACACTTGTTTTGCAAATCTTTCCTCTCCCATTCTATTTAAGTGACCATACCACCTGAGATTAGCTCTGCTAACGCATTCCTGGATGCCGACAATGTCAAGTTCTTTCCTAATATCCTCGTTTTTAATATGATATTGCCATTGATGCCATCTGTTCATGAATCTTATCTTTCTCAGGAATCTCATATCTGCGGTCTCTAGTCTTTGGTCAAGTGTTTTACTTCTGACCCAGCTCTCAGATCCATAAGTTAAAACTGGTTTGAACACTGTCTTGTATACAGCTAATTTAGTGTTCTGACTAATTTCTCTCTTATTCCATATGAATTTATTCAACTGACTTCCCACCATACCAGCTTTGCAGATTCTGTTGTCTATTTCTATATTTAATTTACCATCTTCACTAAAAATCGTGCGTAAGTAGCTGAAATGTTTTACTTGTTCCACAGGTTCTCCATTCACAACACAGTTGACATTTTCAATGATTCTGCCTATTTTCATTGTCTTTATCTTTTTATTGCTAACCTTCATATCCTATTACAACAGTTATTCAATTTAGTCAGAGAATCTTGCAGACTTGTAGCGGATTTATTTAGAAGTATAATATCATCGGCATAAAGCAAAGAGCTGACATTAACATCTCCAATTTTGATATCAGGTTTAATACCACTTTCCTTCATAATGTGATCCATATAGATAATGAATAACAGAGGGGATAATGTACATCCTTGTCTCACACCAGATTTAACATTAAACCATCTTCCTGTACTTCCTTATTCTAACTGCTGACTTACAACTCAAATAAAGACTAAGTATTGCCTGATATAAGGCCCCATTGATGCCATATAACTGTAGTGTATTGAATAGCTTCTCTCTTGGCACCTTGTCATATGCCTTTTCCAAATCGACAAAACTTAAATACAGATCTTTGTTATATTCCCATGATTTCTCCACTATTTGTCATAAAGTGAAGATCTGATCCTGACAGCCTCTATTTGCCGGAATCCAGCTTGTTCTTCACCCAGCTTTTCTCCCACAATTCTTCTCAAACGTTTCTCAAGTATACTTGCATAGATCTCGCCAGGAACACTTAGTAGGGAAATACCTCTGTAATTCTCACATTCAGTTTTATTTCCCTTTTTATATATGGGTACTATGAGAGCTCTACTCCAATCATCGGGAATTCGTCCCTCTGTCCAGGCTTTCTGAACTATGCAGTGCAGCCACTGTAAGACTTTTATACCACCATACTTCAGCATTTCTGGTCAAACATCAACTATTCCTGCTGCCTTTCCACATTTTAAGCCTTTGATGGCTTTTTCTACTTCAAGTATGGATATGTATTCCTGACTGCATGCCTGGTCAGTGTTTTTTTATCACTGTGCTGTCATCACTGCTTGTTTCATTTAGCAGTTTTTCAAAGTAATTACTCCATACTTCAAGGATATCTTTTTCTTCTGTTTTCATGTCACCTTTATCATCTCTAACTCCTTTTACAGCACTCTTTCCTCCACTCCTAAGCTTCTATAACAACCTCCAGAATATTTTGCCACCTTCTTGATATTTATTTTCTATATTCTTGCCAAAGTCCTCCCATGACTTTTGTTTAGCTAGTTTTACACAGTGTTTGGCATTCTTGCATTTGTCTCTGTATTCTCTAAAAGCACAAGGTGACTTATTTGCCAGGAACTTTTGATATGCTTTCTTCTTTTTCTTCATTGCCTGTTTAACTTCCTGTGTCCACCATGGAGTTCTAATTTTTCAATCCTTGCAGACAACTTCACCACATGCCTCTCTAGCTAAATCAATCAGGGCTTTCTTCAAGGCTTGTCACGGAATCTCCAAGGTTTGATTCCTGTTCTCAAACTCTTTCATTTTTTCTTCAATAATCTTTGTGTATTTTAGTCTACAGTTCACATCTGAGAGCTGCTCAACTTTTATTCGCTTTAAAACTTTCTTACATGTTATCCTTTTCTTGAGCAGGATAAAATTGAATATGAAATTCAATTTTATCCTGCTCAAGACTAAATAGAGATCACTTCCAATTTCAAATCCTCTGTACACTCTAGTGTCCTGCACCAGGGAGAAAACATCACTATCAACAATGACATTGTCAATGAGACTTTTCTTTTTACTTGCCTCTTCTCTCCATGTGTTTTTGTGCACATTTTTATGTTGGAACATGGTGTTAGTAATAACCAGTCCATGTTCTGAGCAGAAATCCAACAGATATTTGCCATTATTCTTAGCTTTGCTCTTTTCTCCAAATTTTTCCAAAATATTTTTGTATGTCTCACAATCATTTCCTACTCTGCTATTTAGATCCTCAACAAGGACCAACTTTTCCTTTTTCATTGTGTCAGTTGCTTTTTCTAAAGCATCAAAAAATTCCTCCACTTCTACCTTAGTAGAACCTTCTGTGGGACCATAGGCACAAATAAGTCTCATTGTCCAGTTCCCCATTCTCATATTTGCCCACATTACTCTACTTGAGACTGACTGCCATTCAAGAAGATTAGCCTTGTATTTTGTGTTGAATACTATGGCTACTCCTTCCTTTCCTTGATTGTCATTGCCTGAATATAACATTTTTTATTTATTGCTCAGAAAGATCTCACTGGTTTTTGTCTTTTTTGTTTCAGTCACCCCTATTATGTCAATCTGGTACTTATCTAATTCCTCAGCTAGCTCCATTTCTTTGCCATTCAGGCTTTTTATGTTGATAGTACCGATGTTTAACTCTGGTGATGTTGAGTTGGGGTGTGTTTTCAGATTTGTTCCAGTAGCTGATTTTTCGCTGTTCGCCCTGGTTCCCAGGCAAAAACAATGGGGGCCTTGTTTAACCTGGCGACGCCCCAGCCAGCATGAAATTTTGTCATGTTGTACCATCATTTTTTATTTTAGTTTAACCAATAAGAATACAATTTGGTCAGCTAAGTCCCAAATTGCCAGCCCATCCTCGTTCGTTTAGTATCCAAGTAGATACCCAACAGGGTGCACCACGAGAAGGTGAGGATTGGACATTAGGTCAGAAGCCCTGGTCGGTTCTCCACATTTCTTTAAAGGCTATGTGGAGGTCTCCTCTCAGTTATACAGCTTTTACCCTTAAGCACCCCTTTGCTTTATGTGGATGATGTTATACTTCTAAATAAATCCTCTACAAGTCTGCAAGATTCCCTGACTAAATTGAATAACTGTTGTAATAGATATGGTATGAAGGTGAGCATTAAAAAGACAAAGAAAATGAAAATAGGTAGAATTGTTGAAAATGTCAACTGTGTTGTGAACCGGTAACCTATAGAACAAGTAAAACATTTCAGCTACTTAGGCACGATTTTTAGTGAAGATGATAAATTAAATATGGAAATAGACAACAGAATCAACAAAGCTGGTATGGTAAGAAGTCAAAGGAATAAATTTATATGCAATAAGAGAGAAATTAGTCAAAACACTAAATTAGCTGTATATATACAACAGTGTTTAAACCAATTGTAACTTATGGATCTGAGAGTGAGGTTAGAAATAAAACACTTCACCATAGACTAGACTGCAAATGTGAGAGTCCTGAGAAAGATTAGGGGCATGACCAGATGGCATCAATGGCAATATCATATTAAAAACAAGGATATTAAGAAAGAACTTGACACTATTAGCATCGAGAAATGTGTCAGTAGAGCCAATCTGAGGTGATATGGTCACTTAAACAAAATGGGAGAGAAAAGATTAGCAAAACAAGTGTTCTCTGCCAGGTTGGCAGGAAAAAGACACATAGGAAGACCAAGGGATGGGTAGATTGATGCAGTAAAAAGTGCCTTAAAAGAGAGAAATATAAGTTCTGATAATGTTGGAGTCTTGACAAGTAACAGACTGATTTAGAGGAAAATTGTAGATAGGAAGTTAGTAATGATGTAAATTTTTCATGTAGTACTATCATATCCTGTACACCCCCTGGAGAGTACACGTCAGGAATTTGATGATGATGATCTGTATAGTGGAAATGGAACTTATACAGCACATAGCATAGTACTGAATAATGTGAAAGAAGATAGCATTAAACTACCACCACTGTTATTTATGATCTGTATGTGAATATAATGGTCAGGGTACATGTCAGGAATTATCACCAATTCCTGACATGTACCCTGAAGAGATGTGAGTACTAAATAATTACAACAACAACAAAGTACTGCATAATTAACATTACCTTATTATTAGCTGCATATTAATAGTTTCTTCTAAATTAATCTTTATATTTATGAAAAAAAAAAAAAAAAACAGGCTATTTTCAAAATAAAACAAGCTAAGAAAATAACTATCTTGAAAGCCTCTTCCATATTACCACAATTACTGGTGTGTATTCATAGTATGATTTGAAACTTTATTAAGCTTAGAACTAAAGGTTTAAAATTGTGGATTCGGCATGGTGAGATGATGCTATATAGATTACAGGCTTGTCATTTTTCAATTAGGATGCAATTTGTCGTCTTCTGCCTTAGCTCTTAGACCTGTTGGGACAATGTTTATTGCAATCCTCTTTTCACCATTTCTGTAGTCTTCCAACTGGTCTTCTACTTGGTTTCCATTTGTTTAATTATTCGTTCTTATGTATTCTGTTCATGTGCTTTTGTCGTTCTCTTTTCCTGTTTGCTATCCATTCATTTACTGGTTATAAGGCACACTTTTTTATATATATTTCTTATTTCTGATCTTATCAAAGTTTGTTTTTCTTGCAATTTTCTCTAATAATTTGCATTTCTGTAGTTCTGTTTAACATCTTAACTGTTTCATCTCTTGTTTCAAAACTTTTTATTAGGCTTTTATATTATACTTGTCTTAGTTGCAATATTTAAATTATTTTTCCATATTGTTCTAGTTATACATTCAGATTTTTTTTTTTTGCCTTAATGGCTTGCTCTTTTACTTTATATTATTCTTTCTGAGTTAATATGAATTTCCAAGTATAAAAATTCATCACTGGTTTGATTATTTTTCTGTTTATTTCTATATTTCTAGCTTACACCAAATTGGTTGTCTACTAATCAAGTGTTTTGATTTTTTCTATTGATATTTCTATATTATATTTTTAGCAAATCTGCAGGAACTGAAATACTTTATTTAAATTATCTTCTGTTCTGCGACTGTTACCACATCATCTGCATATCAAATTAGATTTACTGCAATTTGTCAAAATTCAAATTTTAATATTACAATATTAAACAACAATACTATGAAACAGGACTTACCGCTTTGCACATTCCTACTGTGACTAGCATTTTAGCATCTGTTGACCATGCACAAGAATACATAGGTTTTCCATTCATTTTAAGTGTTTTAAACATATTACCATCATCATTCAGATCCCACACTTTCATTGTACCATCATATGAGGTAGAGACTAGGATTAAACTACCATCAGGAGAAAATGCTAGGTCAGAAATCATATCCTTATGATCCATTAGCTCCAACATTAGCTTACCTAAAAAAGAACAGCGTATTAGATATGTATATATCGTATTAATGCTTCATTTAAAAATATACTATCAAATAATAACTACTGTAATGTTGGTGTATAAGATGAAATTTGAAGTTAAAAAAAAGTTACTGAAACCAGGAGTTGTCTTATGCTCTGGATATAAAATTCTGAACCTTTGAATTCGGCAATGAAAAACATTGTCTGCTCCTGCAGCAATATACTGTGTAACAGTGTTATGTCAGATACATGTACTGCATTCTAATAAGTTTTTAGCATGTTAATATACTGATATATTAGCATATTAATATATTTTGAGATAAATATTTGGGTTTCAGGGCATTTCGTCCAATTCCTACATTTAGTCTATTACTTTTCTCGTCCAGTAGGATATTTCGTCCAATCCTTCATATTAGTCCAAGGAGTTATAAGTAACTTGTGATCATTAATAATAGTCAGCTGACACAAAAGAGAAGGGTGCAAGACAATATGCATGGTCCACCCTCACACGTTATGTTAGGTTAGTTAGTTGATACATTGGTTAGTCAGGTTAGTCAGCTGGCACAGTAGTAGGTTAGTCAGTTGACACAGCTGGCAATAATAGTCAGTTGACACAAAAGAGAAGGGTGCAAGACAATATGCATGGCCCACCCTCACACGTTAGGTTAGATTAAGTTAGTTAGTTGACACAATTAGTGAGTTGACATTGATGGGACAAATTAAGATTGGACGAAATGTCTGACCGGACTAGTGTTCCATTGGACAAACTTATAAAAGGACAAAAAATCTTGGACCATCTGCCTTCAAATCAATATTTGTATTTAATAAATATATTCAGCAGAGTAAGCATGTTGTTTTTCATTTAAATCCTAATGAAATTTTACAATAATAATGACAATTTTATATAATGACTATTAAATTATATAAGGAATTTACAATGTATACTGGAATATTAATCAAAAGACACTTTAATAAATACTTCCTATATTTCGGCAATGTCACATTGCCATCTTCAATGGGATCATATATCTATGACACGTGCACGCAGGTACTACAATAAGCAAATGAGGCAGAAGAGAGAAACTACTGTTGTTCCTAGAGTCCTAATGGTGCCCCCTACCAGGCTATATTGGGTTTTCTTGGCTGTTGGGCTGATGTTCTAGTGATGCAAGCTTTCCAAATTTGGGACAGTCTCATGCACCCAAATTTGTTGAAGTTTGGAAAGTTGTTCATAGAATCAGCCTCAGCTCTAAAAAAACTTTCCAAACCTCAACAAATTTG
This sequence comes from Typopeltis vanoorti, assembly GCF_054136105.1. NCBI lineage: Eukaryota > Metazoa > Arthropoda > Arachnida > Uropygi > Thelyphonidae > Typopeltis > Typopeltis vanoorti. The sequence goes on from NC_143559.1 coordinate 120,372,424, forward strand.
GGTGCATGAGACTGTCCCAAATTTGGGAAGCTTGCATCACTAGAACATCAGCCCAACAGCCAAGACAACCCAATATAGCCCGCTAAGGGGCACCATTAGGATTCTAGGAACAACAGTAGTTTCTCTCTTCTGCCTCATTTGCTTATTGTAGTACCTGCATGCACGTGTCATAGTTATATGTTCCCATTGAAGATGGCAATGTGACATTGCCGAAATATAGGAAGTATTTATTAAAGTTTCTTTTAATTAATATTCCAGTATACATTGTAAATTCCTTAAATAATTTAATAGTCATGTGTTACCAATGCATAAGCCTTTCTACAAGAATTTTTATTATACAATAATAATGACAATTTTACTGATTATTGCATAAGGGAAAATACTGTTCATAAATTGCAGTAAAAAATACCTGAGGTGACTATTATTCCTACATTATATTAGATTAAAGTAACATATAAGAAGCTTCCAGCAGTAAGTATAAAATGTGTGATTGTCTTGTCTTACACAGCAAGTATGGCACAAAATAAACAGGTTTAGAAGAGATTTTTAGCAGTTGTGTTATACTCCCAGTTACCCTGTACATATTTTAAGAACACAAATAATGAAGTTCATTGAACAGCTTAACTCAATCTACAAAAAAGATCAGATGAAGAAATATACAGAGTGGTGAACAAGGTACTGAGTGCACACCTTTTGGCAACTCCTATAGGTAAAGATGACCTCGCCATTGCTTCTGCTTGGTATCCCCACTTCTGGGCCTGGCTCCCACTGAAGAGACCTCAATAAAGGTCGAAACTAGTCTGGGTAGTGGCCCTTCCCTTAATGCATAACATTATACATATCTGCAAGGAGATGTGTTTTGCATTATGGGAGATACTGAGATAGGAATGATGTTAGCTTGGTCCACCTTTGCTATGAGTTTCCTGGTGTTGTACTACCTTACCCCCAGTCCTGAAGATATTTTCAGGTGCAAACTTTGTTTGCTCACACTTGGATAAAGGATTAAACTAAATTTATTAAGATACTGCGATATTTGTGTTGTCAGTTAAGACAAAAGTCTTGAACATTGAGATTTGGATGATAGGTAGTTTTTGCCAGAAATTATTATTATTACGCGACACCTCCATGGAGTCCAAGGATTCATTGTGGGAAAACATTCTATTCCACTGTGCTAAATACATCTCAAATTTCACTAAATAGTAGCAGAGCATTATAGTCTGTGTGTATAGATGCTTCTCAGAGTAACAGTAATATCTGATAAAATGCACGCGACACCTCCATGGAGTCCAAGGATTCATTGTGGGAAAACATTCTATTCCACTGTGCTAAATACATCTCAAATTTCACTAAATAGTAGCAGAGCATTATAGTCTGTGTGTATAGATGCTTCTCAGAGTAACAGTAATATCTGATAAAATGCATCTGACAAGCAAAAGGTAAACTGTTACATACAGATTTCTGGCTTTATTTAGAACTCAGGCCCATCTGCAAGAAATGTTCCAGGAAAGCACATACCACCAATGACATTGTACACCTAGCATAAATTCACTAGCAAATATAGAAGCACTTCTGAGATGCAATGCACTGAAGTTAAAAAAAAAACAACAAAAGCAGTTTGTAAACTTGAAACATCTTAGACTCAGTATGTTTTGTACAGAAATTAGTTGAATTGGTTCTTAATTTACTGGCATATGCAAAACATGGTTAACCAAGAACTGTATACTGACAGAACCATCTCTTTTTAATGGTATATCAACAACAAAGCTATATATCAAAGATATTTATTAATTGGCATATATTTTGTTGGATATCAAACCAGCATCTTCAGAGCACTACTAGTTATAACAACTTCTTACATGAGTAACAATGAGCACAGAAAAACAAATTGTGATGGGAAAAAAAGTCCTGCTAATTTAGCATCACCTAATGTTGTATAAATAGCTTTTAAGTTGATGGGTTGAAGCTGATCTTAAAATGTCTGTTGCCATTTTGGCAGATTAATGCAACTATGCTTGTTCAGGTTAGGCGAGTATTTCATAGCTGTTGGCAACTCTAAAAATAGTCTTTCCAACTTATAATGACCTGGATTTCTTCCACCTGATCCTGTGTGATGGGATGTCCAAAGTATAACCTGGTTCAAAAACATAACTGTTATTCTTTTAGTATTTTCTAGATATTTTTTTATTCATTGTTGTTCATTTATGCTCACACATAGACCTACACTTCTGATTTTAATGGTATTAAAACAAATGAACTAAATTATAAAAATACATTTATTAATTTTTTATATTTCTGAAGCAGCAAAATATAAGTCAGTTATTAAACATCCTTTTATAATATAGTTCATTTGGTGTTGTAATACTATTAAAATAAGTTATGTTGGAAGTTTTTTCCCATTTGGTTAGACTATAATAAATTTAGTTTAATCCTTTATCCAAGTGTAAGCCAGGCACAAACTTTGTTTGCACCTGGCTTTTTTTACTGGCAATACAAGTGTTGCCAGTAAAAATGATCAATTATAAACAAATTTGAGTACGACTGATGGCAGTTTTCACAATTTTAGCATCTATCCAAATGATAACTTCTTGCGATTAAAAATTCCTCCTAGCCAAAGTTATTACTTTGTATAATTTATGAAATGTTTTACCAAATTCTGAATATATGAAAGGCAACTAAAACTTGACAAATGTTTACAAGGACTGCAAAAGCAGAATTTCAATACCACCACCTAGTCAGACTTTAGGTTTATTTTCTTTGCAGAATCCTAGAAATGATCTAAGATGATGAACAGAGAGTTAAAGTTCATGGAACAAGATGCAAAAGTTACTCAGAAAATTGTTGACATATTGAAAAGGATGCTGACAAGTAGGGATAAGTGAAAATATTATGTTTTTGCTATATGATAAGATAATCTAAATATATATATATATATATATATATATATATATATATCATCATCATCTCATCTTCCTTTTACACCCTTTTACCTTGCGGTGTCGTGGGTTTTGTAAATCATCAAACCTCAAACCGTTCACAGGATAACGTGGTCAGCCGCAGTATCCTCTGTCCTGTAGTGTTGAGATTCTCAAGGTTGGGCATAGACCGGCTAATAGATAATTAGCCGGTCTATGCCCAAGACCGGCTAATTTATCTATGGCTGAAGAAGATCCTTCAGTTCTACACATGCACACACACGCACATATATATAATGCATATTTATTAACAACTTCACATTTACCATAACCACCATGTGGTTATCCAGTGGTGATACAAAAGAAATCTAAATGTATTTAAGTTTACCGTATGTTGCTTATCATATGTTGTATTCCTTAGGAAATTACGTAGAAAAGTTTCATCATCAAATTCCTGGTGTATATATATACATACTCAAGGGATGTACAGGATATGATAGTACTACATGAAAAATTTACATCATTACTAACTTCCCATCTACAATTTTCGTCCAAATCAGTCTGTTACCTGTCAAGTTTATCAGATCTCCAAATCAGTCTGTTACCTCCAATATTATCCAGATCTCATGTTTCTGTCATGTAAGGCACTTTTTACTGAATCAATTCACCTATATCTTGGTCTTCCTCTGGGTCTTTTTCCTTCCAACCTGGCAAAGAACACTTGTTTTGTAAATCTTTCCTCTCCCATTCTGTTTAAGTGACCATACTATACCACCTGAGATTGGTCTGCTAACACATTCCTGGATGCTGACAATGTCAAGTTCTTTCCTAATATCCTCATTTCTAATATGATATTGCCATTAATGCAATCTGTTCATGCCCCTAATCTTTCTCAGGACTCTGATATCTGTGGACTCTAGTCTTCGGTCAAGTGTTTTGCTTCTGATCCAGCTCTCAGATCCATAAGTTACAATTGGTTTGAACACTGTCTTGTATAGTCCTTCATACCATATTGCTTACCTTCATACCATAACTATTACAACAGTTATTCAATTTAGTCAGGGAATCTTGCAAACTTGTAGCGGATTTATTTAGAAGTATAACATCGTCCGCATAAAGCAAAGAGCTGACATTAACATCTCCAATTCTGATATCATGTTTAATACCACTTTCTTTCATAATGTGATCCATATAGATAATGTACATCCTTTTCTCACACCAGATTTAACATTAAACCATCTTCCTGTACTTCTTTCAATTCTAACTGCTGACTTGCAACTCATATAAAGACTAAGTATTGCTTGATATAATGCCCCATTGATACCATACAACTGTAGTGTTTTGAATAGCTTATCTCTCTCTCAGCACTTTGTCATATGCCTTATTGATCTACAAAATTCAAATATAGATCTTTGTTATATTCCCATGATTTCTCAACTATTTGTCATAAAGTGAAGATCTGATCCTGACAGTCTCTATTTAGCCTGAATTCAGCTTACTCTTCACCAAGCTTCACTTTCACAATCCTTCTCAGCCGTTTCTCATGTATACTTGTATATATATCTTACCAGGAAAACTCATTAATGAAATACCTCTGTAATTGTCACATTTAATTTTATTTCCCTTTTCATGTATGAGCATTATGAGAGCTCTACTCCAATCATCTGGAATTCGTCCCTATGTCCAGGCCTTCTGAACTATGCAGTGCAGCCACAAAAACTTTTATACCTCCATACTTCAACATTTCTGGTCAAATATCTACTCGTGTTGCCTTTCTACATTTCAGGCTTTTGATGTCCTTTTCTACTTCAAGTATGGATATGTATTCCTGACTGAATGCCTGGTCAGTGTTTTTTTACTACTATGCTGTCATCACTGCTTGTTTCATTTAGCAATTTTTCGAAGTAATTACTCCTTCTTTTTCTACTGTTTTCATATCACCTTTATCATCTCCAATTCCTTTTAAGCACTCTTTCCTCCATTTCTGAGCTGCTTCAACAACCTCCAGAACATCTTACCACCTTCTTGATATTTAATTTCTATGTTCTTACCAAATTCTTCCCATGACTTTTGTTTAGCCAGTTTTACACAGTGTTTAGCTTTCTTACATTTGTCTCTGTATTCTCTAAGAGCAAAAGCTGACTTATTTGCCAGGAACTTTTGATATGCTTTCTTCTTTTCCTTCACCGTCTCTTTAACTTCCTGTGTCCACCATGGAGTTCTGATTTTTCTATCCTTGCACACAACCTTACCATATGCCTCTCTGGCTGAATCAATCAGTGTTTTTTTCATCCTTGCCAGTGAATCTCCAAGGTTTGGTTCCTGTTCTGACACTTTTCATTTTTTCTTGAATAATATTTGTGCATTTTAATCTACAGTTCACATCGGAGAGCCGTTCAACTTTTATTCTCTTTAAAACTTTCTTACATGCTCTTCTTTTCAATATGAAATTCGATTTTATCCGTGATTTTATCAGGGAGAAAACATCACTATCAACAATAACACAGTCAATGAGACTTTTCTTATTCCTCGCTTCTTCTCTTCATGTGAATTTGTTCACATTTTTATGTTGGAACATGGTGTTAGTAATAACCATATCCTGAGCAGAAATCCAACAGATATTTGCCATTATTATTAGCTTTGCTCTTTTCTTCAAATTTTCCCAAAATATTTTTGTATGTCTGGCAATCATTTCCTACTCTGCTATTTAGATCCCCACCAAGGAACACCTTTTTTATTGTGTAAGATGCTTTCTCTAAAGCCTCAAAAAATTCCTCCGCTTCTAAGTAGAACCTCTGTGGGACCATAGGCACAAATAAGTCTCATTGTCCAGTTCCCCATTCTCATATTTGCCCATATCACCCTACTTGAGACTGCCTGCCATTCAAAAAGATTAGCCTCGTATTTAGTGTTGAATATTATGGCTACTCCTTTTCCTTGATTGCCATTGCCTGAATATAACATTTTGTATTTATTGCTCAGAAAGATCTCAGCAGTTTTTTCCTTTTTTGTTTCAGTCACCACTATTATTTCGATCTGGTACTTATCTAATTCCTCAGCTAGCTCCATTTCTTTGCCATTCAGGCTACTAGTACTAATCTTAAACTCTGGTGATGTTGAGTTGGGGTGGGTTTTAGGATTTGTTCCAGTAGCTGACTTTTCGTTGTTTGCCCTGGTTCCCTGGTGAAAACAACAGGACTTGTTTAACCGGGCGACACCCCAGCCGGCATGAAATTTTGTCATGTTATACCATCATTTGATATTCTGGTTTAAGCCAATAAGGATATAATTTGATTGGCTAAATCACAAATTGCCAGCCCATCCTCATTCAATCAGTATCCAGGTAGATACCTAACAGGAGCACCACGAGAGAAAGTGAGGATTGGACATTAGATCAGAAGCCCTGGTCGGCGGTTCTCTGCATTCCTTTAAAGGCTATGTGGAGGTCTCCTCTCCGCTGTGATCCTTAAGCACCTCATAAAAAAGTTGTTACGTATATTATATATTATGTTTTTTACAGCAGTGTTTCTATGCCAAACACTTGAAGAGTGCAGTCACTGTTCTAATGGCAGCCATGTTGTCACTCGAGTTTCACTTTGACTTCGTAATGGACACGTATGTTGGTTGTAAGTTTTAGAACAGCTGTTATTGTATAACGAAAATAACCAAGCTAGTAAGCAAACAAGGAAAGAGCTGGAAAGGAAGAAAATCTACCGAGGTTAGTTCTGTGATCTCAGAAAAGTTTTTATACTTATCTTTAACCATTCTCTATGGAGAAACTGTGAAATTAATAACTGAAGGACAGTACAACATATCAAGCCTTTGTATATTAGTAATATTATGTGCATAATGAAAAGCAAGTAGTATATGTTCCATGGAGCAAGATGATATCTGCAGTGAAGTTCTTTTGTTGGAAGTGCCTTTGGAACTGCTCAATTATCACCATCATCAGCCATTTTCTGTCTACTGCTGGACAAAGGCCTCTCCCAAAGCCCCGAAATGTTATTATTATTACATGACCCCTCCAGGGAGTCCAAGGACTCATCGAGGGAAGGCACCTACTCTACAACTTACTACTTTCCACCAACTATAACGAACCGCAACTACCAACAGCATCATCATCTACTGCCCACTACCACTACTATTCTCACAGATTATCACAAACATCCATACCCATGGCGGGATTCGAATCAGCAACCTTTTGGGTGGAGAGTGGGTATGCTACCCACTCGGCCAACCAGGCCAATTGATTCCTATTTTGAGCTTTTCCACTGAGTTCCTACCATTTCTTTAATCTTATCCTCCCACCATCTCTTTGGTCTTACTGTAGCTCTATTTCCATCTCTAAGATACTCTTCTGATATCAGCTTTGTCCATTTTTGAGTGTTACTTCTTGCAATGTGACCTGCCAATTACCATTTGGATCTTTTAATGGCTGTTATAATGTTACTAATTCTAGTCTGAGCTCTGACCCAAGTATTGCACTTTCTACCTAGAATGGTAATACTGAGTAATGATTTTTCCTATTTTCCTCTGGGTAATCCTCAACTTGTTGGTCAATTTTTTAATCAAAGTCGATGTTTCATTTCTATATGTCATGACCAGAGGTATAATTCTGTTGCATATTTTTCTTTTAATCCATATTGGGATGTTTCTTGTGAGTACTTCACATTATTTTCCAAAGGTTATCCAACCAAGTTGAATTCAAAGTAAAATTTCTTCTTTACAGTCACCATTTACTGTGATCTTTTGCCATAGGCAACATAAGAGATTACCATATCAATTTCCTGGTATTCCATTTGTACTGGCCTTTTGGTAATGTATTTATTATATATTATTTTTGTTTTGTCTTTGTTTATATTTAGTCCTTTCTTTTTTACTTTCTGCATTCAATTCAGTGATCATTTGTTAAAATTCTTCTGCAGACTTTCCTAAAAGAACAGCATCACCATCAAATCATAAGTGATTTAGTTCTTTCTCCATTTATCATAATATCTCTATTTTTCCAATCCAGGTTTTTAAAAAAATTTTAGGTGAATTGGCATCTCCCTGTCCAACTCCCTTTTCTTTTATAAGAAATTTCATATCTGTTCTTTATTTTAAAGATGCTCAATTATAAGTATTATAGCATGAAAATAATATTATTCATGCCTACTTCAGCATAGACACAAAGGCATGAAGATGTGTTTAAGGGAACCTGCTTATTAGAAGACATATGCAAGTATATTAGTAAAGTGAGAATTTTACTTTTATAGTATTCTAAGGAGTTTAAGAGATAAGACAGAATGAATGAATGAGTAAAAACAATAAAATAAAATAAAAAGAAGAATAAAGATAGGATGTTCTCATATGATCAAATGAAACTCCAGAACTTTGTTTAATTTGTGTTGTATGGTACACGATGTTATCCTTCAGAAATGAATTTAACATACAGAGAGAGAATGTTTCCTTTATATTCCTTTCTTTTAGTGTTACACGGTGATCAGCATTAATTTTAGAAATTATGGGCTTTACAACTATGTTATAAAAGAGTTATTTATAACATGGTTGTAAAGTCCATAATTTCTAAAAAGTTTTCTTTATATTTTTTTTATTAAAAAGCTAGACATAAAGAATAGCTAGAAATGAATTTACTCATTTTAATTCTATAGAGAATGTCAGATCTCCTTATAGAGATAAAGAAAAATATTTAATATACAAAATTAAATCTATTAGTGTAAACATATAAAAATTTCATTTTTTTTATTTTTTTATTTTAATAAATTAGCGTCATTATTTGGTAGATAAGATATTATCTAACAAATAATGAAGCTAATTTATTAAAATAATAAATAAAAAAAAATGTGAAGTCGGCTGTGAAGCAATATGGGATGTAATAATGTCCCTTAACTTAAATAAGTTTTTCTATATACTGTATATATATAGATAGTGCCTTTGGTCTGTGCGGTTAACTTAGTGGCTTTGCGCTTCGCAACCATATGCCTGGGGAAGGAGTGTCCCAGGTTTGATTCCCGTTGAAGAGGTGAGGAACTTGAGGATCTTCCTCAGGCATAGACTTCTACATCAAAAATATATATTCCCCCAAGCGGCAGGCTAGGCGACAGGTCGGTTGGGAGTGGTACTAACAAGAAGTCGCATCTAAGTAACACGCAGACCCTGCATAGGAAGCAGGAATAACGCGTAGTGAAAGAAGAGGAAGATTTGGTAGATAAGATATGCTGATTTTGAAGTCAATGCACCATCACAGATATGAATCTGAAATATTCCAACTAAAATAAAATTATATAGAGAATTCTTGTGTAGAGGCTTAAGTGCTGTGAAGACATTATGTTGGAGGTTTAATGGATTTTTTACAACACTCAAAAAGAATTAAAATAGAATTTAATACTTCCTATATTTCGTTCTAGTCACTAGGACATCTACGGGATTACAAAGACAATTAATGTAACATGCACACAAAAACTTACAATACTAAGCCCAACCACGTGGGTGACACTAAAGTCCTATCTAGGTGGAGCGCCCTCTAAGGGCAGTAGTAGGCGGCCTGGAATGTAAGGTGGGACCTCTGGTGATGACTGTTTCCCAAATCTTCGGAAGCTTAATGCAACTGTATTTGTTAAGATTTGGTTGGTTTCTGAGAGCTGCTGCTGCTTCTAAGAAAAGTCTCTCTTTCTTGAATTTGCTGTGGTGGAGCATGGTGGTTTTCTTCCATGATACTCTGTGGGTGGTGTCCAAAACATGGTCAGCCAAGCCTGAATGGCCATAGTTGTGTTTAACGATGTACGACTTGTGTTCCTCCAGGCGAATGGATGCTGATCTGCCTGTCTGTCCAAAGTACGCAAGCTTACAGGAACAGGGTACTTTGTAAACTCCAGGCAGAGAGAGAGGAGGGAGCTGATCTTTCGTAGAACGGATAAGGGTAGCCAGTTTGCGGTAGGGCTTATATGCTGTGTGTAGGTTATACTTTTTTAGTATCTTGGCTATTTTTTCCGAAGTGCCACGGATGTAGGGTATGGTGATGGCATTTTTAAAATCTTGTTGACGAGAGGGACAGGGAATGGGGGAGGAATTGATTATTTTTTTGATGCTGTGTTCGCTGTAGCCATTGGAGAGGAAAGTTCTGTGTATGTGGTTAAGCTCAGTAGTGAGGGCAGTTCCACTGGAACAAAGATTGTGGGCTCTCTTGGTAAGGGTTTTAATGATGCCATATTGTTGTGAGGGGTGGTGGTGGGAGAGTTTGTGAATGTATCTGCCTGTGTGTGTGGGTTTTCTGTATACAGTGAAGGCAAGTGTATCATTAGGCAGGCACCTGACTAAGGTGTCTAGGAAGGGTAAACAATTGTTCTTTTCCTTTTCCATAGTAAACTGGATTCTTGGATGTAGGCTATTGAGATGACCGAGGAAAGAGTCTAACGTGTCTGGGCCATGAGGCCAAATAGAGAACACATCATCTACATATCTTAGCCAGATAGAAGGTTTGAGTGGGGCTGAGTCTATGGCTCGTTTTTCGAAATCTTCCATATAGAAATTGGCAAGGGGGGGGTGAGAGGGGGGAACCCATGGCGGTTCCCTCTATCTGCTAGTAGATTTTGTTATTCCAAGAGAAATACCCAGAGTTGATGGCAAAGGAAAAGAGATCTAAGATGTCAGAGGGAAAAACGTTTTCTAAGAGAGATAAAGTGTCAGTTAAGGGAATATTGGTAAACAAGGAGGAGATATCAAAGCTTACTAATATGTCTGTATTATTCAAGGTTAAATTTTCTGTGAGGGCTTTAAAGTGGGTCGAGTTTTTTATATAGGAAGCTGAATTTCCGGTGAGAGGGGACAGAGAGTTGGCCAACTGTTTAGACAGTCTGTAACAAGGTGCATTGGTGGCATCTACTATAGGCCTGAGTGGGGAATTAGGTTTGTGGATTTTTGGTAAACCGTATAATCGGGGGGGACGGGAACGGAAAGGTTTAAGTTTTTTCGTGACGTCAGGGGTCCAGGAGGTTACTTTTTTAAGTAAGATTTTTAATTTCTTAACTTGCGTTTTTGTGGGGTCGTGTTCTAGCAGGATGTAGGTAGCGCGATCGCGGAGGATAATGTTCATTTTACGATTGTATTCGCTGGTATTAAGGACAACTGTGGCATTACCTTTATCCACTCTGGTGATGACGATACTTTTTTCTTTGCGTAGTTTCTGGAGAGCCACGCGTTGGGAATAAGATAAGTTACTTTTTGGAGGCGAGGAGTGAACGAGGATGTTGGCTACGTCGAGTCTGATGTTGTTGGCTACCTCCGACGGTAAGCGACCGATCCCCCGTTCGACGTTAACCATTACATCGAGCACCGGCACTTCTTTCGGGGCAACAGCAAAATTACGGCCGAGGCAAAGGGCGCTGACGGCATCATCGTTGAGCCTTTTGGACGAGAGGTTTATTACTGTCTGGAGCGGTTGAATTTGTGGTTGTGGTTTGTCTTTAACCAGGTTGTTGTATTTCTTGACGTGTTTGTTTTTTATTTTCTGAAATTCTCTCTGTGCGGAAGTTTCCGAAATGTCAGAGAGAATTGACCAAAGTTCAGGGTTAAGAACGGTGGAGAGCTCCGTATGTAAGGAGCCAATGGCGGCGTTCGTCACTGCGAGGGCGGCACGAGTAGAGGCGATTTGCTCGCGTAGTAATGCTAGGCTGGCCTGGAGGAACACAAGTCGTACATCGTTAAACACAACTATGGCCATTCAGGCTTGGCTGACCATGTTTTGGACACCACCCACAGAGTATCATGGAAGAAAACCACCATGTGGTTTTCTTCCATGATACTTCAAGAAAGAGAGACTTTTCTTAGAAGTAGCAGCAGCTCTCAGAAACCAACCAAATCTTAACAAATACGGTTGCATTAAGCTTCCGAAGATTTGGGAAACAGTCATCACCAGAGGTCCCACCTTACATTCCAGGCCGCCTACTACTGCCCTTAGAGGGCGCTCCACCTAGATAGGACTTTAGTGTCACCCACGTGGTTGAGCTTAGTATTGTAAGTTTTTGTGTGCATGTTACATTAATTGTCTTTGTAATCCCCGTAGATGTCCTATTGACTAGGACGAAATATAGGAAGTATTAAATTCTATTTTAATTCTTTTTGAGTGTTGTAAAAAATCCATTAAACCTCCAACATAAAATTATATATAATATATTGTTCTCTTGCTCTCCAACACTTGACTATAACTAAATACAACTATATAAATAAAATGGAGGAAGATTAAGACAGGAATAACAAATAATGCAGTCTATTTACAGGATAACAGGCCAGCCATATGAAGACTTCTGCGAGAAAATGATATATGTGGAAGAACTACAAGGCTGGTGATATGTCAAGCTTAGGAGATAGCTTGGAGCTATGACATGGAATGAGAAGTTGAGTGGTAAGAAAATAAATGCCGCTTGGGCACTAACAAAGAAATACATTACAGCATCAATATGTGAATGTATTCTGAAGATCAAAAGGTTGAATGAGGTAGGTGTAAAACAGATGAATGAGGGGATTAAGCATGAAATCTGGAAGAAGAAGAAGAAGAAGGCACTTTGGAGACAGCACAAGATGAATAATGGTAATAATCACTTGCATGAAGAGTATAAAAAGCAGGTCAGGAGAGTGACTCAGTTGATAAGGACAACAAAAGTGTATGAGCAGAAATTAGAAAATCAGACCAAGAAAAATCCTCAAGTCTTTTCAATATGTGGCAAGAAGAAGGAAGGATGATTATGGTAAGATTAATGGATGAAAGTAGGAGAATGGTGATTACTGCAGAGGACATAGTTGAGGTGTTCAGAGAGCAGTTTATCAGGATGTTTCATCCTCAGTGTGAAATCAGAAGCTCAAGTGTAGAGAATGAAATGAGAGAAGACTTAATGGTAAGTGAGCAAGAGGTATATGAGGAGTTATATTTGTTAGTTGTCAATGAAGTGATAGGACTTGATGACATATCACCACATGTCTTAAGGGAACGTTCCAAGGAATTAGAATGTGTGAAGTTCTGAAATTTGGTATACACTTGGTAGGGAAATTTTGGAGGAAATTGAGGAGACAAGAAACCTTGGAGTGATGGACAAGAATCTGAAGTTCAGAGGTCATATATGCCAGTCTGGCTGGCTGATTGGTTAGCATATCCGCTCTCCAGCCAAAAGGCTGCGGGTTCAAATCCTGCCATGGAATGGATGTTTGTGTTGTCTGTGGAAATGCCAGTGGCGGTGGTTGGCGGTAGATGGCATTGGTGTAGTTGCGGTCAGTTGGTGGATTGAGTGGTTGTGACAGAGTTGTAGAGCGGGTGCCTTCCCTCGATGAGTCTTTGGACTCCCTGGTGATGTCAAATAATAATAATAATAAAATATTTCACAAGATGTGAGGACATTACATCAGATTATGCCAATGATGCAGAAGATCTTAACTTGTAGAAATAAAGAGGTTCTGGTTCCCCTTGTATAAGGCCTTGATCATGCTTTGCATGGATTACTTCACATAGGTTTGGTCACCTGGTTTCATGGTAATGAGGATATGTTGGAAAGGGTCCAGAGAAGACCGACCAAGGTCATAACTGGTCTTTGAGATGTGGGATATGAGGACAGATTGCAGGAATGTAGTTTACAAAGCCTTGTGAATAGGAAGAAAAGAGGAGAATATGATTGAGAAGACATTTAAGTTGGTAAAGGATTGTTACCAGGTTAATGTGGAAGAAATTTTTTTGTAGAATAGAGGAAGGAAGTTGAACAAGGGGGACATGCCTGGAAGCTGTATAAGAAGGGAGTGAGCAGGGGGCATAAGGAGCAGGCTTTGCATGAAGAGTGGTGGGTAAGTGAAATGCAATCATTCACCACAATGCCTGGTTAATGAATGAAGTGAATTGTGGTGAATGAAGATACACTGAATGAGTTTAAAGCACAGTTTGATGGGCTTTATGTAACAATGTTTACCTCCCATGAAGGGTCTTTTGACTACATAGAAGTCTGGTATTAATAATAATAACAGGAGAATGGGTGATATAACTGAGTCATCACTTTTGGTCTTATAACTCCCAATAGGCAGAAATAACACTAAATTATTATTATTATTATTATTTGACACCTCCAGGAATCCAAAGACTCACTGAGAGAGAGGGCATCTGTTCTACAGCTCTGTCCCCACCATTCAATCCACCAACTGACCACAACTACACCAATGCTATCTACTGCAGACTACCACCACTAGTATTTCCACAGACAATCGCAAACATCCATGCCCACGGCGGGATTCAATCCCACAGCCTTTTGGCTGGAGAGCAGATATGCTAACTACTCGGCCAGCCAGGCAATTTAGTTATATAAATATGTATATATTTTGTAGAAGGCACCTAAAAATAAACATTTGTATCTAAATTTACCTGTGAAAACATCCCATGTCCGAATACGGCCATTACTATGTCCAGTGGCAAGTACTAAATCTTTAGACACACTAAATCGAGTCCAAAATGCTGGTGATGATAAATGACTCTGAGATGATGTAGCAGAACCAAATGCGACAGCTCTAACTAAGCAACCAGTATTTATAGTTATAGGGTCTTGAGTGACATGCTGTCCTTCCTTGTCTGTACTATCTAGTGATATTCTAAAAGCAAAAACATCAACATAGATAATATATAAATTGCTTTTCTAAATACGTGGGCTGTTGAATAAGTAATAAAACTAATTTTGCTGTGGCGAAACCACTCATCACAATATTAATTTCTGTGGAATAAAGAAATGTTGCTGTCTATATTAACAAAAGAGGTTGATAGATGGCGTATATGGGCTGATATGTCAGAGTGTCACGTGACTAAACGCAAGTTTGTTTCGGCATGCCTACAAGGCACGACCGGTCTTCGAAATGGAAGCGTCCTTGGAACAGTGTTATGCGATTAAATTTTGTGTGTGTTTGCAAAAATCTGCATCAGACACTTTTAACATGATACGCGAAGCTTTCCATGATAAAGCAATGTCGAGGGCAAGTGTTTTTCGCTGGCATAAAATTTTTAAGGAAGGAAGGTAAAATGTGGAAGATCTTGAACGTGAGGGAAGACCTTCAACATCCATCACAGAGACAATGATCAACACAGCAGCGATTATCATTAAGCACGTCAAAAGAAAGCATCCACTGCTGAAGAATGGCTTCTTATTGCACCACGATAATGCAAGGCCACATATTGCTGGTTGTGTAGTGGACGTTTTGCAGAAGAACAACACAGATATCCCACCACACCACAGCCAGAAATCGCGCCGTGCGATTTCTGGCTGTTTCCTTTTCCTTAGCTCAAGAAACCACTAAGAGGCCGCCATTTCAAAAGCAACAAAGCATGTGTAAAAGCTGCGGAGGCGGTTTTGAAAGAACTCTCAAAAAACGGACTTTCACATGTGTTTAAGAAGTGGACGCAACGTTGGGACAAATGCATTGCGTCTCACGGTAGTTACTTCGAAAAAGACCATGTAAATGATGACGATTAAAGGTACTCTGTTTTCTGTATAAATATAGTCTTATTACTTATCGAGCAGCCTACGTATATTTACATAAACTACAATTTAATCACGTCATAAAATTTCTTATAAAAAATATACAAGCATAACACTGAAAACATTTCATGAACGTGCAGTATATAAATTTAAAATAAATACTATTATTGAAAAATTTTTAAATATTATAGAAACCTAATAATTTATTACAATTCATAAGCTATAAATTTTGCTTCTCATGATAAAAAAACCCAATAGTTTTGAAGTGTAATGCAGAACATCAAACCATCTATTACCAATGCAACTTGCAATACAATGGGAACATTTGAACTATCCTCTTAATAAAATCATTAAATGATTAATGGGTTATGACTTATTTGGAGCAAAATAACCTAGTTACTACAGAGATGCTAGGATTTTTAAAGATTTTTTAAACCATTTCAAGAATAAGTACAGTCAGGTCCCCACCTTATGGTTCTTTGAATCAACAGGTTTTGTAGACTCGGGTTATTTGCAATGTTGTTGAATGCTGCATCTCTCTCTCTCTCTGCGTGTAGATGTTTTATTGTTAATTGTAAACTATTCATAATTATTTATTACTGCTAATAATGGGAGAAAATCAAAGTAAGAGTACTTGTTTCGGTCAAAAGGAAGACCCATTAACCTATTAAGATTAAAATTAAGATAATAAATTTAGTAACAAGCCATATTTTAAACCAATATGCATACTACAGAAAAATATGCAGAGAAAAGAAAAGGCAATTTATTTAATGTTCTTGTTTGAGAAGCTCATATAACTTAAAAACTTTATAAACATCAGTTTTGCACATATGACTAATTAAAATATTAAAAAAAAAAAACATTACATTTACAAAAAAACAATGATTCACTTCAAAATGAAATTCACTATGTGACAGTGGTCTGGAACCTAATGTGCCATATGACCAAGGTACAACTGTATTTTAATAATGTGTGTACACACACACACCCCAACCTCATTTGCACATCATCATCTATGGGAAATTGGATCATTTGATACTATATATGAAAGTGACAATCATGAAGTTTAAATAACAGACTACAAGTTGTACAAAACAGTCCTGGAACAAACAGTCAGTGAATATCCACATGGCTTGGAGTTGCTAAAATGACTAAGTAGTATTGGAAAGTAACAAGCACTTTCCAATACTACGTCTAGTCATAAATACAGTGTGCCCATTAAGTAATGAGATTTATTCACAGGATGGCCTGTAAAAAAACAACGTAACAAACATGTTTATAGTTTTGACCACTAGAGTGTGTTGTAATTGCAGGTGAAACTTTCGAGTCGGGTGATGCAGCAGTTTTCGTGTGGCAACTGTTGAAGTAAGAGTGTGTGAGTGGAGCATGTCAGAAGTTGTATCACGGAGCAAAGAGCTGCGATTTACTGTAAATTAGAAAAAATTGCCACAGAAGTGTACCAAGACCTAAAAACAGTTTCAGTTTACAGCAATGACTGTCTGAACCATGCACAGGCATTCTGCTGGTTTTCAACAATTAAAGAGTGAGGGAGTCCCTGAAGGATGAATCATGCTATGGATGGCCAGTTTCTGCACATACAAATGAAAATGTGGTGAAAGCTAGGAAAATTGTTGCCCATGACAGGCGAATAACCACTAGGCTATCACTATACAGCTTGGTGTCAGTAAGGAAATGACCAGATTAATCTTAGAAAGAGATATGCATAACTGGAAGATTTATTCAAGGTTTGTGCTGCACACATTGGCACTGGGTTTCGTCAAAATTTCATCCATGCAGTTGACCAAGATCGTGATGTGTTGCAAAGAATTGTCACAGGTGATGAAAGTTGGTGTTTTCAGTTTGATCTGGAAATGAAACACCAGAGCATGAAATGGTGGAATGTCTTCTCTTTGCCAGAAGAAAGTCAGGTTGCAAAAATCAATTGTCAAGACAACGATCATTGTTTCCCCCCACACACACCTCAATGCTGCTGGAATTATCTGCTGCAAATTTGTTCCTGAGGACACCACAGTGAATGGCCAGTATTATTGAGGAGTAATGCAACGTCTGTACAACCACATACAACATATCAAGGAAAAACTGTTCCACAACAACAACAACAACTGGTTTCTGTTGCAGAACAACACGCCAGTGCACTGCCTGCGAAGCAGTTTCTAGTTTCTAAGTCTGTGTGATCAAACCCCACCTCCTATTCACCAGACTTGGCTGCTGCAGACTTTTTCCTCTTCCTAAAGATGAAGTATTCCTTGAAAGGGGAATGCTTCAGTGATACTGAGGAATCCAATGCAGTGTGACCCAGACACTGAAGGAGGCTCCTGTTCAGGACTTCCATCGTGTCTTCAAACACCTGTACAACAGATGTAAACATTGTGTGGAATTGGAGATTATTTTGAATCAGTGTAATTGACAATTCCAAATATAGTTTTGTTTTGATATAATAATTGTTGTCTCATTACTTAACAGGCATGCTGTGTACTGTTAAAACTTGAACAGTGTATAAAGCTTTACTCTATCAGTAAATCATTTACAGCTTACAGCACATACAAACTACATGTATAACACACATATAGCAGCATTTCATGTTTGAAATGTCCCCGCTTTTGCCTTCATGCATGCCAGAAGTCTGTCAGAACACATACTGATGGTGGCACACACACAACTTCCAATATGGAAACGCTGCCACTGCTCGTTCCAAATCCACCTTCAGGCTGCAATGCCTGATAATAGTCTAATACACAAACATCCTATTGATCCCGAGTGTTTTTTTGCATTTCGAAAACATAGGTGGCTGATTTCTAATCTTGTGAAATGCTATTACAGCTACATGGTTCTCATAATCTTACCACTACATGTTAACCTGTACAGCTAGGCCAATCTCACTCTCTCTCTCGACTGATAAACATTCACATGTTGGCTGTGCGCAGCACCACTAATGGAACCAGGCTCTCACAATTCTGTTGTCATCACTAGGGTGTGCAGAAGTTGCAACAGTATTTATGGCAAAACTAGGTATTTGTAGCACAGTACTTCAAAAGGGCAAATCATGAGTACAAATGAGTTGGTGTCCATCCTGATGTGTGCTGGTACACCATATTCACCAACAAATTAATCTTTAAAGATGGAGTGAATAATGCTTATAAAGAGCATTTATACTAATAAATATTCTTTAACACTGAGTCCTATCAATGTAAATATACATCGATCATGCATGAACCTAGAATCCCATCGATATATATTTACATCAAATAATAAAGTAACACGTAAAAACCACAATGAAATCTTTAATTAGTAAAAAGACAGATATTTCATACTAAAAATAATAGTACATCTTTAGTGCTGTAACAGTAATAGGAATGGAATACAGGCAAACGTTCGGTGGATCACCTATTAAAATACAATTGTTACCGTGTGCTAGGAAATAATAGAAATAACAAATTTAATCTATTAAGATAAATGGTTTTTTACATAAGATAAAAGTCTCCGAGATCTTTGAGAGAGACATACAGTCATTTCTATTTAAATTCGGTCGGTGTAAGATAGTTTCACAACTTTCTTTGGATAAGCGTTCATATTTGAATCTGCATCTATGGAGGAGAAGGAGAACTGCTTTGTCCCACTGGACACCATGAGTAGAGTCAATACTGTGCTGCGCCAGACCAGACTTCAGAGGTTTGTTATAATCAATATAATATTGATGTTCTTTTATTCTTTTTTCCAAAGAAAGGCCTGTTTGTCCAAAATAAGAGATGTCGCATTCGCAAGGTATTTGGTAAACGCCAGCCAAAGATAGAGAAGACAGTTTACCCTTTGTAGACGGTAATAAAGAAGAAATTTTGTTGATAGGAATATATGTTGGAATCAGTTGATACTTTTCAGAATTCTACCTATAGGTTCTGAGATTGCTGGAATGTACGGAATAGGAACTCTGTGGACTGTTGAAGAAACTGTAGGTGTTGGAACATAAGAGTCAAGCATCTGTTGGATTTGATTGGAGTTGTAATCATTTGATTCCATTAACTTTTTAATGATGGAAAGTTTTTTTTGTTTTTTTTTACTAATTAAAGATTTCACTGTGGTTTTTACGTCACTTTATTATTTAATTACTACGCCACAGGTTCCACTAAAAATCATATATTTACATCGCTAAATTAAAAATTCTGAAAATAATAATATATGCTCGAAATTCATAATCAGATTGTACTGTAGTTAAATTTGAACCTTCAGTTTCATCATCAATGAGGATGGTTGACTTTTATCAATAAAAAAGGGAATTAATATTAGCCTATGGTAAAGCCTGCCCATCAGCTGCATCACGTATTATCGCACATGTTCATATTACATCACGGCATCATAACTCTGGTTGCTCCAATCTAAACAATATAAAGGAGTCACGCCTCTCTTCTTGTGACCCTGAGAGATTAGTTTGAAGTTCTCTGTCATCATGGACAGACCAGGACCAAGTGATGCCCAAAGCAGGGGTGTAAAACAGTTCTTGACTGAACGTCTGAATTGGAAAAAATGCTTCAGGAAATACTCGATAATGAAAGATCTGAATTGGATGACTGGGCAGACAGTGATCCAGAACAAGAGGAAGCAGATCTCACCACAAATATGAGCTCCGAGTCAAGTGACAGTGACACAGAACTTCGAACACAAGGGGTGACCAAATTTGAGGCTGTCCAGTTTTATTTATTTATTCATATGGAGTTTCCTCCCTTTTCTCCCCCGTCACTATTGGGGCGAGTTGAGCCCCCCCTCATGGGGGGGTTAAGTATTTTATGGCTGTAGATCCGTGTGTGTTCACTGGGCCGGTTTGACTGCTTGCGGGATGAAAAACCCCATATAAACTAGGGGAAAAACCATGCTGTCCACACCCAAGACCGGCTAACTTGGCTATGGCTGAGAAAGATCCTTAAGCTCCTCACGTTGGCGGCAGGAATCGAACCCAGGACACTCCTTCCCCAGGCATATGGTTGTGAAGTGCAAAGTCACTAGGCTAACCACGTGGACAGGCTGTCCAGTGACTCGTGTTCATGATTGCACATGAGGTCATGGCATTTCAAAAACTGAATGGCTTAATTCAATAATTTAGTGATTATTATAGTGATGTACACCCCTATGTAAAATGATATTTTCATCATAATAATAACACACAAATTTTATTTATAATTTTCATTATTTATGTAACATTAAGAATATTTTGACTGAACTGGTTGAATCTGTTTTGCTGAAGTGCAGAAGATGACAGCTTCCCAAATTTGAGACAGATTCATGCAACCAAATTTGCTGAGGTTAGGACAGTTCTATAAAGCAAAAGCAGATTCAAGGAAATCTTTCATATTTATTTACTTAAATATAAAGTGCCAATAGGCTTGATTTCGGCAATATAAACATTATTTAAATTAAAGGGATATTAAATCCCACATTGTTTTAAAACCGAATAAGAAACTCAAAGATTGGAATCAGAGAGTTTCATGCTGAATATAGTATAGTAAACTATAAAAGTATCGGCGACTACTAGCGTGAGCTAATGCACGTACTTGGACTACGTCCTAATGCATGTAGTCCAAGTATGTAGTACAAACTCGGGCAACTCGCAGCAAAGGTGGTCAAGTTCTGATCGCTATTCTTGGTATTTTCCATAATATAAAACACATTTCCTAGGAAATGGATGCTGTTATTACATTATGGTGGGAGGTGACTACCCAGACCAAATTAATATCAAAGGGTTATAGCAAAAATAACTTATATACTCTGCTAAAACACATCTCCTAGGAGATGTGTTTTACATTTATGGGAAATACTAAGGAAAGTGATCAGAACTTAATCGATCTTTACCACGAGGTGCCTTGGTGTTCCACCACCACCATAAGTCTTGAACCACGTTCAGGTGCAAACTTGACTTACTTGTCTGTTTGCTTACTTGGAAAAAAGGATTAAAACCATCATCATCATCATCAAATTCCTGCCATGTACCCTCAATGGGTGTACAGGATATGACAGTACTACATGAAAAAATTACATCATTACTAACTTCCTATCTACAATTTTCCTCCAAATCAGTCTGTTACTTGTCAAGACTCCAACATTATCAGATCTTATATTTCTATCCTCTAAGGCACTTTGTACCATATCAGTCCACCTATATCTTGGTCTTCCTCTGGGTCGTTTTCCTGCCAACCTGACAGAGAACACTTGTTTTGCTAATCTTTCCTCTCCCATTCTATTTAAGTGACCATACCACCTGAGATTAGCTCTGCTAAGGCATTCCTGGATGCTGACAATGTCAAGTTCTTTCCTAATATCCTCATTTTTAATATGATATTGCCATTGATACCATCTGTTCATACCTCTAATCTTTCTCAGGACTCTCATATCTGCGGTCTCTAGTCTTAGGTCAAGTGTTTTACTTCTGACCCAGCTCTCAGATTTACCTTGTATACAGCTAATTTAGTGTTCCGACTAATTTCTCTCTTATTCCATATGAATTTATTCAATTGACTTCCCACCATACCAGCTTTGCTGATTCTGTTGTCTATTTCTATATTTAATTTACCATCTTCAATAAAAATCGTGCTTAAGTAGCTGAAATGTTTTACTTGTTCCACAGGTTCTCCATTCACAACACAGTTGACATTTTCAATGATTCTGCCTATTTTCATTGTCTTTGTCTTTTTATTGCTGACCTTCATACCATATCTATTACAACAGCTTTTCAATTTAGTCAGAGAATCTTGCAGACTTGTAGCGGATTTATTTAGAAGTATAACATCATCCGCATAAAGCAAAGAGCTGACATTAACATCTCCAATTTTGATATCAGGTTTAATACCACTTTCCTTCATAATGTGATCCATATAGATAATGAATAACAGAGGGGATAATGTACATCCTTGTCTCACACCAGATTTAACATTAAACCATCTTCCTGTACTTCCTTCAATTTAACTGCTGACTTACAACTCAAATAAAGACTAAGTATTGCTTGATATAATGCCCCATTGACACCACATAACTGTAGCGTATTGAATAGCTTCTCTCCTGGCACCTTGTCATATGCCTTTTCCAAATCGACAAAACTTAAATGCTTTCTCGACCATTTGTCGTAAAGTGAAGATCTGATCCTGACAGCCTCTATTTGGCCTGAATCCAGCTTGTTCTTCACCAAGCTTTTCTTCCACAATTCTTCTCAACCGTTTCTCAAGTATACTTCCATAGATCTTATCAGGAACACTCAGTAGGGAAATACCTCTATAATTCTCACATTCAGTTTTATTTCCCTTTTTATATATGGGTACTATGAGAGCTCTACTCCAATCATCAGGAATTCGTCCCTCTGTCCAGGCTTTATGAACTATGCAATGCAGCCACTGTAAGACTTTCATACCACCATACTTCAGCATTTCTGGTCAAATATCATCTACTCCTGCTGCCTTTCCACATTTCAAGCCTTTGATGGCTTTTTTTTACTTCAAGTATGGATATGTATTCCTGACTGCATGCCTGGTCAGTGTTTTTTTATCACTATGCTGTCATCACTGCTTGTTTCATTTAGCAGTTTTTCAAAGTATTTACTCCATACTTCAAGGATATCTTTTTCTCCCATTTTCATGTCACCTTTATCATCTCTAACTCCTTTTACAGCACTCTTTCCTCTATTCCTAAGCTTCTTCAACAACCTCCAGAATATTTTCCCACCTTCTTGATATTTATTTTCTATATTCTTGCCAAAGTCCTCCCATGACTTTTGTTTAGCTAGTTTTACACACTGTTTAGCTTTCTTACATTTGTCTCTGTATTCTGTAAGAGTAAAAGCCGACTTATTTGCCAGGAACTTTTGATATGCTTTCTTCTTTTCCTTCACTGCCTCTTTAACGTCCTGTGTCCACCAGGGAGTTCTGATTTTTTTTATCCTTGCACACAACCTCACCACATGCCTCTCTGGCAGAATCAATCAATGTTTTCTTCAGAGTTTGCCACTGAATCTCCAAGGTCTGATTCCTGTTCTCACACTCTTTCATTTTCTTTTCAATAATCTTTCTGTATTTTAGTCTACAGTTCACGTCTGAGAGCTGCTCAACTTTTATTCGCTTTAAAACTTTCTTACATGTTATTCTTTTCAATATGAAATTCAATTTTTTCCTGCTCAAGACTAAATAGTGATCACTTCCAATTTCAAATCCTCTGTACACCCTGGTGTCCTGCACTAGGGAGAAAACATCACTATCAACAATAACATAGTCAATGAGACTTTTCTTATTCCTAGCCTCTTCTCTCCATGTGTTTTTGTGCACATTTTTATGTTGGAACATGGTGTTAGTAATAACCAGTCCATGTTCTGAGCAGAAATCCAACAGATATTTGCCATTATTCTTAGCTTTGCTCTTTTCTCCAAATTTTTCCAAAATATTTTTTTTGTATGTCTCACAATCATTTCCTACTCTGCTATTTAGATCCTCAACAAGGACCAACTTTTCCTTTTTCATTGTGTCAGTTGCTTTTTCTAAAGCATCAAAAAATTCCTCCACTTCTACCTTAGTAGAACCTTCTGTGGGACCATAGGCACAAATAAGTCTCATTGTCCAGTTCCCCATTCTCATAGTTGCCCACATTACTCTACTTGAGACTGACTGCCATTCAAGAAGATTAGCCTTGTATTTTGTGTTGAATACTATGGCTACTCCTTCCTTTCCTTGATTGTCATTGCCTGAATATAACATTTTTTATTTATTGCTCAGATTAAAACCAAGGTTATAAAATTACTTGGTATCTTTAACATATATTATACCCAAGGTAAAAAAACTTTTTACATCTTTCTCTCATCTGGAGATTCTTATTTAATAAGGTCAAAGCACCTTGTGGCAACATTTTAAGGAAATTAAAATATAGACTACTATATTAACTAAAATAAATTCAATTAATACTTCCTATATTTTGGTAAAGTCAAATTGCCATTATCAGGGAATAGAAAACATAAGATTTGTTGGTATATTCTATATCAGCAATTCATTATGTTCAGTCTACACAGTTAGCCGAGTGGCTATGCACTTCGCAACCATCTACCTGGGAAAGGAGTGTTCCTGGGTTCGATTCCTGCCACTGACGTGAGGAGCTTAGGATCTTTCTCAGACATAGATAAGTTAGCCAGTTTTCGGCATGAACTGCAGGGTATTTCTCCCTAGTTAATCTGGGGTTTTTCCTTGTGCAAACAGGAAAACCGGCCTTCAGAACATAATGCTTCTATAGACAGGGGATACACCAGGAGGCATAGCGACAACCAGCTTATCTGCATATAACGTTAGCAGTTATATGGAATAGAAAACCTCGACACCATAAAAGTAAAAGAGGGAAAGATTAAGAAAGAAAGAGAAAGAAATTATGTTCAGCAACTCTGATGTTAGCTGCCCTGCCTGTTTGGCTATAGTAGGATAGTTTACAACTACAAAAGACCTGGTAGGGTCTAAAGACTGTAGCTGGTCTTTGGTGAAGCAGATAAGAGTGGTAATTTTTTACATGTCTATAAGTAGTTGAAAGGTTGTATTCTTTTGAAGATTTTTGTTAGTTTTACAGATGTGCCTTGGATATATGAAATTATTATTATCAACATTTGACTTCCATGGAGTCAGAGACTCATCATGGGAGGTACTCACTATTGCATACAATGCTCATCCAACTGAGTCTTAAACTAATTCAATGTGTCCACATCTACAACACACTTAGGCAATGCATTCCACTCACCAACCACCCTCCATGCAAAGAACCTGCTTCTCACTCCTTTGCTCACACCCTCCTTATACAGTTTCCAGCAATGGCTTCTCGTTCTACTCCCCTCTCCCATTCTATGAAAAATCTTTTCCATGTTTACCTGACAACAACCCCTGTCCAGTTTATTTCTCAATCATATCCCCCCCCCCTCTTCACAAGGCTCTGCAACTTACATTCTCTCAATCTGTCCTCATACTCTACATTCCAAAGACCACTGACTACCTTTGTGAATCTTCTCTGTGCCCTTTCCAACATATCCTCGTCACCATGAAAACCCGGTTACCAAATCTGTGCACAATAATCCATATGAGGTCTGATCAAGGCCTTATACAATGGAATCATAATGTCTCTATTTATGCATGTCAGGGTTCTCTGCATCATTACCATTATTTGATGTGATGTCTTCACAACTTGTGCAATGTGGCTCCCTAAATTTCAGGTCCTTGTCCACCATCACTCCTAGATCTCTCATCTCCTCTAATTCTGTTAAAGTTTCCCCACCAAGTGTTTACTTTGCATCCCATCCCATCCCATCATTGCTTACCAAATCTCAAAACCTTACAGTTCCAATTACCTGCCAATTCATGCAATCTATTCAAGTCCTCTTGTAAGGCTTTAACATCAGCATGACTGTGAATTGCTCTCCCCAGTTTTGCATCATTCGCAAACAGTCGGATATCACTAGTTAAACCCGACCCAATATCATTAACACACAAATTGAACAACAATGGCCCCAAAACTGACCCCTGTTGCATACCACTGGTGACCTTTCTCTTTCGAGATACTGCACCCCCATATACAACTTTCTGATACCTATCTGACAGCCAGTCGCTGATCCAATTTAAGAGCTTGTCATGTAGCAGTCTATCAAAAGCCTTTGCAAAATCCAAGTACACCATTGTATATGCATCTTGTCCTGGATATTTGTCACCTTGTTATAGTACATAAGTTAGTGAAACATGATCTCCCCTTAACAAACCCCTGCTGATAATCACAGAGAATACTGATGTTATCAACCATTTCTGTATCCTGCTTCTCACCAATCTCTCCAGGACCTTCACCACAACTCCAGATATACAGACTGGCCTATAATTTGAAGCTACAGCCTTATCACTGCCTTTATGCAGTGGAACAGTTTTTACCCTCCTTCCACTCCCTTGGAACCTGTGCTGTTGCAAAACTCTGATTAAACAGGCATGCCAATGCTACTGCCAGTTCTCTGGAACATTCCCTTAAGATGTGTGGTGATATGTCATCAAATCCTATCACCTTATTAACATCAAGGTTATTTATTTCCTCAAATACCTCCTGCTCCTCAGTGATAGCATTAGTGATAGTTTTTGGTGTAGTCTCTCTTCTGGAGAGGGAGAGAAAGTGTATGGGTAGGGATTTTAACATTTTTTTGAATATGATATGAATCGTAGCCATTGGCTAAAAGGTTTTTTGAAGATGGTCAAATTCAGCAGAGAAGGCATTGTTATCTAATTACTTTAACCCTGTTATATAAAGTTTTAATAATTCCATACTGTTGATGGTGATGGGAGGGACTGTTTGTGGATTTTCTGTAAACAGAAAATGTAAACATGAATTAAAATGAATGTAATTAAAATGTAGGAAGGAGAGAGAGAGACTGTTGTTGTTGTTTTCTTTTTCTAATGTGAAGTGGATCCTGGGATGGTGATTGTTTAGATGTGTTAAAAATATGTTCAGAGCATCCAGGCCATGCAGCTAAATGGAGAAAACATCAACAAAGCATTGCCAAACAGTGGGTCTATATGGGGCAGAGTTAAGAGCTTTCTCTTCACATGTTTCCATGAAGAAATTAGCTGGGGGTGGGGTTGTTCTCTCTATTTGTTTTATAAATTAAAGATGCCAAGAAATCATATTCTTGGTTTAATTCTTTATCCAAGTGTAAGCAAACAGTGTAAACAATGTTTGCATTTATTTATAATAGTAGTAATGATAGTTTAAATAAGTTCTAAGATGAGACATCAAAACTGACCATAATATCAATATGTTGGAGTGTGGGGTTTTCTATTCTGGCTTTGAAGTGGGCTGAGATTTTTTTTTAGGAAGGAGTGGGAAAGTGTTGCTAGTATACTGGGAAAGAACTTTTGCTAAATATTTGGCTAATTTGTATGTTGATGAATCAATGGCATCTGCAACTGGGAGTAACGACACATTCTGTTTATGAATTTTTGGTAGCTCATATATACAGTGGGGGGGGGGGATTTGGAATTATATGGTTTTAGCTTATCATAGAGTAAAGAAATAAGTTCAAATGTGTAATCAAAGTAGTTTAGAATTACTGTAGCATTTCCCTTATCAGATTTAATAATTATTATCTTATTATTCTTGATTTCCAATAGTGTTTCATATTCTTTAGAGTTACTTTTTGGAAATTTTGCTTGAATTAGCATGTTAGCAACATTCAGTCTATACTGTTGGCAATATGAGTAGGAAGACTGAGAATCCTATGTTCAATCTGATTCATTTCTTCTGTAGAAATTTTTATAGACCCAAAAGTGTAGTTGTGGCCAGGAGATAGTGCACTAATGCTTCTGGTTTGAGGATGAGGGAAGATAAGCTTATCATAGTGTTTACTTGACATTGTTGAAGCTTAACAGTAGCCACCCACAACAGAATACACTGAAAAAAAAAAAAAAACTTTACTCAAAGCAAAAGCAAATATAAATATTGCAGCAAATGAAAGACTTTGCCTTGAATCTTATTGTGCCTTATGAAACTATCTTAATCTCAGCAAATTTGGTTGCATAAAACTGCCCTAAATTTTGGATGCTCTCATTCTTTGCACTTCAGTGCAGCAGCCAAGATCACCCAATTTAGCCCACTAGAAAACATTATTTAGGACTTTAGACCTACTCTCAGGTGACACTAAGTAATCTTCATTATTTAGTGTGGTGCCTGCTTGAACATCTTATGTTTTTTATTCCCTAATGATGGCAATTTGACTCTGCTGAAATACAGGAAGTATTAATTAAATACATTTTGGTTAATATAGTAGCCTACGTTTTAATTTCCTTAAAAAATATAGCTAAGAATTGCTTTGTGCAAATGCAGTGAAAAAACTTTGAACATCTAACTCTAATCTAGAGGATTTTAATAATAAGGTTACACCTTTTCACTATTTGTATATAGGAAATATGGCTTTGCATTATTTCAATCTTAGTATCTCTTTTGGGTCGAGCTCCCACTGACAATGTTTGTCTTTCATTTTGCTTTCCTCCTAGGGAGTAGAAGCTCTGCTTGTGGTAGATTCCAGCCTGTCACTGAGTGGAGCCACCACTGAGTTTCCTGTCCTGGAGTGATGAATTTAATAGCAATCTGTTACAGTCACTCAGCGAGATTTAGAATGATCTTGCAGATCATTCAGTTTTTGGAGCGGTACACCCATACTTTAACCTACCTCAATAATGGTCTAAACTTGTATGGGTAGTGGCCCTTTCCATAATGCATAGCATCATACATACCGAAAGGATGTATACTTTGCATTTTGGGATACTGAAGCAATTAATGTCAAGTCAGTGTCTGTATATAAGTACCTTAGTCATGAAGATATTTTATGTACAAACTTTGTTTACTTACACTTGGATAAAGGATTAAAAACAAAAATATACTTTCTTGGCATCTTTGATTTAATTTATAACCAAATGAAAAACACTTTCAACAGCAACTGGTTGAGATTTTTGGAGTTTATTGGAGATTTTTGACCCTTCACTGGCTTAGAATAGGTAATAATCTCCTTGTATCCAGAACATTTTTCTGGATACAAGGTATCCAGAAAAATGTTCTGGCAGAAAATTCTACTGAACAGGTGCAGTAGTAGTTGATCCATGGTAGATGAGAACAGTTGTTTGATCATCTCATAATGGATGCTATTTGGGACAACAGCAGTTGGGTAACACTTGAGCAAAGCAGCTTTCTTTTCTTATTTGGTGAACAGCCTGTTTTAATCTTCTGCACTGCTCACAGAGAAGAACAGTATTTGTTATTTTTCTGCTTTACATTTTCAGGCAAGAAACTTCAAGGGAGTTGTTGGGTCAACAGCTATGTATCATGTTCAAGCATGGAAAATAGATTGATGGATGGATGGAACATCTACTCTTCATTTTCCAAATTTTATTTCAGTTTTCTTTGCTGTTGTCTGCTCATCGTATGTGTGTTCTGGATCCAGAATTCAATTCCAGGGCTATCCAGGACCACCCATCTTGCTGAAGCAGAGGCCAAAGTAGTGTGAGACTATCAGGATCCCCCTTTTTAGATATCTACAGGTCTCACTGCATGGCAAATTTGGCAAAGTATTGAAACCCAGTGATGATCTGGAAGACAGGACAGTGAATAAAGAATCAAGAAAAGTAAAGCAAAGAATACAAGAAAAACATATAAGATCAAAATAGACCAGTATGCTATCACAGGAAGATGCCTTCTATCACAAACATACTTCACATAGAGGAGTGCAAGTGGATAAGAAAGGATGCAGATGGCCTAGGATATGGGGAGTGTGTACGGGTCTGAGAAGGACTGTAGAACTGATATGATGATGATAGAGAGGAATGGCTAGGGGAGGGAGGGGGGTATGGAGGAGTCAACATCTGAGAATGGTGTCCATGGGACATGTTACAGAAGTGGAAATGAACTATTATGTTTCTATACCAATGCCAGAAGTATCCAAAATAAGTCGAATGGTATTTTGCACCGACAGCATTTCATTTGCCCAAAATTAGAGTAATTGAGATGGATGACTTCAGAAATAGAGATGGATGGATATGATGTTTTTCATTTTTCATGAATTCAGACAGGGCAGAAAAAGTTATGCTGAACCAGGGTAAAGATGCAAGGAGAAAATAATGACAGTGATTTTAAG